>NC_090449.1:113542764-114232764 GCF_031143425.1 Pleurodeles waltl | reverse complement strand
ACACTGCATTTGGCTCCACTATTATTTTTACTGGATCAACTCCTTTATGAATCCTATATCTTTCCCTGAAAAATCCCAAACTTCAGGAAGAACTGTCTCTCACAATTCTTTGGGCAAATCATTACATTTAAACACTGGATACAGCGAGACAAGTGGGTACAATTCTACAATTTTACATGGAACATCTTCTTCTACATTTGTATGTATTTGTATTTCTTTGGGTGTGCAGCTAATGGAAAAATTTAGCTTACATAACAGGTCACGTCCTAACAGATTTCCTAGACTTGAATCGCAAGCACAAATTGGTGCTTATCTTCAAATGAATCTATTTTTATTGGAACATGTTCTGTAACAGGATTTGTCAACTGCCTATTTGCTACTCCTACAACCTGAATTCTCCTTCCTGATAGGAGCAAGACTGGCACTTCTGCTGTTCTTACAGTGGAACGTACAGCACCAGTGTCAAACAAGCGTGACACATTGTGTCCCATAACGTTTGCAGTCACATAAAAACCGCTCTGATCTACCTCTAAGGCTGCGGCCAACATGCAATCCTCATCATCAGAACTGTCACTGTGAAATGCTTCTAAAACTTCCTCATCACTCAAATTAGTTAAGGGATACTGTGATGCTATCTGATTCATGTTTTTCTGAGGAACAATCACCTGCTGCCGTGTCATCTGGCCTTGGGTTACCTGCATCTGTTGTACTGGGGACACTTGTACGTTTGAAATTCGGTGTCTTTGGACTTTCTGAATTTTAACCTGATTATTACCTTGAGTCTGAGCAACACTAAGCATTCTGTATCAAATTATTCACGCTATTATAGGGACATTACCTCCACCAACGACCAAAACTTCTGCAAGCATAACATTGATTTGTTTTCTTCAAAGACTCAACGTCAACCAAATTTCTACTCTGATCTACCCGAACTCCAAGTCCTCTACCTCTAGGCTGAACCACATTGCTAACCTGTTGTTGCACACCTTGGACTCCACATGTATTCACCATCATCAGTGGGCTCTGACTTCCTGTAATCTTAGCCTTCTATTGCATCACCATCAACTTCTCCCTCAGCTTTTTCTGCTTCAATTTAAATTCTCACTACAGTTCCCTGAATACAGCAGGATCTCATCATTGGGCTTGTTCTGCCAACAAATCAGATAATGCTGAACCATTGCACTAATGTCTTGCTCCAATCCTTTCATAAATTTAAACACAAAATGACCCATATCTTTTGGCTTTATGTTCTCTGCACTGCCATGATGTTTGAAAGTTTGCAGCAGCTCTCATAATATGCACAAATAGGCTCTCATGTGTCCAGTGCTGTGCTGTCAATTTTCTGTCAATCAATATTATTTGGAGACATTGTGTTCTTCAAGAATTCAACCCCAGGGACTACATTACAGAAAGGGTGAAGAAGGCACAGTCACCAATGTACGTGGTGGTTGTCCTATGAGGACTACTGTCAAACTTAGGGAATAGAAACCCTAAGAAGAATATAAGAGCTATATACACATGATCTAATCACTTTTCATGGAAGGCACACACCAAGCAGTGATTTTGGAAACTAACCTTAGAAACTCTGCAGGGTAGATGGAAAAGTAGAACAGGATACAAATGAAAACGGGCAAGAAATCGTGAAGTGGTGTGAGCTCTAGCTGTGGAACAGCAACTGTAGCACTATTTGTGAGGACTAGGCAGTGATAGTTCACTCTACTGAAGCAAAACGAATGCGTGCAACGAAATCAGAGATTTCCCTGGTTTACTCCTGAAGTTAGTGAAATGTGGGTTAAGAACAGTGCGATCAGAGCGAAGCTAAAAGTCCAGTTGATATTTTTAGTTTTTGTGTCTGTTTACTCCTCCTTGTTCCTGGTATTGCTTTTACTTTACAAGCAGCAAAACCAGCACTGTTTTCCCACACCATCCAAACAAATGTTTGCTTAATCTACCTGACGTTTTGAGCAAAATCCCTTGAGATCAAGGATCTCCCACTTTGATGCCCTTTTTTTGTATTATATGGAGGATAATAAGAAAATGCTTTTGGTGTAGCGTATCAAACCACGTACACCCCAATCTTCCAAGTGACCTCATGCTTGAAGATGTTGCCCATTGACCCAGGATCAGATTAATTAAAAGTTTCCATTGGTACAAAGTGGTGCGAAAGCCATGCAACATCTTGCAAGGGTATTAACTTTCCAGCACAAAAGTTATTTTTTGCTGGAAATGTGGCCTTTCCTCGGCAAAATAGTGCTTTGTGCTGTTTTATATCAGTTTGCCTCAAAAGGTAAATACTGGGGTGTAACATCACTGCAAACAACCACAGTTTTCAATTCAAAGTCCAATTTACTAAGGTAGGCAAACGGGGCTTTAGATAAAAAAAATAACACCTATTTGAAGCAGGAGTTAAAAAGGGGAAACACTTCAAATTTCTCCACACAACCAACACTTTGTATGTCTGCAGAGCACAGCATGCATCGATTGGGTAGGTTGCTTTAACGTTTGTTTACATATAAACATTTGTACTGGTAGGATGTGCTTCCAGTACAAATTCTATGCTAGACAGTGCATGCTCATCTATGTATCTTGGTGTGATACTGTGCATTGTGCTACGCAGCCTTTTTAGTGCACCAGAGCAGGGAATGACAGCAGCAGCAGGTAATTTTTAATAAATTTGGATATGCACTGTTCTTTTCCACCTTTGCTTAATCCAGTGTAACAGCTGTGTTTGCTGCACTGTGTTCCACCACAAATTAATACATCTAGGCTATAGTTTCTGTGAAAATTACTGAGATGGTGATCCCCAGAGAACTTTAACAGAGCCCATTTCCCTATACAGACAGGGCCAGACTGGAAATGAGAAGCAGCTCAACCACAAATGTTCAAACCACCTCTTGCCAAAATATTCAACCCCGTCCCTGCTTCCTAGCCTTCCTTTCCTATCTCTCTTTCTAATCTCCTCTCTCTCTCTCTCTTGCTCTCTGTGTCTCTCTCTTAATTTTTGTTTGACCAGTGTGCCTACTGCCATAAAACCCAGGCAGCTGTAGGCCAGCTCTATACCATGTTCTACAGGGTTTGAAGGACTAGTCGGCTCCCATAGGACCAAGGACAGGCGACAATAGTATTGACTGAGGAGTGTGCCTCATAAGGCCAATCTTGCTGTTAAACATAGAAACCACAGAGCTGGCTAACGTCCTTGCAAATCGCTTAGTGCAGGTGATAGACACTTTGGTGGCCTGGATCAACAGGGCTTCATTCCCTATACAGCAACCAGGCACAATCTGTGGAGACTCACAGGTTGCTTTGCATGGAGAAAGCGAATGGAGGAACCGGCCATCTTACTGTTGTTGGACACCAAAAAGGCATTTGACTCCCTGGAGAGTCCCTATCTGATGACAATTTTTGCAAGATGGGTTTAGTCTCGTCGTTTCAGTCATGGGTGCAGTTACTGTACATGGACACGGTGGCTGTGTTCAAGGTGAAGACTGGGCAGGGTTATAGACATGGATGCCCACTGCCCCATTACTATTTGCAGTGGCCATTGTGCCTCTGGCTACTTGGCTATGCAAAGATTCACTAATGAGGGTTACACATTGGGACCCGGGTTGGGAGTATGTTGTGTCGCTCTACATGGATAACAACCTCCTTTATCTGGCGAATCCAGAACGCTTTATTCCAACATCACTTGAAATCCAGACAATATTTGGGGTGCACACAGCTCTTCGTATAAACTGGTGCAAGTTGGTGGTGTTCCCGCTATCCAACCTAGCATTGCAAGCTAACATGGAAACCTGTAGGCTTTAGGTATCTGGGGATTTTCATCCCAAAGGACCTTGACATATTCATGAAGGAGAACCTGACCAAAGTCCTACAGGCCTATAGAGCAGACGTGGGACACAAGAGGTGACTTCTGCTCTACCTAATGGGTAGAACTGCCCTCTACAAAATGATTTATGTACCTAAATTTCATTATGGCTTGTAAAGCACCCCTTTTCAAGTCCCTAGTGGGTTTTTATGCTCAGTAAACAAAGTCACAAAGGGGGTTAATGTGGGACGGTGGGGACGTCAAAGATTGCAATGACTACCACGACCAAGAAGCCCCTTGAGTGTGAATTGCCTTACCTGATATACAACTCTACTATTGGGCATTGCAATTGCAAGTGGTAAATGACTTGGCCTTCTCTGCACATCATGAACAATCCGTGATGGCTGAAAGATGGGCACTGGATCCAGGGAGCTAGGTCGGGTGGCTGTGTGGAAACAGGGGGATGTCACCACTGCCCATCCCTATGGCATTGGTTGTTAATGCAGTGGTTGTTAGGTCACCCAGGCTATTAGTTGGAGGAGAAAGCTGATGCTGGAGACCCCGCTTGGGAGTCAGAGGTATTGAGGGGGCTCAGGGTGATGGTATATTTGAAAAAAATGGGACTTGCCGGGCACCTGTAAGGTGGGGGACCTGTGGCAGGTTGGTGAGATAATACCATTTAATGAGCAGCAAGAGCAAGATGAATTGACAGGGAGACAGTTTCTTTGATACCAGCAGCTGTAATGTTTACTACAAAAACATGCAGATTTGTTACAGGGTGTGCCTGATAAGACACCTCTGGAATATAGAGTGCTGGGGTCCCCTTTAATTAATTATGCTGTGTGAGAAAAGGCCTGTTTTGACATGGTTATCCGCTCACGTTTTGCCTGGTAAAAGATGTAACTTCAAAGTTGTTAGTGCCCAAGGCCCCTGTTAACCAGGTTACAGTGAGAAGCTGCATCAATACCTCATAGACCAAGGTACTTTTTCCCTTTAGGGGTTCGGAAAGGAAGCAGACCACTGGGTAAAGACAAAGGTGACCAAGACTACCAGTGGTGGAGGAGACCAAAAGAAAGAGGTCAAAGAGCCCCCCCAAGGGAAAGATGAGAGCCAAAATAAAAATAACAAAGAGTCTTCTCAAGGCACCCAAAATCCTGCACAGGAATGTGGGTCCAGAGACTCCTAACAGTCTATGGGTGGGTACAAAGGTAAAAACTTGGATCCCAACAAGGATTGGTGCCATGATTGCAAAACCAGAGGGCACCAAACTGGAGATCCTAGCTGTAAGAAGAAAAATAATGCATCTAGTCAACCTGCAGTAAATGCAGTTGCTAATCTCCAGATGGGACCAGAAGTGTGGCCTGGCCATGTCAGTGATCCCACAGAGGCAACATTAGTCACTGAGGGTGGGGTAGAGTTATGTTGTGCTGCCTGGCCAAGTAACATGCAAAAATACAGGCAGCACCCTTTGATTATTGGGGAGAAAGTGGAAGCACTGAGGGACGCTGACCTAGTGTTACCATGGTAACCCAGTGTAGGAAAGTAGCCTCTTTCTAGCATGGTTACCCCCACTTTTGGCCTGATTGTGAGTGTGTGTCAGTGTGTTTTTACTGTGTCACTGGGATCCTGCTAGCCAGGACCCCATTGCTCATAGATAAAAAACCTATATGTCAGTATGTTTTGCTTGTCTCACTGGGATCCTGCTAGCCAGGACCCCAGTGCTCATAGTTTGTGGCCTAATGTGTAGGCCGGTGTAGGGCCTAACTGTGTCACTGAGGCTCTGCTAATCTGAACCTCAGTGTTTATGCTCTCTCTGCTTTTAAATATATCACTGTAGGCCAGTGACTACATTTACCAATTTCAATTGGCACACTGGACCCCCCTTATAATTCCTGAGTATACGGTACCTAGGTACCCAGGGCATTGGGGTCCCAGGAGATCCATATGGGCTGCAGCATTTATTTTGCCACCCATAGGGAGCTCAGGCAAACCCTTACACAGGACTGCCACTGCAGCCTGCGTGAAATAGTGCACACACTATTTCACAGCCATTTTCACTGCACTTAAGTAACTTATAAGTCACATATATGTCTAACCTTCACTTGCTGAAGGTTAGGTGCAAAGTTACTAAGTGTGAGTGCCCCCACATAGTTCAGGGCCATTTCCCCGGACTTTGTGTGCGCGGGGACGCCATTACACACGTGCACTACATATAGGTCAATACCTATATGTAGCTTCACAATGGTAACTACGAATATTGCCATGTAACATGTCTAAGATCATGGAAATGTCCACCCATTCCAAATCTGGTATTGGGGAGATAATTCCATGCATCCTGGGGGCTCCACCATAGACCCCCAGTACTGCCAAACCAGCTCTCTGAGGATTGCACTGCAGCTACAGCTGCTGCCACCTCACAGACAGGGTTCTGCTCTCCTGGGGTCTGGGCAGCCCAGTCCTAGGAAGGCAGGACAAAGCATTTCCTCTGAGAGCAGGGTGTTACACCCTCTCCCTTTGGAAATAGGTGTTACAGGCTGGGGAGGGTTGGCCTCCCCAGTCCTCTGGAAATGCTTTGAAGGGAACAGATGGTTCCCTCCTTGCATAAACCAGTCTACACCAGTTCAGGGACCCCTTCTCCCCTGCTCTGGTGGGAAACTGGACAAAGGAAAGGGAAGTGACCACTCCCCTGTCCATCACCACCCCAGGGGTGGTGCCCAGAGCTCCTCCCGTGTATCCCAGACTTCAGCCATCTTGCTTTGCAAGGTGTGGGGGCACTCTGGAGGGCTCTGAGTGGCCAGTGCAAGCAGGTGACGTCAGAGACCCCTCCTGATAGGTACTTAGCTGATAAGGTAGCCAATCCCCCTCTCAGGGCTATTTAGGGCCTCTCCTACGGGTTCTCTTCAGATTTTGCCTGCAAGTTTCCTTCAGAAATCCTCTGCAACAACTTCAGACTCTTCTGACCTCGCATCAACCGCAGCCTGCTCCAAGAAACGCTGTAACTGCAACAAAGTGTCTACAAGAGACACTTTTCTTCAGCAACCTCAGCTCCAAGTCAGCAACTGCAACAGCTTCCATGGTGTGCATGCTCTGGGGACTCCCTGTCTTCATCCTGCAGCAGAAGATCGAAGAAATCTCATGTGGAGTGACGGAGTCACTCCCCTGCTCTAAGCAGACACCTTCCAAGGCGATGACCGGTACCCTGGGACTCCTCTCTCAGCGACGAGCGTGCTCCTAAGGACACAGAGGGTGGACATCATTGACATAGACTGTCCTGAGGTCCTGCTGACGCAATTTGGAGGAGGTAAGACCTTGCCTTCCCCGAGAGCGATGGTACCCCTGAGTCGAGTCCTGCGTCTTCTTCACCTCCTGAGGCCTCTGTGCACTCTTTGCAAAATTCCTTCATGCACAGCCTGGCCCAGGTCCCCAGCACTCCATCCTGTGACACTCAACTCGCTGAGTTGTTCTCCGGCGGAGTGGGACCTTCTTTTGTTGTGCTACATCAACTGTGTTTTGCACCTCCTTTGAACCCAGATCCTGTGGCTTCTTGGGATGCTGGCTGGCATCATGAGGGCTCTCTAAAGTGCTGAGAGCCCTCTATTCCTCCTCACGCAGAGTTGAGGCCCCCAGGTCCCTCCTTAGTCCATCCTTTGCCATTTTGATGCAAAACGCGCTTTTGTCATAGCCAAGGCTTGTTGGCGCCTTCCAACTCGAAATCTCATCTGCAACGATCTTCACGCCGTGGGACATCTTTTGCATTATGCAGAAACCTGCTGGCATCTTCCTGGGGTGCATTTCTGCAGTATTCGACTAGCTGGGGACTCTTCATGTGCACCCTCTTCTGGTTTGGCAGGGGCTCCTTTCCTTCCAGGAACTTTTTTCGACTTCTGGACTTGGTCCCCTTCTTTTGCAGGTCTTCAGTTCCAATAATCCAGAAGTTGTTCTTTGCAGACATGGTTGGCTGCTGCAAAATCCCCAAAATGAGGTGTACTGTGTCCTAAGGAAACTTGCAGTACTTTACTCCTGCTTTTCTGGGCTCTGGGGTAGGGTAATTTACTTACCTTTACTGTATTCTTACTCTCCCAGCGATTCTGCACACACTACACTTGTCTAGGGGGGAATTTGTGATTCGCATTCCACTTTCTTAGTATATGGTTTGTGTTGCCCCTAGACCCATTTTATCCCATTGCATTCTATAGGATTTCCTACTGTTTTGCATTGTTCTATGACTATTTACTTGTCTAATTTTGGTGTCTAGTGTATATATTGTGTATAATACTTACCTCCAGAAGGAGTATTGTCTCTAAGATATTTTTGGTACTGTCACCCAAATAAATACCTTTATTTTGGTTAACACTGAGTATTGCCTTTACTTGTGTATAAGTACTGTGTAACTATAAGTGGTATTGCATGAGTATTGCATGTCTCCTAGTTCAGCCTAAGCTGCTCTACTATAGCTACCTCTATCAGCCTAAGCTGCTAGAATACTACTACATTTCACTAATAATAGATAACTGGACCTGTCATAAGGTGTAAATACCCAAGGCACCCAGTGGGGAAGTTGTATCCTGTCACCAATGCTGCCAATGAGACAAACTTTCATTTCATAGCTATGGTAACCTTTGATTGGGGAGGAGTAGTAGGGCAAAAAGAAGTGGTTGTGTCCTCATCCATCCAGTAGATTACCTGCTTGGAAATTACCTCTAGCATTCCCCCTGGGCTGAAGTAGAACTGAAGACCCATGCAGCAATACTTGGGATCCCAGAATGGGCATGTGTCAAGACTAGGGTACAGAGCAAACTTCAGAGAGCAAAAGGAGTGCTGGATCCTGAAATAGTGGACCAGCCCCCCAGAGAAAGGGCAGGAAGACTGGGGAACCAGCTTCACAACAGATCCAAGATCAGAACCTTTGTCAGTCCTGCACTACCTGCCAAGCCAGTGGCAAAGCAGGTGGACACTTAAAGGCCCCCTTAATACCACAACCTCTGGTTGGGGTTCCCTTTGAGAGGGTAGAGATGGACACTGTTGACCCCCTTGGCCCCCAAACAGCATCAGGACACAGATACATTATAGTGGTAGTGGATCATGCCACTAGGTATCCTCTGGTTATACCCTTTAGGACCATTACTGCCCCTGCAGTTGAAAAACCCCTTCTGGGTATTTTTACCAGGTAGGGCCCCCTAAGGAGGTAGTATCAGACAGAGGTTCCAACTTCATGTCTGCATAGTAAAAACACATGTGGAAGGAATGTGGTGTGACTTATAAGTTCACTACTCCATACCATCCTCAGACAAATGGGTTGATTGAGAGATTCAAACAGACCCTAAAAGGCATGATTGGAGGACTCCACGAAACACTCAGAAGGAAATGGGATGTCCTATGTCCTTGCCTGCTGTTTGCCTACAGGGATGTGCCACGAAAGGGAGTAGGAATCTCCTCATTTTAACTTTTGTTTGGGCATCCTGTTAGGGGACCACTAATTCTTGTTATGGATGGCTGGGAGAAGCCTCTCAAAGAGCGAAAGCAAGACATTGTGGACTATGTACTAGGCCTATGTTTAAGGATGGTAGAGCACATGGAGAAAGCCAGCAAAATCTTCAAACCAGCCAGAAGCTGCAAAATCCCTGGTATGACCAAAAGGCTGCTATGGTTGAGTTTAAACCAGGGCAGAAAGTTTGGGTGTTGGAGCCTGTTGCCCCAAGGGCCCACCAAGACAAATGTTCTGATCCCTATCCCATACTTGAAAAGAAGGGGATGTCACCTATTTAGTTGACCTAGGAAGTTGCAAAAACCCCAAAACAATTATCCATGTCAACTGCCCAAAACCCTACTATGACAGAGCTGATTTGACCATGCTCATGGTTACAGATGAGGAACACTAAGAAGAGAGTGAACCTGTCCCTGATCTCCTCTCCGGCAACCCAAAAGATGGTTCTGTGGATGGAGTGATTTTATCAGACACCCTCACAGAGCAACAGCAAACTGAGTGCAGGCAAGGCCTCAACCAGTTATTCTCCCTGACCCCTGGAAAGACAAACTGGCGTACCCATGATGTGGACATTGGTGGCAGCTTGCCTTTCAAAAACAAATTTTACACACAGTCAGACCATGTCAAGAGGAGCATATAGCAGAAGTTAGAAAGATGATGGATTTTGGTGTCATTGAACCCTTAGAGAGTCCAGGGCCAGCCCAATAGTTTTAGTCCCCAAATATCGCCGCCAAGGAGAGAAAAAGGAAATAAGGTTTCATGTGGATTAAGGGGCCTCAATTCTGTTACAAAAACTGATGCACACGCATTTCCAAGAACTGATGAGCTTATAGACAGACTAGGGGCAACCAAATACCTGAGTACTTTAGATTTAACATCTGGGTACTGGCAGATTGGCCTGAGCAAAAAAGAGGTCAGCATTTTCTACTCCTGGTGGGCATTATCTGTTCACTCTAATGCCCTTTGGACTAAAGAATGTACCTGCCACCTTCCAGAGGTGGGTGAACAAGTCCTTGCTGGACTGGAAATTTTTAGTGCAGATTACCTTGATGACATAGATGTCCATAGTTCCACCTGGCAGAATCACCTGATCCACCTAGGGAAGGTTCTTGAGGCTCTGCAGAAGGCAGGCCTCACTATCAAGGAAAGTAAGGGCAGGGTAAACATGTTTACGTGGGCCACCAGGTTGGTGGAGGCCAATCCCTCCCAGACCATTCTGGCTTGGGAAGTTCCCACAACCCAGGCACAGGTCAGGCATTCCTTGGCTTGACTGGGTACTATAGGAGGTTTGTGAAGAACTTTGGCACCATAGTCACCCTCTCACAGAACTAACTTCCAAGAAAATGTCCAAAAAGGTTAACTGGACAGTGAGTTGTCAAAGGGTCTTTGACACTCTGAAGAATGATATGTGTTCTGCTTCAGTCCTACAAGCTTCAGACTACTCCAGGCAATCCATAGTCCAGACAGATGCTTCTGAAATGGGGGTAAGCGTGGTCCTAGCCCAGAAAAATGATGAAGGACATTACCAGCAGTTTCATAAACAGGAGACTACCGCCCATGGAACAAAAATGGAGTGCCATAGAGAGGGAATCCTTTGCTGTGGTTTGGGCCCTGAAGAAGTTGAGGCCATATCTATTTGTCCCTCACTTTATAGTTCAGACTGATCACAGGCCTCTCAGGTGGCTACAACAGATGAAAGGTGAAAACCCCAAACTGCTTGGGTGGTCTATTTCCCTACAGGAAATGGACTTTCAAGTGGAACACAGACCTGGGACTGCCCATGCCAATGCAGATGGCCTCTCCAGGTTCTTCCACTTAGATAATGAAGACTCACTAGGGAAAGAGTAGTCTCATCCTCTTTTGTTTAGGGGTGGGTAGTGTGAGAAAAGGCTTCTTTTAACATGGTTAGCCCCTCACACTTTAGGTAAGACAATCCTCTGGCAGGCCTTCCAGCCCTCAGGCAGGGTGCACTACACTGTATGCAAGGGTATAGCTGCATTAACAATATGCCCCCACTGTGAACTTTCCAAATCTGGGACATAGTGAGGGAACAGAGCAGCCATTTTAGGTGCATGTGCTGGACACTGGTCAATACGAGTTTCACAGCTACATGATAGCCACTCTGAAACCTTGGTTGTTTGGTATCAAACAACTCAGATTGATAAATCCACCCTGGTACCATGCTGGATTTATTGTAAAATGTATTGCAAAATGTACCCAGGGGTCACATTAGGGGTGTCCCCTGCAAAAGCTAACGACCCTGGCATGGATGCTGGCTGGTCACAACCAGCCTGCCACCACCAGACAAGAGTCTAAACCCCTGGGGCGAGAGATCCTGCTCTCTGGGATTCCGGACAAAGCCCTTCCTGGGAGGAGGTGCTAATAACTCCTCCTTCAGGAATGTGCACTGCCCTGCTGGTGAGCTTCAAAGAGCCTACCGCCCTTGAAATTCAACCCCCAAGCCTGCTGCTAGCAGCAGATGGCTGTCCCGATGGCAACCCCCCATTTTTGGCAGTAGCAACTGCAGAAAAACAGGCAAAGGGTAGGAGGAGTGGTCAGTCCTGGTTTGCACCACCACTCAGGTGTACAATGGGCTGAAAATAGCCATTCAGCCCACAGGAATTGGTCGCTTTGTGGGTGTAGCCACCCTAAGGTAGATGGCCCATTGGCCACTACTAGGGTCCCCCCTAAATGTCCACTAGATACAGTATTTAATGGGCACCCCTAGACCAAGAAATCAGATTCTAAGGACAATAGAGGACCAGCAACAAAGAAGACCGAAGACTCAAGAACTGAAGTCCTGCTGCACCAAGAAAAGGCGCCAAACCCTGCCTGCTGCACCCAGGACTCTCCAATCACCACTGAGTGGTTGCTTCGACATCGGATGGACTCTACAAGCCCCCAGAAGACCCCCTCTTCAAAAATCGCCAAATTCTCCCTCCAGAGTCAAGGCATCGCTCTGCAAAAAAAGGAAAACAAAGACCCAGTGAAGGCCACTTCACTGACCGCCTGCTGACCGAGGAACCGGACACCACAGCCAAACCAAACTTCATCCATCAGACCGTAAAGACAAAACCTACTAGTATGCCAAGTTTGGTGCCACTCGACCCTCAGTGGCCAGACTGTGAAATCGCCCCAGTTAGTGGTCACTTCATTTTGGATACCCAGAAGGACGGTCCGTTCCACACTGAAAAAGGACCAGGAAGAAGCGCAAGTCTAGGGACTACAGGAACCACCTGGACCTCCCGCCAGAGTGCCTTTGCTGACCTGCAAGCGACCCTCAAAGTGACCTATCTCCCTCTCCCATGGGCACCTTTGCACACAGCTCCTGGCTCAATGATTCACTCTGCAAATGGCCACCCTGTGCCCTGCACCGAAGATCCAGCTGTACCCTAAGGTTCCACACCCGTTGCGACCTCGACCCACAGGACTTACTGTTAAGTCCACCTGTGCAGTGCTTTTCCAAGTGGTCCCCTGCAGTGGCCTGGCACAAGCTCCATCGACTTTCTGCAGCTGCTCCTGACAGAACTGGTAGTCACCTGAGCTTCTCAAGCTGGGCCAGGGTACCCATCAATGACCTCGACATACCTGCAGAAGGAGGCATTGGTAAATGCATTGCCTGATTTACTGTGAATTTTCAAATTATTTCTCCATTGATTCCTATGGTGTGTAATTACGCACAAAAAGACTAACTTTATTAATACTTTACAAATTAGTAACTTAAAAAGTACTTACCCAATTTTGATGATCTCGTCTAAAAAAAATTATAAAAATCTGAAGCATTTTTGTATATTGGTCTCGAGTTTCTCTTTTGTTTGTGTGCCTCGATTTAATGATACTGTGAGTACTACAAATGCTTTGCACTTCTCCAAGATTGGCCTAACTGCTCGACCAAGCTACCATAACAAATTAGAGCATTAGGTGGTCTAGTTTATACCTCTGTAAACCAAAGTGTGGTTGCCTGGACCCCCTGCACAGCGTGCCTAGCTTTGCACACTAAATAGAGGCCCAACCTCCTACATGCTGTATCCAAATATACTCTACTCTTTTACCTAAAAACCTCCCCCACATGATGGCCTGAGGGACAAATGGGAAGGGGACCTACTCAAACTAAAAAATGATGACAGTGGAGCAGCGGAAGTAGCTATACAGTTGGGTTCCAACTAATTCAGTTGAAGATTTTCCATATAACCACGATCCGGTTATATTTGATGGGTAGGACAGATGGGGTGCCAGCAGAGGGGTACTTTAGTACACATGCTCTGGAGCTGACCCAAAATCCAGGGCTTTTGGAGCGCCATAGACCACAGATTGTCAGCAGTCATAGACTTCTTGTTGGAACTCACCCCTCAACTTGTAACCCTGGGCATTTGGGGGGGAACAACAGTAGGCCGTTATGCACTCTTGTTGTGCAACGCAGACTTGATGGCGGCACGTTGTGACGTGATTATACGCTGGGGGTACGTCATGACACTGCTGGCATGGGAGGCAACCTTATACTGGTGTATGAGGGCCAAAAAATAGGTGTTCTAGGCAATGGGATGTCCAAGAAAGTTTGAGAGGGTAGTGGAGGATGCAGACCCCTGAAAGTGGGTGGCTGGGCTAGGAATAAACGGCGGGTAGTGTGGGGGCCGTCCCCGGTATCATACACAGCTCTAAGAAGGTGGATTGTGATGGGTGGGCAGGTGAGTCACTGCTGGTGAAAAGCTGTGATGGGCCTAATATTGTAGCTATTGGACTCGAACTGGCATGTCTTCAACAGCTGGACAAAGGTGGGGGTTGTTTTATTTTGTGTTCTTGCAATTAAAACTCAATTTAAACATACTTTTAAAAAAACATGGAGCTAGAACAGAAGCAGTGGCCATTGACCTTCAAAAACTGGCCTGCAATTGCTGTAGTCTCCCAGGGAAATTCCCAATGTTATAAATGGCCAATCTGGCCCTACATTACAACATGAGTATACCAGCCTCTAACTACCCACAAAGGACATTTAGAAAAATACCTGGATGCTGCAAAAAGCTTGGGAAGATGAACAACTGTAAATGCCACATAAGGAGATGTGAGCTCATGAAGGATCAAAAAGACAATTCAACAATAGGTCAGGAAAGTGAATGGGAGTGCGAAAGGAAAATAAAGGGGTAAATTGAGGAAGAACTTTAAATGGGATCCAAGACTCCAACTAAAACAGAGCTAATATAGGAGAGACAACATCGAGGTGAGGAGAGTTAGGGTGGTTTGGATGAAAGTCCCTTAAAGGTGGGCAAATTTCTTGGCAAATTTAAAAACAGGCGAATTTTACCACTGTTTTTTTCACCTGCGGAATATGGGTTACTCTTCAGATGAAAAAATAAACCCTGTGGCCCAATAAACTTGCTTTTGGTTGCACTCTTAGGGTTCAAGAAATGTAATTTCGTTAAAGATAACTGCACTAAGGTAACTACATCGCCTGGACCTCTGACAGTGCATTTCAAAGCATGCTCTCCTGCTTGCATCAGGGTCTTCGTGACCCTGTAGCAGGCAAGCACCAAGCAGTGCTTAATTTGTGCTTGTTGTTTCCGGTGCTGAGCACCGGCACTTATTTTAGAGGGCCGTGGCTTATTCTTCTGCCTCAAGCATTTGCTACGAGCAAAAGACGCATATGGGAAAGACAGAAGAAGAGAAAAACGAAAAAGCGTCACAAAAGGAGAATGTAGAAAACTGCTAGAGTGAGCTAAAGGGGCAGGGAGTGGCTATAAATGGATTAAAGAGGCCTGAGATGGCTTCAGGGTTACGATGCCTCAGTATTCCCACATTTAATTGCAGCAGCCGCGTGTTTAAGAGGAGGGCTCTGGGCACCGGCACATTTTTAATTACAAATTAAGCACTGGCACCAAGCATCATGCACAGGCTTCCCTGCTGCAGAGGCCGCTCTCAAGCACTGTCAGGGGTGCTTGAGAGCAACTTCCAAAGCGGTAATTCCAAAGCTTGACCCCTGCCCTGGCAGCGCTACACCGCACAGGCATTCCTCGTTTCTCACATTCCTCACTATGAGGAACGCGGAGTATTTATGCTGCTTGTAGTCCCCCTCCTTTATGACTTCTGTTTTTTAATCTCCGGAGGCCTGGTGCAAAACCAGTGAAATGGTGGAATGGTGGCTAATCGGGGTACTTCTAATTATCTTCCTATTGGAAACATGGCAATCTGAAAATGGCATGTCAGTGTTCCGAAACAAAGGTCATTAAAAACTGGCATACATCATTGGACAAGAACATGCTAAATCTAGAAAAGTGCAGTCCCAGGGCATCATTTACAAGGCCTTTACGCCACCATTTTTTTTTCCTGCAATGGTGGTGCAAGCAGTGCTCTAGACTACTCCAGATTTACAAACTGATGCATTGGGCCTAAGGCGTGAGTTTGTAAAGCCCTGCTTCACATTATACCTGCGCCTGTTATAATGTACGCAAGATAGGCGGGAAAAGCCACACAAAACTGATGCAGTGAAATTGACAACATTTCACTGAGTCATTTTTATACTTCACTGTGTTAGAATTTTACCACCAGCTCAGAGCATGTGTAAAACTGACACAGGGCTTCTCTCAATGGGGGCCTCTTGGCATTGATGAAGTGGTGTTATTTGTTTACTTTAGTCCAGCAATGCGTGAGTGTAGAGCCACACACGTGTCAGAATTTCTGATGCATCTGTGAAAATGTGCGTGATGGAGCTCTGTATTGTAAATACAATGCATCCAAGGCGTCACTAGGGGGTCATAGGGCACTCATGAAATCCGGTGCATTGTTAATTGGACATGCCCATTTCAAAATGTTGCCAATGTAAAAACTGGCAGTGACATAAAGGAAGCAATAGGACGTAAATCCAATGTTTTACATAAGGGTTGCTTGGTCTTTCATTTTTGTTCCCATTCCTCTCTTCTAGGCCGTTATTTACATCTAATATTATTGGGTTTTTTGTATATTTTTGTTTAACTATATATATATATATATATATATATATATATATATATATTCACTTTTTTACCAGTCGATGTATGAATATTTAGAATTTTGACAAGTATGTATTCGAATCGAAAAGCAGAGAGTAATGTTTTTTCCTTATAATTCTTTCAACTATTTTCTTTTTTGTTTATTAAGCACAAAACTGCGACTCGTATAACATCTGAATTCCAGATGAAAATGATTAAACGAATAGTGACCTTAAACGCCACAGCAACCCAACACGATTTGTAAAAACAATCGAGAACTGTTGGAAACCAAATGTTAGCATTGAAACGTTTGGCGTAATTCATTGATTTGCCGTGTGGGCATTCTCTGTGGCAGAACGTGCACAAATATGCGACCTTCACTCACTGTCTGCCAAATAAAAGTATTTTCACGTTTCTAATTCATCTAAATGTTCAGTGTTGCAGAAATATTTGTCTCGTTCTTTGTACAGTATCTAGATGACCGTCGTGGGCAATAAGGGGGTTATTACAACTTTGGAGGAGGTGTTAATCCGTCCCAAAAGTGACAGTAAAGTGACGGATATACCACCAGCCGTATTACGAGTCCATTATATCCTATGGAACTTGTAATACGGCTGGTGGTATATCAGTCACTTTACCGTCACTTTTGGGACGGATTAACACCTCCTCCAAAGTTGTAATAACCCCCTAAGTCTGTTATATAAAAAGTGTAAGTCAATGAAAAATACACATCTTTAGCGTTCTAAGCAACCATTGCCCACATTATTTATTCTCACCAAGCCTGGTTTGGCTAAGGGGCCGGTTTCATTATTCATTTTCCCTCCAGGTTAGTCATGTTTGAAAGGGTTTGGTCGAATGGCAAAAAGCCCTCATTTCCTGCCTAATAGCTTGTAATGGTAATGGTCGGGACGGTTTCTCGTCCTCCAAGATGGGTGCTCAGAACCACAGGGCACCTCTCCATGGACGCTGTAAGCCGCCTCATGATACGTGCCCACCATTGTCCGACAAATAATGCCATAGGATCAGCTGGCTTCTTGTAAACATGGACATTAATTACTGGTAACAGGATGCAGAAGTTGTTGGGCAGGGCTTGCTTCTTGGAAACCCCGGGCACTGACCCTATGACCCCTGGAAATATACAGGGCTCTCAGAGCTATGTTTACTTTCTATTGTGTACTATGGGTATCATTCACAGGAACAAACAGGAAAACCATTGAGAGCTGAGGTGGTCAACTCCTTGATGTCATCTGACGTCAAATAATGAGTGATGTCACATCCGCTTCTTGCAGCATTTTGTTGAAACCACGTCCTTGACCATATTAACTGGAAATGTTCTATGACCAATAGCGGTCCATATGTGGACCCGAGATTCCTATTATCATGACAAAAAAAAACAAATGATGTGGATAATCATGACCTAAACTTGTTGTGTCGATATCCGGTTCTCCAATTTAGCTGCTTACAAACTCACAAACATTGCAGGAAACTCAGTGAATGCAAAGAACTCCTTCAGTTCACACAAAAACATGTATTTGAAGAGGAAGTTAAAATTAGCTTCAGGCAGTTGGTGTTCTTTAACTGTGAGGAAAAACAAAAATAATGTCTGCTTTCTGGTGAATATAAATATTTTAAATCATGTGTTTACAGCTCATATACTTCATGTGCTTAACACCCTAATCTATCTATCTATCTATCTATCTATCTATCTATCTATCTATCTATCTATCTATCTATCTATCTATCTATCTATCTACCTATCTAATCTCACAGTTCCAGAGAGATAGATATTGCCTCTTCAAAAATTGAAGTTGCTAATTTGCTAAACTTATTTTCTATGAATACACTTTGTGTATTAGATGCAGGTTCAGTGGGAGCAAGGAGACAGCCACAGCTGAAGATTTAGATAGGGTTACTGGTTGAAGGGGGTGAAACCCTACTCCAGCAGCAACCACAATTCCTGTAGTGCAACACAAACAAGCCCCAATTTAACCTGTGCTCAATCCTCTTGTAGCTAGACACAAAAACAGTTTGGTTAAGCTTAAAGGAAATTCCTCACTTGTTTGTGCAGCACTTCTAACACAAAAAAAGTGAAAACACAACACAAGAAAAATCTCACATCAATATAAAAAATAGGGTGAAATTTAATTATTTAGTTGACAACAAAAATATGATCAGTGGATCCGGAGATATGCAGTTTTAAAGGTTTAGGTACAAATGGTGCTTAAAAGCACAAAGTGTCAACTTTGGCTATCTGATCATGCCGGAAGGGGATACAGTCACAAGTTCAGGCGACTGTGATGGATCACAGGCTGGATACAGGGACCAAGTTAGTCCCACTAAGAAATGGACCTGAAATCCTGCTTGCACAGAGGTATTTCCGAGAAGTGATGTGAGATCCGCATCAAAGATGCATCAGGTAATACTGATTCTGATGAGCTGTGGGGGCTGTGATGCAAACTTCTGTTGGAGCTGCATCACCCTGCTTTGGTTCCAAAGGGGAGCTGCTAGGTCCACATCAAGGATACGGACCTGCAGAGGCAGTTCCGATTAGCTCTGAGGGCTGCGATGGTGGCTTGCATCATGTCTGCGTCATGCTGTGTCAGTTCCGGTGAGGGGCTGCGAAAAGCTACATTGGCTTTGCATTGTGATGGTTCTGGTAGAGACCACATCTGGGCAGCCATAACACCTTTAACCCAACTTCCAACAGTTCAGGAATGGAGGGGCGCCCCTTGGGGTGGGGTTAGGACTCACAGCAGTCAGAGTCCAGGTGCAGGGGTGAAGATGGTTGCAGCCTTTTCTGTCCTTGGGACTGCGATCAGAAAGCTAGCAACTAGCCCTTGAAATCACTCTGGTGCTTCTGGGTTAAAATTGCAGGTCCAGTTGTTCCCTATCTGGCAGCGGAGCAGAAGGGCAGCAGAGTAGCGGGTCAGCAGGGCAGTCCTTCATGCATTAGATAAGTACAGCAGCCCTTCTTCTGAGACTTCCACAGGTCCAGAAGTGTACTGACGAGTTGTGTCTGAGGTCCACTATTTCTACCTGGTGCCCACTTTGAAGTGGGAGAAGCTTCTACTTTGTCTCCCTGCAGAGTTGCCTGGCGTTTCCTGCCTCCCTTCCCTGGCCTCAGCTTGTCTGTGGGCCCAAAAGACTAGTGAGAAATCCTTTGTGAGTATGCTGAGGCAGAGTCCTTGTGATGTGCAAGTGTGGTAGGTGACAGCTCTGGCCCAATATCTAGTTGGAGATGGCCCGTCCTGTCAACAGCTGTTCCCCTTGTGTCTCACCAGTCTGGGAGTAAAACACAAAGAACAACTTCCAGCTACAGATAATCATGTGACCTACGATGCAAGCTTCAGGCACCAAATAATTAGGACAAGAAAATGCCATCTTTCTAAAAGTAAGGGAATTGAAAGTGCCTACAAGGGCTTATTCAAACATAAGAAGCAATAATTGACATTGTGCAGTTATAATACAATTAAAATTTTCTCTACCGTATGCCGATATATAGACTTTCAGAATATCTAACATGCGGCTGTCTCACACTCTTAATAGAATAATTGTAAAAAAGTTCTGAGGGGAGGCCCGATGATTTTATTTTCCCTATTGTGTGGGGTACGTTATTAAAAAGTTTGAGAACCACTGGTGTAGACAGTGATTTTAAAGAAAAGTTAGGTTATGCGTTGACATTTCGGTCTCAGTTGGGAAACATCAGTGAGACCATTTTCAGGACTTTATTCCGAAAGTGGGTTGTCTATATATCGGCATATTGTGAAGATTATTGTATTCCCACTACACAATTCAAATGTATTTTGAGATTTATATTATGAACCCTTGTTAGAAATGGGGTCTTTGGTTGACAGTCAGGTTACCCCCTGTTCAAGCAAGGACCCTCACTCTAGTCAGGGTAAAAGAGAATCACCCTCAGCTAACCCCTGCTTACCCCTTTGGTAGCTTGGCAGAGCAGTAGGCTTAACTTCAGAGTGCTAAGTGTAAAGTATTTGTGCCAACACACACAGTAACTTAATGAAAACACTATTAAATGACACAACACCAGTTTAGTAAAATAGGGAATATTTATCGAAACAAAACAAGACCAAAACGACAAAAATCCGACATACACAAGTCAAGTTATGAATTTTTAAAGATTAAACTCAAAAATAGCGCTTAGAAACCCAAAATGCTTCAATGAGGTGTTAACACAGCATCGTGACGGAGTCGTTCTCAACAAGCCGACACCAGCGGCACCGGACACGGAGTCTTGTAGACCCCCAAGTACAGTACCTTTGGTGAAGAGTGAAAACAAGTCGATGCGCGAAGTCGGGGATTGCGGCGTCTGTGCGAAACGTTGAATCTGCGCACTTCAAGCAGCGTCGGTCACGACGTGGTGTGGCGAATTCCACAGAGTCGCGGACTTCAGCGGGGCTGCAGCGGCATCGGGCCTGCGAAGGTTGTCGTGTTCCAGCAAAGATCACGGGGTCGGTTGCAGGCAGCGTCACCAGATTCAGCAGCGGCATCGGTCCAAAGTCGTCCGAAGTCGATTTCCTTGGATTTCCACCAGCTTTCTTTCAAGGGCCCAGGGACTGGATAGGGCACCACTTGTCAGAGCAGGAGTCTCTCCAGAGACTCCAGGTGCTGGCAGAGAGAAGTCTTTGCTGTCCCTGAGACTTCAAACAACAGGAGGCAAGCTCTAAATCAAGCCCTTGGAGATTTCTTCACAAGATGGAAGGCACACAAAGTCCAGTCTTTGCCCTCTTACTCTGGCAGAAGCAGCAACTGCAGGATAGCTCCACAAAGCACAGTCACAGGCAGGGCCAAACTTCTCCTCAGCTCTTCAGCTCTTCTCCAGGCAGAGGTCCCTCTTGATGTCCAGAAGTGATCTAAAGTCTGTGGTTTTGGGTGCCCTTCTTATACCCAATTTCTCCTTTGAAGATGGCCTATTTCAAAGTAAAGTCTCTTTTGAATGTGAAATCCTGCCTTTCCCAGGCCAGGCCCCAGACACTCACCAGGGGGTCAGAGACGGCATTGTGTGAGGACAGGCACAGCCCTTTCAGGTGTAAGTGACCACTCCTCCCCTCCCTCCTAGCACAGATGCTCATCAGGAAATGCAGACTACACCCCAGCTCCCTTTGTGTCACTGTCTAGTGTTAGGTGCAACCAGCCCAACTGTCAAACTGACCCAGACAGGGAATCCACAAACAGGCAGTCACAGAAATGGTATAAGCAAGAAAATGCTCACTTTCCACAAGTGGCATTTTCAAACACACAATCTTAAAATCAACTTCACTAAAAGATGTATTTTTTAATTGTGAGCTCAGAGACCCCAAACTCCACATATCCATCTGCTCCCAAAGGGAATCTACATTTTAATCAGATTTAAAGGCAGCCCCCATGTTAACCTATGAGAGGGGCAGGCCTTGCAACAGTGAAAAACTAATTTAGCAATATTTCACTGTCAGGACATATAAAACACATTACTATTTGTCCCAGCTTAACCATAAACTGCACCCTGCCCTTGGGGCTACCTAGGGCCTACCTTAGGGGTGCCTTACATGTAAGAAAAGGGAAGGTTTAGGCCTGGCAAGTAGGTACACTTGTCAAGTCGAATTTACAGTTAAAAGTGCACACAGAGGACACTGCAATGGCAGGTCTGAGACATGAGTACAGAGCTACTTATGTGGATGGCACAACCAGTGCTCCAGGCCCACTAGTAGCATTTGCTACTAGTAGCACTAGTAGATTCACAGGCCCTGGCACCTCTAGCGCACGTTACTAGGGACTTACTAGTAAATCAAATATGCCAATCATGGATAAACCAATTACATACAATTTTACACAGAGAGCATATGCACTTTAGCACTGGTTAGCAGTGGTAAAGTGCTCAGAGTTAAAAAGCCAACAGCAGCATGTCAGAAAAAATAGGAGACAGGAGGCAAAAAGATTGGGGATGACCCTGCATAAGAAAAAAAGTCCAACAACCCTTGTAACTTGTTTAATACTATTTTGTTTTGAAATAAGTTTGTTCATATCTATACCTGCATTGTCATTTTTATTTTTTTCTACTGTATCAAATAACTATTGAATTCTGTTCTGATGTCACTTTTGGACATCTGCAATATTTAACTAATTGATTTAAAAATGTTAGTTTGAATAAATTCCTTTTTGGCACTTTCACCTCCCTTACTTTAGCTATCCAAGCCTACAAGTGTATATTGGGTTATCTTTTTGTATGCATAACTTTATAAAAGTGGAATTTTCAGGATTGTTACTTAAAACCAACTTCACCAATAAGGAAGGTTTTAAATTACAACTCTATAGAGCCCAAACTCAACTTTCCTATCTGCTCCCCAAGTGAGAGTTATCAATTAGTAAATGTAAAAATGTAGATAGTTAGATGCCCAGAGAGCAAGACCCATGCAAATGCAATTAATTGCCACCCGGAATAGGATTGGAAGGTGTTGTGGTGGGCCAAATTAGGCAGGATTGCTCAATTCCTCCCCTTAGCAGTAATTATGCTCACAAGCTTGCAGCTCTCCTCCTCTCTAGGATAGCTTCATCTGTCACAGGTGCACACCACAGGTGCAGATCTCATAAGGATTTTAAGCCCACCAACTCCGCTTCTTTCTCCCAAGTCCCTGCTTGGACCCTTTTCTCCTGTTTGGCTGCTGCAGCCCCTACTGATGTCTCCATGATGCCTGAGGTGTCGTCCCCTTGCAGTACCTGAATGCCATGAGCCTCCGTGTCCTTGAGTGCCTCTTATGTTCCGAGCACCCTCTGGTGCCCCCATCCATGCCACTGAGCACAGCTGGTGCCGCAAACACAGATAGCAGCAGCAAAGCCCAGCCTAGGGCCGGCTCAACGGGGCCCGCTTGTGAAACTAAACCCAAGAGTGGTAAGGAGGTACTTGGGCTCATGGGGCGGGTGCTGAATTTCTCGGTTCTGTGGGACTACAAGTACATAGATGTTGAAACTTGCAGAACGTGGGTAGTAGTGGGTGTGTACTTGGATCGCAGAGTATATGGGCTGGAGCATCACAGAGGTTGCCCCTAAGGTAACTATAACTTGTGCCTTCGCCACGCACAGCTAATTACTACACATATTACATCATTGATGACATATTCTATGCCATCTTTCATATTCTCAATTCAACATTTGCAACAAACTTATTGATGAGACAACTGTGCATGGCAAGTGTGCGGGTTATAGTTATCTTAGGGCACGAGTTTTTGTTACTTGAAAGAACTCTAACTATAACTGCTGAATTTCTATGGTTTTGTATGAGTAAATTCAGAACCTAACTATAACGTCCCTGTACCTTTGGTTTTTTAAATGAGTATATATATATATATATATATATATATATATATATATATATATATAGAGAGAGAGAGAGCGAGAGTGAGAGAGAGAGCGAGAGAGCACACCACAATATGGCCAAGGAAATCTCCATGCTGCAGAAACACACACATATGTAGCATGAAAATTAAAAACATCCTCAGCTGCACAGCAGTGTGTAGTGAGGGAAACTTTGTGATTCAAGCCTCAGGTGATGGGCTCTCTAGGGGTTGATTCACCCCCCACCCCCATTCAGTCCTGCTGTGCTGCCTGAATTAAGCCAGACGGCACAGTATGACAGTCTTTTAAACAAATCTCTGTCCCTTTTGTAAAGAGAAGCCCTGTGTGAATGTAAGCCTTTCGAGCACAGTGATGAATGTGCGTGCTCACCCAACCCTCTATGAAAACCGGGGCATTTATCTATTTCTATAACAAATATCAGGATACCAGGACGGTCATGGAAAAATAAGGACTGTCTGGGCAAATCCGGGATGTCTGGTCACCCTAGTCATTGTGGGCAAGCAGTGAGCAGCTTGGGGGTACCATCAGTGAGCTTGAAAACCTCACTGGATGCTTGTTTGTATATGATGTTCTTTCGCACAACTGTGGACTACCATACCCAACCTGTACGCTTACAGCCTCTGTGTTAGTGGCTACTTTTGTGTTACTGTATATTCATCTCTCTGTTTCTCCCCTCCTGACAGTTATTTTCCCATTAGTATGTAGTTTGTATTTCTCTTAGCCATTGATTAATCAATTAATGACATGTTATATGTGCCCATATTTAATTAACAGGTCCATAATTAGAAGGCTGTTAGTTTTTTTACTCTTTTTCTCCAAAAGCTGAGTTACAAGAATTGAGTATTCATTTTCTGGGCTAGAGCTCCAAATTTTGTCAGCTCTATCCACCTTACCTGGATGGGTGTTCAGCTTTTTTTTTAATATCAATGTCTTCCTTTCCATAGTATTCAGAGAGGCCCTTTCCTGTTGAAAGTTACTATGGGGGTTATTACAACTTTGGAGGAGGTGTTAATCCGTCCCAAAAGTGACGGTAAAGTGACGGATATACCACCAGCCGTATTACGAGTTCCATAGGATATAATGGACTCGTAATACGGCTGGTGGTATATCCGTCACTTTACCGTCACTTTTGGGACGGATTAACACTTCCTCCAAAGTTGTAATAACCCCCTATGTGTTTTGTTGCTCATTTTACGAGGAGCAAGCTTCTGTTATGTCGGGTGTAGGGGTGTATGTAATTATTGTTTTGGCTCTTCAATAGCACTGACATGCACCACTGCACATTTGTGGCACTGGCTATGGCCAAGGTCATAAGACCCTATGGGGGTCATTACGACCTCGGCGGTCTTTGAAAAAGACCGCCGAGGCCGCGGGAGACAGAATACCTCCATTGCCGGCAGTATTCCTGTCTCCCTATTATGACATTTCCGCTGGGCCAGCAGACGGTAACAGTGTTACCGTCCGCTGGCCCAGCGGAAATGTCACATCAACATTGCAGCCGGCTCGTAATAGAGCCGGCGGCAATGCTGATGTGCAGCGGGTGCAGTAGCACCCGTCGCGCATTTCACTGCCCGAAATTCGGGCAGTGAACTGCGCGACGGGGCTATGCCTGGGGGCCCCTGCACTGCCCATGCCAAGTGCATGGGCAGTGCAGGGGCCCCGAGGGGCATCCCAAGTCCCCTTACCGCCAGCCTTTCAATGGCGGTGTTTACCGCCACGGACAGGCTGGCGGTCGGGGACTCATAATCCCCAGGGCAGCGGTGCTTGCACCGCTGCCCTGGGGATTATGACCGCCAGGCGGAAACCTGGCGGGAAAGTGGAGGGGCCGGCGGTATGGCCGTGGCTTTTCCGCCACGGTCATAATTGCTGGCGGAACACCGCCAGCCTTGTGGCCGGTGTTACCGCCAACTTACCGCCGGCCGCCAGGGTCGTAATGACCCCCTATGTGCTCAGACTCTCTGAAAGCACTTCCTTATCTCCGACCGATTTTGTATTCTTGAAAGGTGAAAGCAGGCTGGGGATGCTGGGAGGGGGATTGGGGAGGGTGGGTATGCTACTTGATGACCAGGCTCTTCTGTGGAGGCACGTTTCAAGTGATGCAATGATAATTTGTTGATGAGCTTCCACAATGTTTAAAGGCATATTTCAATGTCGCCCAGCCACCCTCATGTCCATCAACTACGCACACGGACCGTAACAACTCTTCATATTGTGTGCAGGACTTGCAGCACATGCGCATCTTTGTATCTTCCAAAGCTTTGTATTGTAAAAGTGACTCTCAGGAAGAAAGCGAATCACAGGGATCTGCAGCAGAGTGTGCTCACCTGTTATTTCCTCATTCACGCAATTGCAAAGATTGGAAAGCTTTCCTTAACCCTCTGAATCCAGGAAGTTCTCTTTTTCTCCAGAAATCTGCAGGCAGGATAACTGGTTTGGGATGGCTTCCTTCTCTCCTTGCAGTCCTGCAGACCCAGCCTTTGTGTAGAGTGATACTCCTCACAGCACAGCAGTCTCCAGCCTGGAGCACCCACAACAGAGGCACAAAGAGCTGTTAACTACCTGCACCTGACTATCAACAGCTGATAAAGCCAGTGATCGGGAAAGAGACAAAAGGGTGGTTTTACCTAAAAGACCCTTCTCACGCTGAACAGCGGACTGTCGCCAGCTTCATCCTCACCATCTACCTTGGGGCAGTGCCACAAGAAGGATCTAATCAAATTTCTACAGGAGCCTTGTCTCCTTTGTCCTCACTCTACTCTCTAGGTCTCCTCCCTCCTGCATCCTGATACACTTCCTCTGTCTGAACAAATAACATCTCCCCCCACTTTTGCAGAGGAACAGGCTCACGATGTTCAAAATAGAACCCACAGGCCTTCATCACTATGCTCCGCTTATACATATAATGCAAATACTGCAATAGCCACAAACATGCACAACATACACAAGGATCGGACTCGGTGATAAAACAGAGTATAAATCTGACTGCACATTGGCAAGACACTCTCAGCTAGTGCCAAATAATTCATGTTTCGTGAATGAGGGAAATGCTTAAATTATTGAATAGTGAGGAGAGTCCTTAAATGAGACATTTTCTTTTTTCCGCACCAACTCCCCGTGTGCAGCATACAGACCCTTTACCAGTGTTGGGATACTCCAGGCTATGGGCCTGATTTAGATATTGGCAGATGAGTTACTCCGTCACAATGGCGACGGATTTCCCGTCTGCCAATATCTAAATCCCATTATATCCTATGGGATTTAGATATTGGAGGACGGGATATCCAACACTGTTGTGATGGAGCAACTCATCCATCAATATCTAAATCAGGTCCTATGTTTGAAAGACCTGTACAATGCTTGGCACACAGCAGGTTAGGGCTTTTAGGGGGTCATTCTGACCTCAGCGGTAAAAGGCGCTTACCGCCGGTCAGAAGACCGCCATAACACCGCCGCGGTTGCGGTAAACCGCCACAGTCATTCTGACCCGCAACTGGCAAACCGCCAAAAACCCGACAACAACAAAAGTCCGCCACACCAACGGCCAGCGAAAAACTGGCGATGACCAAACCTCCACCGTCACGCCAACAGAAATACGCCCATGCTATTCCAACCCACAAATCCCCGCAGCGGTCTTTCAACCGCGGTATTCCATTGGCGGTACACACCGCCGCGCTCAAAATACACACACCTTTACAAAACACAGCCACATTTGACAATTCAAAATACACACACCTGAGACACATACACACATCACTCCCACACACCCATTACAATATAAAACACACACCTACATCACCCACAAACCCTTACGACCATAATTGCGACTGAAGGCCAGAGAGAGACAGCACAGAATAGAGTACACCATCACACAGAGGCAAATCACAACATCACCCACACCACATCCACGCACAAAACACCACACACCACCACACTCACCACACTCTACAACACATACACCACCCCACACCTCATCCACACCACCCCATGGCACCCCAAAGACACCCCAGGTTTTCTGACGCAGAACTCAGGGTCATGGTGGAGGAAATAGTTCGGGTAGAGCCCCAGCTCTTCGGGACACAGGTGCAGCACACCACCATTGCCAGGAAGATGGAGCTATGGCAAAGAATAGTGGACAGGGTCAACGCTGTGGGACAGCATCCACAAATTCGGGACGATATCAGGAAGCGGTGGAACGACCTATGGGGGAAGGTGCGTTCCATGGTATCAAGGCACAACATCGCGGTGCAGAAGACTGGCGGCGGAACCCCACCTACTCCCCCAGAATTTACAGCATGGGAGGAGCAAGTCTTGCACATCCTGCATCCTGAGGGCCTCGCAGGAGTAGCTGGAGGAATGGACTCTGGTAAGTCAAATCTTCACTACTTCATTCCCCCCACCCCACCTGCATGCCAAATCATACCCCCACCCTCACCCCCACCCCCATCACACCAACTCCTTGCAAATGGCTCACCATCACAACCCACCCATCCCAACACCTAGCCCTGCATGCGTCCACAAAGCATGGACACCCATCACCAAAGCATGCCCACTGCACATACCCATCTCCCCCACAAGCCACCGTCACAACAGCCCCCACAAGGGAATGCCAGCACTGGGGTACACGGCCACCCACCCATTGCACACTATGGCACACACAGAAGCAATAACCATACTCTTATACCCCTGCAGGACCCGAACGCCACCACACCGCCCAGGAGGGTCCAGAAATGTCCATCCCACCCCCAGAAGAGGCCCCCAGTGATGACAGCAGCTCTGTCTCCCTGGACCCAGATGACCAGCCCGGCCCATCGGGGACCTCTGGACAGTCGGTTCCCCTCACACAGCCACAGGCCACAGCAGACCTGCCCCCCTCTGGGAACACCAGCACAGCTCCCACCCAGCGGGCCCATGCCTCTGTCTCCAGGACACGTCAATCAGCGGTGTGTCCACCACTAAAGGGCACCCAGGTTGACCCACCACCCCAACAACAGCAGGGACCTGGGGGCAGTGGTAGTGGCACACGGTCCAGGGGACAGAGGCCCAGGGAAACAGGGGAACTGGGAGGGCTGCTGTGCGACAGGAGGGGGACAGGCCCAGGGAACCCACTCTCCACGAGGCCCTCTCCTCCATCATGGGAGCATACCACCACTCCCAGGAGAAGATGGCTACGGTACTGGCCAGGTTCCAGGAGATACAGGTACTGCAGGAGGAACAGTACATGGGGTTCAGGGAAGAACTCCGAGCCATTAGTTCCGCAATGGGGACCATCGTCGTGGCTCTTAACCAGATTGTCACCACATTGCGGGACCATGTGGCACCACAAAGGGCCCCTGTCACTAGCATGGACCAAGAACAGGCTACCACCTCCACCGGCGCTAGTGGACAGGAGGCCCCCACACAACAACAGGCCACCAGAACCCCACCTCCTGCAGAAGAAGAACCACCCCGCAAGCGGTACCTGAGATCTAGGAAGAAGACAGAGTAGGATGCCAAGACCCCCGCCAGCAAAGGATACCCCCTGATGTCATCCCACTGTCCCACATTGTCACCCTGTCCAACCTTGAACTGCCCCTGCTCCATCCTTCCACAGGCATATGGACAATGCACCTGTGAGACTGAAAATCTGGACTCTGCCATGGACATTACTCCACCATCACCCATCACCGATTTTCAAGCATGTCCCTAAATTTAGCACTTAAATAAAATCACTTATTGCACTAAAATTATCTGGAGTCTGCTTGTATTTTGAACAAATGTATTAGACATAACGGTGCCAAAATGTTCAGTTACATTGTGATGACAACATACCACTGTCACACAGCTGTAGTCCATGGGCAAACAAAGCAGAGGTCACGCAGTGGGGCCCACATCTCTGAAAACGGAAGGGAAAGTCACAACTCAGTTAACATAAACTGGGGGGAACTCAGACAGTAGAGAGGCAGGAGACTGTAAGTACATGTGAAATGGCGGTGTTGATTCGTACCTGTGTGTTATTGAAAATACTGTTGTATCACTGTATCCCTGTTGTCTGTGTCGTCCCCGTCGTCTTCCTCCTCTTCACTCTCCACAGGCTCCACAGCTGCCACAACACCACCCTCTGGACCATCCTCCTGCAGGAAAGGCACCTGGCGTCGCAAAGCCAGGTTGTGAAGCATACAGCAGGCCACGATGATCTGGCACACCTTCTTCGGTGAGTACATTAGGGATCCACCTGTCATATGCATGCACCTAAACCTGGCCTTCAGGAGGCCGAAGGTACGCTCGATCACCCTCCTAGTCCGCCCATGGGCCTCATTGTACAGTTCCTCTGCCCTGGTCCGGGGATTCCTCACTGGGGTCAGTAGCCACGACAGGTTTGGGTAACCAGAGTCACCAATTAGCCACACACGGTGTCTCTGTAGCTGTTCCATCACATAAGGGATGCTGCTATTTCGCATGATGTACGCGTCATGCACTGACCCAGGGAACTTGGCATTTACATAGGAGATGTACTGGTCAGCCAAACAGACCACCTGGACATTCATAGAATGATAACTTTTTCTGTTCCTGTACACCTGTTCACTTTCACTGGGGGGAACCAAAGCCACATGGGTCCCATCAATGGCACCAATGATGTTGGGAATATGTCCAAGGGCATAGAAATCACCCTTCACTGTAGCCAAATCGCCCACCTCAGGGAAAACAATGTAGCTCCGCATGTATTTCATCAGGGCATACAACACTCTGGACAAAACCTTAGAAAACATAGGCTGAGACATCCCTGATGAAATGGCCACTGTTGTTTGGAATGATCCACTTGCCAAAAAATGGAGTACTGACAGAACCTGCACCAGAGGGGGAATCCCTGTGGGTTGGCGAATGGGTGACATCAGGTCTGGCTCCAGCTGGGCACACAGTTCCTGTATACTGGCTCGGTCAAGCCTGTATGTCAGTATGACATGTCTTTCTTCCATTGTCGATAGGTCCACCAGCGGTCTGTGCACGGGAACATTCCTCCATCTCCTCGCAAGTCCCAGCGGATGGTGCCTAGGAAGGACAACATGGAGCACAGAGTCAAGCAAACCACAGGTACGTTCCCACTGCTTGCACAGTACACGATTCGCTATGCATTGAATGGCTTGCATGAGTGGCAATGCAAGGCCTAGGCCTGTGTGACGCAGTAGATATTAAGCCATGTGGGCCCTTGAAATGGCGGCTGCCTGACCTGTTAAGTGTGACAATGGGATGTGAGGTCAATGCGCTGGCGTGGCACTCCGTGGCGGTAGGCGGTCGAAGACCGCGGTGCAAAGCCGCATTGGTTAACATAGAACCCTATGGGTTTCAGGAGCCAATGACGAAGTGCGCCATCGGTCGCGGTACGCACCGCCGCGGGCGTGACCGCCATTTTCTATCAGCTTAATCACTCGAGACCTGATCATCCACAGGAGAGGACCTATACTGCAAGTGCTGCTGTGACCTCGGTCTGGAAGAGACAATGGCTGCTGCGACTGGGGAAAGGGCCCCTGCCTTCACTTCTGAAGAATTGGAGAAACTCGTGGATGGGGTCCTCCCCCAGAATGCGCTACTCTACGGTCCTCCAGACCAACAGGTTAGTACACTGGGACCATGCTTTGTGGGCAATGCCTGGGTTGAGTGGGGTGAATGAACGAAGGAGCGTATGAGGCATGCATCAAACGACAGATGAGAGCATGTGCCACATGGCAAGGGTGGGGATGAGGGGCACAGTCAGATCGAGCATGCAGAAAATGTTGATATTTTATTTTCTCTCCCTGTACGTGTCACATAGGTCAGCGCCCATCAGAAAGTCGACAATTGGCGTGCCATCGCCAAGGACGTCCGGACCCTGGGGGTCCACAACAGACGGGGCACCCACTGCCGCAAGAGGTGGGAGGACATCCGCCGCGGGAGCAGAAAGACCACGGAGGCTCTGCTGGGGATGGCCTCCCAACGTAGGAGGGGTGCCACTCGTCAATTGACCCCCCCGATGTCTCGGATCCTGGCGGTGGCCTAACCAGATTTGGATGGGCGCGTGAGGACATCACAGCAGACACAAGGGGGTGAGTACAAACACATTCTGCTATCTTAGCGCGCAGTGGAGGTGTCTGGGTGGGGAGGAGGGATGTGGGTATCCCTAGGCCAGGGCGATTTATGTAGGCTAGTCCCCTCCGTAAGGCATGGCCCTGTGCCCCCGCCCTCCACCTCTGTAGGGTGCCAAGTACAGCTATCCATGGCCACCTATGTGTGCAGATGTCGTCCATTGGCTTGTAGGCCAAGTCTCACTGATTGAGTAGTGTACCCCAAGTGCGCGGCGTAGTGCAGGGGGCTTCTGTGTCTGTCCTCTCCTCCAACTGTGTTGCCAATGCATGCACTCAACATGTCTTTATTTCCACCCCCCCCCCCTTTTTTTGTCTGCTCTTCCTGTTCATGTGTGCATTCATTAGCATCATCTGGCGGAGGAGAAGCGGCATTGGAGCATGAGGGAGCTGCATCTCACATGGCCCCGGAGGGCCATGCAACGGACTCTGATTTCACCAGTGAGACGGAGGGTGAGGGGGGCTCCACAACGGGGACACGTGGAGACATCAGCGACACCGACACGTCCTCGGAAGGGAGCTCCCTTGTGGTGGCGGCAACATCCGTGCCCATCGCGACAACAGGTACAGCCGCCACCCAGCGCACCAGCTCCGCCCTCCAAGCAGCCCCTCAGCATTCGCCCCGTGCCCGCTCGCACACCAAGGCGGGCATCTCCTTCGCCCCAGGCACCTCAGGCCCTGCCCCAGTTACCCCTGCTGCCCTCAGTGAGGAGGTCATTGACCTCCTCCGGACGCTCATTGTTGGGCAGTCTACCCTTTTGGATGCCATCCAGGGGGTGGAAAGGGAGGTGCATCGGAGCAATGCATGCCTGGAGGGCATTCATTCGGGTCAGGCTGCCCATCAGCGATCGTTCAACGCTCTGGCCTCAGCACTGACGGCAGCCATTGTCCCTGTCTCCTGCCTCCCTCCTCCAACTCCCTCCACCCAGTCCCACTCCCCTGTTCCTCTGCCTATCCCAGACACACCTACAGACCAGCCTGCACACACCTCAACACCCAAGGTCAGCTCATCCAAACATAAGCACCACACATCCCACAAGCATTCACACAAGCAACATCCACATGCAGACATGCCAATAGCCACTGCCTCCTCTGTGTCCCCCTCCTCCTTGTCTCCCTCCTCCCTCCCTGTGACGTCTCCACTCACACTTGCATGCACCACTTCATCAGCCACTACGTCCATCACCAGCACACCCACCAGAACACTCCGCACTCGTGCAGTCACCACCCCCACTGCCATTTACACATCCCCTGTGTCCTCTCCCAGTGTGTCTGTCACCCCCTCTTCCAAACCACACAAACGCAGGCAGCCACCCACCCAACAGCCATCCACCTCACAACAGCCTCCGTCACAAGCACCTGCACCCAACGACAGCACACTTGACTCTCCTACAACCACATCCTCTTCCTCCACTCCCATACCCACTGCACCTACCCTTCCCATTGCTCCTAAAAAGTTTTTCCTCTCCAAAATTAACCTCTTTCCATCACCTGACCCACCCCCTCCATCTCGTAAAAGTCCAATCAGCACCTCAGCCACCACAAGCCCTGGACCTACAAGGACCATAGTCCAGGGATATTGGAGTCCACCGCCTTCGAGGGCAGCTACATCGGCCAGCAGCAAAGGGACAGCCAGCCCACCCCCTGGGAAAAAATCCAAAAAAGGCAAGGGCCGGCGCGAGAGGACAGAGACGGCAGCCTCCACAGGCACCACCCTGGCACCGTCAGGAAGTGGGGTGCCACCTGGCACATCTCCAAAGGGAGGCAAGGGACACAGAGGATCAGGCAAGGATGGCAAGGGCAGCACGGCCGACAAGTCCGGCAGCAGGCGAGATGCCCAGGAGGGCCCCACCAGCCCCATTCCGGGGGTGAAGGAGTACACCCACGGGCACGGGACACCAGCACAGGAGGGCCCCGCAAGCGAGAAGTCGGATGGCGAGTGAACACCATATATTGGCCAGATCTGGTGCCCTGGAGACACATGTGAAGAACCGCTGAACAGGGCCCTTCAAGACAAGCACCACTGAACAGGGCACCGCCGTCTCAAGAACCGCTGAACAGGGCCCTTCAAGACAAGCACCGCTGAACAGGGCACCGCAGTCTCAAGAACCGCTGAACAGGGCCCTTCAAGACAAGCACCGCTGAACAGGGCACCGCCGTCTCAAGAACCGCTGAACAGGGCCCTTCAAGACAAGCACCGCTGAACAGGGCCCTTCAAGACAAGCACCCCTGAACAGAGCCCTTCAAGACAAGCACCGCTCCGCTGGGCACCGCCGTCTCTGCACCGCTCCGCTGGGCCCTTCCTCTCAAGCACCGCTCCGCTGGGCCCTTCAACTCAAGCACCGCTCCGCTGGGCCCTTCAACTCAAGCACCGCTCTGCTGGGCACTTCCTCTCAAGCACCGCTCCGCTGGGCCCTTCAACTCAAGCACCACTCCGCTGGGCACTTCCTCTCAAGCAACGCTCCGCTGGGCCCTTCAACTCAAGCACCGCTCCGCTGGGCCCTTCAACTCAAGCACCGCTCCGCTGGGCACCGCCGTCTCTGCACCGCTCCGCTGGGCCCTTCAACTCAAGCACCACTCCGCTGGGCCCTTCAACTCAAGCACCTCTCTGCTGGGCACTTCCTCTCAAGCACCGCTCCGCTGGGCCCTTCAACTCAAGCACCGCTCCGCTGGGCACTTCCTCTCAAGCACCGCTCCGCTGGGCCCTTCAACTCAAGCACCGCTCCGCTGGGCCCTTCAACTCAAGCACCGCTCCGCTGGGCACCGCCGTCTCTGCACCGCTCTGCTGGGCCCTTCAACTCAAGCACCGCTCCGCTGGGCACTTACTCTCAAGCACTGCTCCGCTGGGCCCTTCAACTCAAGCACTGCTCCGCTGGGCCCTTCAACTCAAGCACCGCTCCGCTGGGCACCGCCATCTCTGCACCGCCCCGATGGGCCCTTCAACTCAAGCACCGCTCCGCTGGGCATTTCCTCTCAAGCACCGCTCCGCTGGGCCCTTCAACTCAAGCACCGCTCCGCTGGGCACCGCCGTCTCTGCACCGCTCCGCTGGGCCCTTCCTCTCAAGCACCGCTCCGCTGGGCACTTCCTCTCAAGCACCGCTTCGCTGGGCCCTTCAACTCAAGCACCGCTCCGCTGGGCACCGCCGTCTCTGCACCGCTCCGCTGGGCCCTTCAACTCAAGCACCGCTCCGCTGGGCACCGCCGTCTCTGCACCGCTCCGCTGGGCCCTTCCTCTCAAGCACCGCTCCGCTGGGCCCTTCAACTCAAGCACCGCTCCGCTGGGCCCTTCCTCTCAAGCACCGCTGACACATTGGCAGAAGGGGCAGGCCCGGATCAGTGTCGGACAGGGCTGCACGATACACTCTGGGCACCAAGACTCCTCCAGTACCACTGGAGTCTGTCATCCACTTGTGAGACTGTGGCTTTGCACTCCCCAGGATGGCACAGTGGGCAAGCCACCCACTGTAGGGACTTGTGAGACTGTGGCTTTGCACTCCCCAGGATGGTACAGTGGGCAAGCCACCCACTGTAGGGACTTGTGAGACTGTGGCTTTGCACTCCCCAGGATGGCACAGTGGGCAAGCCACCCACTTTAGGGACTTGTGAGACTGTGGCTTTGCACTCCCCAGGATGGCACAGTGGGCAAGCCACCCACTGTAGGGACTTGAGAGACTGTGGCTTTGCACTCCCCAAGATTGAACAGTGGGCATGGAGGCCCCTCGTGGATCTGGCGTCGTGGACTAATGTGGCTGAGGTGCCCCCCCTTTCCTTCCCCCTGAGGTGCCTGTAGTTTTCCTATCTGATGCCCCTGCAGTGTTCTCTCCAATGGATTCGGGTCTCATGTGTGGGCTTTGCCCATGTGTTGAGGACCATTGGCCCACGTACAATGACAGAAAGACAATTTTGACGGGACAATTTACATATGTGTATATAGTTATGGGATGTTCGACTTACTTATTTACTTAGCCTTACAATATATTTGAATTCCAATAACATATTATTTTGTCTTTGCATTCTTCCGGGGGTTTGGGGGGTGTCACTCTGAGTTGTTGCTCTGCATTGGTGTGTAGGTAGTTGGGTGGGGGGGGGGGGTGTCACGTATGTGTGTGCCAGTATTCTTTTCTCCTCCCCCCTCCCCTGTGTCGTAGGTGCAGTACTCACCGTTGTCTTCTGCGCCGGCGTTCGTGCTCCTGGTAGAGGAGCAGGTAGACAATTGCTCGTAGGATGTGTAGTTCTGGTTCCATGCTGTCCAGATTCCTCGTGGAGTGTGTAGGGTGAGCGTTTTCCCGTTCGTAGTCTGTTTCCGCCGTGTTTTTATCGGTGGGGCTCCCGCCCCGGAAAAGGTGGCGGATCGGTGAGTTGTGATAGGGTGGGTGGTACATTGTCTGCCTCCTGTCGGTTGGCGGTGACCGCTGCGCTGTTTGTTTGTTCCGCTGTGGCGGTCGGAGTGTTAAAGTGGCGGTCTGTGTTGGCGGTTCCCGCCAGGGTCAGAATTCCATTTTTTTGGCCGCCTGCCTGTTTGCGGGTTGGCCACTGCTTTAACACCGACCGCCAGGGTTGGAATGACCCCCTTAATGTTTAAATGATGTGTGCACTCAAAATCACAAGTGTAAGCTTTGTGTCCTGGATATTAAGCACTGCATAATTTTGTTCCTTTCTACAGGTTACATCCACCTATTGCTTGATATCTCGGAAAGCCTTCTACCACTAATTCCCTAAAACCTTGCATGAAAAATTGACCTTGAGTAACTTTCTTTCTTCAGAATGGCTCTCTTCCTCATTTGTATACCCCGCATGCCTTCTATTTCCGAGTATCATCTCATCTCTGTCTCATGCCTGTCTGCATTAATCCTTCTTAATGCATTTCTGCCATTGGTTGACACTTCATTGCATAGATAACAACCTTCGATCTTTAAAACCCTATCCTGTAACCTAACATTGCCTAATCTCCGGTAGCCAATCTGTCTCACCTACCATTTACCTGAAACCACATAACCTCCAACAATGATCACACTTAACTTGTACTAACAAGTAAATGGAGTAAATGCATGCAATCATGCAATTTTTTTTTCTGGACACCACACGACTAATCGCAATGCACCAACAATAACCACTAGATTAACTACTAACCTTCTATTTTTGAGTAGCGTGCTACTCACCGTAAAGACTTTGATGCCTTGTTACGGGTAGGAAGCACTATATACATCTAATTACAATTATAATAAGCTAGCCCAATGTTATCCTATGGGGGAGGTATGCCTTCCAATAGTGATAAACGAATTTGAGAGCGTTTCACTACCAGGACATGCAAAAGTTAAAAGTACATGTCCTATTTTAGGAGTGACTTGTATGTGTTAACAAAGAAGGTTTAGGTCTGGTAAAAGGTTTATTTTGTGAGAGCGAAATTGCAGTTTAAAACGGCACACAGAGGCTCCAATGGCAGGCCTGAGAGTGAGACATGATTATAGGGCTCCTTAGGTGGGTGGCACAAATCAGTGATGCGGACCCACTAGCAACATCTAATTTACAGGGCCTGGGTTCATGTAGTACCACTTTACTAGGGACTTACAGGTAAGTGAAATGTGCCAATGTGGTGCAAGCCAGTTTCACCATGTTTAAAAGAGAGAGTACCAGCACTTTTGCAGGGTTAGCAGTGGTACAGTGACCAGAGCCCTAAGACCAACAAAAACATATTCAGCAAAAATAAGACTGTGAAGTCAAAAGTTTGAAGATGACCCTGCAGAAAGGGCAAAATCCAATAGATAGATCCGCCTTTTTTATAAGACCTCAGGAATTCATTAACGTCATTAAAAGCTTAAATAAATATTATGAAATGTAACAATTTTTTATCTGGCGATAGCACACATGGCATTGATTTAGCACTGGGTTGCAGCTCAGTTGTCTGGTACGGGTCTATGGGCAGAACCATTTCGTTCAATCAGAAACATCCCAGGTCCCACCAGATCCTATGGCTTTAATAATGTAGTGAGCTGCTCCAAATGAGTCCTATACTGACCCATTAACCTTCTTCCATCACCCACTTGCTGTCCACCTGTTGACTACTGTGAGGATGGAAATGGCGGAAATGTGGAAATATGGTAATCTCAAAATATAGTCGCAAAATTCAGGAAGTGGCAGTCATGAAAGAAATCGACATAGGCCATTGTATCTAGTTCTCATTTGTATCTAGTTATTCAATTCCATTATCCAAATGCTCAATATATTAACGATTTCAACAGACATCAACTAAGCACCTCCGAGGTCAAATGATTCATAAGACATCCAATTGCATCATAAAGAAAGCAAACAGAGATGGCATGCTATTTTAAATAAAATATGCTTTTATTTGTCTGCTTCTTTTATTCCTTATTTTTTTCCCCATAAGAATCGTCTTCTGTCAAATGTTGAGTTATGTTTGCTTTCATAATTTATTTTTGTTTAGCAGTTGTTTGTTTCTTACCAGGTAGTTTTAAAAAACAGGATAAATGGAATTTTAAAATGTACATGAAAATAGTCTGAAGTTGAGCATTTTTTATTTTGCATGATATATATGAGCTCGAATATTGGAGCTCGGAGGACCATCGAGCAGTGACAGCAGAACCAAAGCAGTTTATGAAAAAACAAGAGATTTCATAAAGAAAAGTACATTTCATATTCATGCAATAACTCGTAGAAAGATGCTGTGCCTTCTCCTTGGGGAAAAGCTGAGTCTTCGTTGTTTTGTGGTGAATGGTTGTATTTTTATATCTCTTGTACTATCAGAACATATGACTTGTTTTTGGATCGTTCATTGTACAGTGCCTTGAGGTCCCTCAGAGGCAACAAGCCTGCGCTATAAGAATGTTTAAATCAATGAAAAGGACAGAACATCAAGATTCTAACGAATAATTAAACCTGTCTCCCTGGCAGAGGTATTTTCATAAACCGGGCAGACCGTTTAGTTAATTCGCTTACGGGTCCATTTTATTAGAAATGTTTTGGTCGAATTGCAGAAAGAGCCCCAATTCATAAGACGTGATTTAGTAAAAAAATTAGAATGAATCCTCATCCCTCCCCAGTACAAAATTATCTGGTCATAAACATTAATGTTCCTCTACGCGGTGTTGTGCGACTGACTATTATGTCATTGTGAGAAATATTTAGCTTCAAACAACATGGCGTCTTTATGACACTTATGAAAAAAGATTTAAAAATATATATATAACCACACCGCAATCTTTAAGCCATTACTCAATGAAAATGTTTTGAGGCATACTCGTCGTTGTCATCAATACATATTATGTCCCTCAGTAGGGTACATACATCACTTAACGTATGGAAGCCTGCAGGCACGCCAAGGCAGGAGGCAGATTCGTGGCCTCCTACGGCCAATAAATCTGTGTTACGGCTCATAAACGGGCGCCCGGGAGGGCCATTGTGTTTTTTCATAATTGGAGTGAAAGTTCCTATGGATGAGTGATTGGCTCCGTGCAAACTGGCAGATCAAAAAGCTGAAGCGACAAGCATACAAAGAGAGTGATGAACCCACGTTCCACACTTCACCTTGTAAAGATGGCGTTTATAAACAGAAGTAAAGTGTAGTACGTATGGCATGTGACATGGGACTTCTTAAGCAACATCCATATATTTCACAATGAAGAAATCGTAACAAATGGTGAAGCCCCGCTTCATGACTGACAGAACTCAGCGTTGCCCTTTCAGTCCCCTCCCTGTGAAAATGGCTCGGATGTGGGAAAAACGTAAATCATGCTGGTGACATTTCACATTTCGCATTTTGTGTAATTTTTTCTGTCGGGAGACAGGTTCAATGCAGAAAGTTTCTGGCCAAGACATGCTTTTTGCTCGAACTACTCTCTTGCAGGTATATTGTGTGTCTTTTTATGTAATATATACATCTTTGCATGAAGAAAGTCACCCTAGATACCAGCAAACTACATCTTGTGCTAAAAGTGTAATTTTGTGGAAGTTTTGTCAGATCTCTCAAAGGTTTGTGAGAAAAAAATATTAAATAATGTTTATTGAGTTTTATCAACTTTGTACTTTAGCAGTTGTAACAGGATAAGGACAAAAACAGAGAGCATTATTCAGATACATTTTAATTTCACTATATGAAAGAAACCAAGAATCAGTACCTCTACAAATAATATGTCAGACAAATAGCAAGTGACAACAGCATGCTGGTTTTAGTTTACCTATTGCTTTATAGGCTAACACGAAATGCACTGGCTCGTAAGGATGAAAAATGTCAGAATCCTTCAGTTACCTGCTGCTGTATAACACTGTTTCCCTATATGTCCTAGAAGGACGAGGAGAGCTCAATGACGTTGTGACGACGTTATTACGCCTGTGAATACTTACTGTGATACTTCAAGATGGCCCCTTGTCTTCATCTGACAGTGGTTCAGCATGGGTTGCATTACTTTGAAGCCTTACCTGCTAAACAGGCATGCCTTATGCACTTGTAAACTGCAAGGTGACTACAGCAGCTTCTACAAGGAGAAGGAAATTCTCCCATCGCTGTCTTTTAGTTAGAAGGAAGTAGAGGGCGACCTCTAATTTGGCGGATCAACACAAGTAAGGAGGCTGGCAAACGCAACACTCAAGAGACAGAGAAAGGAAGAAAATTTCGTTCTTCTAAGAATTTCACTGATTTTGTATTTAACTCTAGTTCTGACTTCCTGGGTGATCTTCACTCCTTATGTAACAGTTACAAACTTGTATTTAGTAAGGGCTTAAAAATTGACTCACTGATGTCATATGCATCCTCTAATATATTGATGAATAGAGCAAAGAATGGGCATAAATATGTAAAATTCCAGCCTTTGTGGACACTGCTGTCCCCATTCTTATGTTTACTGACAACCACATATGGCCTTGAGTTGACTATGCTCTTGACTATTGTTAAATGGATTGCTGTCATGTTGATGATGCTGTTGCCAGGCCTTTGTCTATGAAAATACTTGCTGCATGGTTCAAAGCAAAGGCTTCAGAATCGAGAAACAGATATATTGAAGGTTTTATTCCGTGAATCCTTCCGTTTTCAGGGGTGCCATTTAGGAGTCATTCAAGTTACCACTTGCTACCCTATTTTACTGCATACCGTTGGGCCATGAGATGCTCCCTCATCCATCTTGGTTAAAAACGGCATGCTTGTGAGATGTGTACACTATTATCCTGATAAAGGTTTGTCCTGTGTGTGGAAACTGAGGATATTTTGGTTCTATCAAATACTTTCATTCAGACGGCATATAAAGATGAAAGCGGAGACTGCTTGTTACCAGCTAACCCTCTTACAAAGGATCCACATTTTCCTTTCAAACCACTTTCCAGTCCACAAAACAAGTTATTCTTACCCACATTAATAGGGAAGTCCTCTGGTCATAGTCCTTCCAGGTTCCAGCCTAATGTGACGTACACCTTACTACAGACAACCTCATCACTGGAAAGAGCAAGAATAATTACACCACAATTCCTCCCTCAAGAATTGTCCCAAGATCTTCCTCTCATCATGCTTCATGTTTGTAGGAAAATGGGTCATTAGTTAGGGTGGAGGTGAGACATCCACAAGAATTAAGTCCACAAAATTATAAGGCTAAATACATAACTATTAATTTAAAACTGTGCTCAGCCCATAGTATCTATGGCACAGTCAGGGATACTAAATTTAAGGTCACGTTTTAGGTCATTAGCAGTACCAAAATAATTAAAAAGTCAGAAAACAACACAATAAAATCCCACAACCACTCTGTAAAAATAAAGAAAAAATCATGAGAACAATGGTTCCAAACGATTACAATTGAATAAGGAGAACAGGGGATATGGATGTAAAAGTTTTAATGCTAAAATGTACAGAGAAACAGCATTACTTCGGGGAGTGGGGTAGACGGGGACTTTGGCAGAAGTAGAGATTGACCACAGTGCACATAAGGCTAAAACAAGGACTCAGTCAAGAAAGATGCCTTCTGATTTAGACATTTTAATGTAAGTCGAAATCCTCTACTCGGTCATGGGTGATAGGTGTATTCAAAGAATTCCTTTCAAAGGCAGGCAGCTGTTGAATGAGGTCCCACAAAAGCTAATAGTTTTGGCATGAAAAGCTTCAAGTGGGAAGATTCTAATTTCGTGCCCTCTGGTTAGCCAGATACATTTTGCAAATTCGCTCAGTCAAGATTTGTATGTTTAGAATTTACCTTTTTTTTTTATGGAGCGCAAAAACCTTCAGAGGGACAGTGGCCCAAAACTGAATAATTTAGCCTTGAGGGTACTCTGGAGTCTCCTTTTGGCTGGCAAAAAGGTTCCATGTGGGACCAACCCGATTTCCTTGCCTGCCGAGGTCCTGCCCTGGGCACATAGACATGTTTGGATAGTCCCAGTACTCTGGAGGTTGAACATTTTCTAAGTGTAATCTCTTCCAATGTTTTGGAGTTGTTCATTTTGGTTACTTCCAAGACCGCTATTACCTTTAGGGACATCACTCAAAGTCCAGCTCCCTCTTCAGGAGAAGCTTCCAGCACAGACCAGTGGTTCATTCTGGATCAACGTGCCACTTATCTACTGATCACTATTGGAAAGCACACATTGAAGCTGTTGATGTCCCTCTAGCCACACAGGAGGTCCGCCAACGGAACCATTGCCCTTTACTTCCTAGTCCTGGGTATAGGTGGGAGCAGGTCCAGCCTTTATGCTCTTCACACAAGTCACAAACAGGAGGTTTCTTCCTCATCTGTACTTCCACAGTTCCAGTGCTGGAGTGCTGGAGTGTAGTGTTACTTTTGGTCACATTCACTAGCCACATAGGGGAAGGTGATTCCTGGGCACTCCATTACTAATGGGTATAGAGCTTCCAAAGGTAGCCATTCCCTCTTTTCCAGCATGAACTGTTTGCCTTACTGCAGACTATCAACAGTGCACTATTCTCAGTGAAAAATGACATGACAAAACCTTTCCACCCCTGGAGACGCTTGCAGTACAGCCTGGGGTGCCAAGAGGTGATGAACAGTTCCAGTGGCAGCGGCTGAACCTTTAACAAAAGACGATAATAAACTGAGTTTATAATCGTCTTCTGGTAAAGAGGTTGGGCCGTGGGGTGGACGAGCAGCGAGGGGGAGTGCTCAGCACTTCCCCTTTACTGCGCATGTATGTTTGGCCGGTCGTCTCAGGTCGGCCAAATAAACATGCCCAGCAGGGTCTCTCCAGCCTAGCAACACAGTTGCCGGGACGGAGAGAACCTGCACAGGCTCCCAGTCTGCCTGGGAGAGTCCTGCTCTGTGCAGCATCAGGATTGGGCCACAGGGCAGGCTGGGAGCCTGTGCCTGCGTGCAGTGATGGAGGAGAGGAGCGGCGCGGCGCGGCGACGAGGGAAGATAAGTGGTTTTCTTTTTTTTGCTTGAATTTTTATTTAATTTAAATTAATGTTTATCCCCCCATCCTTCCCCCCCAGCGCCGCCCCTTTTGCACACATGAGCTGCTACTGAACAGTTCTCTTCCATTCAACCAAACCACACGTTTTCTGGACCAGTTGTCTCCTCCCCTGAGGCTGGAGACAGGGGCATAAAGTGTATCGGAGGATAAACAGACCTCTTTTCTCCATCCCTCCTGTATCACTAAACAATAAAGGTGCAGTCCTTCCCCAGGTCCCTTTTAATTTAATGTTGTTCCTTATTCCTCCTCAAATGCTGGTCACATACCTCCTCAGGTCATCTTGCATGGCCCAAGGTATGGTCTCTGCTTTAGCAGCAGTATTTCACGCCTCATCTAAGGAAAACACTGACAGGTTCAGCTGCTGGTAGGCTAATACTAATTAGCCTACTAGAGCCTCAGGCTGAAAAAGTATAACTTTCTAAAGTTACTGTTCGTGTTCACTTATCAAAAATCCAACTTCGTCATTAAAATAAATTTGTAATAAGTTTTCAAAACAGATGATTGATGAAGCTTTGCAACTAGTGCGAAGGAAAGTTACAAAAAAATGTTATTTTAATTGTACTTTTACTTTTCTTATCGAACAAGACACAGCCTATTCAGTGAAAAGTGCTTTTGATGGCCGGTCACTGCAGGAAAATGCCTGCTCTAATATTTCACATTACACTTTTAAACACTGGACACCCTATATTGTGCCCCTGTCCCCGGGCCTACTTAGGGTGACTACTCAATGTTTAAAACGTTTGCCTGCAGGAATAAAAGCTCCAGCAGTCAGGCTACACATTTAGACCTAAAGCCATGTTTTTCTCATTAACCACGTTAAAGGCAAAATATATGCTGCAATTCAGAGGGGATGTTTAATTTCCAGGACATTGATGGTTTTCCCACAATATATAGTACGGTCAAACATGAATGGTAAATATGCTGAATGCGGATAAGCCAATTTTATAATGTTTTAGCGGTCAGAACACCTGCTCTGGGGACTGGACAGAGGTGCCCTAGTGTGCAAAGTAATAAAAATCAGCAACTTCAGTCCACAAAAAATGGGGGTTGAACACACAAAAGGATGCATTTTCTAACATTGATGAAATTACTATAAACCAGTGGTTCCCAACCTGTGGTCCGGAGTCCGCGAAGCCTCCTAAGGGGGTCCATGACTGCTTAGAAAATTAACTCGTATTAACAGATAAATAAAGTGTATATAAATAAAGTGACTAAGTGTACAATTGAAAATTTAAAACACAGTACAAATGTCAAGTAATGTGAAATTGGAGGCTAAAAATTAAATTAGTATCCCCACATTGATTCGTCGGAGCATTATATGTTCATCAAATAGAATATAGTATAGACGATGTGTGGCTCTAATTGAATTTAGAAAAGCTACAAACCTCCTATTAAAATTATTATTATTTTTTTATTTATAAATTAAATAAAATGTGTTTTAATTTGTGTATGTGTTTGATGAAACCTTGTTTCTGTAATTTGTGTGTATTGTTTTGCTTTTCAAATCATCAACAATGTTTATGCCATGGTCCCTGGATTCCAGTAATGGCTCACTGGGGTCCACAGAAGTCAAAATTTTGGGAACCACTGCTATAAACAATTTACAAGCCCACTTACACCTCAAAACCAAAGCACTCGACTGAAAACACCCCTCACTTAGAAAAGTACCACACGCACCACAAACATGATGAAAATGACAATCCTGAAAGCAAAGAAGGAAAGGATGATAAAGCTACCCTTCTGCTATTACCTATCACTGGAATCAACTCCCAATTGGTATAGGAGGTCCTTAAAACTCCCAAGTTTCAAACAGCAATTAGGAAACTTCATTTTTCCAAATATGCGCCCCGTCCACGCCAACCATCTCAGTGTGGCATTCCTCTCGCCCCTCCTAGCTTCTAATTTTATGGGTACATTTGTATACACCTTCCAACTCTCCACAACACAGCATTTTGTAAATATCGAACTTGGCGTCTGTAATCAGCATGTAACTATTTTGGTAAGCAATGCTCTTATCTCCCTCACAGGCTAGGTTCATGCCTATAGTAGAGTAAACAAGAATAAACATAAAGTAAATTAAAGAATCCATCTGAACGAGGGTAGATGGCAAAATAGACAAACAGCTGGACTTTGAAGAAACGCAAAACGTAACACACTGGATCTGACCACTTCCATGCTGCAAAAGTAGCAAACTGTGGAAACAGTGGTGCCCAGTACACAACGTTCTATGATATATTCCAGTGGTTCCCAACCTTTTGATTTATGTGGACCCCCATTTTAATGTTAACGGAACACAGGGACCCCCACTGAATCATCATAGGAATCTGGGGACCCCCGCCTGAGTCATTACAGGAAGCTAGGGACCTAATTTGTCAATATTTGTTAATATTTTTTAATTTTCTAAGCAGTCGCGGACCACCTGAGAAGGCTTCACGGACCCCCTGGGGTCCCCGGACCACAGGTTGGGAACCACTGATATATTCAATTGCACCCAACAGGTGGTCAAAGTGTTGAACAAATAAGTGACAATATCAGGATTGGGGTCAGGCAAGGACGCCAGAGTGGGTTTGGGTCAAGGAGACAACATCATATTTGAGGCCTGATTCACAAAGTTATTTACGTGTGACAAAATGCTCAAATACATATTGTTAGATGTCCAAAGTCCAGTTTGTTACACATCTAAAGACAGTACCCGATACAAAGAGGTGTGAGTGTTCCAGAATGGCAGTGCCAGTTCACATACTATTTCTCTGCTCATTCTCACCCAGGAATTGGTCAGATATGTATTCCTATCAACTCAGTTCCACCTTTTTATGTGGAAATAAAACACACAGAAAGAGCAATGCTCACTCTGCCTGGGCTGACTGTTCCAACACTGGCATCCAACTGAACTATGTTCGTCTAAGCTTGCCCTCAAAGGGACTTCAAGTAATTTTGCATTGGGCCTAAATCCTCAAGTTTCCTTTCACTGACTTTCTTTGGAGAAGGTCTGAGCCAGAGAAATACCTTCAGGACCACACTGAGCACACAGGCTCAGACAGACCACATGTCGAGGTGCACTTAGGTACTTTACGCTGTTCTCCACAAAGGCAGTGCCACCTCTTAATGTGTCTTCCTTAGAAAGAGTCACCAGTGTCCAACAGCTTTTCCTATCTACTGAGAGATTAAAAGGCTGCTCCTATATCCAGAATACTATTCCAGCTACACAACTGAGAGTTTCCAGTGTTGATGGTTCCTCAAATCCTGACACTTACCATTCAAGAGGGAGTTTCTAATGCCAATATTGAGAATCGGGTACTGAGATCAGTCACACCTACCAATTGTCTGCATAGTGGGGCTAAAGCTCATGACACACCACCTCCCTCTCAGAGATGTATTCCTGAGATAGAGCCTTGCCTGTGACCTCCTGGGTAGATAGTATCAGACTCTCCATCCCTGAAGCGGGACTTACCACTGATGGAATGCACCACCCCTGCATGTCAGGGGGACCTGATCTTTCCGGATCTGGAATGTTTAAAAAAACCTCACTTTCGCACTTCTAAAGTAACTGGTCCCACTTGCAATACTCTTAGATTGGTTACGTCCAATACAGGTCCCTCTCAAACCAGGGCAACCTAGTGAGTCCAATGGCAACCACTGTAGCAATCGTAATCTGCTACGTCTTGAGGAACTCTTGGTGATACCACTGGTACCAAGTTAGATTAGCTTGCTCCATGACATATTTGATGAGATAATTACCTAGGAAACACTCAGCAGGAAGAACATTTTAATCTCTCTCCACTACCCCTATGCAATGTCTACAAACTGTAAGTCAAACCTACTTCACAGGATGACTGAAAGACTTCTCTGGGGCATATCTTTTTAGGAATCTGAGACTCAATGGAGGGACCTTGAAAGGACCCCAGCTTGACTTTTCACCATATTCTGACTTGATTCACTGCCTAAAACCTACCTAATGCTGGCCATCGATAAAAACTGGGGGCTTATTTACAAGCCGACTGCACCGCTGATGCATCACTTTTTGTGATGCACCGGAAGTGTAGACCACTGACCCATATCTACAAGGCCATGCAAAGCCACTTTGTGTGGCGTTTCATAGCCTTGTAGACGTGGAGTAAGGCAACAAAGCACAAGTTGCTGATTTGCTTTACTTTGCTTAAGGGAAGTGTTTCCATGGGTGTTGGGTGGTTGTTCCCACGCAACATCCATGGATTTTGATGCATGTCCAGATCTACAAGGTTTTGTAAACCTGGGAATGTGTCAAAAGACCATGCCGCCCCAGGAGTGACGCAAGGGTGACACAATAGGGAGAAATGTCTTTATTTTTTGCAGCACACATAGAATGAGGAAAACACCGCTCATGATTGTTTTTGTGCAGGAAGGGACACCTTGCAGCAAGGGCGTCTGCATTTGTGCATCATAGAATGGGAGCATTTTGTACACCAACAAAGGGGAAAAGAACAGGAATCTGCTGTATCTTGTAGATATTGCACATTCCTGTGCTTTTGTTTTGACACAGGGCAGCGTAGTAAGAAGGCTTGTGGTGCTGCCATGCATCAGAACATTGTAATTTATTTATTTTTTAAATATGTTTTTATTATTTTGTTTCAAACATACATACCGTTAACTACCTTCCCTTCGTCCACTCCCTCTCCCCTATATTTTATTTTAATCCGGATCTCAGTGCTCCATCCTCCTAGGCGTTGCCACTCTGGGTTAAACTATCAGTTATTCATTGTCTGGTGTGGTGCGGACCTCTTGGCGAGTTCATATTATTGTTCTCAGCTGAGTCTGATTCCTCCGAAGTTGTGTCTTGCTCCTGAGAGTCATTAGTCGGGTTTTTCAGGCGATCCAGTAGATTGACCCATTGCTGCACCCCCTCTGCACTCCCTGCTCCTTTTGTCAGTTCTAGGCGTAGCGCCTCCCCCTCTGCTTCGGCCCATTTAGTTAAGGTGTCCTTCCACGTTTGAGGCCTTGGTGTCCTGGGGTCTTTCCAGTGCATTGTGATTTCCCTTCTTGCTAGGATTAGTGCTAGGTCTATGAATTTGTTCTTCATATTTTTTGAGTGGGGTCTGGGAAAGCTTCCTAGTAATGCTACGGCTGGAGTGATCGCCAGCTTCCTGCCTGTGATCATTTTGGTGTCGCTTAATACCCCTTCCCAGTAGCAAGTCAACTCTCTGCAGGTCTATAGCATGTGCAATAAATCTGCTCCTAGCTCTGCGCATCTAGGACATGCGCTACTTGTGGTGTTGTACATTGATGCTATTTTGGCAGGGCTAAGGTATGCTCTATGATATATGTATATGTTTATCAATTTGAACCGGGCATTTCTAGATACTTTGTAAACCTGGGCTGTGGTGTTACTGCACCGCTCATCGTCTATGTGTTCCCCGATATCTGCCTGCCATTGGGTTTTTAGAGTTTCAAGAGGGGTTAGTGCGTCTGTTTGTAGTGTTTTGTAAATCGTTGACACTACCTTTTTGTCTCCCCTATTGAGCAGATGGTGTGGCTCAATGCGTGTGTGGGTGGTTCCCCTAATCCCTGCTTCCAATTTCGCTGTATTAGAGCTGTTAGGGATCTGTGTATAAGGAACATCCCGGGCAGGATTCCGCAGTGTGCCATCATGTCTATATATGTCATGAGCTCTCCATTCCTGAAGAGCTCTCCTATCGTGGTGATTCCATGCGTCTCTAGTTTCTGGATCCCCTTTATGGAGCTCCCACCGGGGAGTAGAGTTAGGTATCTCAGAGGAATTTTCGGTGAGTATGGGGACTTAACTTGTGCGCGCTGTAGGCTATGTTTCCAGCATGCGTTTATGACTTGATGTTTCAGTGATTTTGTCTCCTTCCTTCCCCCTTGTACTAGTAGTATCCCTGCGAGAGTTGCTGCCACTTTCTACCCCTCTGGGGTTTTCTGCCTCTGCGGTTATTGCTGTGTGCCATTCTTTGGCCAGTCACTGGAGCTGTTCCGCCAGATAATATAGCTCCATGTCTGGAGCTGCTAGTCCACCTTCTACTGTGGGTCGCTGAAGTTTGTGTAAGGCCATTCTGTGGTGTCACGCCCCCCCCATATGAAGCCAGTGATGATGGAGTTAATTTCCCTGAAGGTTGCTCTGGGTATCAACACCGGCAGGGTCGAGAAGCTATATAGCATTCTCGGTAACGCCACCATTTTTATCAAAGCCACTCAGCCAGTTACTGATAGTGGCAGTGTTTTCCAGAACTGGGCGGCTGCTTTTAATGTCTGTATGGCATGGTTCACATTCCCTTCTAGCAGGTCTCCCAGCTCATGATAAATCTTAACACCAAGATATCTGAACATTGTCTGAGACCACCCCAGATTCTGGATGGTTGTGATCCAGGGGGTCCCCTTCTGCAGTGGGAAGAGAAGGGATTTCTGCCAGTTGATGTGGAGGCCTGAGATGCCCCCAAACCAGTCCAACAGGGCCATGACTTTGGGAAGATTCCTGTTTGGGTCCTTCATAAATAGTATCATATCGTCTGCGTAAAGTGCGATCTGGTGCGTTCTTTCCCCTATGGATATTCCCTCATAGTGTTCTTCTGTTCTGGCCATCAGCGCCAATGGTTCTACCGCGATGGCGAACAGTAGTGGTGATACCAAACATCCTTGTCTGGTGCCCCTCCCTATATTATATGAGTTCGATATTGTTTGCCCCGTGCGGACTCATGCCGTAGGGGTGGTATATAACAGCCTAGACCACCTAAGGAACCCCGGACCCAGAACCATCTTGCTCATCATTATTTGTAGATAGTCCCATCTGAGGCGATCAAATGCTTTCTCAATATCCACTACTAACACTGCCGCAGTGGAGAGATTTGGGGAGCCCGAGTGCATTATTCCCATCAGTTTTCTAATGTTTATGGCTGTGTTACGATTTGGAATGAGGCCTGTTTGGTCGGGGTGGATTAGTTTTTCCATGTGGGGCATCAGCCTGGTGGCGAGGATATGACTCAATATTTTCTAGTCCATATTCAACATGGATAGTGGACGGTATGATGTCACGTCTGTAGACGGGCGATCTTGTTTTGGCAATGGGACCACAATGGCTTCATTTGTGGAACTGGGCAAATTATCATTCTCAAACGCCTCTCCGTATATGTCACTGAGCTGTGGTGCTAGTAGGTCCATGTACTCTTTAAAAAATTCTGCTGGAAGCCCATCTGCTCCTGGTACTTTCCCTCTGGCCATTGCCTCCACTGCTGCAGACACCTCCCGTGGGGTTATCACCTCCCCCAGTGTTTGCTGATCCTCTCCACTCAGGGTTTGAAACCGAATGTTCTCCAAACACCTCAGCCAATCTGGGTCTAGGGGTGATGAGGGGGGCATATAGTGCTGCGTAGTATTTGGCGAAGCAGGCATTGATTTCTCCCTGACCGAATAATTTTCTACCCTCTGCGTCCTCTATTTCCATCACCAGGGACTGTTGCCTCGGTGGGGACGCCAGCCAGGCCAGTAATGCTCCCTCTTTGTCCCCCTCCATATGTTGTCTACTGATGTATTTCTTGTAATCGAATCGCCTGAGTTTTTCAAGGCTGCTTGCTATCTTATTCTTGGTCTCTGATATACTGGGTGTTAGATCTGGATTATCTGGTCTATTACGCTCCAAGGTTCTCAGTGTTTTCTCATATTTTCAAGTTCCCCTTCTATTGACCTCCTAACCCCCTGCGTTCCTGCTATGCATTGGCCCCTGATTGTCACCTTGAATGCCTCCCATTCTTGCGCTCGGGAAGAGGCTGAGCCTGCGTTGTGAGCGAAAAACTCTTTAATTGCTTCTCTGATAGTTTGTCGATAGGCACTATCTTCTAGTGATTCTACGTTCATTCACCAGTCTGGTATGGGGGGGCGGTCTCGCCGCCAGTCTAGAATAAGCAGTAGCGGGTTGTGGTCTGATACTGTGCGGCATAGATATTCCGCACTGCGTACCATGCAATTTACATCCGGGGAAGTCAGGTTTGCGTCCAGACGGACGTGTAAGTCATGCATAGGTGAGTAGAACGAGTAGCCCCTCTCTTGCCGGTGAAGGTGCCTCCACGTGTCAATCAATCTCCAGTTCCTCTGCCAGTCTGTGAAGCTCTTGGCTGTCCTGTGTATAAGGGAGGACTCCAGGGGTGGGTGAGATCTGTCTAGGACTGCGTTCGATACGCAATTGAAATCTCCTCCCATTACTGTTGACTGAGTCAGGTGGGGACCCCAAGTACGGGACAGTGCTTGTAGGAAAGAGCTCTGGTCCTGGTTGGGGGCGTAGATTCCTGCCAGTGTGATATCCCTACCCCCTAGTCGACCCTTCACCAGCACATAGCACCGTCCCTATCTATAATTGCATCCGTTTTTTAGAAGGGGGTCCCCAGGCGTATCCATATCAGGGCCCCTTTCACGTATGCCGAGTATTCTGTGGCATATATCTGACCTCTCCATCTTTTTGTCAGAGCTGTTACCTCTTTCCCTATCAGGTGGGTCTCCTATAGGATTGCTATTTGCACCCCTCGTCTTTTAAGATGATTATATACCCTGTATCGTTTACCTGGGCTGTTCAATCCTGTAATATTCCAGGTGAGGAATTTATAATCTAGTGGTTTATCCATGTGTCTTCTTTGTGAATGAGTCTTTGGTGTGGTTGCACCCATACCCCCGTTTCGTGTGTGACAGCGCCCCGGAGCCTGGCCGATTAGTTCTTCTATTTGAGTCTATTTCCCTTATTTGAAACCCTCTAATTACTAACTTGGCAACTTTTTTGTAAAGCAAACTCCCTTTCCCCAGGACTGGTATAGGAACTTTCCCCATCCAAACTGTCCCCAACTTGTTGACCATTGTGTATAGGGGGGGCGAAGCTGGGGCCGTGTGCCTAGCCCATGAGCCCCGAATCAACGCATATGTATTACATTACGTGTGTCTTCTCCCTGGTATCCCCCTACCCCGGCTATACCTGCAGTGAGTGGATTGCGACATAGCCCCATGGCTGTGGGGCTTGCTCTGTCGTATCGTTGTCTGTTGTTGAAGTCTTGATCTGTCCGGCACTGCCAGTCCTCACGTCTGCTGTTCTGCTTTTGCTGTATGCTGTCTGTCCATGTTTCTCCGGCTTTCGCTTGGGCATGTGTGTGTTTTCATTGGTGTGTCAGATGATCTCATCTGATGTCCCAGGGGTGATTCACGGGAAGCCCTCAGCTGTGTCCTGTGATGAGCAGGAGATTTCATCAGGTCCCGAGTCCTGTTCTGACAGTGATTCAGACCGGCGAAGGGAGGCAGCGCCTCCATGTCCCAGGGACGCCACTGCCTTCACAGCTTCTTGTTTTTCCCATATTGTTTGATTGAGTGGCGGGCCATATCCATAATGCGCTTCTCTCTCCGCCGGGAGGGCCCTCCTCTTTTTCTGCTCATTCCTTCCCTGTATTGTTTCTCTGTCGGGCCTTGCTCGTCCAACCATTCCTGGGCTTGCTGTGGCGTTGTGAAAAAAAGTGTGTCATTATTCGTGGTGATCTTTAGTTTTGCCGCGAATAGCATGGCATACTGGATGCCTTGTTCTCTAAGGCGTTATTTGAACTCAAGAAAGGTGGCTCTTTGCTTCTGAGTGTCTTTAGTGAAGTCCCAGAAGATAATTATTCGCTGTCCCCCTCATCTTGATCTCGCCCTTTTTCCGTGCTTGCGACAGGATAAAGTCTTGGTCTTTGAAATGCAAAAGTTTTGCTACAATCAGGCGCGGTCTTGCACCAGGCGGTGGAGGCCTTGCAGGTACCCTGTGGGCTCTTTCTATTGAAAAGTATTGTGTTAGGCCCTCTGACGCTATTTCTTTGCGTATCCACTGCTCTATTAAGGATTCTACGTCTGGCGATTCGCGTTCCGATTTTTTGGGGATGCCCACGAGGCGCAGGTTGCTTCTACAAGCTCTGTTTTTGGCATCCTCCGCACGTGACTCAAGTATTTTAACCCTGGATGTCAAAGAAGTCACGGTTTTGGAGAATGTCTTACATTCAGGAGTGAGTTGTTCTAGTGACTTTTCATTGGCCACCACCCTGTCGGTTAATTTCCTGTGATCGTCTCTTAAGAGCGTTAACTCTACAGACAGGATGTCTATTTTGAGTTAAAGGGCTTCTCTAGATGCTTGAATTGCCTGCAGTAAGGTGTCTAGAGTAGTGCTCCCATCGGCGTCTCCGTGTGTTTCTTCTTTTAGTGAGCTGCTATCTTCTCCTGGGCCCTCGCGCTTCTTGGGTTTGCCCATTTTCAGTGGATGCGCTGATTTTGCTGTGCTGAGTGCGGTCCCCTGTCTGTGCTGGTTGTTTCCTTGATGTCCCTTGTTCTGCTTCTTGTGGTGGGGGGGCTCAGCGTGCTTTCTTTCTCTCCGTCAGTGCATTTTGCCGTTTCCGCAGTTCGTGTGGCCCTGGTTTAGTGAGCTGGATATCTGGTCGCGATCATGTTTTTGCCCTCTGTCCCCCCGCGCCGTCTGCTCCGTCTTCCTCTTGCTGTATTTGCTGCCTTGGGTCCCTTTTCACGGGAGAGGGCCCTGTTCTGGTTCTCCGCCCGACCGCCCCCGGGCCACGCCGGGCCCGACGCCGCTCGGTCTCCCAGGTTCATGGAATGCGCAGCTCGGGGCCCCCAGGGCCTCCCCGGGCGCGCCACCGGATCTCCACGTTGCTTTCAGGACCTCCGCCTCCCCCGCTTCTCCTCTCCACTGGCGGAGGGGCTGAAACAGATGCCCCCGGTTTCCCTTGCGCCCCCGCTGACTTCCTCTTGGGTTGCCGCTCGGGCCTGGCTCTCCTCGCAGGCACCTCCCTCCGGCCCCTCTCACCGCTCACTTGGTCCGTTGCTCCGGGGCCAGCGCAGGCATCGAGCGCGCTCCCCGCGCTCCAGTTTCTTATTGCCGTATCGGGGCTGAGCGGCCCTTCAACCTTCCGCTTGCGCTCGGATTTTAGTATTGCGTCTCTGCGGGGCCGCCATTTTACCTTGCCGCTCTGTTTCAACTTCGGGGCCGCTGAGTCTTCTGAATACTGCTATGGCTCAGTCGGTTAACGTTTCTTAGTACACCGGGGGTATCTTTATGTGCCACATGTTTTTCTTGACCTTTGTCGGGGTCCAGGAGTCAGGATTATTTGTGCGAGAATCGGTGGCCGCCGGGAGCTCTGCTTTACGCGTGCTGCTCCATCGGCCTCTAGCCACGCCCCCCCCATCAGAACGTTGTAAATGAGGCCCTTGATCTTTAAAGTTATAGGTGTTAAGTGGTACGATAGAGGCAAGTCCATGGTATAGCTTCCCAACAGCCAGGTTCAGCAGTTCCAGTTCATCCACATACAATAGCATATTGGTTATTGGATCAGCTGGCATGCTCAGTGATTGACAAGTCTACTTCCAATGGCTATTATGCTGGAGTGGAAACAACCCTCTGACAACCTACTACAAGGCACTCTAGACCTCCAGAGGTATCCTGTCCTTTCTGAAGGACCCAGTCCCCTTCAGTCTTGTCCTTTCCGAAGGCCCAGTCCCCTTCAGTCCCGGTTCAGAGGCTTGAGATTCAGTTGAAATATCAGAGGATTTCCGGGCATACTGTTTATGGCAGCAATCCGGTCTTTGAGAAAGTCCACTACTTTGTCTCTTCTGGCATATCACGTTATCAACCCACTGGTGTACAAGGTCTTTGAATCATCATTCTCAGTGTGCAAAGATACATATCTGGAGGAAAAGTGTCCAAAATGTGCTATTCCAGAAGAAGATTACATAAACTTCCAAACGGCCCTTAACTAGTAACATTGTATTTTGTTATTCAGATTTATACTAGAACAATACGTCAGAGACTCCAGTGCCTCATGGGATGTATTAGTGTCATTAAAATTCATGTGGTACTGCATAGGCTTCTGCCTCTACGGGTAGTAAGGAGTTTTTAGTGTTCAGTGATGGGTGGTGTATAGGAATAGTAAGAGATTTTTAGGGTTTACGGAATGGGCAGCAATTGGGGGTAATAAGGAGTTTTTAGGGTTCAAGGAAGAGTAGAATGTCGGGGCAGTATGGAGGTTTAGGGCTCAGGGATGCTTTGTGCACAGGGATATTAAATATAATGATTGCGAATGTGTATTGTATTGGGTGAGTGTGAGAATGTGTGTGTGTATATGTGTGTGTGTGTGTGTGTGCGCGTGTGTGTGTGTGTGTATGAGAGAGAGACCTATATTCTCCAGTGTCTGGTTTTTTATGTGACAAGGACAACCAAGTGACCTCAAGATGATAGTGAGGGTGTTCCTCACTCACCCGATACTTGCCCAGTGATAGAAAGATGGCCTGCTAATCCTTCTTGACTCGCTTGTAGGTGTGGACGAACATCCTTGAAGGTGGCATAGGGTTGACTCTGGATGCAGTACAAAAGTGAAGCACTGCAGGCAGGAAGAGTTTTAAGTACCATTAATCCCTTAAAATAGGTCTCTCTCGTGACCTGTTGCCATTGAAGATCCAGGTCAGCAGTTCATATTTCAGAGAGAATCAAACTTTATGATGAAGTGGTAGACCTAAATCCGAGCCACAGCAATGGATGTATGCCCCCAGGCACCAACTATTTGATCTGCACATAGTTGGTCACTCTCAATCAGTGTGTCTCACAGAGCATCCATGTGCTGGACCCCTGACAAAGCTGAAACAAGACATAACTCAGACCTCCTACTATTGTAAATGTTGTTTCTAAAGTAAACACACCTCTGGTCTCAGGCGAAAAGGTCAAGAAAACTTCAGGTTTCTGTCAGTATCTTTGTGCACATTGGACTGGATGGAGATTTCATGCAGGTGGGGTCAGCAGTATGGCAGCAGAGTTCGAGGAGGTCATTCACACTTGTCACCAAGTGGAGCCTCTGCAGAGGGGTTTGAGAGGGTGCCCCTCTTAAGTCTATGGAATGGGGAGACCAATCCAATGCCTCCATCTATCAGGACTGTCAAGCACTAACCTCTTATCCTGTGTAGGCAAGACCCAAGACCCGGATGCTAGCTCCTAACTTTATCTTTGCACTAGATCTCCAGCCGTCCTGGAGTCCGAAAGGGGAAAGGGGAATGGGAAGACAAGAAAAAGTGGTGGTCAAGCGATCGTTGTGTATATGTCCTTCAGGCGCGGTTGCTACAAACTTCTCTAAAACTTCTGGGAATTAACTTTGTGGGTCTTTCTGTAATGTTAGTAGAATAATGCATTAGAGTGAAGTATTAATTTCTTCCTCCAGTCTTGTTTTTGGTTCTATGGCCTTTAGGGAAAAGAGAGAACAACAGTACAAGTGACGTCTGCACACATATTCGCATGAATCAAGTTAGTAAGTATTTGGGTACATACCAGAGTCTTCCTGACTGAGTTTGACAATGTCACCTTCCAAACTTGTATCAATTCTAGATGTGCCTCAATGATTACAATGGTTCTGGTTCATGAGCAAGCAACAATAATTACATTAATTGACAAGCAATAGAGATTAGTTTCATCAGCAGACGGCTATGCAAACTATGATTAGAAATGTGTTATAGTTATGCATGTCTTTAAAGATAATTAGGGTTATGCACAGTTATTATTTTGACATATACCGGTCTCACATACTTAGTATCTGGTCAGAGGTTAGTACAGTACCACATAAGGCAGTATTACAAACATTCAAATCAACTGTGAATAATTATCTGTGTTAAAGCTTTTTGCCTTTTCAGATTTCTAATTATGGCTCCTTTTTCCCTCTAGGGTCCAGTGCTCTCAGATGGAAAGCTAGATACAAGGCAAGGTAAGTCGCAATTAGTGTTTGTGCTATCTCCGGTAGCATGTTACTAAATTAAATCTTTATTCAGAGCTGTGTCAGACATTGTCTTGTCTTGTTTTCTTTCCTTCAGGGGTTTGAGGCTGAAGACTTCATCACGAGTGCGGCAGAATGGTGACCAAAGACTGGATCCTTCTCAGGTAAGGTCTAGAAGAGCAAGCAGGTTCTGGAAGGTGGGTGCGGCTTTAAAAAGCAGCTGCGCCCAACATGGCCACCTCTTCTTTGGGGATTTGCAGTGCTTTAAATGGGCCGGTACTCTCCGGTACTGAGTACCTGCACTTTTTTATTTTGAGAGGGACAGTACCGGCACATCTCAAGAAAAACGTAATATTTTCAATTGGAGAGTACCGGCACTTCTCAGAAACAAGCAGGTACTCTGGCACAGAGTACCTGCACTTTAATTTTTCCATTTCAAGCACTGGGGATTTGTTGATCTTGCGAGAATTTGATCGAGTTCAATTTAAGCAGCTTTTTTCCCCCAAGATTGAGTGAGTCCCTCCAGGCTGTTTTTTCTGACTTGTTCAACAATGTTGGGCACCGCTCGTGTCCCTTGTTTGTCTACATGTGGTATGCCCGGTACTTTGGTAGTTGTGATGACTGGCTTCATCAGGTCCAGGGGAGGGGGAATGAGCGAGGGTACCTTAGCACGGGCCAGGGAAATGTTGGGACCCGACAAGGACACAGTAAGGGTGCCCATGAGGAGCATCAGATATGTTGTATGAGGTGTACCTCATGATGAGGGTCCTCCCAAACTGTTATCAAAAAGAGTTGCGCAGAGAAGCCCATTGACAAAACTAAAATAGGTCTGGTTTTCCTCAAGTGCCAGTGCGAATCACCACAGTGTTTATTTCACAAAGTGCCACAGGCGGTAGCATTGTGGTCCCTCTCTTTTTAAGGTGAAAGCACATTGCAAATAAGAAATCTGGGATGGAAGTCTACTGCCCTTCTGGTCTTGTAACCCATCATGTGTTTGTTTCACAGTGACTTGATCCCTGTGTCATTCATGCGCATTAGGTTGGGGGTTCTGATTTTGCGAACATTCCCTATGCCTGGCAAGGGAATTCGTCATCCTTCGTAGTGCAAAGGAAAACGAACATCACGACCCAAAGTAGTAAGCGTTGTGTTATGAGAAGCCCCTGTTGACTGTTAAAGGCCTGGCGCTCAGCAGAGGCTGGTGACAACGTACTGCAAAAGGAGAATCAGGCCCAAGCTAACACAGTTTTCGAATTGTGCTGTGATTGTCCTCTCAGTATGCGGTGCAAAGAATAATCAAGCCATCGGACCTAAAAGAACAGTTTCTCAACCATGCACAATGACTGCCTCATCAATGGTAATGAGGCAGTAACACGAATGTGTGCAAAAGTAGCAAATGCTGGGATGAAGGCCTGCGCAGGAGAGCAGAACTCTACCCCACCATTCCTAGTCACATTCTTAGCTGAATGTTTTGTACTCCATCGAAAAGGTGGTGTTTTCTTGAAAACCTGTATTGCCAACGTCGATGAAAACTGCCTTTTAGCAAAAGATCGCAATCTAGAAGTATGTCATTCAGTGATTGTCTGTAATAGATATCGTGATAATGTTTATAATTGAATTGAGTGAAATTGCAAAAAAAAGAGACATTTAAAAAGCTCCAGCTGCAGCACAGGAACTGACTTGGGGGTGCTTTCCTAGTAGGTGAAATAATAGATGAGAAAGAACGAAGACTTTCGAGCTTATAATAAACGGTGCAGAGTTTGTTATTATGATTGTGATACGTCCTCCAGGTTACAGTTTTAGGTCTGTCCTTGCCTCATAATATGTTTGATCAGTGATTCCCAATGTTGGAACTTGTGTTTTTCATGACAAATGGCGACCCAGCCATTTGTTTATCAGATCCTTGGGGAAGGTGTTTTTTACTGACTCAGGGAAAAGAGCTCCCATAGCCCACTTTTTACCTCATGGATTTAGGGGGTCTATGATTCTTCAGCTTTGGCTGGTCTCTTGTGCCTTCAGGGCTAGCGATAACCTGTCCTTCATTCATTGGATTCACTTGTTTCCCTTATGTTTCTCCTAATTTCGTAACTCCTGGTTCGGCACTATTCTTCTGAAGCTACGTTTCTGCTTTAATCGAGATGGTGATTTGTTTTCATCATTTTAATGCCATCTATCCCACGTTTCGATTCCAATTCTTGGACTTCCAATTCAAAATCACTCTTCTCCATCTCAGCCACTGACGCGGTGTGGCAATGGTGACTAACTCTTCATCACCCAGTTTCTTCTACCACTCATAGCAAACCTTAGTAAAGAGGTCCACAAATGATATCTTCTATTCTTTCCTCCTCCGCTTTTATTGGTTGCCCCTTCAAAGTCTCGGCTACTAAGAATGTTCTACTGAACAAATAACCAGGATGAAGATTCATCCGGTTATGGCTTCAAAAAATAATTCTACCTAATCTTCATATTATGATGTTAGACTTATCAAACTCCGATCTGTCAATCTCTGTTTGGATGAAGATGTGACTCTCCACACTATTAGCTTTAGCTGGATTGTACCTTGGAATTTTCAGCATAAAAGATTGTGCTATTGTTTTACCAGTGATTAACGTGATAGCAAAATCATGGTAAGTAGCTTAGACAAAATATTGGGGCACAAAATAACAATGTCCATATAAAGGAAGTATAGCTTTGCTATTCTTAAGTGCTAACTTATATGTACCTTGAAGATATGCATATCGTCAAGGTACATATAAGTGGGATTAGTTATGAATATCTATACATACTTACCTTTTGCCATTTTGTCTCTCAATTTTCTATCTACGATATTAAGGGCCCATGATACTCCTTACTTGATATTTAGTGGGCACATCCTTTAGCAACATTAGCATCCTTACTCTTTCTCATTATTTCTTTCTTGACGAAAGTCTATGATGTGGTTGTAACTTTGTCTGTCTTTCCAGATCTTGCTGAATATTATTCAGAATTCTAAGAAGTATCTATGATTTTTTCTTACAGACATAGAGGATAGTCAAGCAGGCAACTCCATTCTTCTAGCCTTTTGGAGCTGTGCAATAATTGAGAGCCAGAGTACTCAAATCGGATATACCAAAGCTTCATAAATACACTTTTGAGGTTCAGGTGTACTTTTCATTTTCTGAATGTCCCATCCCGAATAACATCTTGAGTCCTGAGTCTTATGTTACTACAACATTGAAAGAAAAGAAAGATTTGCTAGGAATATTTATAGCGCAATATTACAACGCATTCTCTTCTCCACGGTTTACAACTCACTGCAAGTGCTGTTGACTAAGGATCTCCGCCTCTGTATACTTTGTATTGCTTTCACAGCCGTTGTATAATGCCATATCACGGTCGAGATATGAAGCCACAAAAATATTGAATCCACTACATTGGTTTCCATTACATCATCAAGGTATTGCTATTTTTAACGTCACATCCTCTTAACTAGACGTATGATGTATTAGTAAGGGCTATAGCGGATTTGACATTTTCTTTGTCAATATTTCCTCAGCGATGTAGTGGTAAAACACATAGTGGGTGTTATAGTTTCTCCTGAAAGTAGCTTTTTGTAGCATTCATGCTACAAGCACTTTGCTGCCTAGCAGTTTTTATAGTTTGGTGTAATTTGCCTGGGTCTACATAGAAACAATGAATCTGGCCTCTATATCTGCAGCACTGGGGATACTCTTCCTTGCTTCAAATGCTTCCATATTGAGAGTTGAAATTGTAGACATAAGCACTGAAACTGTCAATGTCATAGCAGGAGAAACCACCAAATGTACCTCACTTCTGGAGCTAGACTGGACTATACTTCAAGAACAGGGTTACTCACAATGGGGCAGATTTATCATAGTGTTGTGTTGCTCTTGCGCCACCCAAAGCAAAGGCAACGTAACACTAAAGCCAGATTAACCGAGCAAGGCAAGGCCTTGGGTGGCCCTGTGGTGCTTGGTAAATCTTGAGTAACGGAAGACAGCACGAGTCGCTGCCTTATGTTACTCTGCCCTGGGAATGCGTTCAGTGGGTGGAGCATGGGTGTTTCGATGGATTCACCCATGGAATTTCGTACTTTTTAAGATTTACCATGAGTGGTGGACCTTGGAATGCGTAAAATTTCTACGCTTTCACAGGAGGCTTAACAAGGAGAAATATGTTAATTTTTCCTCCTTGTTTTATCTTCCTATGTATCCTGCATTCTGCAACACACATAGATAGAGGAAAAAGCCCCAGAGGTTGTTTTTTTCAGGAATGTGCCCTTTACTGAACATAAACAATCCTGCCTACAACAAAGGCAACCTTGCACCAAGGTGCAAGTAGGCCTGCATTGGCGCTAAGCAGGATATTGTGCGCCAGTGCAAGGAGAGTAAAGGAATGCACCATATAATGTTAAATGTAGGGCTTTCCTGCTCTCTGTCTTCCATAGAGTGTAGAAAGGTGTCTTGCTGTGCTGTACTGCTTAAAAGATTGAGAAATCCAAGAAAATATATATAACAAGGTCTGCATTACCGGCTTAAATTTGTGCAAATAATTATATTTTTCAGCAATCTGAGTAGATGTGTTTGAAAAAGCCACTCAGTCTGAACACTTTTATATTTGTGAGGCTGCCGATGGGAATGTGGACTTTTTGAACAACAGGAATAATACCAGTCAAGAACAGATGGTCGATCGAGATATTAGAAAGAACTTAGTCAGTGCAAATAAAAAAGTTTTCAAAAGGTTCAGTTTGAGGCGGAAAGATGATATTTCATTCCTGATTCAGAAAAAGCAATCCTTTATTCATACCTTAAGTTGTATTTGAATGTTATTGGTGGACTAGCAAACAGAGAGGCACCCACCTCCCACAGATTCTCAGAAATGTCATAAACGTTTTGAATAATAGAAGTGCTTTTGCCACGCAAGTAATAAAGATTGACAGGGACATTGAGGTGACCATTTGAGCTAATATCATCCAGTGAAGCATTAAGCAACTTTCTCACAGAAAACCACCCCTTGAAAACCACCCATGGCAAACCCCCACAGGGTATCTTAACTTAGCACACAAGCAGACATGGCCTAAGGTTGGTTTTGTTGAAAATTTAACAAAGGCACTCAGCAGTTGGCTTACATTATAGGTCAATATCTTTGAATGATGGGCAACAGGGGTCACTACCTTGTGTTTCAAATGCACCAATGATCTGCAATCTCTAGAGAAAGGCTCTCTTGAGAGACACAGTTGTCCAATAGTCAGTGCTCCATTCTTTACCATAATTAACATTGGGAGTTTGGAATTCTGTGACTAACTTACCACATACTGCCATGCCCAGACTGCTCAAAACCAGGCGGCACTGCAAACTTTAGGAGCAGGACTGTTCAGACAAAGACAAATGTGGACTTTAGAACCAATCCGCACTTTAGAAATTATGGGTGGCGCACTATGATTTGTTTATGTATAGTGCTCCAATCAGAGGTCCTCTTACACCTAATAGCCTCCATACTCAGTCAACTCTTTAGAGGATGAGGTATCAGAAACTCTGGTGAATGTGTAAAAGGTTATGACTACTGGATTGGATGCCATGGTGATTGAAGATGTGACAAGTGAATGGCAAGATTCATTGACAAATGTGTGCACAATCCACAGTTCAATATTGTGTGGTAGTTACTCACAAAAGAAATGAAAGGCACCCTGAGAAGAAGCAAGGTGGCCTCCTGTTACACTAAACCATGTAGGGATGGTAGGCGAGTTCGTTCAAGGGCCATTAAAGCAGGGTCTAGAGATAAAATTAGAACAGCAAGGCTGCTTTATAAAGCAACCGTCCTGAAAGCAAAAAGATACTGGGAGTGTGCAAAATAAGCTAGAATGCTAGATGCCTTCAAGGGTAAAGGTTATCATATCTTTTGGGGAATAGTCGCTGGTGGTGATTTAGGTACCCATGCAACACTTAACAGCAATATTGCAGTGTACACCTGGGTTGAGCATTATTCCCAGTTGTATTCCAGAGAGGTAGCCTGACACAGGCTCAGTACATTGAACAGGGAACAAGGGAAGAGAACAGTATCCCTCTCCACGCAGACTCTGTTAGAGCCCCCCCATTGAAGTTCTATTCCAGGTCAAGGTTAGCGGTGAGGAAACTATGTGAATGGGTGGTAAATCCCATGGCATGTATTCTGCTAAGTTCCGCAAGGAACTAGCACTTCAGCAGGCCCCATACATAACTAACTTTGAGATTCTTAAAGCCATGGAATCAAGTGCACCTAACATAGCACAGCACCAGGATTGGATAAAGTGTCTGGCGACTTGTTTAAGCCTTTAAGGATTTATGGTGTCCTTACTTCATCCTGTTTTTTAATGCTTTATAGCTGTGGACACATGCCCCACACTTGAGGTGGGGCAGAGATTATCCCTATCTTCAAGGAGGACTGCAGGTCTTTACTTGCTAACTATTAACCAATTAACCTCATTTACAGCACCCAAAAACTGTTCAGCCACATAATCTTGAACAGACTGAGTGAGTGGATGACTGACTCAGGTGTCTTGACCGGTCTCCAAGATGGATTTAGAGATAGGGTAGGAACAATAGATCAGATATTTCACCAGCATTTGTCATGCTTGAAGTATGTTTCCCTGAGGGGAGGCAGACTTTATGTAATATTTGAGGATGTTCGATCTGCATTTGACCTTGTCCCGAGACAATTTCTGTGCAGGGTATTGTGGGTGATAGGGGTTTCTCCTTATCTTCTTGAAGTTATCATTAGATTACACACCAAGAATTATGCCCAGGTTAGATGTGGGCCCCAGGGCGAGCTAACTGACAAAATCCCTGGTAAACCCAGGGAATGAGGCAAGGGTGTGTGTTGACCCCTTCCCTATTACGCCTTTATAATAATGAATTAGTATTTGGATGATACCTTTCTGCTGTCTAAATCTCCTAAGGATGTACAAAAGATTTTGGACTCTTTTATGGCCTTCTGCAGGCTGCGGGGGATGGAAATTAACCTCGGAAAGACCAAATTAATGATATTCAAACCCTTCCCAACACCACACCCAAACCCAACCCTCAACAGTGAAAGTCTGGAACATATTGGGGTATTTGATTTGGGAGTCACCTTCTCAGAATACTTTGACTGGACATCTCACGTTCAGAAGCTTAGGCTCAAGCTTGAGCAACATTGCCGGGGAATTTTGAGGCCCCAGAGTAGCTCTTTTTTTCATCCAATCTCTCCAGCCTTTGAGATCTATAGGTGTCAGATCCTGGGGGCCTCTTTGTATGATAGAGAATTATGGAGCCAACTAGACCCCAGGGTTCTCAAGGAAGTTGAGAACCGATTTATGAGGAGTCCAAGCAACCTCTCAACAAGTACTCTGCTGTGCCCTTTGAGGTTAGATCATGGCCTAAGGCACATCAACGATGTAGTTGGCCTAAAACCATTGTTGTGCTGGCGGTGTCTATGGATAGTCCCTGAGCTCATAGCCTTTCGTAGGGCCCTAGAAGAAGTAATGGAGCAGGCTGGGGCTATTAAGATCCCCTGGCTCAGGGCGGTTAGGGACAGATTGAGGCACATTGGGTTTGTGCATTGGGTGTGGTTCATTGCAGCAGATGCTGTAGCAGTCTCAAAGCAGGAATTAAAGGATGCCTACTGGCATTATGTTGATCATCTTATTTTATGTTCTTGTAGGTTGGGATAACTATCTTATTTTCGGAGTTAAAAAAAGATTACAGATTGAAACCATTTCTGGTCAAGTTTGAACCCCCCTTTGTGAAGACCCTATAGATCAAAGTTTTCATAAGAACCTTACCTATCTGCTCCTACATGGCTACATGGAATCATGGTAACCTTGACCCCATCAGTACCTGTCCCTATTATCCCCAAGCTGAAGAAATACCACAGCACGTAGCAATCTTTTGCCCAACTTACCAGGCTCTAAGGAAAAAGTGGATTTTAGCAGCCTGCCGCATTTTGTGGTTCAGGGATTACAGGATAACGTCCAGACTCCTGAGAAGCCACACTAGACAATGTGTCCCTGGCTCAAGGTTCTTGATGTCTATGTGGAGACTTAGGCAGAAGATGTTGTCTATTAATGGATTAAGGATTTTTCTTCCCTGCTGCTTGCTTTTAAACCTTTCTATATTCCTTTGGCATTTTGTCTTTTTAAGACAATTTCAATATTATTGTTTTATTTTTAATCATACGGACTGGTCTGAATCTGCTCATGCAATGTTGGATATAATTGATGTTTTGTTGCTGAATTGTTTTTATGTACTGTACTCTTTTATGGCTATTTGAGCTGAAATAAATTATTTTTCTTTCTTTCTTTCCTTCTTTCTTTCTTTCTAAATCACTGAGCCCGTATGTTCACACAGAGCACCCAAGATGAGTTGATGATGCAACTACGCATCATACATCAGACAGGGAGATCATGGGGTCAGCAGAGTGTAGGCGCACACACACGGGAGACGTGTACCTACTTAGATAAAGTTGAGTTCCGTATTTACGTCTGTTCCGTTTCCTCATCTGAAACTGCCACACAAAATGATGAAGCTCAGTTGGTAAGAGTGCGTTATGCAGGAATATCGACAATCTAAAACAAATAGTTGCATTCAAAGTGTGGCACTTCTCCCTTCATCTTCATTTAAAAAAATAAATAGCGAGATTACCTGCTGTGCAGAGTGTAACACAATATTTATTAATGCTATTGAGAGTGGGGAGAGGGCATAGAGGCTGGAGTGGTAAACAGGGTGGGTGGAACTCCGTAGAATCTCACTGAGTTTTTATGCAACTCCATGGAGTAAAACTCTGCGAGTTTGGCCCACCCTCAGTAGCCATCCAGTAGGTGAAAAACACATATATGACAATAGACAGAACCAGTAGACACAATCTGTGTCATTGTCAACTGGATTTTCCACAAGGAGTATCTGTCCATAAATTAGTCTTCTAATATTCTTTATGCAGTTGTTTTACAAAGTTAATTAACAAGAATATTTATGTGCACATTAATTATATTTTGTGTGATAATCAGCCTCAATACCTATATATATATATATATATATATATATATATATATATATATATATATAACCTAGTGGCAGTCTTATGGTGGTCTTATGGATTATATATATATATATATATATATATATATAAAACCTAGTGGAGGTCCCCACTAGGTAGTTATAGTTACAACCTAGTTTCTATATAAAAAGTGTTTTTTTTACTTATCTATATCTTTGGTGCTGCTTGACGAATCTTCATGAAATGTTCCCAAAAAAATTGCTAGTTTTGTCAGCTGCTGCCTGGAAAGTTTCGGGGTGATCCGTCGGGGTGGGCCAAGAAAATAGGGGGCGGGGGGGTCTAAAACCACATTTTCTCCATTAATTTTTCCATAGGGATTTTAAACAGCGATAGCACAAAAACTATTGGAAAGCATTACACCAAATTTTGCAGGAAGGTAGTTCCTGATCAAGAAAGACTGCTTTTTTGTTTTGGTGTTAGTCCGTTCAGTAGTTTTTGAGAAATTAAGGGGAAAACAAATTTGTATATCTAGGGACGCCTAGGATTTGCGACTCCCAACGATCTTGTGCCGAGCTCTGATTGGCTGATCACACTTCAACAATAGAAGCTGTTGAAGTGCTGTCAGCCATCTTGGGACTTTTCCTCAGCCGAGTCCCAAAATAAAAGTAAAAAAAAAAAAAAAGGGGCCAGGGTATGAACACCCGGACCCCTTTGCTCTGGTGGTGAGGTCCCAAAGGGCCCTACCACTGCCCCCCCCCCACCCCCGGGCTAAAAAGCATTTTTTTATTTTATGAGCGGAGACATGGTGGATCCACCAATCCACTCGTAAAAAGTTTTTAAAAACGAAGAGCGGTCCCCCTTGCTTCGTTAGTTTAATGTCCCTCGGTGGGCCAAGTCCAGGGGCTTTTTAAAAAAAAAAAAAGGGGGGGGGCTCTTGGCCCTCTCCCGATGCCCCGGGGACCACCACCTCCCTGGGGCTCATTTTTTTTTGGATGCGAGGGGGCCTATGGCTCCCACTGCACTTGGGACCGCCACCTCCCCAGGGCTTTAATGTAATATGCAGGGAGGCATCTGGCCCCCCACTGCCCAGGGACCCCCAACCCCTAGGGCAACACTGTAGTTGAGGCGGGAGCCTCTTGGCCCCCCTATGCCCCAGGGACTACCACCCCCTTGGGGCCAATGCTCAAAAACATAATGGGTGTCCCTATGGGACTCCTGCACCCTGGGGACCACCACCCCTTGGGGTTGAGTTCTCATTGGAGGGGGGCCTCGCGGCCCAGCTCGTGGAGCCACTTATGGCCCTCGGGACTGCTACCCCCCAGGGCCTGCTCCTGCTCTGTCCCAGGGTGCCCACACCTGGGATATAGCTGTTTTCTGTGGCTTGGCTGCAGCGCTGCAGCCAAACCACAGCATACACTTTGGGTTTTGACAGCAAGACTTTTAAAGCACGGTTTCAAACAAAGGTTCCAGGGACGTTATAGTTACAAAATAGAATTCTAAAATAACATAGAAAATCACTTAAAAAAACAAAGGTTACAAGGAAGTTGTAGTTAGGCTCACATGTTAAACGTATAAAACCATAGAAATTCACCAGTTACAGTTAGAGTTACATCAAGTAACTATAAGCCACGCCCTAAGGTAACTATAACTTGCGCCCTCGCCATGCACTGCAAATTACCCCACAGATTACATGCCATCTATCATAGTATCATTAAGAATATCAATGTAATATTTGCAGTAAAACTTTTGACGAAAAAACTGTGCATGGCGGGGGCACGATTTATAGTTACCTTAGGGGACGAGTTATAGTTACTTGAGGTAACTCTAACTTGTGGTTTTCTATGGTTTTGTAGGTTTAAAATGTGGGCCTAATTATAACTTCCCTGTAACCTTTGGTTTTTTAAGCATATATATCTATATATATACATATATAGATATATATATAGATATAGATATATATTAGAGATATGTTATAGGTTATAGTTAGGCTCACATTTTACTAACACAAAACCATAGAAATTCAACAGTTATAGCCTTGGCTAGCTTAAGTAACTATAACTCGTGCCCTAAGGCACCTATAACTCATGCCCCCGCCATGCACAGTTTTCGCCTCAATAATTTACTGCACATGTTACATTATTATTATCAATGATGTTATCAAAAATGTCATGAGTTTTGTAGTAGGTGGGGTAATTCGCAGTGCATGGGGAGGGTTACTGTGTGTGTGTATATTCACTAGAAAAAAAACAAAGGTTACAGGTTCATTATAGTTAGGCTCAGATTGATGATGTTGTAATCAGTGAAGTCATTTGAAATATCATCAGTGATGTCAACAGTGATGTCACTGACCGTCTCATGAGTAATGTAATATGTGAGGTGAGAAGCAGTACTATTCAGGGACGTAAGTTATAGTTAGCTGGGATAACTATAACTGATGAATTTGTATGATTTTGTGTGCGTAAAATCTGGGCGTAACCATAACGTCCATGTAACCTTAGTTTTTTTCAATTAATTTCTAAGATTTAATTCTATTTCTCAACTATAACTTCTCTGTAACCTTAGGCCTTTTTTCGGGGTGGGCGGTGAGCTCCGCTCCGCAGGTGGAGCTAACAGAGTTTTTGGCACTCCGTGCTCCGCTTGGAGTGGGGAGTTCACCCAAAAACTCTGCTAGCCCTGCCAGCAGAGCATGGCCCACTGCATGTGCACTGTAGGCCAGTTGTGGGCCACACAACTCAAGCGCAGACAGTGTGCGCTTCCGCAGTGTGGCCCTTTTGGGCTGCAGTGTGCAGTTGACCTAATGTCGGCAATGGAGTTGCTCACCGGTGCCAGCAGGTCAAGATCCAGGCCTTCCTCTGCCAGCAGCTCGGGCCTGACCCGGGAGCAGTGGCCAGGGGGGAGGCAGAGTGCCAGGCCGCTGGTAATGAGGACCCCCTGGGAGGACCCAGGTAAGTCCTCATTTTTTAATTGTTCTTGCACACACTGGCGCACAACAAGCCCGAAACAGCAGCTTTTGCTGGCTATGGCCCTGGCATGCATATATATATATATATATATATATATATATATATATATATATATATATATATATATATATATATATATATATATATATATATATATATATATATATATATATATATATATATATATATATATATATATATATATATATATATATATATATATATATATATAGTCTACATGTGAGGCAGGAAAAAGTTAAAGGAGACAAAAAGGCAAAACCAAATAACAATTCTTAAGAGCACCTGGAGGATTGGTAAAATCAACATGCCTTGCCTCCACAAGCCTTGTCTCCTGTTGTCCTGTTTGGCACTTTCAAGTGATAGGGTTTTAGGCATTGATTTGAAGCCTCCGCACTGTAAAGTAAACCTCGTTGTCGTGAACTACCGCCTCAGCCTTTGGTTTAACACCATTTCCAAATGAAGCTAAATATACGCCCTGGGAAGAGGGACCACGCACAAAGGAAGAGTGTCGTTTTTGATGATAACTTCAATGGGATTCAATAAAAATTAGCATTATTGTTTGGGAATTCACTGAAGATTCTCTAGCCAATCTGCAGCTCGGTAGCTGTTTGCAAAACAGGTGCCACTGTGTTTATGCATTAATCAGTCAGTCCCAGACCCAGGCTCCTGAAACTATTGCCTCGCGGGAACAAACAACGCGGTACACTTTAAACAAAAAACTTCACACGCCAAAATGTCAAAACATCCTTGAAGTGGATTAATTCAAAGCATAATTACAGCCCCCTGCCAGCTCCACTGCTTCCCACAGAAAGTTACCCGAGGGCTGCCGCTGTGCTGGAGAAGGCGCGCGGAGGCTGCGCGCGCCGCGTGGCGGCAGGGAAGGCAGCTACTTCAGCACCCGCCATTAACCTGACTTATAGCTTGGAAGGAGTCTGGATAAGGAAAGATGAATTCTCGATTAATCACCTTTTCAGAATTAATGACCCACCAATCGGGAGTCCCAAGGAACCATTGATCACCGAATTCAGGGTCCTGACTCTCCTAATAACCTGATGCGGCGCCCTCTGAAACGATGCCTCAGGGAAGGCCTTGCCTCACTTGGTTTTATTGTGCTTGGCTTCTTTCGTTGTCAGTCAAAACTGTTCCTGCGTCCTCTAGTCAATGCTTATAAGGTGCACAACAGACTCATGGCAGTTATTTCAGCACTGTATAATTATTGCAATGATAAAGAAACACCTCAGCACAATTAACGATTTTGAATGGTGAAACTGGCTTGGCCAATCAGAATGCTTAGAATGCTGGCATCAACTTCTATTTTCTTGCTATTAAGCTGAATGAGCGTCACCAGTGCCACGCCAATGGCAGACTGCGTGCTATAGAAGTGCTAAGTAGCAATAACAGTGAAACGTGGCGTAGCAGACATGCCCATGGTGGTGTTTCTCAGCCTGTGCTGGATGAAAGCAGGGGGGGGGGGGGGGGGATAGTAATACCATTCTAAAGTCATTAATAGTGAATAATTGCCCTTTACCCTTCAACCTTTCTGTGAGCTATAGCCTTCGGTTTGTAGGCATAGTTATGTGGCAGGTAATGACAAGTGGATAACGCCAAAAGCAGATCAAATTAACAGCTGCTAAGACCTTCAATAATGCAATAATATCTAAAAAAAAAAAAAAAAGTACTAAAATAACAATTATATCTGAACTACGTGCATATTTTATTGTAAGATCAAAAATATTTCCTGCTGTATTCTTTGCACAGCATGATATCGAGCCAAGCACTATGAATGTTCTGTAAGGATCGGGAGGGACTTTTCATCTTCTGGCAGCAGCTGTTAAGTTAGTAATGAACACATGTTTTCAGTTTATTGATACTTGCATGTGCTATAATTGCATTATGTGGGCTCTTTATTTCAGAATCAAACATTACGGTTCAGCTTCTGAGGAAGAATATATACATAAAACAGCACTGCTCCCCTTCTTCTTGTGATCAGCTCTGAAATCGTGGCGCACATATATATTACAGAGGTATTCAGTGCATGGTGTGATGAAATGCTTTGTTTAAATTTTCTCCCTAGTTTCTGCTGTCTCAAAAAGCCCCCAATTCTCCTTTTATTACAGTAATTTCAATTCTGAATAGTTCCAGTTTATCTGCCCAGCTCCCAACAGCAGCATGACAAACAACTATGACTGACTGGCTGACTCAGACTGACTGACCTGATTGGTTGAACTTAAATAGCACCACTGCACGAAGTAGTATCTCTTGATATGTTATCAAGCTCTGATACACAAAGAACCGACATAGCACATTACCTCTAAAACCATTTCTGCCACGAAAACTAAAAGTAATTTAAGAATAAGTTAAATGTCCTACTCACTTCCATACTAGACTTCTCCTTTCCCTTTTCCGGTTACTTGAAGGCAAACTAACAAGTTATTTGTATCAAACATAACTAGTCTAGTAGAATAAACAAAGATGTCCACTGCAAGTTGAGAACCCTGCTCCCAGTCTAAACCTCCTTCTCAAATTAGTATTGTCTCTAGCCACCAAAAATAGCTGATATCTATAGCACCACTGACCTTCTACACTATGCCCTGAAGCCATAGTCAAAGCAAAGCTTAACATTACCCTTTCATCATAGTCCATTACACACGCTGACATTGCAAGTGTTAGGGTTATGATAAAAGCATTTGAGAGACGGGTATTAAACAAGGGGAAAGGTGCAAATAAGGTATAACCTGAGGGTGAAACATAAGGTTAGGGAAAGTGTTACATTCAGGGCTTGGAGTGAATGATAGGATGAGTGCAAGAGCTAGTTGCAAGGGAAAATGGATGGAGAAGGGGAAGTTGAAAGCATTGAAGGAAAATCCGAGAAACATCACATATTTCAGACAAAATGATCAGAGACTATAGGAAAATCAATAATAAAACAGGATCCCAAAATCTCTTTTTTCTAAGAATCCCCCTCCAGGTGCACACAAACTTGCACAAATGCCTGCAAACATTTATCTTTTAGAAAAGCTCTTCCTGTCAATTTCTCTGAAACAAATGCATACACCTGGCAAACAGCAGTTACATAAGAAAAGTGTAAAATAATTCAGGGCCTTATTTAGATCTTAATGGTATCACGGCCAAGCTGTTGCTGCAGCGGACCCGAGATGACCATCAAGTCAACAGTGTTCCACCTGCCATATTTAGATGTTATTGTCCTGCAGGTGGTGTACTGGCGACGGTGTGCTGACAGAGGGAGGCCGTTGCTGGACCCAATGGACTTTGGACAATGGCACTGGCTATGGAATAGAGGTAAGTCTCTCTCTCTCTCACAAACGCATACACACACACACACACACACACAGTAACTTTGCCATATGTGTCCCCCTGCATCACACACAACACATACACGCTATTATCCATTGTCATTCCACCACAACACCTACATGCCACAGACACACATTGATGTACATCCATGACACAACACACACACACACTGACACTGCACCCGCACATGACACAACTGCAACAAACACAACTACACACTGATCCAGACAGACACACTCGCACATCATAACTACACACATCACAACAATGACCACCACACAACACTCACCAGAATGTTGCAATCAGCAGCACAACACACAACACAACATTCACATCAACATGCAACATGCAATGCCATATGCAAGTGGCATACATACTGACCCAACCACATCACCCACTAAAGCTCCCTCCACCTCACCCAGCCAATTGCATCACACACACACATACACATACTGACTCACACACACAACTCGATGCACAACATGACAAGTACAGGTCCCCTTGCAATGTGCACACAAGGACACAGTTGGTAGGTATGATTGTACCGTCATTGCGGTGCCAGCATTCATTTGGCAATGAATAGTAATACCAAAATGAAATGTGTGTATATGTGCAATATGTGTTGTGTACCAGTGTGTCCACATTCATGCATGACACAATTGTCTCCCTGATATAAGCATATCACAGACTGTGACATGTATATGTCTGCTGTGGTCCCAAGCTCATGTGCAGTGACCCCCCCCCAATGTACACAGCCAATGTGGATTCCCTACCTTCATGTCCAGCGACGGGGGGAGGTGAGTTTTCTCCGTGGTCCAGTGGCAGCAGCGACGGATGGTGTTGTCCAGTCATGTCCAGCCAGAAACCGAAGTCGAATGGGGAAAAAAGGTGAGTTTTTACCACCCCCCAGTCCCAAACGCAGCAAGACACCCACCCATCAGACATCCACCACACCACAGCATACTGAGCAGTCACCGGCATCCACTAAACGCACACCTACACCCTATACATCAACTCCCTCTGCCTCCACTCCCACGTCCTCATCCACGTCCACCCCACTTGCTCCCAAGAAACCTTTCCTCTCCCGTGCAGACCTATTCGAACCCACTGGCCCACCCCGTCTTGTCCTGAAACGTGCCCACCTCCTTGCCCTTTCCACACCTTTCACATCACAGCCCAGCCCGGTCCAGCCTTCCCATTCCCGTGCCCTTTCTCCAGTGAAGAAGAAGGCCCGCTCGGAGCCTAAGGCATCCAGCTCCACCTGAGCTAAAAAGCCCCCACCCCCTTCAAAGGAGAAGCCCACCCCCTCCAACCTCCTCCCGCAAGTCTAAGTCCCACCCCCATCGTAAATCCCCATCCCCGCCCCCATTCCGTGACGTGCCTGGATCCCCCTACGGTGCCCCGTTTTGTGGAGTACCCAGCACTTGTGGGAGTCAGGTGTGGCCAGTTGTGGCCAGGGACAATTGAATCTTGTTGGACTGGCCATTGGCCCTGTTTGCTTCATCTAGCTCACTGAGCGAGTTCATAAAGTTTCTATGTGGCCTGTGTTTGGGCTGCATGCAGTTCCACCCTGGTGTTTGTTTAAATGATTTATGTGTATGGGGCTATTGTATGTCCTGTGGCCACGTTGCAGTGGCCTCCGGTCGGGTACGTCCCTCTTGGTGTGGGGTGTCTGACTAGTGCTGCTGGGAATGGGTGGGGGGGCTTTGCGGGGTGGGTGTAGTGGATGGGTATGTAAGTTTGCCCTTTCCTCCCTTGTGTCGTAGGTTGTGGTACTTACTGTCGTCGTCTTCGTCGGCGGTCTCGGTCATGTAGATATATGGCAAGGAGCAAGGCTGGCATGATCTGCAGCTCTCTGTCCATGGCTGCCGCTGCACGTTTTGTGGTACTCCGGTGAGTGTTTCCTTCTATTTGTTTCATTTCCGCCTGTCTTTCAGTGGCGGTGGTTTCCACCCCGGAACTGGCGGTGGAATGGTGTTCATAATTTGATGGGCGGGTTGGGCCTTTCCAACGGCCTGTGGGCGGACTCTGCCGTCGTCAGCGGGACTACTTTCCTGGCGGTGGGTGGTGCGCGGGATGCAAGAGTTTCGTTTGGTTCAATATTTGGCAGTCCAGACCGCTCCTCTGTTGGCGGTTTCTGCCGCCACCGCCGGCGGTGCGGAATGGACCGCCATGTTCATAATGAGGGCCTAAGTCTGAACGTAGGAAGTTGACCGGGACCTCCCAGCCAGCGTATCCGAGGAGGGCTCCAAGGACGTCGGATCAAGATCCAGGTTTACCCCCGTCAAAGGAATTTCACCTCGAAAAAACAACTACGTCCGAAGGTAAAAATCTCCACTGAGGGCTCCCGCGATGCGTATCCGGAGAAGAGTTCCAGGAGGTCGAATCGGACTGGCAGGTTCGTCCCGCTGAAGAAAATCTTCAGAAAAACGACTAAGTCCCAAGGTAAACTTTTGACCGGGGCCTTCCGCGGGCTGTAGCCGAGCTGGGCTCCATCACGGTCGGCCTTAAACTTTGACTTTGACCCAGTCGAGGTGCAACCAGACGACCAGATTGGCGCTTTTTGTTTCTAGGCGCTAGAAAACAATAATTCTTTAAAAATTCATATCTCCGGTTCCCCTCTCCGATTTTATTCGTTTTTGTGTCATTTTAAAGATAAACATATAATCTATTTTTACTGGTTTTGGATTTTTAAACTGTTTCCTGTGTTTTATTTAATTACTGTTTTGTGATATTTGAATGCTTTACACTCTGTCTCCTAAGTTAAGTCTTGTTGCTCGTTGCCAAGCTACCAAGGGTTGAGCTGGGTTTAATTTACTTAGACCTAACTGGACCTAAGTGGAGGTTAGTGGCCTATTGCTAAGTGTAGGTACTTACCTGCCCTTACCAATTACCCATTTTCCAACAAACTGCATTTGTAGCATGGGGCCAGAATTATCAAGCTTAAAAATGGCACTCTGTAATTGGTGAAAAATACTGAATCGCTAATTGTGATTCGCTATTCCTAATGAATAATTTGGAAAGTTATCATTTTTGTGATTCAGAATTATTTGCAATTTTAATTCACCAAATTGCAAAATCCAAATTTGTAAATTGTGAATGCCATTTGCAGTTTGCACATACGTTTGAAAATTGTAAATGTCACTCTGGTAGTGGCATAGCAAAAGCCCCCACAGCCCTCACAGGGGCCCCACCAGCACAATACCCCAGCCTGTGTGCTTCTGTGTGAGTCCGGTTGAGGTGGGGGGGGGGGCTCCATGTACGGTTCAGGCAGGCCCCCTCAAGGTTCATTACGCCACTCGGTGGCAGCAAGTTATGACCTCAGTTAAAGTGTAACATTAACGGTAAAAGAAGGCAAGGAGAGAGCATTTTATAGCAGCTGAGGGAAGATTCAATCTGTGTTCATTATGGGCAGCCATCACTTATCCCAGGAGAAAAGTGCAAGTCGTCAGAAAAAGAACTTGAAATATTGGTATATGAATGTGTTCTGCATATTGATGAACATTTTGGGAAAACATTCACTGTCTGTTCCAGCTGCATTTTGAACCAGCTGCAGTTTGGCCATTGCATTCTTGTTAATGTCCTGGTACTTACAATAGTCTAGTCTAGATGAGATCAGTGCCAAAGCCACTTCCTTGTGCACCTGGAGGAGAATGCAGGGAAACACCTTCCTACTAATCCTAATCATCCATAAAGAGGTCGAAATGGTTCGATTGACGTGAAGGTCAAACAACATATTATTGCCTACCAGTACTCCAAGGTTCTTTGCGGAGTTTGTTGGAGTAGGTAAGGTACCAAACATATCTGGCCACCACAAGTTAGTCCAAATGGTTGGTTGACTACCAAAGATCAAGACCTCTATCTTATCTCCATTAAGTCTGGTAGTGTTTACCCATCCAGATGGCTACTACCTGCATGCAGTTTTTTTTAAGTTGATGGCTGTTGCTTCCATGACTTTAGTGATTGACACAATTATTTGTGTGTCATCAGCATACGACAGAGCCTAAAATCCAAAAGACATTATAATCTTGGCCAGTGGGGAAACATACAGATTAAATAGTGTGGGGCTTAAGGAAGAGCACTGAGGCACCCCACATGACAAGATGATGGCCTCCAAAGAGAATAAATCCACCATTTGCGTCTGTGATCTATCACTCAAAAAAGAAGTTCAGAGTTTCGGTGTTAAGCCTGTGACACCCAATTCTGGCAGCTGAACCCCCAGCAGAGGAGGAGAGATAATATTAAAGGCTGTGGATAGATCCAAAAGGATCAAGGCCACTGCCTGCCATGCATTAACCATGGATTGAATGTTGTTGACTGCTGATACCAAAGCAGTTTCGGTCCCATGGTTGCTCCTAAACCCAAACTGGGAGGCAACCATCATTTCATGTTGTTCCAGATCAGATGTTTTTCCAGAATTTTGGCATGTACAGATAGCAAGGAAATAGGCAGATAGTTAGTTTTTTTAAGTCAGAGGGGTCCAGGTTAGGTTTTTTGAGGAGAGGTTTGACCACATTTGTGGGTAATAGCCTGAAGTTATAGCTTTGTTCAGGCTAGCTTAAAGATGTGGAGCAATGGTGTTGGCTCACAGCTACAAGATTTAAGGAGGACAAGGCTCAAAATGACAGCCAGATTTCATACCAATAAGATAAGACTCTGTCAGTTCAGGTGTGAAAGGGGTAATATAAGAGAGGAGATCTCTTGGGTTCTCCTTAATTATCATAGTGTCTGATAAACTTGACACTGCATGGAAATCCAATTGAGAAGGAAAAGAAGACTCTGAATTAAGACAGTCAAATTCTTTATATATGTTAAGGATTTTAGTGTGAAATAAAGGTGCCATTTGATTACAAAAGTCCTGGGATCGCTCTATGCTGGCAAGAACCCAAAGTGTGGATAAGTGATTGTCTACTTTAAAGAGATCTCCAGTGGATTTTGCTATTGCCAGATTATTAGAGCGGTAGTGAGGTTTCTCTTCCTTAGTAATTACTTTGTATTCCACTAGCATAGCCTTATATCGGCTCTTTCAAGTGGATAATAGCACTTCCACCAGGCAAGTAGTGGCCGACGACAAGCCTGTCCTAACAGTCTAAGGGCCTGATTTAGATCTCGGCGGACGGAATACTCAATCACAAATGTGACATAAGTCCGGATCCCCATAGCATATAATGGGATCATAAAACAGCAGATGGGATATTCGTCAAGTTTGTGACAAAGTAAACCCTTCCGCCGAGATCTAAATCAGGGCCTAAGTCTCTCAGAAAACCATGTGGAGGTTGACTTCTTCCTCCCCAAGTAGGTTTCCCTCATGGGAGCCACAATATTAATAGCTGACGTCTGCCAAGAGGAGAATTCTACAACCTCCTAATGCGTTTCTTCACAGTCTGTCTAGCTACAGCTATTTAGGGCATGAGATAATGATTCTCTGGTAAGCCTTTTCGAATTTCTTTTAAACATTCTATGACTACAGAAATTAGAGTTCTCCTGAGTATGGGGCCTAAAGAGAGAAGAGTATTGTGTAGTGGTCAAACCTTGTGAGGGGTAAAGCATCAGAGACCTTAAGATAAAGGTCATTAGAAATTATTTATACCCGGTATCTCCCTTTGAAGTGAGGCTGAAATCCTGGCCACCCCTATATCTGGTTTTGGAAAGTTCATCCCTTCTCCTGCCAAGGCTTCAAGAAATATGGCGTGGCAAAAAAGGAGATTCAGGTTTCTTAGCATGTGTGCTGGAGGTAGCCCTTGGAAATGTAAGTGAGGCTGGAAACTGCTCTGCCCCATCCATCCAAGCAGAATGGCCCAACCTGCCAACATTCATTCCCCCTTTGTCTCACTTTCTGGGAGGAATACACAAAGGGTCACTGCCAAGCTGTTCACAGTGATGTGATCGTGGACACACGCAACAGGTATTTCAGTACTGTGGCGTAAAATCCGACTTTACCATTAAAGACGATCTTAAATTACAATTCATTGACGTCCAAATTTGACATCCTTATTTGTTCACAATCAAAAGTGAGCCCTTATAAAATGTAATAAGGTAAAGCAATGTTGTCCAATTGGAGTTTTTCCTTCTCAGGACATGTTAAAGTAGAAAACACATGTCCTACCTTTTAAATACAATGCACCCCACCCTATGGTCTGTTTAGGGCCTATAGTAATGCTGACCTACATGTTTTAAAAAGGAAGGTTTAGGCCTGGCAAAAAAGTTTATTTTGCCAAGTCGCATTGGCTGTTTAAAACTGCACCAAAGGCTTCAATGACAGGCCTGAGATGTTTTAAAACACTACTCAAGTGGGTGGTACAATGAGTGCAGCAAGGGCACTGGTAGCATTTAATTTACAGGCAATGTCAGGAGTAAGATTCAATATTCTGCTCTTTAGAAGGAACCCGTGAAACAAATGACCAATTGGAGCTTGGGCGAGAGGAACTTCCGGTTACTTTCTTGAATGAGACCTCTTGTTCATGGTTCCTCCATGGAAAACGGCCCTCATCCATGCACCCCATACTTTTCCTTGTAGGTTGCTGGATGATGGATAAAGAGACACAGCTTTGCAGCTGCTGATCCCTTTACCATCATATTGGTGAGATCCTGCATCTTGAGGAGAGGTTACTGTGCCTTCGAGCACTCTCCATAAAGACCTATACTCTCTGCCGAAATGCTCCACCTTTGTCCAACTAAATGATTGCTGTGGTACAGGGCCAAATGCCCTGAAGATAGGTGTCCATAACCCTTTCAAGACTCTTATTGAACCACTGCAAACACCACTGTGACACATTTCACTCGCTACAACACAGTCTTATACAGAATCTATTGCCCATAACAGGCAGGTATTCTTAAAAGCATCTAATTGCACCTCGAGCACATTGCGCGCAATGTGCAACGTGCAAGCGCTGGAAGCATAGGCTTCTGGAATGCCTATAGCCTGTTATTTATGAATCTTGTGTGTTTTGCTTCATCAGTTGTAGGAACAGGAAGATAGGGAGGTGTCCCTCCTGGAAAAAATTAGCCCTAGCCCGATTATATGGCGAGGGGGAGTGCCCTGGAAAATCACTGTATTGGATACTTAAAAAGGACAGACATCACAATGCTATACTCAAGATCACAGGAGATGGTGGGGGACCTCTAATGTCCAGTGAAGAAATTGTGGACACATTGGTAAAGTACTAAACATGGCTAGCCCCGCTTGTGGGATGAAGACTACTACTGCCATAAACTCATACCTTGATGAAATAGCATTAGTTTGGCTAGTTCCTAAATGAACCTGTCTCCCAAGACAAGAATAAAGCGGCCATAGAGGGCGTGGCAGGAGCTAAGGCTCCTGGACTGGACGGGTTGACTTCAGACTTCTATAAGGCTTACAAACACCTACTGTCTCCTCACGTCTGAGAAGTATACACTAAAGCCTTGAGGACTGGATAACTGCCCCCCCATAATGCATGACATCACTGTCCCTATACATTTAAAACCTGTTAGAGCTGATAATAAAAATCTGGCACCTACAATGAGAAGTTCAGACTATGGCACGTCTAAATTATGGCCCGTGGTTGACTGGCACTCTCATTGTATGAACACTTGGCAGTGACTGTTTGTCCATAGTTGGTCGGATAGTGCTTATTAAAATTATTGTTCTACCCAGGTGTTTATATTGCTATATCTTTATATCTTTTCTCTAGTTTTCCAACCCTACAGAATAAATCCCTTTTTCACACCTCAGAACTCTACTGACCCAGTTCATTGGGGCGAACAAGACACCCAGAGTCCGATGGGACACAATGACTCTATCCTCTGTCAGAGGAGGATTTGAGGTACTTGATATGGAACTTTGTTACCTGGTTGCACAGGCCCATTATGATATATTCTGGTATCATCCAGATAAGCCAATACCATACTTCATATCAGAGCGGGACCAGACGGGTGGAGTCCTGCTGAAGTCTGTCTTGCTGAAGGGCCTCCCTAGACACAGAGGAGAGGTGGTAACTGGAGCTCCAATGTATATAGCGTAGAAGATAATGAGTGCCCATTTGTGGCTTCCCAGTTTATGCACACCGGCATGCCCCATAGCTAATAACCCTGCAATCCCACGAAAAGTAGAACTCGGGGCCACTCAGTAATAGCCAGTGCCTGGATTACTTCCCTGGGGCATTTTTATCATTAGGGAATATTTCCTATTCTGGAGAAATTACAGGACGGCCGCAACACTTCCCCTCTAGAAATATTTACATACCAATGCCTGAAGGTGACAGTGCTAGAGCATACGTCTAGCTTCCCAGAGGAACACATTGGTTTTGAATCCTTGACTTAATTATTTACTTCTGTCAGCTCCACTAGATGAGCCTCAAAACTGTATGGTATGGTTTCAGACACTATGGTGGTTGGGCAATTTCTGGGAAGGCAGGCCTTGGAGTTAGATCTGGGCGATGAGTTGACACACGCGAAGTGGACGGTTTGCTGTAAAACTACAGGCACAAACTCTTGCACTTCACTTTTTTTAACATAGGTTTTACATTATGGCTGAGAAGCAGCATAAAAAGGACCATGACTGACTGCACAGTCGCACTCATTTTGGAACCCATCACAGTGATGTCCTGCATTTCACATTAAGTTGTGCGCTAATACATACTTTTTTGGAAGGCATTACTAGTACAATCTTCAAACTGAGAGGAGCGCCTATTTATCTAGAACACTGATGGCATTGTTGGAGTATGTCAAACCGTTCCCTCCCATCAATCGATGATTTGGTGTCATGGCTTTGTTGCGTGCCAAGCCCAGGGTTGCCATGCAATGATGTAGAACCACGGTCCCCTCAGAAAGCAAATGGCTTGAAGATGTGCTAATATGCAACAGCTTGATCAACGCCTATGCTCTGTCAGTTGCTAACTCAGACGTCGTCCCAGCCCAAGGACGTAAGGGGTCCACTTCGGGCATATCTCTTACAAGATGTGAACTTGGATGAATGTGATCATGACAGCCATCAGTCTGCTGAAGACCTGATTACTGACTGACTGACTCACACAGATGCTCTTCCGGATGGAGCAGGGGAGTGGAGGCCCCGCTGTTTGGTCTTTGCCTGGTGTCTGATGTGGAGGGGAGCCCTGGGCTAGAGTCAAAAAGTTTCCAGGTTGCATAGTCGATAGAGTTCTATAGACTCTCAGGTGACACTATTGCGTGATGGATGATAGATGTGTTAGAGCAATCATTGTTCTTTTACCTGTTACGACATGTAAGATATTTTTTGTTTCTTTATTCAAACATCTTTATTGAGTTTTGTAAAATAACATAGGAAAACGGCAGTAGGACATAAAACTGAATACGGTAAAAATAGTGTAATCGTTAGTAGAAAGTACACATTAATTCAGTAATGCACACTCAGAAGTAACAACATAAAAAGAATAAGATCAACAAGTATCCTGGAGCAAAGATAAGTCAGATGGGTAGATCACAGAAACAAGCGTATAAACATCAAGGCTACTTATTCAGAGGTTACCTGGGGGGGGGGGGTAGAGCCACATATTGGGACCATTATGGAATTTCTCTACAGATTCCCTACCTTTGAAAAAGGCAAATCTTAATTTTCTTCAAGGTGGTTTAATGGTAGCCATGAAATTGTCCAGCGTGTGCCATATTTATGTGGACCTGACTTTCCACAGAGAGATCTGCAGAGAAATATAATCTGTGAACTAATCATTACAAACTGGAAGTATTATATGTTTTTATAGTAATATGACACTGAGATAATGTTGTCATGTTTATGAAGGCACAACTGGATTATATCGTTGTTGAGTGTAAATTAAAATAAAACCTGCTTGGTGTGGTCAGAAATGGTCTTTGTGCACCTCATCAATTACATGTAGCTTGATCCTTTGGTGCACGAAGAAAAAAAGAAAAACACATGGATGGAATGATTGAATAATTTTCAGCCAATCAAGCAACAAACCTGCCATTGTTTGTGTTACTGACTAGAGTGGGCATGGTCTGGCATTTGAGACTGGTTTGGTCATTTTTTGATTTGCATCTGGCTGGTCTCTGGTGTGGCAAAGTCGGCAAAAATGTTGGTTGGAAATATAGCATAAGTGGTTATTAGTGGCTGAGATTAATTCATGCACTCCACCTATTTGTTCCTAAGCTCCATACATCTCTGGCCACCTCTTACATTGGCAGTCATCAACATGATCCATTGTTCATAGGCACACAACTATGAAACATATCGTTTTCACAGTGCACACCTGTTCTGGCTAACACTGCAGCCCCTCTTACAAAAATCATATAAATGCATGGCAGCCTCAGTAAATTTACTTCTAATACGTGCATGAACAAAAATTATCTTAACTAGAAATATCTGTTTCTCAAGATCTTTACAGGGTCACATGGGCACTGTGGTCACACCTGGACCCCTGGCATGCCTTGTTAAAGAGAGCAGGATTGCCCCACCACAGGGACCATAGAGTTGTGCACGTCATTAAGATCTGGCACTGGGCCACATGCACAGGCTGGCGTCTGTATATATAAATAGCCAGTGCCTGTCCCTGCCCACTCAACCTCTGCGTGGCCTAGTGCAGAGCCTGTTTGCTGTAGGACCCCCTCCAACATCACAGCAGTAAGATGTGCTGGTCCTCTTTTATCCTGGTGGGAAAACATGAGTAGCAGAAGACCGTGGCATCCCCTTTACCACTGGCAAACACCACTTAAAGGTGAGGGACTGCCCTTATAACCTCCGATCCATATATGGATTAATATGCTATGACTGATACCTGCAGGAAATACATTTGAAGCCTGAACACACAGTCTAAAGGCTTTCACTGGCCATGTGAAATACATACTCCTTTCTTATGTAAGCTGAAGCTGGCACAACGCCTTTATCTGATGCTGAGATCCATCATCCTCCAGCACCTTTGCTTAGGGAAAATGAATGGCCCATTGCTGATGGTCATGTTCTCAGAGCTCATCATCTCATTCCTAGTACTTTTTCCCAAGTAGCATAGAAATCAGTTAGGTTTCTTCAGCACCATTTCACTGGAGAGGACAGATCTATCAATTACTTTCTTGAAGATTTTCCGAGCTCAGTACATTACTATTTTTGTTTGTCCAACCATGGCATTTACTTCAGAGCCCAGGTGGCTAATGCCGCAATTTGTTCTAAGCTAAGCTCCTTTTCACTCTCATAACATTTTCATGAACCTCTGCCTACCCATTGGTTGCTCAATTTTCAAAACGTGTAAATAATGCTCAGAATGGAAGAAGAGGAAATCAAGAGGATTTTGTGGGATCATCTGTTACCTCAGTGACATTTTATTTATTGAACCAATCAGCTCGTATTATTGCCCAGAACTACCTGTAGCTTCCGTTTGGGGGGTCATTAGCACTGAGACTGATAGTCAGGTCTCCCTTTCCACTGTGGTTTTCTTCAGCAGTTATCTTGATTAACCAGTAGACAAGTCTCAAGTGCTACCAGACAATGTCCCTCATTACAACCCTGGCGGTCGGTGGAGAAATGGCAGTAATACTGCCAACAGGCCGGTGGGAAAAAAAATGGCATTACAAGCATGGCGGTGACTGCCATGCTAAACCCCCACTTCTCCAATCTGACCCCCAGGGTGGTAACGACCGCTGGGCTGGAGACTTCGGTCTCCAGACCAGCGGCTGTCACTACACCGCTGGCGGTATCACGACCCTGCATACCGCCATGGATTTCGTGAGGTTCTCTACCGCCACGAAATCCATGGCGGTAGGCACAGTCAGTGCCAGGGAATTCCTTCCCTGGCACAGATAGGGGTCTCCCCCACCCCCTCCCCCACCCCAAGTCCTCCCCCCACACCCCAACCCCCCTAACACCCCCCAAAGTTGGCAGGACCCCCCTCCCCAGCCCCCCCAACATCGACACACACCCCCCCTACACGCACACAGACACTACAACTACACATACCCTCACACATACTAACAAACATTCCAACAGACACACACACACAGTCATACACGCACACATACATACAGACATACACGCACATATACTCACAGACATACAAACAGACAGACATGCACACATTTTCAAAACACACAACACCCTCCTGCATGCATACACGCACTCACACACCCCCTCTACTCACTCACACTCACAACCCCATGCATGCACACACCACACAACACCCCACCACCCCCTCCCCTAACGGACGATCACCTTACCTGGTCCGGTGATCATCCGGGAGGGAACGGGATCCATGGGGGCTGGTCCGCCACCATCACCCCGTCACCAGAACACCGCCACACCGAATCATGGGACGTGATTCGGTGGGCGGTGTTCTGATGACGTGGCGGTGGAGGTGGAGCAGCCTCCACTTCCCCGCCGACCGCCAGTATGGCTGCTGGTGGCTCTCCATCCGGAAAAGGACGGAGGGCTGCCAGCAGTCACAATATGCTGTGCCGAAAACCGCCTGCACTGGCGGTCTTCAGCACGGCAGTACCTCAGCAGTCTTCCAAAAGGACCGCTGAGGTTAAAATGAGGGCCAATGTCTCTGACAAAAAGGGTGTAAAGCCCTCATATATGAATTAGCAATTTAGTGGGAGGGCTGTTCCAGTGAACGTGTGGTTTCCATAACATAGATGGAACAGCAAAAAAAATGCACAAAACAGTGAAGTCAACAAATTTGTGCTATCGAGCCTCCTTACAGGGTCCACGGTAATGGGATGGGGATTTCTAGCTCTTTGAGCTATTATCACTAACCTGTACAGTAACTCTGGGGGTCCGGAAAAAACACATAATTACTAGATGGACTTCGAGTCAACTAATAAATTGGGAACAACAGGGAATTGGATTCACTGCATCTACATTCCCTGATTATTCCTCCTCCTTGGTGGCATTTCCCACTGGATTTCAGCTGCTTTGAGCAGATGGAGTCCCCAGAGGAAACTGTCCACTCTTGTAGGCCTACCGCCTTACTTGTAATCCCAAACCGGTAACGTGACCCGTCAGTCATTACGCGCAACTCATAACGGAGCCAGAGTGAAATTTTAATTAGCCCCGCAAAATCAGAGGAACTTTAGTAACTCCTGTGACATGAAATTATCAAAACATTACATGATTACGCTCACAAGCATAATTTAGAATCATGGGTGGCAAAGACATCCATCGCAAGAGCACAAGAACAGAACACAAGTGGCTGCTGCTGTCTGTGTTCAGTTTCACATAAAACCATTTTCTTTGTGCAAAATGCTTCCCCGGTTCACTTTCAACTCAAGAATATAGCACTAGTCGCTGTGATTATGTATATACATATGTAAATGTGCGTTAGTGTATATAGAGGCATCTTAGGTGTCAAACACAAGTGCTGTACATAGTGGGAAAAGGAACCAATAGGGAGGACCAAATGTAACTTGCTCAGTGGTTGATATGGCACTTTGTGATGTATGGGGCCACGTTAACGTGGATCAGTATTTCTGCAAACTAGGAAGCGCGCTTACTATTTTTTCAACCAACATTTGGCTGTGTTGTGGAAAAGTGAGAGAGCAGGACAATTCCATATCTACAAAGATATTGCACTGCTGTTCAGGGTCCGTTCACTTTAACCTCACACACACCTTTCCATCATAGTGCAAAGGTGTGTGTCTGTGTTTAGGATAGGTTTTGTACTAGACATGTACCCGTCCAGAACAAATCATTATGCTTAGACTAACTTTAAAACTTGTCCTACTTTATATATGCGCTGTACGGTGCAGCACTCATAAATTGGGAAAGGTTTGAAAAAACAAAGCTTTTCTCTGAATGTGCATGGTCTTCAAGAATGCAGATTTTATGTGTGCAAATCCCTGTCTATATATGTCAGTAAATAGGGCCCTGCATCAAAAACCATCAGTGGTGGAGTGGAAACGTCCATGCACTACCCATGGGATGCATCCTCATTTCTGATGAATTAAGTGTTGAGAATTCTTCTGGCCCTAGATGTTCCTTGAAGGAGGAGTCTTCTGTTCCTGGAGGAAGAGGAGTAGGTAAATAAATAATTCGATCTCCATTGCAATGGAATTCCAGATCACATCAGAAGAACATTTTAGTCAGATCTTCTCTTTGCAGGTTTTTCACCTCACGCTGGGTGATTGTGTTGTTGTATGTGTTGTGTCACCTCTAGGAAATCTTGATTTGTGTGTCAGCTACAGTTGCAAATTTTCACTTAATAAGGTGATGTTACATTACCATACTTCTGGTTATATTAATAAGGTGTGTATCAGTTCTTTGTCTCAATAAGTAAAAGGCTTGCAAGTATTGAATGAAACAAGTTTGCGTCATGGAATATTTAAGTTGATGTCAGGTTTTTGATTAAGAAGAACAAGAGCGAAATAAGATTTGGAGGAATGCATGTGATGCATTTTAGATGAAATTACCCAGAGTTCAACCAAAGTAAAATTGACTAGAGACACATGTATCCCCGTTTCCATCACAAGGAAGTGGCGCGTAACGAAGGTCACGGATTAGAATTTGTTAAGAAAAAGGCATAGAATCTTTTTTTTTATTGGTAAGTGCAATGGTGGTTTAGATATCTTGTGTAAGAAGGATGTTAAGGTAAACATTTTGAAAAATTGTACACCTCTACATAGTTTTATTTAATTATGGATACATTTTGTCAGAGTTTTGATCAGTGGGCCCCAAAATGATGGCATTTTCACCAATTTTGAGTTGTGGAGGATGACCCAAGTAAGTGCTTCCACACTTACTGTTCTACCACATTTTGATATTGGCTGGTGGAATTGAAAGTCTCCACATGGAGAGGGTTGGGCCTGACACACTTGGAGACATATTTACACTTTTGGTGACGTTTCGGTGGCGCTGCGCCCTGTACCCTATTTACAATGTGGTGTTGAACCACTTTATGTGGCTTAACGCCACCCTGTAAATATGGCCCCCCCAATGTAGTTTTCTGTGGCAGAAAGTCGTGCAATGGGTGTTGCTGTGGGCGTACCTATGCAACACCCATTGCTTTTTGACACTGCTCCAGATTTACAAGGAAAACGTAAATCTGAGACAGTGCCAAAAACTAAAACCACCCCAGGGGTGGGGCTTTAGGATGGCGCAGCAAGGAAAAATACTTTTATTTCTCCTTGTTTTTGCATTCTGCAGCACACATAGAAAGAGCAAAAGTCCATTAATGATTGTCTATGTGCAGGAAGGTGTCCCTTTCCGCACATAAACAATCATTAAATAATGACAATTTGCTACTTCCATGTGTGCTGCATTTTTCAACACATATAGGAGTAACAAATCACCATTATTGAAGGTGTCCCTTCCTGCACATAAATAATCATTCCCTGCAATGCAGGCACCCTTGCACATGGTGCAAAGTTCCCTACATTGACGCTAGGCAGCTAAATTTAGCACAAGCGCTAGGGAAAACACAGGGATGTGCGCTGTTTTTGTAAATACAGCACATCCCTGCGTTTCTGAAGGGATGCACCGCAGCACTGCTAAATTTGGCTCAGTGCTGTGTTGCGCCACTTTCTTGTAAATATGCCACTTGGTTTGGTTTTCCCACAACTCTTTGCCTTCAGTCCCCTGGTTTTTGCTGACTTTGCTTTTGCTGGCCTTAGGACTCTGCACACTTCACCGCTGCTAATCATTGCTAAAATGCTCTCTCACTACAACTTGGTAACATTGGCTTTAACCCAATTAGCACATTGAATTTACTTGGAAGTCCCTAGTAATGTGGTACTACATGTGCCCAGGGCCTGTAAATTGAATGCTACTAGTGGGCTTGAAGCACCGATTGTGACACCCACATAAGTAGCCTTTTAAACATCTCAGGCCTGCCATTTCAGTCTGTGTATGCAGTTTTAAACTGCTGTTTCAACTGAGCAAAAAAAAACGTTTTGCCAGAATTAAACCTTCGATTTTAACACATATAAGTCACTACTAATGTAGTCATAAACAGCCCACAGGGCAGAGTGCTGTGCCTTTAAAAAGTAGGACATGTACTTTTTAACTTTTGCATGTCATAGTAGTGAAAAACCCTTAAATTCAGTTTTCACTACTGCAAAGCCTAACTATCCTACCCAATAACATTGGGTTGCCTAATTACATTTAATAAGTGATAACTTTTAATTGGGAGCAAATAGGATTTCTGAGTTTGGTATCTAAAGAATAGTAATTTAAAGCCCTCTTCAATGGTAAAGTTGGATTTTAACTCACAATTCTGAAAATACCACTTTAAGAAAGTTGGCATTTTCTTGTCCCATCCCTTTTGTGCCTGCAGCCTGTGTCCTGGTTCACATAACTTGGTGAAGGTGGCAACAGGTCTTTATGTATTGCTCCCTTACAGTGATACAAAGGGAGGATCAGTGTTGGCAAGATGGGCCATCTCTGAATTGATAGGGAGCAGAGCGCTCACCTACCCCCTTGTACATTACAAAGGCACTGCTTAGCACCATCACAAAGGGTTTGACACTAGCGTTGTGTGTCCCAAGACAAACTGGGGCTGGTAGGTAGGAAATTCAAAGCACCTCTGGGAGTGGAAGCCTCTAGAAACATCTCCTACTTCAAAGCGGGCACCAAGGATAAAAAAGAGGACCCACAGACCCAACTCCTTAGAAAACCTCTGGACCCGTGGATGACTCAGACATTCTGCTGTGCTGCTCTGGTACAAGAAGGACTGCTCCTCTGCTGCCCTGGTGTTCTGTCGCCCTTCTGGTGAAAAACAATACTGGACCTGTACCTTCATCTCAAGCGGAAGTGACTCCAATGGTCATCTGATGGCCTCCTGTTCTGAGCTACAGAGATATAATAAGCTCCAGAGTTGTCCCTGAACTCACCTGCTTCCTGGACGTGCAGCTGGAACTGCTTGAGCCCTGCTGTTCTCTGCTGGAGTGAGCTCCTGATTCCAAGACCCTTGGTGTGACATCTGTTGAGTTCCTTCTTCAAGAATAGGAGATATCATGAAATGTTGAACTCTTTATGACCGTGAATGTGCCAGTTTGCACCAAGATCTTGCTGCTTGCACTGATCGCCAACGCAAAGCTCCAGTAAACCCAACTCTTCATGCTACAGCCACTTCCAGCAGCACAAAAGCTGTACTTCGCTCTACTGCATTGACAGCCTGTGGTGGACACTATGAGCAGTTCTCCAGCAGCAGCCCTCTATGACTCCCAATAAGAACTTCATGCTGCAGCGACGACCATCTGCAACACTCCCCCTACCCCTCTCGGCCCTCTCCACTGCAAACGGAAATCTTCACGCTGGACTTTAGGAGGTAATTCTTTCCATTGGACTAACCTGGTCCTTGTATCAGGCCTGCGCTCCATCACAGTCAGCCAGTTCACCCGGTCTTGCATGACCAAATAACTGCAAGTGGTACTTTGTGTTTCTAGATGCTATACTTCCCTTAAATCTTTGAAATTGCATATCTCCGCTACTACTGATTGGATTTGTACCATTCGAGTCTCAAATATTTATTACATTTTACTCCAGTTTTCTAAATTGGTGTGGGATTTTCCCTGTGTTATGTTTTCACTGTATTACTGTTCATGTGCTGCTTAATTACTTTACACATTGCCTCTAAGTTAAGCCTGACTACTTTTGTGCTAAGCTATCAGAGAGATAAGCACAAGTTAATTTGTGGTTTCTTTGTGACTTGACCCTGACAGGAATTGTGGTTGCTGCTTGGATATAGTTTTACACCCCTTAAGGAATAACCTAGTTTCCTAAAGAGATCATATATTGGTCTAGAGCTCTAAGTATTTAATCCACTCTTAATTAAGGCACAAGTCAACTAATTTATCTATATTGCTAAAAATTGTGTTTGAATGCTCGCTTATCATGGGGCTATTAAAGTTCAAAAAGTCATAAAACACCATAAGAACTAGGAGGTGGTCACCAAACTTGTTTTGAGTGGTAGTCAGAACCATTAATGTCTTGGGTCTGGAGTTAAGGCAGAAAAGAGATAGGTAAAGGGCTCATGCCACAGTGCCAATCTGTGATTTAATTCTGTTTGACTATGAATTGCATAAACTTAAAACATTTAAGGAATTTATAAAATTATATAGTATTAGTCATCAAACTCTATTGAAGCCTTAAATTTCCATCCATGCCCCTGCATCCTGATGCCTGACATATCCATCTGCAGATTTCCTTCAGGCTGGACAATCCTGAGGAGAAAATGAGGAGGAAATGCACTTTGACTATGATCACATCAGTAGATGTTAATTCAGTGAATCAGGTTCTGATAATTCTGCATGCAGAAAAGCTTTTTTTGTACCTAATGTTGCATACATATAAATATATATATATATATATATATATATATATATATATATATATATATATATGTATATATATATATATACATATATATATATATATATATATATATGTGATGAAGTACCCCCTGCCGTACATTATAAGGATGTTGCTTGTCACCAAGATGTTCCATGACTATATACACGAACGAGGACAAAGGCAGAGTTCCTTTATAAGGTTATGGAACTCTGAGGCACAGTAGAAACATACAAAATTATCCTATCTTTTCTATAATTACCCAAAGAGGTCAAAAAATAAACACGTTGCCATAAATATCTCCTTTCTGCTTGTCACTCAACAGTTAGAAAAACAGAGCAAAGGAAAGATAAGCAGCTATCTAACCAGCTGCTTTAATTATGCTCCATAACTTGAGCTGCCTTTCCTCTCAGCTACTGGCTCAGGCAGCAGGAATTGTGACATGAACACTCAATTGTAATCAGTTATTACAATTCCATTCAGACATCATATTTTTAAAATCAGCAACTGGGTGTGTCACAAGTTGCCAATTATAAAGAAATTAGAGGCATGCTTTTGAACATTGATTGCAGATTATATATTATATGCAAACAAAAAATGTTATTAAATGGGGTCCTTCAACATTAAATAAAAAATCCTAGTCCTTTAATGTTATCAGTTTACCTGAAAGAGACAATAGATATCCTTTCACCTACAAAACAAGCCATTTGTATTGGTCAATCGGCCGATCAGGACCAGAATCCACATTTATTATTGCCTCCACACCATATGGAAATGTAATCTCTACAATGCCAGGGCAGAATTTTGATTATGTCAGAGTACCTGGAGTAATTTCAGTATTCCTATGATACTCCTGCTCGTGTAATAAAGAGTAATTCACGGGAAAAATCCTACCAGGAGAGCTCATTTAATGAGCGCATTCAACTGCTTGCTATTCATGTTCTGCTGCATTTATCAATGTTTCTAAGTGTAAAATACATCCTCCTATCATTCTGGATGCGTGAATGCCTTTTGTGGGCATTTTTTGCACTAAATGCAGAATTACACTTCTTGCATTATTTAATCATAATTTTGGGAATTCTTAGGTAATTCCATGTGATTACGCTTCACGGAATTATGCAAATTACACCCACCCCTAATCTCTACACAAGTGGCGGTCACAATTACTGCTTTTTTCATGCAATGCATCTGATTTTCATGGACGTTATGCAAAATCACACATTTTGCCTGGAATCTACTTGGCCAGTATCTCCCAAGAAAATTGATTGTGAGTACATACCTCATGAGTAAAGGTCATGCAGTATACTGTCAGAAGACTACTTCAAGGAGAAAATGTCTCTCGTCTGCAGTTTTACTGTCCCCACAAGACATTTTCTGCTCAAGCCAGTCACCCATGAGTGAAAATTCCATAAAAATATATGCCGGAGAAATAGCAAAAAGTGTCATTACGTTTATTAAGATTTTGCTTACTTATTAAAGTTTCAGACCACGAGTGCTATACACACAGGTACCTCAGAGATCAATCTGAACCATAGGTTCAACTTCATTGGTAGTACTTTCACCACTCAATTAGTTTTACACATCAAGGTGCAAATTTATCAATATTCGGCATCCCCCTTGCATCATCAAAGGCGATGTAGGGCAACGCAAAACCTAGAAGCAGATTTACCAAGTCATGCAAGGCCATCCTGTGCAGGCTTGCGTGGCTTGGTAAATCTGGTATAAGGCAAGGCAGTACGTTGCTACATTGCGTTACACTGCATGGTGGAGGCATTACATAGATGGAGCGTGGGTGTTCCCACGCATCCACCCATGCATTCTGACACGTTCTTCAGATTTATCAACATTGGTAGACCTGGGAATGCATCGGAATTGTATGCCATCTTATCAGAGGTGCAACATATCTTTACTTCTCCTTGTTGTTTCTGCATTCAAAGTGTGCTGCAAAGGGGAAATCGCCTCCAATTATTATTTATGTGCAGAAACATGTCTCTTCCTGCATGAAAACAATCCCAAAAGCAATGGTGCAAAGGTGTCTAAGGATGTGCTAGTGTACACTGAATGGGCCAGCACAAGGAGAGGACAAAAATGTACCTTATCTTGATAGAGATAGCATATTCCTGCCTGCTCTATTTCATGCAGCGCTGCAAGGTGTCTTGCTGTGTTGCATGAAAATATGCTAACTCTGTCCCTAGATCTGGGCCAGGAGCAGGCCTATTTTAGCGACTGCTGAGTTGGTTCGTGGAGTGGCAGCAAAGCATTGGTTTTGTAAAATTGGTCAAATAAAAATTATAGTTCTCTTGATAGCACTGTCTATTTCAGCTTCTATATCACTCAACAACCCTGCCTGCTCATGTTCTATGGCATGGTCAGTCACATCTGCTGTGAGTCTTGGAACAGGCACCCGGAGGAGCAGATGCCATTTTTATTCTTCGCCAAAAAGGTGAAAGCAGTACAACTAGGTGGGTTTGAAAACAATTTGATTTTGATACTAAGCTTGAAAGGTATTTGTAAAGCCATGTTTGGAAGTGTGTTCAGACATGTAAGGATATCTTCTTTAAAGGAACAACCATCTCCCCTCCTCCTTTTCCAAGGCTCCTGTTTCCTGCTCCGATATCTTGGCCAGGACATTGTTGCCATGTCAGATTTTGCTCTGATTAAATGTAAAAGTCGATATGCAGAATGTGTACCTTTTAAAGCTTTGATTTTGAGCCGGTTCTCTGTCATTGTATCTGCATCTTACGTGATTCCATTTTCTCAGACCTCATTCTTTCCTCTCTTCTTTTTTTATCTTTCATCTCCCCCGAATCCTCCCTTTCCCATCCTCTCCTTCCGATGCTATATTTTCTTCCACCCTTCCCCTACCTCACGCGCACCTCTCTTCCTCTGTCCCTTGCCATTCTCCCCCTACGGACCTTCATTTGCCCACAGTACCCCAATCCTTATCTCTCTAGACTTTCTCCTTCTGCCCTCTCCTACTGTCTTCTCCCACCAACAAAAAGAAAGTGAATACCTGCACAAGGACCACAAGTAGAGGGTAACGATTTGTAAGAGAAGAAGCTGAGAAATGATGGCAAGGAAATACAGACGAGGAGACAAGAAGACATGTACTATTAGTCAGGCACAGAAAAGGGGTGAAGATTAGAAGTTCACTCTGGAACTGGAAAACATTCCAAGGGTGAGAGGAGATGAAGGGACTATAGATATATAGAGTTAGCAACTACAAGACCTATGGCACAGCCATGCTTATACATAGTGATGACCTTTATAGAGTTGTGGAGTACAGCGCACTAGGACCACCACAATCCACACCCGTAATGCTCATGGGGTCATTGGTCATTGGTCTTTGGAAGGTTGCAGGGCTCATTGAATCCTTAAATCTGTTCATTGTACTTTGATCACACAGGTTTGGTGGCATGTCACTAGAAATTCCCTCTCTTTGGAGCAAGACCCTCAATTGGAATTAATTGCTTCCAGCACAGTTCGGGGGCGAGGTGCACGGTGGGGATACCCTCTATCACTACAAAGGACACTCCATTTGACAAAGTCACAACACGCAAACAACAGCCTCTCCCTCATGACTCCCAAAAGCACAAGGATGTCAAAGAACAGGGAAAATGTGATATAAACACATAAAGGTGTTTGGAAAGAGAAAGAGTTTCAAATGCACCCTCCTGATTTAAATGTACACGCAAAGAAGTAGCTCATCCCCATAAAGAGAAATTAAGTTATTCAGAGTCATTATGCATTATTACAAAGTTAGAGACTATGTACAGATTCTGGGGTGTATTTGTAGAAAAGGACAAACACCCACTCCCATCATGGTACCATGCTTCATCACTGGATCCCTCCTCATTCCAGATCCCAAATCTAGCTTCTGCAATGGGCTCCACCAGGAGCTTTTTGAAGTTGTTGTTTTTATATATTTTATAACTGAGCAATTCGTCAGGTGAGCTGAGACCGAAGAAAGTAAAAAATGCCTCCAGGGAAGCTAACACCTTTTTTGCATCAGTACAAACCAGAAATTACAAAGGTGTGTACTAGGCAGATCCTTCATGTTAATTGAGTTTGAACATGTTGCTGCCCAAGTGGCAGGCCTAAGACGGCCTAGTCCATTCATCAGGACAGGGGGTCTTTTTTGTATGAAAATTAATTAGATCGCGACGTAGTCTATAAAGTCCTATTTTTAGGATGTTTGTCGAGGTCAGGGTAAAGAATGAAAAACATTGTCTTATATTCTTTATGCCTGCTCACATAATAGCGTGAGACCTAAAGGGGAAAAAAACATGAATATACTTTATGTTAGAGGAACGTAGACATACGCAATTCTTTGTGATGTACCCGTAGGATGACACGTGTATGGTGGTCAGTAACTTAACACGTGATCACGGCACAACACTCATGTGCCACAGTGGCACATAGGACACCACTCAAAGCAATATTAGGTCCAAGGATATCATACCTTGGCTTCAAATCTATGAATCCTTTTTAAAAATAGGACTGAAAGAAGGAGATACTCAGAAATACTAAAAAGAAAGTATGCCACCCGGCTCGATTGTCTCAGGAATCAGGAGCCTTTACCAAGCACACATCAGAATTCAGGTATGTATATATATTGCTTGAGATGTACTAGAGTTATTGCGAGGTTAGTATTCAAGCAGGGAGTGACTTATCTCTGTGGTATACCAAACTGCATTTCTCTAGGAGCATTTCTCTAGGACAGAGGGCACTTGCCCATGAATAAAGATACAGGAACAATGAACACACAGTGGTGTGGAAGGACAAGATCATGTCTAGCAGCAACACTACAACACAGCAACATGTGACACTATGAAATTGGTTAGGGAGACTCACAAATGAGGAGAGGGAACAGACCTACACCTGGTACTGGGAAAATCAGCAAGTTGTGCCAGAAAATAGACTGATGGTTGGTCTCAATTTCACTGGGAAACATGAAGGAGCTCAGGGAATACACCAACCCTAGGGAAGGGAACAAGGACACTAGGAGTGGGAACACGTGAGGAGGCATATTGATATTGGAGTAGCAAGCAGTGCGGCCCTCCCAAGAGAACATAGGCCTTAACAATTCGACCACTGCCACTCACAGTGAGTGAAGTAATAAAGCAGTCCTTCTCTAACCTCGATATTCGTTGTACCCAGACCACGTGAAAGTGCATCCAGAAATACCTTTTAGGCTGACAGGAGTTCCACACTTGTGCCAAGATCTCCTGAAGAGTCTATGCATGTGATTATCACACTACTTCCCTGTATGTACAAGTGAGGACACGAGGAGAGTGTCTATATCCTAGCTATGGAGGAAACTTTGCTTACACGAAGTCTTCAGGAAACTAGATGACTTTGACACTGACACACATTTGCACATGTGTATACATGCGCGCGCGTGCCCACAAACACACACACAATCCACTTACAGATCCAATGGACCTTTCCCACATTTGCCAACTGATCATATTTACACAGCTTAGAGGTAAGTTGGAAGTCCAGAAAACACTTTTTAGACATTCATGGAGATATAAATTCACAACGTATAAAAAAGGTTAAAGAGAACCAGAAGCACACCGAAAAAAAAGAGCAAGAAGACACAATCTTATTAGGAAGATCCAAACAAGGGAGCAAGAACGCAGCTACATGGTTAACATGCACAAAACACTTTCAAGGTCCAAGAGCAATATGAAATTATGGTTACAAAGGAACACAGGCATGGTTTAAGGTGGACTTTACCACACCTGGACTCTCCCAAGATGAGCGCCGTCCGGGGGCAAACTGTCAGCACCCCACCATATCCACATGTGCGGCACCAAGCTGCAGGAAAAACCAATGGAAATGGGAGATGATTCACTGTATAAAACACATAAAATATCTCACGATGTAATTGCAGCACTAACTGACCAAAATATCAGCATGCTAAATTATCGAGGCCACAGTATCTCAATATCTGTAATTATGTACATACTCATTTACACATCGCATGTTTGAGTGATTTTGTTGAACAAAATTCACTGGTATTAAAACCTGTATTTCACAGGGGAACGTGGAAAGAATGAAATTATTTCAAGGTTGCCTTTGAAATACCAAAAAGACAACCCCGCAAACACCTCTGAAGATATTTACCATTGTTAAGACTATTAAGATTATTTGGCAATGTTATCTACATTTTGTTGCAAAAATTTAAATTAAGCAGTACATTTGTTTGCAGTATTATTTTAATCCATTTGAGTTAGAAATAAATTGTTTTTGCAAACTAGGCAAATTATGCAAATCCATAAATGTGCAGCAAATCCTAGTCACAGAATCACATACATCTACTGGGCCTTCACAATTTCCCATTGTTTTAGCAACTACGTACTCAGAAAATATGAACACAACTTTACAATATCATGCAAAACTGTGCCCGTTATTAACTGAATGGGAAAGAAAACAGCTTTTTCAAACAAAGTCCCCCCCAAAAAAATATATTATAAAATACATAATGGGCACCAGGTGTAATTTTGTCTTATTTTGCTATTTGCAGTGCGGTTGTCATTACCTTTATGGTCACCATAACCCCCCCAGGCAATATGGACCCTTTTACCGAGTTGCTTGATCTATCTATCTATCTATCTATCTATCTATCTATCTATCTATCTATCTATCTATCTATCTATCTATCTCTCTATCCTGTCCAATGTCAGTGAATATAAATGTGGTCCATTAGCATATGGGGTCAGATTTATAATTGTGTTGTCCTAGTGCCACAAAGGCAATTCAAGGCCACCTTGCTTGGCGCTGCGTTGCTTGGTAAATCTGGAGTAACATTACACAGCCCAAGCCACTGTTATGTGTTAATTTGCCCTTGGAAGGAATTCCTTGGGGGTGGGGGGAGCGTCGGTGTTCCAACGCACCCACCCATGGATTTAGTCACATTTCTAGATTTAACAACGCTAGCAATTTTGAGAATGCATCAAAACGCTAACTCTTTCCCAAGAAATTTGCAACAAGGGGAAATATCTTTATTTTGCGTTGTTGTTTCCACTTTCTAAGTGTGCAACAGGTGTGCCTTCCTGCACAAAAACAATCCTGCCTTTGCCCACCCCACCCCACACACACAAATCCAACACCAGGCCTGTCCTGTCTTTTGTCTCCTCAGACAGTTTGGTGCTTTAACAGGGTAAGGTGAAGAACTATTTAGAACCAGAAGTGGAATGGCTGGCACCAAGTATAAATATTGGACCTCCTGATACGCTCTTCAGAACACTCCTGAACCTGTGGAAGTTACATAAGAAGGACTGCTCTGCTGCCAGAACACTGCTCCTCTGCGACTTGAGGACTGCTTTGCTGTCTGAGAAGGAAGAGTGGCCCTGCTTACCTTCACCACAGGCTAACCAGAATGACCTCCTGAATAAGCTGCAGGAGCACAGCAAGCTCCAGAGGCCTCCCTACAAGTGCCCAGCTGATTTGCTGCATCTGGACCTGTCTGAGTGCAGCTGCTTTTCTCTGCCTGGAATGAGTCCAGAATCCGAAGAGGTGCCTCCTAGGTGCTGAACCCTCAGCTGGAATAAGAGTTTGTTCCTCCTTGCCTAACTGTGGGTTCTACCAAACCAATGCAGCACACGCAACTCAATGCAGAACCTTGCATCGCAGGTCCTTGCAGCTCCTGATTTACATACTCATCGGAAGCGACGTAGCGCAACGAAATTAAATGCTGAACCTTGCATCGAAGATTATGATCAGCAGCTCTATTAGAATCAATGCAGAGTGACAGAATTCAAGACAGAACCTCGCATCACAGCCTTTGCAGCTTCTCATTGGAACTGATGCAGCGCAACATAACCAGAACCTTACATCGCAGCCCTCATCACTTCACATCAGAACCGATGCAGAGCAGCGCAAAACCTTGACAATTCTCACCAGGACTAAACTGGTCCCTGTATCTGATGCGCAGTCCATCACAGTCAGCCTAAACTTGTTTTTTTTTTCCAGTCTACTGTGATCAGATAACCACCTAGGTGCTTTGTTCTTCTAGAGCTATTTTTTTACTAAAACTTTGAAATGACATATTCTACTGATTGGATTTTTGATGTTCTGGTATCATTTTATTTCTTAAAATGTACTTTGTTGTTTCTAAATTAGTTTGAAATTTTTCTTGTGTTGTGTTTTTAACTTTATTACTGATTGTGGGCCTATATAAAGACTAAACATCTTGGGCCCAATTCCCAAAGGTAAACTTAGATGTTTGGTCTAAACCTAGTGTAGACTTAAAGATACTACTCGTAAATGCCCTTTGTAAATTCCCAAAAGTCGTAAACTTAGATGTTTGATCTAAGTTTAGACCAAACGTCTAATTTTACCTTTGAGAATTGGGCCCATTGCCTCTAAGTTAAGCCTGGTTATGTTCCAAACTACCAGAGGGTTCAGCATGGGTTAATTTAGTGACTTTTGTGGCAAGGAATGTGGTTGTTGCCTGAGTGGGGCATCCACCCGCATAACCAATAACACATTTTTTTACAATATCTCTATTTAAAGATATATATAGATTACCACCAGTAGGTAGTTATAGTTAGGACCAACTTTTCCCACAGATGAAGCATCTTTTGTTTTGCTAATTACTTTGACGCCATTTGACGGGTCTTCAAAACAATTTTCAAAAGTAGTGTAACGGTTGCTTTAGCTGCTGTCTGTAAAGTTTGCGGGTAATTTGTCAAGCGGAGGCTGAGAACACGGGGGTCCCAATACTTTTTTCCCCATTCTATGTCTATGAGGATTTTGCAATCTTTAGATATGGCTACAGCCCGAACTGCTGAACGGAATTAAATCAAATTTGGCAGGAAGCTAGCTCTTGGTCCGAAGTTTGGATTTTTTGTCATTTGGTGTAAACTGTTCAATAGTTTTGGAGTTATTGAAGGGAAAAATATAGATATCTAGGGACTCGGTTCCAAAGCCCTATAGAAAAAAAAATCTCATCCACTCACACGCCATACCCCGCTATGCTAAGCCAAAGGCTGTGCTCATCATGGGGTTGGATATATGTTGGGGTTTGATAGCAGGGCCTGGTCCTAGACCAGGCCCTGCGGCCTGCCTCCACCACTCAGGGCCAAAGGCCATGCGTTATGGTGGTTGTATTAACGCACAGTATTTATATATTACTTTATTTAACAAGAAATAGCATTTCACCAAAAAAAGCAAAGGTTACAGGGACATTATAGTTAGGTTCACGTTTAACCCAGACATAACCATAAACAATTCAGCAGGAATAGGTATAGTTATACTTATTTGAAGGAATTATAACTTGTGCCGCATAGTAACTTTACTACAAGTTATAGTTTCTTAACATAAGTATAAATATAACTATAACTGCTGAATTTCTATGGTTTTGTGTGGGTTAAATGTGAACCTTACTATATTGTCCCTGTAGCCTTTGATTTTTTCAGTGTATATATTTAGGTAGATAGATAGATAGATAGATAGATAGATAGATAGATAGATAGATAGATAGATAGATAGATAGATAAGACAAACATATTTGCAGTTAGGGATACTCTATAGGAAAGTTATGCTTACCTTCATCTAATTACCTTCACTATGTTGTGCTCCTCGATATTTTAATGTCTATATCAAAACCTTGATATTCTTCTAAAATATCTGACTTTGCAACTAGTTAATGCTTAACGAAGTGCCTTACATGACTGAGAGCGATGAGTCGGAGGATCTATAGCTCTGGGAACCGAGGACTTTATCATCTAAATGCAAGGATTTACTTATTTGAATTATGTTCCAAAACAGTAGCGAGTAAGGACAATTAATTACATCGACATGCATGCTTGATAAAGACTCTACAACAAATCACTGAGGCCATCATTACAAGCTGTCTAGTTAACTGTGATATGTGCCATAACTCCTGTTACTGCACATAGTTTAATTGAGTTATGTGATAAATATGACCAGGTTAAACCTCCTGACATATATCAGGGGAAACGTGTCTGGTATTGGACATAACATGCAGATTTTGGTGTGCTGAGCACAGCAGCAGAGTCGGATTTTGTCGGGTCTGATAAACAAATCATTGTTTACTAGGCCACTAGTAAAGAAGGCCCTAGACTGTGGTGGCGGGGCCAAGTGGCGGGCTGGGGCAGGGTGAACAAAAATAAAAAAAAATAAAAAAAAATAAATAAACATACCTCGATCCCCGCTGCATTGCTGCACAACGCTCTTCAGGTCTCCAGTGCAGGAGAGCGCAGACTCCCAGCCTGCCCTGCAGCTAGTCCTAATGCTGCTCTCATGCTGCTGGCAGTACAACAGCAGCGTCAGGATTAGCCTGAGCGCCCTGGCTTTGTGCTCTGAAGCAGACTTGAAGCCTGTGCCTTCTGTCTCCAACCAGGCAACAGAGCTGGGTTGGAGACAGCTCAGTGCGCATGTGTGTTTGGCCATTCTGAGACAGCCAGTCAAAAACTCATGTGCACCAAGGAGAGTTCTCCCCTTCCCTGCCGTTCATCCCCCATGGCCCTTCCCCTATAAAACAAAACAATGATAAACATAATTTATTATCATTTTATTTTTAAAGTTTGGCAGCTGGCAGAGGGGCGACGCCCCTCCTCCACAGCAGAGGAGCTGCTGATGCTTCTTGAACACCCTAAACTCAGCAGTCAAACCCTGCACATTTGTAGAGATACCAATGGGCATTGACTGCCCTTGTCTTGTTTATAAACTATTTTTTTTAAAGGGAATCATATTTTTAAACTGGTCATCTCCAAGAAATGCTCGACGTTCTCATACCGAGCTGTCATCTAGTCATAATCTAACATGCAAAACCACTTTGACACAAGGGGTCTCCAGGGTGTCTGTGTATAGACAGTTCTACCAAGAGAAATTTGACATTTCATACTATGTCATCTTTTGGAACGTAAATTATGGCGGCTGAGGCTGCAGTGGAATATGATAATTAGCTATTCAGTGCCACAGGGTAAATGAGAGCGCGAACACTGGACGCGTCAAGAGCGTATGCAATGCGGGAGATGGAAGCAAATTCTGTACAGTGTCAGATCTCATAATCCAGTTAACAAAAAGTGACAGAACTTCGAAGTACCAGTAGGGAAAAATGAATAATAATTTTTTAATAATCTTTTCTTAGGGTCACAAGTCGAGGTATGCAGTTCACATCCCATGATATGGGTTGTGGAGTTGGAGAAATACTGCAGCTCTGGCACAAATAAATTATGCAAAGCACCGATTTATCTCAACAGGAGCAGTAAGAGAGGATGCATCACTTTTGTTGTGTGTTATTACAGCTGCTTGAGTGGAAGCGATATTCAATTAATAATTGAGAATTACAATTCCTTTTGACCTTGTGAACAGAAGAAATTGAAGCAAAGCTATCAAGTGAACTTCCATGAGAAGGGAATGCAGGCATTAGGTCGTCTTGAAAACATTTTCTCTTGTATATTAATGGACCACCGTTTGTGATAAAGCGTTGTGAGGAAAGCCAGTCTCACTAACTCACATTCCTGAAATTCCCTCAAAAAATTACAGAAGATAAAATTCTGTAAATGCGGAACTTGAGAAAAAATTGCTAATTTCCTTAATGCCGATATTTCCTCGTTCTTCCCCTGAAAATAAATGAAGATTATTTGCAAGTTTTTCTAGTTTATTTTCTGTAGAGTTCTATGAACTGGGGTTTGAGCGGATGGATTTATTTCCATGCAAAAACGGGAGTATTTCAACAAAGGCAGAATAACTCAAACAAGTAACGATTTTTTAAATTTCATCAACTGCAAAAATTGTGCCTTTTATCTATTTCCCTTTTATCCAAACATTTGCCAAAATGTACAATACTCCAAGGAGACTTCTGGCAGGACAACACACCGGTTCTCCACGCCGCTTTCCCGATCTTCCATTGTGTACCACTTCAGGCCCGGTAGGCTGTCCAAATGGCTGATTTACCACTACACAATCCAATAAATCATTGGATAAGGAGGGAAATATGTGTATACTTTATTTAGGAAAAGTTTCTTGACACCAGATCTCTTCCTAGGTGTCAGTTACATATACTTACCTCTCTTACCATGCATCAGCTAGATGTCCTTTTGTGACTCAAGCCTGGATGAAGAAACTTTCAGGCCAGATATTGAGGCTACGAAACCCTTTGGTTTTGACATTTACCGCTCTGACAGGCCTCATAGGGCCAGAAGCGGACTGGAGATAGTTCAAAGAAGCGAAACAAACATGTTCCTTCACTAAACCAAAATCTATACTTGACACAGATTCTGATTTTTCACTCAAACTTTGCCCTATCTTCACCTTTCCTGGGGTCCACTATAATGCCCGCCACGCTGTAACAAGGATGTTTGAAACTCACTTTCTGGTTATCACACAGCATTCTAATTTCACGTCCCTTGTGCCTCAAATCTTAATCTAGAAAACGGATCTAAGACTGACTCCATTAATAAAATCGGGAGCCTCAACATCGTAGGTCTTTCTCTAACAAACTCTCGGCCATTTCACTGAGAAGGGCATTTATTGGACCCTACTTTTTCCATTTTGCAATCCATTTCTGTTCTTAAATCATTACCTCTCACCTGGACGGATCATCCTGCAATTCCATTTTCTGTTACTCTCCCATATGGCTAAATATTAAATCCTCTACTCATTCAATCTGCTTCATGCCTAACCACCACAAAATTAACCCTGTCGATCTCACTCAGACACTCTCTAAGACATCTTTGCTTGTTGGTCAAAATAGTAGCTTGCACTTTGAACACTTGATCACCGCAGCATTATCCACTCTTAATTCCTTTAAACACGCCAATCTTTGCGGTGAACATCTGCCCAAAGACACTGTCCACAGCAAACTGCTCTGCTATGTTCCCTCTCAACTGGCACATTGAAACTTGCAGAGTGGTTTTAGGCTTGGTGGACCAAATCACTGGGGTGCACTCCGGGTCCTTTGGCAGTGAGAGCTGACCAAATATACCTTTAGTGTAGCCATTAAAGATAATGCATGCAAATTGCAACGATTGACTGCTAGGTCTACCTCTGAATGCTATTCTCCTAGGCAGTGGCGTAGCGCAGGGGTGCAGGGGGGGCCGGCCGCACCGGGCGCAACATCTTGGAAGAGACTAAATCCACGGGTTAGGGGGCGCAAATTACTTGCCTTGCCCCGGGTTAGGGGGCGCAAATTACTTGCCTTGCCCCGGGTGCTGACAACCCACGCTACGCCACTGCTCCTAGGGTCTCATTTACAAGTAGCCTGTGCCACCCCTGTGTCACTTTTGTTGACGTACCAGCGGCGCAGGCTGCTGGGCCGTATTTACAAGGCCATGCAAAGCCAATCTGTGTGGCTTTTGATGGCCTTGTAAATATGGCCCCTTTCACTCATTACTCTGTGTGAGAGGGGTATTCAATAAGTATTGCTGTGGGTGCTCCCATGCAAAACCTATGGAATCTGTCGCATTCCCAGATTTACAAGGTTTCATAAACCTGGGAATGTGTCCATTTACTACGCCAACTCAGGGATGGCGTACGGGTGGTGCAACAGAGAGAAATAACAATATTTCACCACATTTTTTCCTCTTTCGATGTGCGCTGCAATCTGCCGCACACATAGAAGGAGGATAATGCCTCTTGTAATTGTTTTTGTGCAGGAAGGTGGCCCTTCCTGCACAAAAACAACCATGCCCCTCAACGCAGGCATCCTTGCATCATGGTACAAGGGTGCCTGCATTGGCGCATGGCAGCAATTTGAGTGCCAGGGCAGAGGACAAGGACAGGAATGCGCCATATCTTATATATATAGTGCATTCCCACCCTTTTGTTTTGACGCAGACAGCACAGCAAAAAAACTTGCAATGCCCCCTGCGCCAAAACTTTGTAAATGAGGCCCCTTGTGTTTAGGCCAGGGCATTCATTTAACAAATCCATGTGTTCTAGGAGTTGTGATATTTGTTCACTGTTTTTGACCCAAAAAACACTCCCCTCTTAATAAAACCTATCTCATTGTGAGTGTTTGGAATTCTGTGTGGCTGCAGCTTCATGTCCTGCTCTCTGGTGCAGGTGAGATAACTTTCAACTTACTTTTGGGGGATTAGTAATTTAGGGAATGTATTTATGGTTAGTTTGGTCAGTATAGGTTAGTATATTTGGATCGTTTAGGAGTTTAATGTTAGATTAATGCTTTTTTATAGGTGGTTGACTGTGGTAATCCTCATTGTATTGTGTATGTTTGAAATGAAATATGTGTATGTGATATTATTGTTTAATTTGTGATTTATAGAGGTATTTGTGTTCTGTGGGTGAGTATTTTGTGATATTTGCACAGGTTTTAAGTTTTGGTCCTGGGGGGCCATGGCCTGACAAGATGGCCAACAAGACGCTCCTTTAGGGATCTCTGACTCACAACCGCACTTTCCTCAAACATCCTACTGTTGATTGCATGCCACAAGACCTACTAAAGTGAAGCAGTCCCCCCTTAAGCAAAGTACAGCTTTGTGGAGGCTGGAGAGCATGATTTTAACTGGGTGAGACCAGTGGTGGTTGACTGATGCTAAGCTGCAAGATGTGATATTGCTAGCAGCTGGCACAGAAATACTTTGGATGGGAGACTTTAATTGTATTGTGGACGTCACTCTTGATCGCCATCCCCCTGACAATGCACTAAGCCACAAATGACTGCTAAACCGATGGAGACTATGACACACCTGACTATCAGAGTACAGGAGATATCACACCTCTTGTGCTATCTTTCTGATCATGCACCAGTAGTTTGCATAATTGAATGGAACAGCACCCCCATCCCCATACATGTGGCAAATCCCATCAGAGATACTACAGGATGTGGTGGGCAGGTAGGAGGTGGCACTCGCCTTGACAGACTACTTTGAATTGAATTGGGCCAAGACATAGAGTTGCTTAAGGGAATGGGAAGAGATGAAGGCAGTGCCGAGGGGGAGATGTGTGGGCCTCACGAGCAGAGAAAGAAGAGCATGACAATTGGAGATACTCCAAAAGGAGGAAGCTCTAGAGGAAGTACAGAAGCTATCTCTGGATGATGAATGGAGACAGGAAGGGGAGTCTGACCTTGTTTGTCAGGTGGCATCGGTGAGAGACTCGAACACTATGCACTCAAATCATACCGTCAACTACTACATAGGGAGGAAGGCAAGTAATGGGCGACTCTTGGCCTGGATCTTCCTTCGTGAAATATGGCGCACACTGAGGCTACATCTCAAAAAGTCAAAGGGGAGGTATGCCTACACGGAGTTTGATTTACTGAAGGTTTTCAGAGATCATCTAGAATGAGCGTACTGCAGCAAGTCTATCACTGATCGGGAGCATGTAGCTGCCTCATGGCCTGCAAATTCCAAAGGTGGCAGAGATTGTAAAAATATAATAAAATAAAGTCTTTAAAAAAATGTTTGGGTCCTGGACGTTTTTCCTTTTTTGGACTGATGTTTTTTAATGGAAACACATTTAAGCCCATATTTATACTTTTTAAGCGCCGCATTTGCATCATTTTTTGAAGCGAAAGCCGCGCACACTTATAATGTAAGTTTGCACCGATTTTACGTCAAAAAACGACACAAATGCAAGTATAAATATGGGCCTTAGTTACTTATTGACCAATATTATTCTTAATTTTCTTATTCTTTCAGTTTTCCTCCAGAGTTTTTTATATTGTATGTTTTGGATGGTTAGCAGGTATTATTATTTTTCACATTGGAAGTTTGATTTTATTGTGTGTATTTTTGTTTATTTTTTAGGTTTTGGTATTGACATATTATGTAGATTGTAATTTTGTGGATTATTTTGAGTTCATGGATTTCTACTACATAAATATGTTATATTTTATTCTTCACAGGTGGAAGAAGTTTCGTGTTTTATTGTTGTTTCTTTGATCATATCCTTTTATAAAGTGTCAAGCATTGTATTTATATTTTGTTTTTATGTTTCAGGTGTGATTTTAAAAGTTGTTAATTGTCTTGGTTAGTTTTCATTTGTTTATTTATTTATTAATATTTAACCACTTCGCTGCCAGGCCTTTTCCCCCTCCTGTGCCAGGCCTTTTTTTGCCTATTTGGGGCAGTTCGCGCTTAGGCCCTCATAACTTTTTGTCCACATAAGCTAACCAAGCCAAATTTGCGTCCTTTTTTTCCAACATCCTAGCGATTCTAAAGGTACCCAGACTTTGTGGGTTCCCTTGAAGGAGGCCAAGAAATTGGCCAAAATACAGTGAAAATTTCGTTTTTTTCAAAAAAATTGGAAAAAGGGGCTGCAGAAGAAGGCTTGTGGTTTTTCCCCTGAAAATGGCATCAACAAAGGGTTTGCGGTGCTAAACTCAGCAGCTTCCCAGCTTTCAGGAACAGGCAGACTTGAATCCGAAAACCCAATTTTTCAACACAATTTTGGCATTGTACTGGGGCATACCCCATTTGTGCAATTTTTTGTGCTTTCAGCCTCCTTCCAGTCAGTGACCGGAATGGTCATGAAACCAATGCTGGATCCCAGAAACCTAAACATTTCTGAAAAGTAGACAAAATTCTGAATTCATCAAGGGGTCATTTGTGTAGATCCTACAAGGGTTTCCTACAGAAAATAACAGCTGAAAAAGAAAAATATTGAAATTGAGGTGAAAAAAACATCAATTTTTCTCTACTTTTTACTCTGTAACTTTTCCCTGCAATGTCAGATTATCGAAAGCAATATACCGTTACGTCTGCTGGACTCCTCTGGTTGCGGGGATATATAGGGTTTGTAGGTTCATCAAGAACCCGAGGAACCCAGAGCCAATAAATGAGCTGCACCCTGCAGTGCGTTTTCATTCTATACCGGGTATACAGCAATTCATTTGCTGAAATATAAGGAGTAAAAAATTGCTATCAAGAAAACCTTTGCATTTCCAAAAAGGGCACAAGATAAGGTGTTGAGGAGCAGTGGTTATTTGCACATCTCTGAATTCCGGGGTGACCATAGTAGCACGTGAATTACAGGGAATTTCTCAAATAGATGTCTTTTTTACACACACTCCTATATTTGGAAGGAAAAAATGTAGAGAAAGACAAGGGGCAATAGAACTTGTTTTGCTAATCTATGTTCCCCCAAGTCTCCCGATAAAAATGGTACCTCACTTGTGTGGGTAGGCCTAGCACCCGCGACAGGATATGCCCCAAAACACAACGTGGACACATCACAGAAAACAGAGCTGTTTTTAGCAAAGTGACTACCTGTAGATTTTGGCCTCTAGCTCAGCCACCACCTAGGGAAACCTACCAAACCTGTGCATTTCTGAAAACTAGAGACCTAGGGGAATCCAAGGAGGGGTGACTTGTGTGGCTCGGACCAGGTTCTGTTACCCAGAATCCTTTTCAAACCTCAAAATTTGGCTAAAAAAACACATGTTCCTCACATTTCTGTGGCAGAAAGTTCAGGAATCTGAGAGGAGCCACAAATTTCCTTCCACCCAGCATTCCCCCACGTCTCCCGATAAAAATGATACCTCACTTGTGTGGGTAGGCCTAGCGCCCGCGACAGGATATGCCCCAAAACACAACGTGGACACATCACAGAAAACAGAGCTGTTTTTAGCAAAGTGACTACCTGTAGATTTTGGCCTCTAGCTCAGCCGCCACCTAGGGAAACCTACCAAACCTGTGCATTTCTGAAAACTAGAGACCTAGGGGAATCCAAGGAGGGGTGACTTGTGTGGCTCGGACCAGGTTCGGTTACCCAGAATCCTTTGCAAACCTCAAAATTTGGCTAAAAAAACACATGTTCCTCACATTTCTGTGGCAGAAAGTTCTGGAATCTGAGAGGAGCCACAAATTTCCTTCCACCTAGCGTTCCCCCACGTATCCCGATAAAAATGATACCTCACTTGTGTGGGTAGGCCTAGCGCCCGCGACAGGATATGCCCCAAAACACAACGTGGACAAATCACAGAAAACAGAGCTGTTTTTAGCAAAGTGACTACCTGTAGATTTTGGCCTCTAGCTCAGCCGCCACCTAGGGAAACCTACCAAACCTGTGCATTTCTGAAAACTAGAGACCTAGGGGGATCCAAGGAGGGGTGACTTGCGGGGCTCGGACCAGGTTATGTTACCCAGAATCCTTTGCAAACCTCAAAATTTGGCTAAAAAAACACATGTTCCTCACATTTCTGTGGCAGAAAGTTCTGGAATCTGAGAGGAGCCACAAATTTCCTTCCACCCAGCGTTCCCCCACGTCTCCCGATAAAAATGATACCTCACTTGTGTGGGTAGGCCTAGCGCCCGCGACAGGATATGCCCCAAAACACAACGTGGACATATCACAGAAAACAGAGCTTTTTTTAGCAAAGTGACTACCTGTAGATTTTGGCCTCTAGCTCAGCCGCCACCTAGGGAAACCTACCAAACCTATGCATTTCTGAAAACTAGAGACCTAGGGGAATCCAAGGAGGGGTGACTTGTGTGGCTCGGACGAGGTTCTGTTACCCAGAATCCTTTGCAAACCTCAAAATTTGGCTAAAAAAACACATGTTCCTCACATTTCTGTGGCAGAAAGTTCTGGAATCTGAGAGGAGCTACAAATTTCCTTCCACCCAGTGTTCCCCCAAGTCTCCCGATAAAAATGATACCTTACTTGCGTGGGTAAGCCTAGCGCCGGCGACAGGAAACACCCCAAAGCGCAACGTGGACACATCCTAAATTTTGGAAAAAAACAGAGGTGTTTTTTGCGAAGTGCCTACCTGTAGATTTTGGCCTCTAGCTCAGCCGGCACCTAGGGAAACCTACCAAACCTGTGCATTTCTGAAAACTAGAGACCTAGGGGAATCCAAGGAGGGGTGACTTGCGGGGCTCGGACCAGGTTCTGTTACCCAGAATCCTTTGCAAACCTCAAAATTTGGCTAAAAAAACACATGTTCCTCACATTTCTGTGGCAGAAAGTTCTGGAATCTGAGAGGAGCTACAAATTTCCTTCCACCCAGCGTTCCCCCACGTCTCCCGATAAAAATGATACCTCACTTGTGTGGGTAGGCCTAGCGCCCGCGACAGGATATGCCCCAAAACACAACGTGGACATATCACAGAAAACAGAGCTGTTTTTAGCAAAGTGACTACCTGTAGATTTTGGCCTCTAGCTCAGCCGCCACCTAGGGAAACCTACCAAACCTGTGCATTTCTGAAAACTAGAGACCTAGGGGGATGCAAGGAGGGGTGACTTGCGGGGCTCGGACCAGGTTCTGTTACCCAGAATCCTTTGCAAACCTCAAAATTTGGCTAAAAAAACACATGTTCCTCACATTTCTGTGGCAGAAAGTTCTGGAATCTGAGAGGAGCTACAAATTTCCTTCCACCCAGCGTTCCCCCACGTCTCCCGATAAAAATGATACCTCACTTGTGTGGGTAGGCCTAGCGCCCGCGACAGGATATGCCCCAAAACACAACGTGGACATATCACAGAAAACAGAGCTGTTTTTAGCAAAGTGACTACCTGTAGATTTTGGCCTCTAGCTCAGCCGCCACCTAGGGAAACCTACCAAACCTGTGCATTTCTGAAAACTAGAGACCTAGGGGGATCCAAGGAGGGGTGACTTGCGGGGCTCGGACCAGGTTCTGTTACCCAGAATCCTTTGCAAACCTCAAAATTTGGCTAAAAAAACACATGTTCCTCACATTTCTGTGGCAGAAAGTTCTGGAATCTGAGAGGAGCCACAAATTTCCTTCCACCCAGCGTTCCCCCATGTCTCCCGATAAAAATGATACCTGACTTGTGTGGGTAGGCCTAGCGCCCGCGACAGGATATGCCCCAAAACACAACGTGGACATATCACAGAAAACAGAGCTGTTTTTAGCAAAGTGACTACCTGTAGATTTTGGCCTCTAGCTCAGCCGCCACCTAGGGAAACCTACCAAACCTGTGCATTTCTGAAAACTAGAGACCTAGGGGGATCCAAGGAGGGGTGACTTGCGGGGCTCGGACCAGGTTCTGTTACCCAGAATCCTTTGCAAACCTCAAAATTTGGCTAAAAAAACACATGTCCCTCACATTTCTGTGGCAGAAAGTTCTGGAATCTGAGAGGAGCTACAAATTTCCTTCCACCCAGCTTTCCCCCAAGTCTCCCGATAAAAATGATACCTCACTTGCGTGGGTAGGCCTAGCGCCAGCGACGGGAAACACCCCAAAGCGCAACGTGGACACATCCTAAATTTTGGAAAAAAACAGAGGTGTTTTTTGCGAAGTGCCTACCTGTAGATTTTGGCCTCTAGCTCAGCCGCCACCTAGGGAAACCTACCAAACCTGTGCATTTCTGGAAACTAGAGACCTAGGGGAATCCAAGGAGGGGTGACTTGCGGGGCTCGGACCAGGTTCTGTTACCCAGAATCCTTTGCAAACCTCAAAATTTGGCTAAAATAACACATGTTCCTCACATTTCTGTGGCAGAAAGTTCTGGAATCTGAGAGGAGCTACAAATTTCCTTCCACCCAGCGTTCCCCCACGTCTCCCGATAAAAATGATACCTCACTTGTGTGGGTAGGCCTAGCGCCCGCGACAGGATATGCCCCAAAACACAACGTGGACATATCACAGAAAACAGAGCTGTTTTTAGCAAAGTGACTACCTGTAGATTTTGGCCTCTAGCTCAGCCGCCACCTAGGGAAACCTACCAAACCTGTGCATTTCTGAAAACTAGAGACCTAGGGGAATCCAAGGAGGGGTGACTTGCGGGGCTCGGACCAGGTTCTGTTACCCAGAATCCTTTGCAAACCTCAAAATTTGGCTAAAATAACACATGTTCCTCACATTTCTGTGGCAGAAAGTTCTGGAATCTGAGAGGAGCTACAAATTTCCTTCCACCCAGCGTTCCCCCACGTCTCCCGATAAAAATGATACCTCACTTGTGTGGGTAGGCCTAGCGCCCGCGACAGGATATGCCCCAAAACACAACGTGGACATATCACAGAAAACAGAGCTGTTTTTAGCAAAGTGACTACCTGTAGATTTTGGCCTCTAGCTCAGCCGCCACCTAGGGAAACCTACCAAACCTGTGCATTTCTGAAAACTAGAGACCTAGGGGGATCCAAGGAGGGGTGACTTGCGGGGCTCGGACCAGGTTCTGTTACCCAGAATCCTTTGCAAACCTCAAAATTTGGCTAAAAAAACACATGTTCCTCACATTTCTGTGGCAGAAAGTTCTGGAATCTGAGAGGAGCCACAAATTTCCTTCCACCCAGCGTTCCCCCACGTCTCCCGATAAAAATTATACCTCACTTGTGTGGGTAGGCCTAGCGCCCGCGACAGGATATGCCCCAAAACACAACGTGGACATATCACAGAAAACAGAGCTGTTTTTAGCAAAGTGACTACCTGTAGATTTTGGCCTCTAGCTCAGCCGCCACCTAGGGAAACCTACCAAACCTGTGCACTTCTGAAAACTAGAGACCTAGGGGGATCCAAGGAGGGGTGACTTGCGGGGCTCGGACCAGGTTCTGTTACCCAGAATCCTTTGCAAACCTCAAAATTTGGCTAAAAAAACACATGTCCCTCACATTTCTGTGGCAGAAAGTTCTGGAATCTGAGAGGAGCTACAAATTTCCTTCCACCCAGCGTTCCCCCAAGTCTCCCGATAAAAATGATACCTCACTTGCGTGGGTAGGCCTAGCGCCGGCGACAGGAAACACCCCAAAGCGCAACGTGGACACATCCTAAATTTTGGAAAAAAACAGAGGTGTTTTTTGCGAAGTGCCTACCTGTAGATTTTGGCCTCTAGCTCAGCCGGCACCTAGGGAAACCTACCAAACCTGTGCATTTCTGAAAACTAGAGACCTAGGGGAATCCAAGGAGGGGTGACTTGCGGGGCTCGGACCAGGTTCTGTTACCCAGAATCCTTTGCAAACCTCAAAATTTGGCTAAAATAACACATGTTCCTCACATTTCTGTGGCAGAAAGTTCTGGAATCTGAGAGGAGCTACAAATTTCCTTCCACCCAGCGTTCCCCCACGTCTCCCGATAAAAATGATACCTCACTTGTGTGGGTAGGCCTAGCGCCCGCGACAGGATATGCCCCAAAACACAACGTGGACATATCACAGAAAACAGAGCTGTTTTTAGCAAAGTGACTACCTGTAGATTTTGGCCTCTAGCTCAGCCGCCACCTAGGGAAACCTACCAAACCTGTGCATTTCTGAAAACTAGAGACCTAGGGGGATCCAAGGAGGGGTGACTTGCGGGGCTCGGACCAGGTTCTGTTACCCAGAATCCTTTGCAAACCTCAAAATTTGGCTAAAAAAACACATGTTCCTCACATTTCTGTGGCAGAAAGTTCTGGAATCTGAGAGGAGCTACAAATTTCCTTCCACCCAGCGTTCCCCCAAGTCTCCCGATAAAAATGATACCTCACTTGCGTGGGTAGGCCTAGCGCCTGCGACAGGAAACACCCCAAAGCGCAACGTGGACACATCCACAATTTTGGGAGAAAACAGTGCCTACCTGCGGATTTTGGCCTGTAGCTCACCCGGCGCCTAGGGAAACCTACCAAACCAGTGCATTTCTGAAAACTAGAGACCTAGGGGAATCCAAGGAGGGGTGACTTGCGGGGCTCGGACCAGGTTCTGTTACCCAGAATCCTTTGCAAACCTCAAAATTTGGCTAAAAAAACACATGTTCCTCACATTTCTGTGGCAGAAAGTTCTGGAATCTGATAGGAGCCACAAATTTCCTTCCACCCAGCGTTCCCCCAAGTCTCCCGATAAACATGATACCTCACTTGTGTGGGTGGCCCAGGTGCCTGCAACATAATAAGGCCCAAAACCTGAAGGGATAGAAGGGATAGCACAGCAAGTTTATAAGGGCATATTCTTTTATACATCTTTAGACGGACTCTGCTTTGGGGACCCACATAAGTGAGGTGTCATTTTACTTGGGAGACTGAGGGGAAAACTGGGGAGTAGGAATTTTGTGCTGGAGCGGTGATCCTACTAAGAAAAATCAGGAAAATATGCTTTTTTATGCAAATTGTGAGGTTTACAGAGGAGTCTGGGTAAGAAAATGTTGGGGGAGCCACACAAGCCACACCTCCCTAGACTCCTTGGGGTGCCTAGTTTTAAAAAGTTTCTGGGTTTTGTAGGTTTCCCTACATGACGGCCGCACCCAGGACCAAAAACATAGGTGGGCCCTCCCCCCCAAACACAGGTATTTTTGGAATATATCACTTTGATGTGTGCACATACGTCCGTGATGTGCCAAACACTAAAATTGTGAAAAGAAACACACTTAGGTTATGTGAAGAAGACCCCTCACCCACCAACCAAGTTGGTGGCATGCTTCATCATCGGGGTCCAACCTGAGGCACCTAGCGTGTCTCAAGTGTGCTGCAACGCCTGATTACAGCGGAGCAGGTTTTGTCATTTGTACCACACATACTGGTTGGATTTGGCACGAGGGTGAGTGATGGTTCAGTAGATCAAATTTTATTAACAAGAGATTTCACAAAAGTGAAATGCACTGGTAATAACTGAAAGGCCAAAAAACTGAACCAATGACTCACAGCTCGTGAGCTGTAAAGCCACGACAAGGCACCAACCGCTTTACAGTCCATTCACACACCTTTCATACATGACATGCACTAGACCATTCACGCCGCCAGCCACGGGCCCAGCACATTACAAGACTCGCATCCACAGACAGCGCCAGTCAAGGGCCCATCACTTTCATACGCCCACATGCCTGATACAGCAATCACACCAGCTGATGAGTGTGTGGACTGGCGTTTGGCCGGCACTGCCAGCCAAGCGCCACCCCACCCACACCACCAGCCAAGCGCCACCCCACACACACCGCCAGCCCAGCACCACCCCACACACACCGCCAGCCCAGCGCCACCCCACACACACCGCCAGCCAAGCGCCACCCCACACACACCGCCAGCCAAGCGCCACCCCACACACACCGCCAGCCAAGCGCCACTCTACACATGCCATCCCCTTTTTTTTGTTTTTAAACAACAAAGAAACCACTAATCATAAATTAGTACAAAACTACAAACACAAAAGCTCTAACTGAATACATGACTAATGCCAACCGTGAAACCGAACATATAAAAATATAAAACACCAGTTTACGCTCACGGAATTTCCCAATAATTCTTCTGTGTGTGGTAGCTCCTGAAACAGCCACCCACACACAGCCCAGGCTTTGAAGGACAATCAGGGCAGTACATCCTAGTCTCCTTCCTGATACCTCTTCGAGCACAGACTCTACATCTCTTAGCAGGAAAGTTTTTTTTGGCCGTGGGAGGAATGTGCTCAGCAAAGTGACGATCTTTCAATCTAGCCACATCCTCCACCACTGCTTCTCTAGGAACTCTTGCCTGTTCCAGCACAACAAGGCTAGCTATGATAGACTCCTGAAATTTCACAAATGTCATCCTTGACTCTGGAGAACTATCCTTAAACACAACAAAAGCATTAAAAGTTGCCAAGTGGAACAAGTGAAGCGCTAATTTCTTATACCACACATAAGACTTACGAGCAGCAGTGTAAGGTTCTAACCTCTGATCTACTCTATCAACACCACCCATGTGCTTATTATAGTCTAAGATGCACACAGGTTTGCGCACTTCGGCAACCTGACCCCAAACAGCCACAGGTGAAGTACTCTCATCATGGATGGTGCTTAGCATGTATACATCCCTCTTGTCTACAAATTTCAGAGCTAGCAGCTCATCATTCAGCAAGGCACTGCACTGTCCCTTCTCAAGTTTTTTACAGACAAGCTCTTTTGGATAGCCTTTCCGATTAGAGCGGATTGTGCCACAAGCAACAGTGTCCACTCTGAACAACTCCTTGAACAACCGAACTCCAGTGTAGAAGTTATCTACATATAAATGGTGACCTTTGTTAAACAGTCGTCTACCAAGTTCCCACACAATTTTCTCACTAACTCCAAAAGTGGGAGGACAACCAGGGGGGTCAATATTGGAATCCCTACCAGTGTAGACCCGGAAATTATAAACATATCCTGTACTACTTTCTGACAGCATATACAATTTAATTCCATACCGTGCCCTCTTGCTAGGAATGTACTGCCTAAAAACCAAACGACCCTTGAACAGGACCAAAGACTCATCTACAGATATTTCTTTCCCTGGAACATAGATCTCTGAAAACCGATCTACCAAATGATCAAGGACAGGTCTAATCTTAAAAAGACGGTCAGAATCAGGATGATCTCGTGGCAAGGCTAAAGCATTATCTACAAAATGCAACATCCGAAGAAGAAGCTCATACCGGTTACGACTCATGATGGCAGGAAATATAGCAGTTGCCATCAAGGGACTAGTAGACCAATATGAAGACAGCGACGGCTTCCTTATCAGCCCCATCAAAAAAGTTAAACCCAAGAACTTTTTCAACTCTTCCAGATTTGTGGGAATCCACCGGCTAGCTCTAGAGTGTGGCCTAAGTCTGGCAGCGTTGTCCCTCAAAAACTGCTCTGCATACAAATTAGTCTGCTCAACAATCTCTTCCAAAAATATATCGTCCATAAACAACTCAAAAAAGTTGACGGGCAAAAAGTTTTCCGTATTAACTCGACACCCTGGAAAACCAGTAAACGCAGGCAACTGTGGCTGCTCCATGTTTGGTGCAACCCATGCGTCAGGTCTTCCAATGGGAAGCCTTTCAGCCGCTGGCTCCTGCACCATTGGCACATCACTGTCCTCCTCTAAAACAGGCCCTTCATCAGCACTGAGAGTGGCTTCATCATCAGATGATTCATCTCTGACAGAAAATTCACTTCCAGAATCCTGCACTTCCTCCTCTGCCTCAGATGCAGAGTCAGTCTCATATTCATGGTCAGAAGATGACTCAAAAAGCACACTAACAACCTGCTGAGCGGTCATCCTACGGCTGGCCATGATCCTTCCTACTAAAATTAACTGGACAAATACACCACCAACAACCAGCACTGTGTAAGATAAGTAACAAAGTATAGGTTTATCACTAAGAATTATAAACTCAAAAACTATACTGCTCACTTGCCTGAAAAAGCTTGACTCACCAGCAACTACTCTGCACAGCCACAGCAATCACCAACGATATCCCACTAAAAAGAGAAAAAAAAAAGCAAATTAGACATAAGACAACACAATAATCATTGTGCATAACTCTAAGGACAATTTCACACACAATCCTGCATTCAGTACACCACCTACAAACATGTCATTCATGCATTGCAACAATACTCACTTGGAGTAAATTTATTTACTTACCTAAAACATGCAACTACGCAAACCGCAGGACAACTACTGCCAAAACTGCAACAAGCCACAGCAAAGTCAGCAAAAGCTTTGAACTAAAACAAAAAGGAGAAAAACTGTTATTATCATAAAAGTAAATACTTCGCCAGTTGACAAACACTCCGCCACTAACCATTTTTTCATTTTCCCGTGTCTAGTCTTCTCTGCTTGGGGGAAGATGGGCCTAAAAAAAAAATAGGCCAATCTACCCCCAAGGGGAGGGGGCAGAAATCACCCAGATTACATTGCACCATTTGGGGGGGGGCGACCCTTGCCCAAGGTGCCACACCCCCACACAAAGCACACACACACATACATAGTATCCCTGGCGCTATGGGGATTCTGCCCCCCTTGGGGACAGAAAGGCCTAAAAAATAGGCATATCTGCCCCCTAGGGGGGCAGAACTGCCCAAAAATACATGTGGGCCCCTGGGGGCGACCCTTGCCCAAGGGGCCACCCCCCAACACAAAAAATAAAAATCAACAATAAAATCCCTGGTGTCTAGTGGCTTTCTGCCCCCCTTGGGGGCAGATCGGCCTAAAAATAGGGCCAATCTGCCCCCAAGAGGTTCTGTTACCCAGAATCCTTTGCAAACCTCAAAATTTGGCTAAAAAAACACATGTTCCTCACATTTCTGTGGCAGAAAGTTCTGGAATCTGAGAGGAGCTACAAATTTCCTTCCACCCAGTGTTCCCCCAAGTCTCCCGATAAAAATGATACCTTACTTGCGTGGGTAAGCCTAGCGCCGGCGACAGGAAACACCCCAAAGCGCAACGTGGACACATCCTAAATTTTGGAAAAAAACAGAGGTGTTTTTTGCGAAGTGCCTACCTGTAGATTTTGGCCTCTAGCTCAGCCGGCACCTAGGGAAACCTACCAAACCTGTGCATTTCTGAAAACTAGAGACCTAGGGGAATCCAAGGAGGGGTGACTTGCGGGGCTCGGACCAGGTTCTGTTACCCAGAATCCTTTGCAAACCTCAAAATTTGGCTAAAATAACACATGTTCCTCACATTTCTGTGGCAGAAAGTTCTGGAATCTGAGAGGAGCTACAAATTTCCTTCCACCCAGCGTTCCCCCACGTCTCCCGATAAAAATGATACCTCACTTGTGTGGGTAGGCCTAGCGCCCGCGACAGGATATGCCCCAAAACACAACGTGGACATATCACAGAAAACAGAGCTGTTTTTAGCAAAGTGACTACCTGTAGATTTTGGCCTCTAGCTCAGCCGCCACCTAGGGAAACCTACCAAACCTGTGCATTTCTGAAAACTAGAGACCTAGGGGGATCCAAGGAGGGGTAACTTGCGGGGCTCGGACCAGGTTCTGTTACCCAGAATCCTTTGCAAACCTCAAAATTTGGCTAAAAAAACACATGTTCCTCACATTTCTGTGGCAGAAAGTTCTGGAATCTGAGAGGAGCTACAAATTTCCTTCCACCCAGCGTTCCCCCAAGTCTCCCAATAAAAATGATACCTCACTTGCGTGGGTAGGCCTAGCGCCTGCGACAGGAAACACCCCAAAGCGCAACGTGGACACATCCACAATTTTGGGAGAAAACAGTGCCTACCTGCGGATTTTGGCCTGTAGCTCACCCGGCGCCTAGGGAAACCTACCAAACCAGTGCATTTCTGAAAACTAGAGACCTAGGGGAATCCAAGGAGGGGTGACTTGCGGGGCTCGGACCAGGTTCTGTTACCCAGAATCCTTTGCAAACCTCAAAATTTGGCTAAAAAAACACATGTTCCTCACATTTCTGTGGCAGAAAGTTCTGGAATCTGATAGGAGCCACAAATTTCCTTCCACCCAGCGTTCCCCCAAGTCTCCCGATAAACATGATACCTCACTTGTGTGGGTGGCCCAGGTGCCTGCAACATAATAAGGCCCAAAACCTGAAGGGATAGAAGGGATAGCACAGCAAGTTTATAAGGGCATATTCTTTTATACATCTTTAGACGGACTCTGCTTTGGGGACCCACATAAGTGAGGTGTCATTTTACTTGGGAGACTGAGGGGAAAACTGGGGAGTAGGAATTTTGTGCTGGAGCGGTGATCCTACTAAGAAAAATCAGGAAAATATGCTTTTTTATGCAAATTGTGAGGTTTACAGAGGAGTCTGGGTAAGAAAATGTTGGGGGAGCCACACAAGCCACACCTCCCTAGACTCCTTGGGGTGCCTAGTTTTAAAAAGTTTCTGGGTTTTGTAGGTTTCCCTACATGACGGCCGCACCCAGGACCAAAAACATAGGTGGGCCCTCCCCCCCAAACACAGGTATTTTTGGAATATATCACTTTGATGTGTGCACATACGTCCGTGATGTGCCAAACACTAAAATTGTGAAAAGAAACACACTTAGGTTATGTGAAGAAGACCCCTCACCCACCAACCAAGTTGGTGGCATGCTTCATCATCGGGGTCCAACCTGAGGCACCTAGCGTGTCTCAAGTGTGCTGCAACGCCTGATTACAGCGGAGCAGGTTTTGTCATTTGTACCACACATACTGGTTGGATTTGGCACGAGGGTGAGTGATGGTTCAGTAGATCAAATTTTATTAACAAGAGATTTCACAAAAGTGAAATGCACTGGTAATAACTGAAAGGCCAAAAAACTGAACCAATGACTCACAGCTCGTGAGCTGTAAAGCCACGACAAGGCACCAACCGCTTTACAGTCCATTCACACACCTTTCATACATGACATGCACTAGACCATTCACGCCGCCAGCCACGGGCCCAGCACATTACAAGACTCGCATCCACAGACAGCGCCAGTCAAGGGCCCATCACTTTCATACGCCCACATGCCTGATACAGCAATCACACCAGCTGATGAGTGTGTGGACTGGCGTTTGGCCGGCACTGCCAGCCAAGCGCCACCCCACCCACACCACCAGCCAAGCGCCACCCCACACACACCGCCAGCCCAGCACCACCCCACACACACCGCCAGCCCAGCGCCACCCCACACACACCGCCAGCCAAGCGCCACCCCACACACACCGCCAGCCAAGCGCCACCCCACACACACCGCCAGCCAAGCGCCACTCTACACATGCCATCCCCTTTTTTTTGTTTTTAAACAACAAAGAAACCACTAATCATAAATTAGTACAAAACTACAAACACAAAAGCTCTAACTGAATACATGACTAATGCCAACCGTGAAACCGAACATATAAAAATATAAAACACCAGTTTACGCTCACGGAATTTCCCAATAATTCTTCTGTGTGTGGTAGCTCCTGAAACAGCCACCCACACACAGCCCAGGCTTTGAAGGACAATCAGGGCAGTACATCCTAGTCTCCTTCCTGATACCTCTTCGAGCACAGACTCTACATCTCTTAGCAGGAAAGTTTTTTTTGGCCGTGGGAGGAATGTGCTCAGCAAAGTGACGATCTTTCAATCTAGCCACATCCTCCACCACTGCTTCTCTAGGAACTCTTGCCTGTTCCAGCACAACAAGGCTAGCTATGATAGACTCCTGAAATTTCACAAATGTCATCCTTGACTCTGGAGAACTATCCTTAAACACAACAAAAGCATTAAAAGTTGCCAAGTGGAACAAGTGAAGCGCTAATTTCTTATACCACACATAAGACTTACGAGCAGCAGTGTAAGGTTCTAACCTCTGATCTACTCTATCAACACCACCCATGTGCTTATTATAGTCTAAGATGCACACAGGTTTGCGCACTTCGGCAACCTGACCCCAAACAGCCACAGGTGAAGTACTCTCATCATGGATGGTGCTTAGCATGTATACATCCCTCTTGTCTACAAATTTCAGAGCTAGCAGCTCATCATTCCGCAAGGCACTGCACTGTCCCTTCTCAAGTTTTTTACAGACAAGCTCTTTTGGATAGCCTTTCCGATTAGAGCGGATTGTGCCACAAGCAACAGTGTCCACTCTGAACAACTCCTTGAACAACCGAACTCCAGTGTAGAAGTTATCTACATATAAATGGTGACCTTTGTTAAACAGTCGTCTACCAAGTTCCCACACAATTTTCTCACTAACTCCAAAAGTGGGAGGACAACCAGGGGGGTCAATATTGGAATCCCTACCAGTGTAGACCCGGAAATTATAAACATATCCTGTACTACTTTCTGACAGCATATACAATTTAATTCCATACCGTGCCCTCTTGCTAGGAATGTACTGCCTAAAAACCAAACGACCCTTGAACAGGACCAAAGACTCATCTACAGATATTTCTTTCCCTGGAACATAGATCTCTGAAAACCGATCTACCAAATGATCAAGGACAGGTCTAATCTTAAAAAGACGGTCAGAATCAGGATGATCTCGTGGCAAGGCTAAAGCATTATCTACAAAATGCAACATCCGAAGAAGAAGCTCATACCGGTTACGACTCATGATGGCAGGAAATATAGCAGTTGCCATCAAGGGACTAGTAGACCAATATGAAGACAGCGACGGCTTCCTTATCAGCCCCATCAAAAAAGTTAAACCCAAGAACTTTTTCAACTCTTCCAGATTTGTGGGAATCCACCGGCTAGCTCTAGAGTGTGGCCTAAGTCTGGCAGCGTTGTCCCTCAAAAACTGCTCTGCATACAAATTAGTCTGCTCAACAATCTCTTCCAAAAATATATCGTCCATAAACAACTCAAAAAAGTTGACGGGCAAAAAGTTTTCCGTATTAACTCGACACCCTGGAAAACCAGTAAACGCAGGCAACTGTGGCTGCTCCATGTTTGGTGCAACCCATGCGTCAGGTCTTCCAATGGGAAGCCTTTCAGCCGCTGGCTCCTGCACCATTGGCACATCACTGTCCTCCTCTAAAACAGGCCCTTCATCAGCACTGAGAGTGGCTTCATCATCAGATGATTCATCTCTGACAGAAAATTCACTTCCAGAATCCTGCACTTCCTCCTCTGCCTCAGATGCAGAGTCAGTCTCATATTCATGGTCAGAAGATGACTCAAAAAGCACACTAACAACCTGCTGAGCGGTCATCCTACGGCTGGCCATGATCCTTCCTACTAAAATTAACTGGACAAATACACCACCAACAACCAGCACTGTGTAAGATAAGTAACAAAGTATAGGTTTATCACTAAGAATTATAAACTCAAAAACTATACTGCTCACTTGCCTGAAAAAGCTTGACTCACCAGCAACTACTCTGCACAGCCACAGCAATCACCAACGATATCCCACTAAAAAGAGAAAAAAAAAAGCAAATTAGACATAAGACAACACAATAATCATTGTGCATAACTCTAAGGACAATTTCACACACAATCCTGCATTCAGTACACCACCTACAAACATGTCATTCATGCATTGCAACAATACTCACTTGGAGTAAATTTATTTACTTACCTAAAACATGCAACTACGCAAACCGCAGGACAACTACTGCCAAAACTGCAACAAGCCACAGCAAAGTCAGCAAAAGCTTTGAACTAAAACAAAAAGGAGAAAAACTGTTATTATCATAAAAGTAAATACTTCGCCAGTTGACAAACACTCCGCCACTAACCATTTTTTCATTTTCCCGTGTCTAGTCTTCTCTGCTTGGGGGAAGATGGGCCTAAAAAAAAAATAGGCCAATCTACCCCCAAGGGGAGGGGGCAGAAATCACCCAGATTACATTGCACCATTTGGGGGGGGGCGACCCTTGCCCAAGGTGCCACACCCCCACACAAAGCACACACACACATACATAGTATCCCTGGCGCTATGGGGATTCTGCCCCCCTTGGGGACAGAAAGGCCTAAAAAATAGGCATATCTGCCCCCTAGGGGGGCAGAACTGCCCAAAAATACATGTGGGCCCCTGGGGGCGACCCTTGCCCAAGGGGCCACCCCCCAACACAAAAAATAAAAATCAACAATAAAATCCCTGGTGTCTAGTGGCTTTCTGCCCCCCTTGGGGGCAGATCGGCCTAAAAATAGGGCCAATCTGCCCCCAAGGGGGGCAGAAACGACAATAAATACATTGCGCCCCTGGGGGGAGCGACCCTTGCCCAAGGGGCCACCCCCCAACACAAAGCACACATACATACATACTATTTCTGGCGCTATTGGGATTCTGCCCCCCTTGGGGGCAGAAAGGCCTAAAAAAAATAGGCCTCTCTGCCCCCAAGGGGGGCAGAACTGCCCAAAAATACATGAGGGCCCCTGGGGGCGACCCTTGCCCAAGGGGCCGCCCCCCAACACAAAAAATACACATCAACAATAAAATCCCTGGTGTCTAGTGGCTTTCTGCCCCCCTTGGGGGCAGATCGGCCTAAAAATAGGGCCAATCTGCCCCCAAGGGGGGCAGAAACGACAATAAATACATTGCGCCCCTGGGGGGATCGACCCTTGCCCAAGGGGCCACCCCCCAACACAAAGCACACATACATACATACTATTTCTGGCGCTATTGGGATTCTGCCCCCCTTGGGGGCAGAAAGGCCTAAAAAAAATAGGCCTCTCTGCCCCCAAGGGGGGCAGAACTGCCCAAAAATACATGAGGGCCCCTGGGGGCGACCCTTGCCCAAGGGGCCGCTCCCCAACACAAAAAATACACATCAACAATAAAATCCCTGGTGTCTAGTGGCTTTCTGCCCCCCTTGGGGGCAGATCGGCCTAAAAATAAGGCCAATCTGCCCCCAAGGGGGGCAGAAACGACAATAAATACATTGCGCCCCTGGGGGGAGCGACCCTTGCCCAAGGGGCCACCCCCCAACACAAAGCACACATACATACATACATACTATTTCTGGCGCTATTGGGATTCTGCCCCCCTTGGGGGCAGAAAGGCCTAAAAAAAATAGGCCTCTCTGCCCCCAAGGGGGGCAGAACTGCCCAAAAATACATGAGGGCCCCTGGGGGCGACCCTTGCCCAAGGGGCCGCCCCCCAACACAAAAAATACACATCAACAATAAAATCCCTGGTGTCTAGTGGCTTTCTGCCCCCCTTGGGGGCAGATCGGCCTAAAAATAGGGCCAATCTGCCCCCAGGGGGGGCAGAAACGACGTAAAATACATTTGCCCCCAAAGGGGAGCGACCCTTGCCCAAGGGGCCGCCCCCCAACACAAAAAATACAAATCAACAATAAAATCCCTGGTGTCTAGTGGCTTTCTGCCCCCCTTGGGGGCAGATCGGCCTAAAAATAGGGCCAATCTGCCCCCAGGGGGGGCAGAAACGACGTAAAAAGCATGTGCCCCCAAAGGGGAGCGACCCTTGCCCAAGGGGTCGCTCCCCTACACTAATATTCACTCACACACACACATACAGAAATCCCTGGTGTCTAGTGGGCATTCCTGCTGCCCGATCGCATCCCCTTTCCTTTCCCTCGATGCCTCTCTGAGAGCACCCCCACCCCGCACGAAGGTGAAATACTCACCTTCTCCCTTGACGCGCTGGAAGCAAATGGCTTCCAGCGCGTCATTCCCCGTTTCCATGAAATCATGGGGGGGGGGGGGGGTGGGCGTGAAAGGGGAAGGGATTCCCCTTTCAGCCCTGGCCTGGGGGTGTTGGGGGGCGGCCCTCGGGGGAAGCGCTAGCGCTTCCCCCGACTGCCAGTCCCTGGACGTAATGGTTACGTCCATGGCGCCACACGGGCGCTGCCATGGACGTAACCATTACGTCCGTGGCGGGGAAGGGGTTAAGTAATATTTGTACTTTTCAATCTGACTGGATTTTGTTTATGTTAAGTATATATTTTAGACTGATTAGTAAAAACTTGTTTTACTAATATTTATAAATCTTATAAATAAATAAATTTGTAACCCCTTCTGTGCCGCGGACGTAGTGGTTACGTCCCGCGGCACAGTGCTGCTGTGCCGAGGACGTAACCACTACGTCCTCGGCACACAGCCCAGAGGGAGCGCTCTCGCTCCCTCTGTGTGCTTCCCTCCCACCCCCCAAAGTCGGGGATGGAAGGGGAAGCCCTTCCCCTTCCACCCCGACCCCCCCAACCCCCCATAATGACGTCAGCGCGCGATCGCGCGCTGACTTCATTATGGGTTCCTCGCCGCACAGGAAGCCATTTGCTTCCTGTGCGGCGACGAGAGAAGAGGTGAGTTCCTCTTCCCGGTGGGTGGGGGGTTGGGGCTAAAGAGGCACCGGGGAAAAGGAAAGGCTTTTCCTTTTCCCCGGTGTCTCTTTGAGCATTCCTGCTGCCCGATTGCATTGCGATCGGGCAGCAGGAATGCCCACTAGACACCAGGGATTTGTTTTCTTCATTGTTTTTTACGTTTTTTGGCACGCGGGGAGCGGCCCCTTGGGCAAGGGTCGCTCCCCTTTAGGGGGGCAATTACTACGGCCATTTCTGCCCCCCTTGGGGGCAGATTGGCTACTTTTCAGCGGGCAGAAAACACTAGATCACCAGGGATTTTTTTTTTTTTTTTGCATTTATGTGTTGGGGGTGCCCCCTTGGGCAAGGGGCGCCCCCCCCAAGGGGGCAGAGAACTGTTGGCCTTTTCTGCCCCCTTTGGGGGCAGATCGGCCTATTTTTTTTATTCTGCCCCCAAGGGGGGCAGAAGCCACTTAGGCACCAGGGATTGTGTGTGTAGTGGATGGGGGGGCGCCCCCTTGGGCAAGGGTTGCTCCCCTTTGGGGGGCATGTCTTTTCGGGCCATTTCTGCCCCCCTTGAGGGCAGATTGGCTACTTTTTAGCCAGATCTGCCCCCAAGGGGGGCAGAAAACACTAAATCACCAGGGTTTTTTATTTTTATGTGTATTTATGTGGGGGGGGGTGCCCCCTTGGGCAAGGGGCGCCCCCCCCAGGGGGCAGAGAACTATTGGCCTTCCCTGCCCCCCTTGGGGGCAAATCGGCCTATTTTTTTTAGGTCCATCTGCCCCCAAGGGGGGCAGAAGCCACTTAGGCACCAGGGATTGTGTGTGTAGTGGATGGGGGGGCGCCCCCTTGGGCAAGGGTCGCTCCCCTTTGGGGGGCATGTCTTTTAGGGCCATTTCTGCCCCCCTTGAGGGCAGATCAGCCTATTATTTTTAGGCTGGTCTGCCCCCAAGGGGGGCAGAAACTACTAGAACGCCAGGGATTTTTTTTTATTTGTTTATTTTTGTGGGGGGGCGTCCCCTTGGTCACGGGGCGCCCCCCCAAGGGGGGCATTGATCTGTTGCCCATTTCTACACCCCCTGGGGGCAGATGGGCCTATTTTCTTAGGCCCACCTGCCCCCAAGGGGGGCAGAAGCCACTTAGACACCAGGGATAGTGTGTGTGTGTGTGTGTGTGTGTGTTAGTGGATGGGTGGGGCCTTGGGCAAGGGTCGCCCCCCACTTTGGGGGCACATGTACCCAGGCCATTTCTGCACCCCTTGGAGACAGATCAGCCTATTATTTTTAGGCTGGTCTGCCCCCAAGGGGGGCAGAAACTACTAGAACGCCAGGGATTTTTTTTTATTTGTTTATTTTTGTGGGGGGGTGTCCCCTTGGTCACGGGGCGCCCCCCCAAGGGGGCCATTGACCTGTTGCCCATTTCTACACCCCCTGGGGGCAGATGGGCCTATTTTCTTAGGCCCACCTGCCCCCAAGGGGGGCAGAAGCCACTTAGACACCAGGGATAGTGTGTGTGTGTGTGTGTGTGTGTGTGTTAGTGGATGGGTGGGGCCTTGGGCAAGGGTCGCCCCCCCACTTTGGTGGCACATGTACCCAGGCCATTTCTGCACCCCTTGGAGACAGATCAGCCTATTATTTTTAGGCTGGTCTGCCCCCAAGGGGGGCAGAAACTACTAGAACGCCAGGGATTTTTTTTTATTTGTTTATTTTTGTGGGGGGGGCGTCCCCTTGGTCACGGGGCGCCCCCCCCCAAGGGGGGCATTGACCTGTTGCCCATTTCTACACCCCCTGGGGGCAGATGGGCCTATTTTCTTAGCCCCACCTGCCCCCAAGGGGGGCAGAAGCCACTTAGACACCAGGGATAGTGTGTGTGTGTGTGTGTGTGTTAGTGGATGGGTGGGGCCTTGGGCAAGGGTCGCCCCCCACTTTGGGAGCACATGTACCCAGGCCATTTCTGCACCCCTTGGAGACAGATCAGCCTATAATTTTTAGACACACTACTAAAGGTATTTTCTGGCTTCCTTGGGGTAGACAGGTCTATTTTATTAGTAGGCCCATCTGCCCCAGGGCAGAATCCACTTAGGCACCAATTTCTAAATGTTTGATGGTGGGGTGTTTGTCAACTGAAGAAGTCTTTGCATTTGTGATAAAAAATGTTTTCCTCCTTTTTGTTCTAGTTCAAAACTTTTGCTTTATTTGCTGTGGCTCCTTGCGGTTTTGGCGGTGGTTGACCTGCAGTTTGCACAGTTGCATGTTTTAGGTAAGTAAAAACAATTTACTCCAAAGGAGTATTGTTGCCATGCATGAATGACATGTTTGTAGGGGGTGTACTAAATGCAGGATTGTGTGTGAAATTGTCCTTAGGTTTGTGCACAATGATATTTGTTTTGTCTTATTTCTAATTTGCCTTTCTTTCTTTATTTTTAGTGGGATATCATTGGTGATTGCTGTGTAGTTGCTGGTGAATCAAGCTTTTTCAGGCAAGTGAGCGGTATAGTTTTTGAGTTTACAACTCTTACTAACAAAGCTACACTTTGTCACTTGTCTTACACAGTGCTGGTTGTTGGTGGTGAATTTGTCCAGTTAATTTTAGCAGGAGATATCATGGCTAGCCGCAGGATGACCGCTCAGCAGGTGGTTGGTATGCTTTTTGAGTCACAGTCTGATCATGACTATGAGACAGACTCTGCATCTGAGGCAGAGGAGGAAGTCAGAGATTCTGGCAGTGATGTTTCTCTTGGAGGGGAATCTTCTGATGATGAAGCCACACTCAGTGCAGATGAAGGGCCTGTTGTAGAGGAGGACATTGATGTGCCAATAGTGCAGCCACCTGGGGCTGAAAGGTTTCCCGTTATAAGACCTGATGTCTGGGTTGCCCCAAACATGCAGCAGCCAGAGTTGCCTGCCTTTACTGGTCTCCCGGGGTGTAACGCCAATACAGAGAACTTTATGCCTATCAATTTCTTTGAGTTATTCATGGATGATGTGTTTTTGGAAGAGATTGTTGAGCAGACTAATTTGTATGCGGAGCAGCATTTGAGGGACAACGCTGCTAGACTTAGGCCACACTCTAGAGCTGCCCAGTGGATTCCCACTAATTTGGAGGAGTTAAAAAAGTTTTTGGGTTTGACTTTTTTGATGGGGTTGATAAGGAAGCCGTCACTGGCTTCTTATTGGTCTACTAGTCCCTTGATGGCAACAGCTATATTTCCAGCGACCATGAGTCGTAATCGGTATTTGCTTCTTCTTAGGATGCTGCATTTTGTTGACAATGCATTAGCCTTGCCACGAGATCACCCAGATTCTGACCGTCTTTTTAAGATTAGGCCTGTCCTTGATCATTTTGTAGATCGGTTTTCGGAGGTCTATGTTCCAGGCAAATAGTTAAGTGTGGACGAGTCTTTGGTCCTCTTCAAGGGTCGTTTGGTTTTTAGGCAGTACATTCCTAGCAAAAGGGCACGATATGGAATTAAATTGTATATGCTGTCTGAAAGTAGGACAGGATATGTGTATAGTTTCCGTGTGTACACTGGTAGGGATTCCAATATTGACCCCCCTGGTTGTCCTCCCACTTTTGGAGTTACTGAGAAAATTGTGTGGGATCTTGGTAGACGACTGTTCAACAAAGGTCACCATTTGTATGTAGATAACTTCTACACTGGTGTGCAATTGTTCAAGGAATTGTTTAGAGTGGACACAGTTGCTTGTGGCACAATCCGTTCTAACCGGAAAGGCTATCCAAGGGAGCTTGTCTGTAAAAAACTTGAGAGAGGACAGTGCTGTGCCTTGCGGAACGAGGAGCTGCTAGCTTTGAAATTTTCAGATAAGAGGGATGTCTACATGCTAAGTACCATCCATGATGAGAGTACTTCCCCTGTGACTGTTTGGGGCCAGGTTGCTGAAGTGCGCAAACCTGTGTGCATTTTAGATTATAATAAGCACATGGGAGGTGTAGATAGAGTTGACCAGAGGTTGGAACCTTATACTGCTATTCGTAAGTCTTACGTTTGGTATAAGAAGTTAGCACTTCACCTCTTCCACTTAGCAACCTTCAATGCTTTTATTGTGTTTAGGGATAGGTCTCCAGAGTCAAAGATGACTTTTGTGAAATTTCAGGAGTCAGTGATAGAGAGCCTTATTGTGGTGGAACAGGCCAGAGTTCCTAGAGAAGCAGTGGTGGAGGATGTGGCTAGATTGAAAGATCGCCACTTTGCTGAGCACATTCCTCCCACACCCAAAAAAGACTTTCCAGCTAAGAAATGTAGAGTGTGTTTTCGAAGAGGTATCCGGAGGGAGTCTCGAATGTACTGCCCGGATTGTCCTTCCAAGCCTGGGCTGTGTGTCGGTGCTTGTTTTAAGAATTACCACACCCAGAAGAATTTCTGGGAACAACCATGAGTGTAAACTCCTGTCTGTTTTGTATTTTCATGTGTTTAGTTTCATGGTTAGCATTTCTGTCATGTTCTTAGTTAGAGCTTTTGTGTTTGTAGTTTTGTAATTCTTTCTACTTAGTTAGGGGTTCCTCTGTTAAAAAAATAAATAAAAAAAATGATGCCATTGTGGGTGGAGTGGGGCTTGGCTGAGAGTGTACATATTGACTTGCTGTTGGCTACTGCAACACACTGCCAGCCAAACACCAGTCCACACACTCCCATCAGCTGGTGTGATTGTTGTATCAGGCACGTGGGCGTATGTAAGTGATGGGCCCTTGAGTGGCGCTGTCTGTCGATGTGAGTGTTGTAATGTGCTGGGCCCGTGGCTGGCGGTGTGAATGGCCTTGTGTGTGTCATGTATGAAAGTTGTGTGAATGGACTGTAAAGCGGTTGGTGCCTTGTCGCGGCTTTACAGCTCACGAGCTGTGAGTCATTGGTTCAGTTTTTTGCCTTTCAGTTACTAACAGTGCATTTCATTTTTGTGAAAGCTCTTGTTAGTAAAATTTGATCCACTGAACCATCACTCACCCTCATGCCAAATCCAACTAGTATGTGTGGTAAAAATGACAAAACCTGCTCCGCTGTAATCAGGCGTCGCAGCACACCTGTGACACGCTAGGTGCCTCAGGTGGGACCCCGATGATGAAGCATGCCACCAACTTTGTTGGTGGGTGAGGGGTCTTTTTCACATAACCTAACTGTGTTTCTTTTCAAAATTTTAGTGTTTGGCACATCACGGACGTATGTGGGCACATCAAAACGATATATTACAAAACTACCTGTGTTTGGGGGGGAGAGGGCACCTATGTTTTTGGTCCTGTGTGCGGCCTTCATCTAGGGAAACCTACCAAACCCAGACATTTTATAAAAATAGACACCCCAAGGAGTCCAGGGAGGTGTGGCTTGCGTGGTTCCCCCAACATTTTCTTACCCAGACTCCTCTGTAAACCTCAATGTGCTTAAAAAAAGCATATTTTCCTGACTTTTCTTCGTAGGATCACCACTCCAGCACAAAATTCCTACTCCCCAGTGTTCCCCTCAGCCTCCCAAGTAAAATGACACCTCACTTATGTGGGTCCCCAAAGCAGAGTCAGTCTAAAGATGTATAAAAGAATATGTCCTTATAAACTTGCTGTGCTATCCCCTCTATCTCTACAAGTTTTGGGCGTTATTCTGTTGCAGGCACCTGGCCCACCCACACAAGTGAGGTATCATTTTTATCGGGAGACTTGGGGGAACGCTGGGTGGAAGGAAATTTGTGGCTCCACTCAGATTCCAGAACTTTCTGTCACCGAAATGTGTGGAGAATGTGTTTTTTTAGACAGAATTTGAGGTTTGCAAAGGATTCTGGGTAACATAACCTGGTCCGAGCCACACAAGTCACCCCATCTTGGATTCCCCTAGGTCTCTAGTTTTCAGAAATGCACAGGTTTGGTAGGTTACCCTAGGTGCCGGCTGAGCTAGAGGCCAAAATCTACAGGTAGGCACTGTGTTCAATGAAAAAATGTGATGTGTCCACGTTGCGCTTTGGGGCGTTTCCTGTCGCGGGCGCTAGGCCTACCCACACAAATGAGGTATCATTTTTATCGGGAGACGTGGGGGAACGCTGGGTGGAAGGACATTCGTGGCTCCTCTCAGATTCCAGAACTTTCTGCCACAGAAATGTGAGGAACATGTGTTTTTTTAGCCAAATTTTGAGGTTTGCAAAGGATTCTGGGTAACAGAACCTGGTCCGAGCCACACAAGTCACCCCATCTTGGATTCCCCTAGGTCTCTAGTTTTCAGAAATGCACAGGTTTGGTAGGTTTCCATAGGTGGCGGCTGAGCTACAGGCCAAAATCTACAGGTAGGCACTTTGCAAAAAACACCTCTGTTTTCCTTCCCCAATTTGGCTGTGTCCACGTTGCGCTTTGGGGCGTTTCCTGTCGCGGGCGCTAGGCCTACCCACACAAGTGAGGTATCATTTTTATCGGGAGACGTAGGGGAACGCTGAGGGGAAGGAAATTCGTGGCTCCTCTCAGATTCCAGAACTTTCTACCACAGAAATGTGAGGAACATGTGTTTTTTTAGCCAAATTTTGAGGTTTGCAAAGGATTCTGGGTAACAGAACCTGGTCCGAGCCACACAAGTCACCCCATCTTGGATTCCCCTAGGTCTCTAGTTTTCAGAAATGCACAGGTGTGGTAGGTTTCCCTAGGTGGCAGCTGAGCTACAGGCCAAAATCTACAGGTAGGCACTTTGCAAAAAACACCTCTGTTTTCCTTCACCAATTTGGCTGTGTCCACGTTGCGCTTTAGGCCGTTTCCTGTCGCGGGCGCTAGGCCTACCCACACAAGTGAGGTATCATTTTTATCGGGAGACGTGGGGGAACGCTGGGTGGAAGGAAATTCGTGGCTCCTCTCAGATTCCAGAACTTTCTGCCACAGAAATGTGAGGAACATGTGTTGTTTTAGCCACATTTTGAGGTTTGCAAAGGATTCTGGGTAACAGAACCTGGTCCGAGCCACACAAGTCACCCCATCTTGGATTCCCCTAGGTCTCTAGTTTTCAGAAATGCACAGGTTTGGTAGGTTTCCCTAGGTGGCGGCTGAGCTACAGGCCAAAATCTACAGGTAGGCACTTTGCAAAAAACACCTCTGTTTTCCTTCACCAATTTGGCTGTGTCCACGTTGCGCTTTGGGGCGTTTCCTGTCACGGGCGCTAGGCCTACCCACACAAGTGAGGTATCATTTTTATCGTGAGACGTGGGGGAACGCTGAGTGGAAGGAAATTCGTGGCTCCTCTCAGATTCCAGAACTTTCTGCCACAGAAATGTGAGGAACATGTGTTTTTTTAGCCAAATTTTGAGGTTTGCAAAGGATTCTGGGTAACAGAACCTGGTCCGAGCCACACAAGTCACCCCATCTTGGATTCCCCTAGGTCTCTAGTTTTCAGAAATGCACAGGTTTGGTAGGTTTCCCTAGGTGGCGGCTGAGCTACAGGCCAAAATCTACAGGTAGGCACTTTGCAAAAAACACCTCTGTTTTCCTTCACCAATTTGGCTGTGTCCACGTTGAGCTTTGGGGCGTTTCCTGTCGCGGGCGCTAGGCCTACCCACACAAGTGAGGTATCATTTTTATCGGGAGACGTGGGGGAACGCTGGGTGGAAGGAAATTCGTGGCTCCTCTCAGATTCCAGAACTTTCTGCCACAGAAATGTGAGGAACATGTGTTTTTTTAGCCACATTTTGAGGTTTGCAAAGGATTCTGGGTAACAGAACCTGGTCCGAGCCACACAAGTCACCCCATCTTGGATTCCCCTAGTTCTCTAGTTTTCAGAAATGCACAGGTTTGGTAGGTTTCCCTAGGTGGCGGCTGAGCTACAGGCCAAAATCTACAGGTAGGCACTTTGCAAAATACACCTCTGTTTTCCTTCACCAATTTGGCTGTGTCCACGTTGCGCTTTGGGGCGTTTCCTCTCCCGGGCGCTAGGCCTACCCACACAAGTGAGGTATCATTTTTATCGGGAGACGTGGGGGAACGCTGGGTGGAAGGAAATTCGTGGCTCCTCTCAGATTCCAGAACTTTCTGCCACAGAAATGTGAGGAACATGTGTTTTTTTAGCCAAATTTTGAGGTTTGCAAAGGATTCTGGGTAACAGAACCTGGTCCGAGCCACACAAGTCACCCCATCTTGGATTCCCCTAGGTCTCTAGTTTTCAGAAATGCACAGGTTTGGTAGGTTTCCCTAGGTGGCGGCTGAGCTACAGGCCAAAATCTACAGGTAGGCACTTTGCAAAAAACACCTCTGTTTTCCTTCCCCAATTTGGCTGTGTCCACGTTGCGCTTTGGGGCGTTTCCTGTCGCGGGCGCTAGGCCTACCCACACAAGTGAGGTATCATTTTTATTGGGAGACGTAGGGGAACGCTGGGGGGAAGGAAATTCGTGGCTCCTCTCCGATTCCAGAACTTTCTGCCACAGAAATGGGAGGAACATGTGTTTTTTTTGCCAAATTTTGAGGTTTGCAAAGGATTCTGGGTAACAGAACCTGGTCCGAGCCACACAAGTCACCCCATCTTGGATTCCTCTAGGTCTCTAGTTTTCAGAAATGCACAGGTTTGGTAGGTTTCCCTAGGTGGCGGCTGAGCTACAGGCCAAAATCTACAGGTAGGCACTTTGCAAAAAACACCTCTGTTTTCCTTCACCAATTTGGCTGTGTCCACGTTGCGCTTTGGGGCGTTTCCTGTCGCGGGCGCTAGGCCTACCCACACAAGTGAGGTATCATTTTTATCAGGAGACGTGGGGGAACGCTGGGTGGAAGGAAATTCGTGGCTCCTCTCAGATTCCAGAACTTTCTGCCACAGAAATATGAGGAACATGTGTTTTTTTAGCCACATTTTGAGGTTTGCAAAGGATTCTGGGTAACAGAACCTGGTCCGAGCCACACAAGTCACCCCATCTTGGATTCCCCTAGGTCTCTAGTTTTCAGAAATGCACAGGTTTGGTAGGTTTCCCTAGGTGGCGGCTGAGCTAGAGGCCAAAATCTACAGGTAGGCACTTTGCAAAAAACACCTCTGTTTTCCTTCACCAATTTGGCTGTGTCCACGTTGCGCTTTGGGGCGTTTCCTGTCGCGGGCGCTAGGCCTACCCACACAAGTGAGGTATCATTTTTATCGGGAGACATGGGGGAACGCTGGGTGGAAGGAAATTCGTTGCTCCTCTCAGATTCCAGAACTTTCTGCCACAGAAATGTGAGGAACATGTGTTTTTTTGCCACATTTTGAGGTTTGCAAAGGATTCTGGGTAACAGAACCTGGTCCGAGCCACACAAGTCACCCCATCTTGGATTCCCCTAGGTCTCTAGTTTTCAGAAATGCACAGGTTTGGTAGGTTTCCCTAGGTGGCGGCTGAGCTACAGGCCAAAATCTACAGGTAGGCACTTTGCAAAAAACACCTCTGTTTTCCTTCACCAATTTGGCTGTGTCCACGTTGCGCTTTGGGGCGTTTCCTGTCGCGGGCGCTAGGCCTACCCACACAAGTGAGGTATCATTTTTATCGGGAGACGTGGGGGAACGCTGGGTTGAAGGAAATTCGTGGCTCCTCTCAGATTCCAGAACTTTCTGCCACAGAAATGTGAGGAACATGTGTTTTTTTAGCCAAATTTTGAGGTTTGCAAAGGATTCTGGGTAACAGAACCTGGTCCAAGCCACACAAGTCACCCCTTCTTGGATTCCCCTAGGTCTCTAGTTTTCAGAAATGCACAGGTTTGGTAGGTTTCCCTAGGTGGCGGCTGAGCTACAGGCCAAAATCTACAGGTAGGCACTTTGCAAAAAACACCTCTGTTTTCCTTCACCAATTTGGCTGTGTCCACGTTGCGCTTTGGGGCGTTTCCTGTCTCGGGCGCTAGGCCTACCCACACAAGTGAGGTATCATTTTTATCGGGAGACATGGGGGAAAGCTGGGTGGAAGGAAATTCGTGGCTCCTCTCAGATTCCAGAACTTTCTGCCACAGAAATGTGAGGAACATGTGTTTTTTAGCCAAATTTTGAGGTTTGCAAAGCATTCTGGGTAACAGAACCTGGTACGAGCCACACAAGTCACCCCATCTTGGATTCCCCTAGGTCTCTAGTTTTCAGAAATGCACAGGTTTGGTAGGTTTCCCTAGGTGGCGGCTGAGCTACAGGCCAAAATCTACAGGTAGGCACTTTGCAAAAAACACCTCTGTTTTCCTTCACCAATTTGGCTGTGTCCACGTTGCGCTTTGGGGCGTTTCCTGTCGCGGGCGCTAGGCCTACCCACACAAGTGAGGTATCATTTTTATCGGGAGACGTGGGGGAACGCTGGGTGGAAGGAAATTCGTGGCTCCTCTCAGATTCCAGAACTTTCTGCCACAGAAATGTGAGGAACATGTGTTTTTTTAGCCAAATTTTGAGGTTTGCAAAGGATTCTGGGTAACAGAACCTGGTCCGAGCACACAAGTCACCCCATCTTGGATTCCCCTAGGTCTCTAGTTTTCAGAAATGCACAGGTTTGGTAGGTTTCCCTAGGTGGCGCCTGAGCTACAGGCCAAAATCTACAGGTAGGCACTTTGCAAAAAACACCTCTGTTTTCCTTCACCAATTTGGCTGTGTCCACGTTGCGCTTTGGGGCGTTTCCTGTCGCGGGCGCTGGGCCTACCCACACAAGTGAGGTATCATTTTTATCGGGAGACGTGGGGGAACGCTGGGTGGAAGGAAGTTCGTGGCTCTTCTTAGATTCCAGAACTTTCTGCCACAGAAATGTGAGGAACATGTGTTTTTTTAGCCAAATTTTGAGGTTTGCAAAGGATTCTGGGTAACAGAACCTGGTCCGAGCCACACAAGTCACCCCATCTTGGATTCCCCTAGGTCTCTAGTTTTCAGAAATGCACAGGTTTGGTAGGTTTCCCTAGGTGGTGGCTGAGCGTCAGGCCAAAATCTACAGGTAGGCACTTTGCAAAAAACACCTCTGTTTTCCTTCACCAATTTGGCTGTGTCCACGTTGCGCTTTGGGGCGTTTCCTGTCGCGGGCGCTAGGCCTACCCACACAAGTGAGGTATCATTTTTATCGGGAGACGTGGGGGAACGCTGGGTGGAAGGAAATTTGTGGCTCCTCTCAGATTCCAGAACTTTCTGCCACAGAAATGTGAGGAACATGTGTTTTTTTGCCACATTTTGAGGTTTGCAAAGGATTCTGGGTAACAGAACCTGGTCCGAGCCACACAAGTCACCCCATCTTGGATTCCCCTAGGTCTCTAGTTTTCAGAAATGCACAGGTTTGGTAGGTTTCCCTAGGTGGCGGCTGAGCTACAGGCCAAAATCTACAGGTAGGCACTTTGCAAAAAACACCTCTGTTTTCCTTCACCAATTTGGCTGTGTCCATGTTGCGCTTTGGGGCGTTTCCTGTCGCGGGCGCTAGGCCTACCCACACAAGTGAGGTATCATTTTTATCGGGAGACGTGGGGGAACGCTGGGTGGAAGGAAATTCGTGGCTCCTCTCAGATTCCAGAACTTTCTGCCACAGAAATGTGAGGAACATGTGTTTTTTTAGCCAAATTTTGAGGTTTGCAAAGGATTCTGGGTAACAGAACCTGGTCCGAGCCACACAAGTCACCCCATCTTGGATTCCCCTAGGTCTCTAGTTTTCAGAAATGCACAGGTTTGGTAGGTTTCCCTAGGTGGCGGCTGAGCTACAGGCCAAAATCTAAAGGTAGGCACTTTGCAAAAAACACCTCTGTTTTCCTTCACCAATTTGGCTGTGTCCACGTTGCGCTTTGGGGCGTTTCCTGTCGCGGGCGCTAGGCCTACCCACACAAGTGAGGTATCATTTTTATCGGGAGACATGGGGGAACGCTGGGTGGAAGGAAATTCGTGGCTCCTCTCAGATTCCAGAACTTTCTGCCACAGAAATGTGAGGAGCATGTGTTTTTTAGCCAAATTTTGAGGTTTGCAAAGCATTCTGGGTAACAGAACCTGGTACGAGCCACACAAGTCACCCCATCTTGGATTCCCCTAGGTCTCTAGTTTTCAGAAATGCACAGGTTTGGTAGGTTTCCCTAGGTGGCGGCTGAGCTACAGGCCAAAATCTACAGGTAGGCACTTTGCAAAAAACACCTCTGTTTTCCTTCACCAATTTGGCTGTGTCCACGTTGCGCTTTGGGGCGTTTCCTGTCGCGGGCACTAGGCCTACCCACACAAGTGAGGTATCATTTTTATCGGGAGACGTGGGGGAACGCTGGGTGGACGGAAATTCGTGGCTCCTCTCAGATTCCAGAACTTTCTGCAACAGAAATGTGAGGAACATGTTTTTTTTTAGCCACATTTTGAGGTTTGCAAAGGATTCTGGGTAACAGAACCTGGTCCGAGCCACACAAGTCACCCCATCTTGGATTCCCCTAGGTCTCTAGTTTTCAGAAATGCACAGGTTTGGTAGGTTTCCCTAGGTGGCGGCTGAGCTACAGGCCAAAATCTACAGGTAGGCACTTTGCAAAAAACACCTCTGTTTTCCTTCACCAATTTGGCTGTGTCCACGTTGCGCTTTGGGGCGTTTCCTGTCGCGGGCGCTAGGCCTACCCACACAAGTGAGGTATCATTTTTATCGGGAGACGTGGGGGAACGCTGGGTGGAAGGAAATTCGTGGCTCCTCTCAGATTCCAGAACTTTCTGCCACAGAAATGTGAGGAACATGTGTTTTTTTAGCCAAATTTTGAGGTTTGCAAAGGATTCTGGGTAACAGAACCTGGTCCGAGCCACACAAGTCACCCCATCTTGGATTCCCCTAGGTCTCTAGTTTTCAGAAATGCACAGGTTTGGTAGGTTTCCCTAGGTGGCGGCTGAGCTACAGGCCAAAATCTACAGGTAGGCACTTTGTAAAAAACACCTCTGTTTTCCTTCACCAATTTGGCTGTGTCCAAGTTGCGCTTTGGGGCGTTTCCTGTCGCGGGCGCTAGGCCTACCCACACAAGTGAGGTATCATTTTTATCGGGAGACGTGGGGGAACGCTGGGTGGAAGGAAATTCGTGGCTCCTCTCAGATTCCAGAACTTTCTGCAACAGAAATGTGAGGAACATGTTTTTTTTTGCCACATTTTTAGGTTTGCAAAGGATTCTGGGTAACAGAACCTGGTCCGAGCCACACAAGTCACCCCATCTTGGATTCCCCTAGGTCTCTAGTTTTCAGAAATGCACAGGTTTGGTAGGTTTCCCTAGGTGGCGGCTGAGCTACAGGCCAAAATCTACAGGTAGGCACTTTGCAAAAAACACCTCTGTTTTCCTTCACCAATTTGTCTGTGTCCACGTTGCGCTTTGGGGCGTTTCCTGTCGCGGGCGCTAGGCCTACCCACACAAGTGAGGTATCATTTTTATCGGGAGACGTGGGGGAACGCTGGGTGGAAGGAAATTCGTGGCTCCTCTCAGATTCCAGAACTTTCTGCCACAGAAATGTGAGGAACATGTGTTTTTTTAGCCAAATTTTGAGGTTTGCAAAGGATTCTGGGTAACAGAACCTGGTCCGAGCCACACAAGTCACCCCATCTTGGATTCCCCTAGGTCTCTAGTTTTCAGAAATGCACAGGTTTGGTAGGTTTCCCTAGGTGGCGGCTGAGCTACAGGCCAAAATCTACAGGTAAGCACTTTGCAAAAAACACCTCTGTTTTCCTTCACCAATTTGGCTGTGTCCACGTTGCGCTTTGGGGCGTTTCCTGTCGCGGGCGCTAGGCCTACCCACACAAGTGAGGTATCATTTTTATCGGGAGACGTAGGGGAACGCTGGGGGGAAGGAAATTCGTGGCTCCTCTCAGATTCCAGAACTTTCTGCCACAGAAATGTGAGGAACATGTGTTTTTTTAGCCACATTTGGAGGTTTGCAAAGGATTCTGGGTAACAGAACCTGGTCCGAGCCACACAAGTCACCCCATCTTGGATTCCCCTAGGTCTCTAGTTTTCAGAAATGCAAAGGTTTGGTAGGTTTCCCTAGGTGGCGGCTGAGCTACAGGCCAAAATCTACAGGTAGGCACTTTGCAAAAAACACCTCTGTTTTCTGTGATGGGTCCACGTTGTGTTTTGGGGCATATCCTGTCGCGGGCGCTAGGCCTACCCACACAAGTGAGGTATCATTTTTATCGGGAGACTTGGGGGAACATAGAATAGCAAAACAAGTGTTATTGCCCCTTGTCTTTCTCTACATTTTTTCCTTCCAAATGTAAGACAGTGTGTAAAAAACACGTCTATTTGAGAAATGCCCTGTAATTCACATGCTAGTATGGGCACCCCGGAATTCAGAGATGTGCAAATAACCACTGCTTCTCAACACCTTATCTTGTGCCCATTTTGGAAATACAAAGGTTTTCTTGATAGCTATTTTTTACTCTTTATATTTCAGCAAATGAATTGCTGTATACCCAGCATAGATTGAAAACCCACTGCAGGGTGCAGGTCATTTATTGGCTCTGGGTAGCTAGAGTTCTTGATGAACCTATAAGCCCTATATATCCCCGCAACCAGAAGAGTCCAGCAGACGTAACGGTATATTGCTTTCGAAAATCTGACATTGCTGGAAAAAGTTACAGAGTAAAACGTAGAGAAAAATTGATGTTTTTTTCACCTCAATTTCAATATTTTTCTTTTTCAGTTGTTATTTTCTGTAGGAAACCCTTGTAGGATCTACACAAATGACCCCTTGCTGAATTCAGATTTTTGTCTACTTTTCAAAAATGTTGCGGTTTCTGGGATCCAGCGTTGGTTTCATGCCCATTTCTGTCACTGACTGGAAGGAGGCTGAAAGCACCAAAAATCGTAAAAATGGGGTATGTCCCAGTAAAATGCCAAAATTGTGTTGAAAAATTGGGTTTTCTGATTCAAGGCTGCCTGTTCCTGAAAGCTGGGAAGCTGGTGATTTTATCACCGCAAACCCTTTGTTGATGCTCTTTTCAGGGAAAAAACCACAAGCCTTCTTCTGCAGCCCATTTTCCCAATTTTTTTGAAAAAAACGAAATTTTCACTCTTTTTTGGCTAATTTCTTGGCCTCCTTCTGGGGAACCCACAAAGTCTGGGTACCTCTAGAATCCCTAGGATGTTGGAAAAAAAGGACGCAAATTTGGCGTGGGTAGCTTATGTGAACAAAAAGTTATGAGGGCCTAAGCGCAAACTGCTCCAAATAGTCAAAAAAAGGCTCGGCACAGGAGGGAGAAAAGGCCTGGCAGCGAAGGGGTTAAATAAGTTTTTGTTGTTCAGGATAATATTTTGTATTTCCTTTGTTAATCTGGATTTTAGGGTAATGTTCTGGCTATGAAATCAAGGTGAGGTAGGCGTTGATTGGTATTAGATATTCAAACCTCACATTGTAATATTTTATGCATTTCTTTGGTTTGTTTTGATATTTTAGGTTTTTGTTTTGTTGTTGACTGTTCTATTCTTAATTGTTGGTAGCTTTGTTCCTTGTTTAATATTTGTAGAAATTGGTAGAGTGTAGTGTCTTCATGGGTGTTGATTCCCCAAAATGCCAGGGGTAATGGAATTGACATCATATATCTTTTAACTTTAACAGCATCACAGGAAGTGACATCATATAGCCCTTGAACCTATTTTTCCAGAAAAGCATGTCATTTGACAGTAACATTACACTCACACTCTCTTAAACCCCCTTATGCTTAAACTGAGATATACTCTTTGCACTGTGTTTGTGTCACTTATGTGGGGCCATTCTGTGGGTGGTGCATAGGTGTTCCCTTGCAACTACACATGGGTTTTGACACAAATCCCTAGCTACAAACATCTGTAGGTAGGAATTAGCACTAAAACATACAACTCCTCGAGGTAGGCATAAAGAGGAGAAAATGTTTTAATTTTCCTTAATTTATTCCAACTTTGCATTGCACAGCACACGTACAAAGTAGGAAAAGACTTAAACCATAGTTTTTGAACTAGAAGCGACCCTCCAAGTATAATATTCATGCTTCAAAGAGTGCAGAAGGTGTGTGTATTATTACGTGGCTGCCAAAAGTGCACTGGCACATAGATAGAGAATAAATTGACCCTATGTTAGGAGATATGGTGCATATTTCCTTTCTCCCTTTGATTCAAGGCAGTGCACAACTTTGGTGCACCATTGTGTTTTGCCAAAGAATAGTAAATCTGGGCTTCAATATCAGACAATCTCACACACTATCTGGCACAGACTTTCACTCACTTTCACCCACACTCATTCATGCTTACACGTACAGACACAAGCTCGCACATACACACGCTCTCTCTAATATAAATGCACTCATCGTAAACTTGCACCCAACATACATTCAAAACAATTTTTACTTACCACAGTTGCCACCAATGGTGCTGTTTTAGCGAAGTGTGCTCAATATTTTATTAAATTAATTGTGAATAATGCAATATTATTCAGTATTAGTGCAATTAAAAATGGGCCTTAAAAAAGGAATGCTGAGCTGCCCCTGCGTTTGTGGCACTGATTTTGGCACCTCCGAGGTCAGAGATTGAAAACCTAGTGCTAGTGATCCCAAGGGCAACAGCAACCTCTGGGGACCCTGAAATGAGATCCATGGTTGGCTTTGTCCTAATATCCCTTGGAATGACTTGTGTCACTCTTCCACTGTGTTGTTGATTTTTGATTGTTCTGCCATGGTGCTGTCATATACAGTCCACCATGGTATATGATAGTTGGGTAGGTGTCGGTAACCAAAACTCTGCAGTCTGCCAACCCAAGTGTCTTCAAAGTTACTCATTTCGGAACTTCATTTTTCTTAGTGTTTTTTTGGTAGTAGGGTGGTTCCATCATTAGACTAGTGTTATGCTACTTTAGTTCATGTAACATATGGCAGGGCAATTCTTGTTTTTATTTCATGGGCAAATTCGGAGTTTGTTAAGTATTCAACACGTGGTTGATTTTTGCAGTGGTTCTCCACTGGTTTAGTTAATTTGATAATAACACCCCTGCATAGCTCTACGTGTGTCTTTTTTTAAATGGTAGAAATCATTGCTTGCTCAAAGTCTATGATTATTTTTTGTGGATAGTAATTGTTCCTTTTGGAATTTTATTTAAGTTTGTAGTTTGTGGTATGTTGCACTTTGCTTGTTTGGTAAACATGCACAGACTAAAGGTATGTTTGTGTTAACCTGCTCTCTGTTGGTTGTGTAGATTTGTGTCAAAGGTAGACAGTGCGATGTAAAAGTACCACCCATCATGCATGTGTTCCTCTAAATTAATCTTAGTAGGTTTTTTCTGTTGCATATATAATTATTCTCAAATCATTATTGGTCTTGATATATAAAAGAAAGGTTCGTCAGTAGGCTCCTCTAAGCTCATGCTAGCTTCCCTGAGGTCTTCTAATACATTTCTGACTTCAATTTCTGTGATGTTTGGAAAATGGTTGTGCGCTCTTGAATTGTAAACAATTTTATTTATTTGTCATAGCATCACTTAACGTGCATTAGAATAGTACTTTGTACATTTCTAGTATGCTTTCTCGGTGCTTGTACTTTCGTAGTTGTAAGTATACTCCATTTGTTTCAATAACAATTTTCCTTTCTGAGGTTGGATTTATGTGGCTCTTTCTGATACTATATCTGTGGGGTTGAGAATAATAAAATAACTATTATAGTTGAATACATTTTTAATATATAATATTATTATTTAACCATGTGCTATGTTATTTTTGCATTCATACTTATGGATTAGGTATGGTAAATTTTCATAGTCGCTTTTTGAAGTTTCATTTGTGTTGAGGCATTACAGTCCATGCTCTTGTATTTTTCTGTTGAAAAGTTACATTTGTTATTGTTACATGTTTATTAAATATATATCTAATTTTTGGGATTTTGTCATTTTTGAGACACATGTAAAATATACATTTTTAAAATTAAATTAGTTATACTTACTTAACTTTTAAGTTATGTTTGTTGGGCTGGGTATTCCAGAAGGGTGTTCATTTCTTTTTTTGAAATTTTTATTCTGCATCCATTGTTGTTAGCTATGTTTAAGAAACATGCAGAAAAGTTGGATATTAATAATTTAGTAAAAGTTTGGACTTTTGGTTTTAATTAGTTATAAATAGTTTGCTACATTCACCTTCCTTTGGAACAATCTGTTTCTTTTCTTTATATGTGGCTTTCTTGTTTCTTCTGGATCAACAGACTGGCAGTGTCACTTTCTTGCAGTTTTAGTTTTAATTTCTGACACATTTTTGTGGTCATTTTTTAATTACTGAAACATGTTTCATTGGTTAGTTCGTCTTAGGTTTAATTCATTATCTGCTTTGTTTGATGTTTTGTAAAGTTTAGTCTTTATTTAGTAGACGTTCTTTGTGTTTAGCTATTAATAATTGTTCCATCTATTGATCTATCTATCTATCTATCTATCTATCTATCTATCTATCTATCTATCTATCTATCTATCTATCTAATGTATATTTCCATGATATATTTGAATAAAAGTGGTTTGCATATTTTACATATTAAACATTTTATTAATGCTTAATGCCACTAATTATCTATTTTTTAAATATAATTTTGTATAGTAATAAATCATATGCCTGGGTGATGGCCTAACGCTGATCCAAGATGGTGGTGTTTTAATGCAGTTCTGCCAGTCGGAGCACTCTTCCTGTATGTCACTCTGGTCTGGCCTATGCCATTGACTGGGAGGCCTAAAATTGTTCCCAGCAGAAAAGCATAAAGTAGGTGCAGCCGCGACCCGCTGGGGCGCCTGACACATGGTGCCCAGAGGAGGATTGTCCATGTCAGGCCTGTGCTGATGAGCCACCGGCCCCTGGGCCTCCATGATGCTGCTCACCACTGGAGACATGTGGTTGGGTGGTGGGCCTCGCTGCACGGTGGTGTGGCCCTGATCTGGTCTGGTGGCCCCCAGAGCTCTTGTCAGACCAAGGACAGCCAGGGGGAGTGGTGTGCTGGAGCCCATATCTGGCAATGGCCTGGCCTCGGCCTAATACTGCATGACTCAGCGCTTGCTGAGAGGAGCCACGATGGCAGGAGAGGGCCCATCCGGTTAACAAGAGCAGGCAGACGGTGGAGCCATGATCAACACCATCCACATCACATGGGGCCAAATTAGTGCATACATAGTGGCTGCTTGCCTGTTTGTGAGGATTGCTGCTCACTGCATGGACTTCAGCAATTGGGCCATGTATGCTCTTTGATACAATATCCATCTTTCAGAGCATGAGTTGTTGGCCACTGCATGACAATGTAACATGTGATAAAATCTGAAGCCTGGAGGAGTGTTTCCCAGCCAGATACCATTTGGGCCTACCCGGCTGTAGTATCGCTCCCACCCAGCCTGACGTATCAGCACTGCACACCTGTTACACCTTGAGTGTCACCATGGGCAAAACAGAAGCCAAGCAGCAACACCTCAACCATGACCTAAAAGGCAGTGATGTCAAGCCGCACCGCTAGCTGAACAGTTGTTGCCCAGCAGAGGGTGTGCTGGGGGTGATGCCTCCCCTCCCGAGGAGGTCCTCAAATCAATCCTCCTTAAAATGCCATCCAGTCTCACCACAATAAATTACAAGGTGGACTCTCTGACTAGGCGCATGGACGACATGAAAGAGCGCATCAACAAACACCAAACGCGCGAACCAGATGCAGAACAGTTCTTCTCTGATGTCAAGGATATGCACACACAGCAGGTGAAGGTTTTGGAGGAAATAAAAACAGAGTTGCGCAGGGTCCAGCTGAAAAACGATGACTTGGAGACTAGGTCCAGAAGGAACAATGTACGCATTTTAGGTATTCCTGAAACTACAGGCATGAGGCGCACTGAAGATTATATTGAAACTCTGCTTATGAAGGTGTTTGGTGTTGAGAAATTCTCCCAGTCATTGTTATCGAGAGGGCGCATAGAGCATTTTCACCTCAGACCAGACGGTCACAGGAGCCTCTCCCAGACCCATTAATGTGAAGTTCTTAATTTATAGCGATAGAGACCAAGTGCTCTGTTTGGCCCTTGAGGCCAGGGAGGTTCGCTATGAAGGGATGCACTTCAACTGTTCAAGATGCCGGTACAAAGTTTCTCCCTGTCAAGAAGGCACTTCAAGAGTGGGGCATCACCTACACGACGCTTTACGGAGCGAGACTGCGCTTCTCATGGAAAGGTAAACAGAAGATCTTTGCGGACTCAGCAGCAGCTCTTTCCTTCCTTCAGAAGTATCCTCCACCAAAGAGTGCCTCCTCATCATGTGTGCAGGTGGATGATGCATCAACCCTAGACGAGGTGGAATAACTGTTCATCAGGTTAATAAATGCTCCTCTGCACATTTGGAGGCGGACAGGTTTGTTGGTCGGGATGGCTCTCTCTGGTTGACATCTTGCATTGCGCCACAGTCTTACCTGAGGTTCATGGATGGTATTGCAGGATATATCATGTTGGCTCGCTCTAAATGGTTTATAATCTAAGTTGAGTTCCACTGACAGCCCTTTCTTCAGAAATATGTTTTCATGACTTTTATGCTGGTTGATGCTACTACATCAGTGCTCTGGCCGCCCGTGGCCTTTGGTGATGTTATCCTATGTGATGTATGTCACTATACCCAGTTTGTGGGTACCTAATTGTGTAGGCTGTTCAACTTGTTCTGGGAGTTCACTGGGAGATTGGGTCCTGGTGTGGGAGGGATGGGTGTAGGGGAAGGGAATGTTTTCACTGTTCATAAGTGGGTGAATGACCATGGCAAATGGCTGGGAATCCATGTGAATGCACACATATCACAGCCTTGTGGTTCTAGATGGTGGATAAACCTACATGTGAAGGAACAGCAATAACGTTCGTCACATGGAACGTCCAGGGCTTAAAGAATCCTCGCAAATGCCACCAAGTCTCGGCCTATATTAATTGCCACAATGTGGAGATTATTTATTTGCAACAAACACACCTCATTGCTGGAAGAGGGACAAGCTTACCCACCTCATGGGGCCTTTACCAATACCTTGCTTCTTATTCATCCTATTCTAGGGGGGTGGCAATCATCGTTCGCAAATGAGTGCCATTCCATCATCTTCTGACCCTAGTGGATACGGATGGGCCATATTTAATACTCCAAGGTCTCATAGGACACACCAAGATAATGCTTCTTAATACATACGGCCCTAACGTTGACTGTCCAGATTTTTTACACATGGTCCTGTAGTATTGCCTTGCATTGGACCCTGGCACCTCCTTTGGGAGGATACCATAATTTAATATTGGATATTAACTTAGATTGCTCAGACCACCATGAGTGCAATTTGACCAGAGCTCGTGTTGCATTTTTAGACAACATGGCACAGTTAAATACGCTAGACATTTGGCGGAAATTCCATGGGGCAACCCGCAAGTATACATTTCACGCCTCTGTACATGAAACCTCCACCTAAATTGATTTCTGGGTGGGTACTCAGGATGAGGCGGGATAGACAAATGGTGAGTGACACCTACCTAGATCTCTATCTGATTATTCCCCTGTGGTCTTGCAGCTCACCCTGCCTACTGCCTGGTTGCAAGTTCCGCTAGGGAGACTTCAACCTCAGACGCTGCTAGATGCAGTTTTTAGGGAAGAAATCCACTCCGCATTTAAGCACTATATCAATTTAAACAAGGGCTCTGGTACTACAGTTACAACGTTCTGGGAAACCATGAAAGTTGTTGTCCTGAGTGAATGCATTGCAAAGGGTCACAGAATCCTTAAATCAATCAGAGGGAGACCCGACAGCTTGAAAAAGAAAGTTGTGCCTCGGAGGACCGTTATGAGGACTCCAATGATAAAACTTTCTTACAACCACTGAGGACATAACTAGTGGAATTTTAAGATGAGGCAGATAGAGAGGTGAACTTCCCAAGTAAATACAGTCAAGGAAATATGGGGAGGGTGACAGTTCAGGGCACACACTTGCCATGTTACTAAAGCTCTGGTGAATTGCTAATTATGTTCATACTGTTGATGCTTCTGGGGGGCACTCCCTGCACTACCCAGTGAAGATCATGCAGGAATTTGTTTCCTTTTATCACAAGCTGTATACCTCTTACTTGCAGGCTACTTCAGCGGAGATGGATACGTATTTTCAGAGGGTTGCTATGGCTTGGTTGGATCGTGCACACTGGGAGGTTCTCTGCCAACCCCTAATGGTAAAGGAGATTGAGCGGGTTATTAATCAACTTGCAAATGAGAAGGCACCTGGAAGCAATGGACTCACAGGGGAATTTTATAAAACCTATGCCAGGGAGATAACACCAATATTGCTAGAGGTATATAGTGATGCATTTCAAAGGGGCACATTCCCCCTTTCAATGAGAGAATCCATCGTAATCTCGCTACTCAAGCCGGACAAACCCCCACCTAGATGCGACTTGTACCGCCCCCTCTCCCTTATTAATGTGGACAGTAAGATCCTGGCTAAATTATTGGCTCATTGTTTTCTACCTCGATGCCCAACCTGGTTCGTCCAGACCAGTCCGGCTTCATTCTGGGCTGCTTCACAGCAGATAACCTCCAATCCCTGTTCACCCTTACACATCAGCTGGACCCAGAAAACCAGTTATTGCGACCTTTTTAGACGCTGCATTTGACACTGTAGAATGACATTTTCTGCTCACAGTGTTAACTAGGATGGGTCTGGGTAAGGCGTTTGTGAAGTGGGTGCTGTTGTTATTTACGTGCCCATCAGCTCATTTACACTTGAATGGTGATCTGTCAGAGCCATTTGAGGTGGGATGGGGTACTTGACAGAGATGCCCCCTGTTGCCCCTTTTTTTCGCCCTTACTGTGGAACCTGTGGCCTGCACCTTATGTGAATTTCGTTATTGTTGAGGGGTCAATATGGGGTTATGTTATATGCTACTATCCATGTATGCTGATGTTGCTCAGCTGGTGATCAAGTATCCAGCTGTCAACTTGAATCTCATTATACAGGAAATAATAGACTTTGGGTAGTGGTCTGGGTTTAAAATTAATTGGTCTAAACCAATAATGTTCCCCTTGAATGTTGCCAGCACTAAATCTAACACCCTTATAAATTGCAATGGCGGACTGAGCCAGTCAGATATTTAGGCATTCTTTTCCACACAGAAATTCCTACCATTATTAGGACAAACTATGGGATGTACATGAAGACTTTACAAACCCACGTTGCTAAATGGATCACCCTCCCGTTCTCACTGGCGGTTAGGGTGGCCCTAATGAAAATGGTTGTCCTTCCCCAGTTGCTCTATTAATTCCATAACATTCTGATACCTTTAAACAAAGCCTTCTTTGTCCAGCTGCACTACTTTGTGATTAAATTAGCTAGGGTAGTTAGACAACCCTGTATTGGGTGGCACACTTTACAACTTCCATATCACAAGGGTGGGTTTGCAGCCCTCAGTTTTGAAGTTTATTACTTAGTGGCACAGGTACAATATGACCATCACTGGTTTATAATAGGCTGTGGTTATTGAAAAGGGCCTGATGAGTCTCACTCCTCTTCCGGCAGTCCCTTTTACACAGCTCCTCAGACCAACTCAAGAAATTCACATGGTGCATTGTACTGTACGTGCCTGAAACAGATTGGCCTTATTGTGCAATATACCATTACCATACTCCCAGCACATACCCATCGGGCACTATCGAAAGCTACAGTTGGATGCTGCTCCTGGGGTTTTCCAATCGCTGCAAAAGAGACATCTTCTTACACTGGGGGATCTATTTAATGCACACAAATTTACAACCTCTCAAGAATATGGGGACTCACGTGCAACTCTGGTGGATAACCTAACTTACGCTAAACTTGCAAATGAAGCCCGATGGCTATTCTGCGTGTTTCTGGAGGAGCCCCCAGAGTACTCGATTCTAACCATCCTACTTACTAACCCACGGCCTTCTAAACTAAGATCACAATTGTATACCACAGCCATGGACCACTGGTCCCTGGAACTTCCTAGGACACACCAGGCATGGGAGGGTGATTTGGTACAGGATATAACGGATGAGCAGTGGCAAGTCTGTTGTCAACAAACCAAGGAGGTGTCCTCCAATGGCAGGTACACATTGATTGTAGGAGGCCGGCCTGGCTTTTAGTGGGTACCTGATGGTACTTACACCTTGTGCCAGGTCCAGTTATCCCTTATTAGTAGATTAGTAGTGTTCTAACAGCTTAGTCTGATAGAGCTAGCTATAGCAGACCAGCTTAGGCTGAACTAGGAGACATGCAAAGCTCCTACTATACCACTTATATCATATAGGTACTATCTCATAAGAAACACAATACTCAGGGTTACTAAAAATAAAGGCACTTTATTTTAGTGACAATGTGCCAAAAATATCTCAGAGGATATACTCCCTTAGGAGGTAAGTAAAATACACAAAATATACACACAAACCAAAATCAGGTAAGTAAAACAGTCAGAAAATAGTGCAAACACAGTAGAATACAATAGGATGCAATAGGCCTAGGGGCAACGCAAACCATATACTAAGAAAGTGGAATACGAACCACAAATGGACCCCTAGGTGAGTGTAGTGTGTAGAGGGTCGCTGGGAGTGTAAGAAAACACTAGGGGTGTCCAAGATACCCCACCCCAAGACCGTGAAAAGTAGGAATAAAGTGTTACTACTTCCCCAGAAACACACTAAACTCGTGATAGAGGATTCTGCAAAGACCACAACAGACTGCAAAGCACTGAAGACAGACTCCTGGACCTGAGGATCCTCAAAGTAAGGGGATCCAAGTTCAAGAGTCGCGAAAATGTCCAGGGGGGGCAGAAGCCCACTAAACCCCGGATGAAGGTGCAAAATGGCTGCCTCCGGATAGAACAAGCTGAAGATTCTGCAACAACGAAAGGTGCTAGGAACTTCTCCTTTGTGCAGACAATGTCCCACAGAGTGCTGGAGGACGCAGGGTTGTTTCCTTGGAGAAAAACCGCAAACAAGCCTTGCTAGCTGCAAAGGTCGCGTTTGAAGAGAGAGGGTGCTACCCGGGCCCAGGAAGGACCAGGATGTCGCCACTTGAGAAGGGAGACAGAGGGGGCCCTCAGCAATACAGAGAGCCCATGCACAAGAAGGCAGCACCCGCAGAAGTCCTTGAACATGGGTTCAAGAAGACTGAGCACAGCGGTCATCTCAACACTACAAAAGAGTGTCCCACGAAGCCGGAGGTCAACTCGGGGAGTTGAGCAATGCAGGACAGAGTGCTGGGCACCTGGGCTAGGCTGTGCATGAAGGATTCCTTGCAAAAGTGCACAGAAGCCCTAGCAGCTGCAGTTCACGCGGTTCACAGAATTACTGTCTGGAGAGGGGAGGCAAGGACTTACGTCCTCCAAATTTGAACAGTTGAACCACTGGACAGTCTGGGTCACTTGGGTACACCACCTGTGTTCCAGGGGCCACGCTCGTCAGGATGAGAGGGGTCCCCGAGTACCGGTGACGCTGAAGTTTGGTGCCTGCTGGAGCAGGGGGAAGATTCCGTCAACCCACAGGAAATTTCTTCATGGCTTCCAGTGCAGGATGAAGGCAGGCAGCCCCCAAAGCATGCACCACTAGGAAACAGTCAAGAAAGCCGGCAGGAGTAGGCGCTACAATGTCGCTGGTAGTCTTCTTGCTACCTTGTTGCTGTTTTGCAGGCGTCCTGGAGCAGTCAGCGGTTGATCCTTGGCAGAAGTTGAAGAAGGAGATGCAGAGGAACTCTGGTAAATTCTTGCAAGTTGTTATCTGAGGAAAAGCCCACAGGAGAGACCCTAAATAGCCCTCAGAGGAGGATTGGCCATCTAGTCAGGTAAGCACCTATCAGGAGGGGTCTCTGATGTCACCTGCTGGCACTAGCCACTCAGAGGCCTCCAGTGTGCCCTCACACCCCTGGATTCAAGATGGCAGAGGTCTGAGACACACTGATGGAGCTCCAGGCACCACCCCTGGGGTGGTGATGGATAGGGGAGTGGTCACTCCCCTTTCCTTTGTCCAGTTTCACGCCAGAGCAGGGACTGGGGGTTCCCTGAACCGGTGTAGACTGGCTTATGCAAGGAGGGCACCATCTGTGCCCTTCAAAGCATTTCCAGAGCCTGGGGAGGCTACTCCTCCCCAGCCCTTAACACCTGTTTCAAAAGGGAGAGGGTGTAACACCCTCTCTCAGAGGAAATCCTTTGTTCTGCCTTCCTGTGACTGGGCTGCCCAGACCCCAGGAGGGCATAACCCTGTCTGTGGGGTGGCAGCAGCGGTAGCTGCAGAGAAAACCCCAGAGAGCTGGTTTGGCAGTACCCAGGGTCCATAGTGGAGCCCCGGGGATGCATGTGATGGGACCCCAATACCAGATTTGGCATGGGGGGACAATTCCATGATCTTATACATGTTACATGGCCATATTCGGAGTTACCATTGTGAAGCTACATATAGGTATTGACCTATATGTAGTGCACACGTGTAATGGTGTCCCCGCACTCATAAAGTCCAGGGAAATTGCCCTGAACTATGTGGAGGCACCTTTGCTAGTGCAAGGGTGCCCTCACACTTAGTAACTTTGTACCTAACCTTCACTAAGTGAGGGTTAGGCATATAGGTGATTTATAAGTTACTTAAGTGCAGTGTAAAATGGCTGTAAAATAACGTGTGCGTTATTTCACTCAGGCTGCAGTGGCAGTCCTGTGTTAGATTTGTCTGAGCTGTCTATGGGTGGCAAAAGAAATGCTGCAGCCCATAGGGATCTCCTGGAACCCCAATATCCTGGGTACCTAGGTACCATATACTAGGGAATTATAAGGGTGTTCCAGTGTGCCAATTAGAATTGGTGAAAATGGTAACTAGCCTATAGTGACAATTTTAAAGGCAGAGAGAGCATAAGCACTGAGGTTCTGGTTAGCAGAGCCGCAGTGACACAGTTAGTCACTACACAGGTACACACATTCAGGCCACAAACTATGAGCACTGGGGTCCTGGCTAGCAGGATCCTAGTGAGACAGGCAAAAACAAACTTACATACATGTAAAAATGGGGGTAACATGCCAGGCAAGATGGTACTTTCCTACATTGATACATTATAAATATCTACACAGAGCGTATCTCACCCCAGTAGATCTTGCACAATACTATTGTGATACAGATGCAAAGGGTGCTTGCTGCAGTATGTTGGAGGTGAATTTCCTTCATTTAGTATGGACATGCCCAGGGGTTGCCTCATTTAGTCCCAAGTTATGTCGGCTCTGTTCACCATTACTGATCATACTTTCCAACTTACCCCCTTCATGTTACTACTGGACTATGTTAAGGAGATCCCAAAAACATTTCGTCATTTTCCGCTCTTGTCTTGCTACTAGCGAAATGTAGAGTGGCGATGACGTGGGGCGGCGGGTTGGCTCCTAGGTTTTAAGACTGGCTGAAATGTGAGGAGTGGTCAGGACTGTATGCTGAAACACGCCCGCCGCCGGCCTGCTTACAGGACTTTGGGGCCTTTGAGATCATACTTGCTAAAATTAGACCGGGACTGAATGGACATGACACATGGGCAGGGGTGTGAGGTGTGGGTTTCTACTTTAGGAGCCCAGCATCTGTTCACTACCTGCTATAGGGTTGTCGCACACCTATTAGGAGAGATACTATGCTGTGATTGTATGCCGGACGATACTGCTCAATTATTGCATTCAAGGAATTACCTTTGATGATCCTGTGCATGGAATATTTCAATTGCTCAGCTTGTTTTACTCTGTCATTGTATCATGCTTTGCCCTATTGGTATGCTTAATCTGTAGCTAATGTTATCAAAATGTGATAATGCAAACAAACAAATAAATAAAAAATAATAAATAAAAAATAAATAATATGCATTAATATTTATTTTGTGTTTAGCTTTTAAAATACATGGTATTAATATGTTTAATCCCAGGTTACTCCCTGAGTAGCTGTTGTGCTCTATAAATCCTTTTTAATTGGATGTGATTTGGTTAATGTATTTACATATATGTTAAGCTTTTCTAACTTATTAATGCCGTTTTTCATTGTAACAATAAAGTTGTTGATAGCTTAATTTTCATATTTGTGTGGTTTTGTCCATCTTAAATGTGGTAATTATATTTCAGGTTTCTATATTTTTGTTTTTGTTACTTGGGTATTTTGGACATTTTTTACATTGAGGTTTAAGTGTAGGGTCGCTATATTTTTGTACTCTATTTTTTCTTGACTTTTTGTATGCATCTTGGTATTGTTTCCCTCAATATTCCGTCATAGAAGCAGTGCATTAAGCGTGACATAGCAATCCCTATTCCCTATCACATACTAGTGACTTGGTTTCCCTCATTTTTAAAATGTTCTTCAAGCTTCACCCACTGGAGGATCATGAAGGCTAAAGCATTAAATCATTCATCACTCAAGCTCAGTCCAAGGGCTGAATGGGGATTTTACATTTGATGATTTTCTCCATCAAGAATTTGAATTCCTATGTGTTAGACTTTTCATCCTTGGCGTGGTCTCCCTTAACTTTTTGCCTCTGTTCCCCAGGTTGTTGATGTGTGCTGGACTCTGATTTTGCTGTTTTTGTTACTCTGGGCACTTTACCACTGCTAACCAGTGCTAAAGTGCAAGTGCTCCTGTTTAAATTGTATGTCAGTGGTTTATCCATGATTGGCATATTTGATTTACTAGTAAGTCCCTAGTAAGGTGCACTAGAGGTGCCAGGGCCTGTAAATCAAATGCTACTAGTGGGCCTGCAGCACTGGTTGTGCCACCCACATAAGTAGCTCTGTAATCATGCCTCAGACCTGCCACTGCAGTGTCTGTATGTGTATTTTTACACTGTAAATTCGACTTGGCAAGTGTACCCACTTGCCAGGCCTAAACCTTCCCTTTCCTTACATGTAAGGCACCCCTAAGGTAGGCCCTAGGTAGCCCCAAGGGCAGGGTGCAGTGTATGGATAAGGTAGGACATATAGTAATGTGGTTTATATGTCCTGACAGTGAAATACTGCCAATTTCGTTTTCACTGTTGCAAGGTCTGTCTCTCTCTCATAGGATAATATGGGGGCTACCTTTAAATATGATTAAAGTGTAGATTCCCCTAGAGAGTAGATGGACGTGTGGAGTTTGGGATCCCTGAACTCACAATTTAAAAATACATCTTTTAGTAAAGTTGATTTTAAGATTGTGAGTTTGGAAATGCCACTTTTAGAAGGTGAGCATTTTCTTGCTTAAACCATTCTGTGACTCTGCCTTGTTTGTGGATTCCCTGTCTGGGTCAGTTTGACAGTTGGGTTGTTTTTCACCTCACACCAGACAGTGACACAAAGGGAGCTGGGGTGTGATCTGCATTTCCTGATTAGCCATCTCTGCTAGGAGGGAGGGGTGGAGTGGTCACTCTCATCTGAAAGGACTGTGCCTGCCTCTGACAATGCTGTCTCCAGCCCCCTGGTGTGTGTCTGAGGCCTTGCCTGGGCAAGGCAGGATTTCACAAGGAGGTGTGAGTCCCCTTTGAAGGAAGGTGACTTCAAAGACTAAAATGGGTATAAGAAGGGCACCCAAACTTACAAACTTCAGAAACACTTCTGGAATCAAGGGGAACCTCTGCCTGGAGAAGAGCTGATCGCTGAGGAACAAGTGCTGCCCTGCCTGTGACTGTGCTTTGTGGAGCTTTCCTGCAGTGCTGCTTCTGCCAGAGTAAGAGGGCAAAGACTGGACTTTGTGTGCCTCCCATCTTGAAGAAGAAATCTCCAAGGGCTTGATGTAGAGCTTGCCTCCTGTTGTTGAAGTCTCAGGGATAGCAAAGACTTCTTCCTGCCAGCACCTGGAGTCTCTGGAGAGACCCCTACTCTGCTCTGTGGTGCCCTTCCAGTTCCTGGGACCCTGAAAGGAGAGGCTGGCAGCCTAAGGACAAAAATACACGCACCGAGCGCCGTGCGGAGAAAAGATCGACGCGAATCCGATCGCGGCTGAGAAAACGACGCGACGCCGGTTCCGCAGCTGAGAAACGACGCCGCAGGAAACGCGACCGAAAAACCGACGCCCGGAGCAGGAGAAACGACGCGCAGCATCGCTGACGGAGGCTGAGAGATCGCACCCTGCGCCGCGGGACTTTCGGATCGTCGTGTGGCTGGCTTTTTCAACGCGCACCGCCGTGCCGAGTTGTTTTCGACGCACCCAGCCGTGCAGGGTTACTTTCGACGCACACCGCCCGTGCGGGGTTATTTTTGGCGCAAACCAGGTACATTTTCACGCTAGCAGCGCTAGTGTGGTGTTACAACTACCTAAAGACTCTTTTTATTTTAAACCTTTAAAAAATCATAACTTGACTTGTGTATGTTGGATTTTTGTCGTTTTGGTCTTGTTTTGTCTAGATAAATATTTCCTATTTTTCTAAACTGGTGTTGTGTCATTTTGTAGTGTTTTCATTAAGTTACTGTGTGTGTTGGTACAAATACTTTACGCCCAGCACTCTGAGGTTAAGCCTACTGCTCTGCCAAGCTACCAAGGGGGTAAGCAGGGGTTAGCTGAGGGTGATTCTCTTTTATCCTAACTAGAGTGAGGGTCCTTGCTTGAACAGGGGGTAACCTGACTGTCAACCAAAGACCCCATTTCTAACATTGGTGACCAGCGGTCGGGATTTGGACTTGTGTTTGTACTTGACATACAGTAATTAAGTGTACACTACTGTTTTGATCTCAGACCACTACGTGACCACATACTACTAGTCTTGTGATTTTTGTTTTTTACTTGGACTGTTTTTCTCTGCATTCAGTTTCTTTTTTTCGCTGATCCCGTGATTGACTTTTCTGAAACTTCATTTGAGAACTTGCTTTTCTGTTTTTGGAACTGTGCATATTTTTTTTAACCTCTCATCATGTCTCAGTCTGGAGATGCCCTAGCTGAAGCTGCTTTTGACTTGGAGAAATTGGAGAGCTACAAAGTGGCTCAGTTGAAGCAGTTTTGTAGTAATGTTGGCTGTCCCATTAAGAGCTCATCCAAGAAGGATGAGCTGCAAAAGGCGCTGAGGGCCTGGGTGACAGCCAAAGCAGCTGAGGGGCACACAGATGAGGAGCCAGAGGGGGAAGAGGAGTTGCAAGTCACTCACACTGATGTAGTGGGTGGGCCTGCTATGTCTCAGGGGGGAATCTCCAGGGCAGGTAGCAGTGTGTCCTCCAAGAGTCTGACACCTGGAGAGTTACAGGACAGACAGGCAGAGAGGGAGTACCAGTTGGAGCTGAAAAAGCTCAGTCTAGAGATGGAACAGAGAAAGCTGGCCCGTGAGGTGGAACAGAGAAAGCTGGACCTTGAGGAAAGGAAGATAAACATGGCTCATGAGCTCAGTTTAAAAGAGATGGATCAGAGGAGTCAGTCCAGTAGGGATGGTGGCAGCAATTCTACAGTGCAGCCTGAGAGAAGGGTACACATCCCAAAAGACCTTGTGAGGGATTATAAGAGGGAGGATGATATCTACTTGTGGTTCAAGGGTTATGAGTCAGCTCTCCACATGAACCTGGTCCCTGAAGCTCATTGGGGGGCAGCCCTGTGGAAGCATTTTGAGGCAGAGGGGAGGGACACACTGACGGCCTTAGGGGATGCTCAGAGTCTCACCTACCCTGCCATGAAGGAGGCCTTACTTACCAGGTATGGTCTCACCCCTGAGCAGTACAAGGAGAAGTTTAGATCCTACAAGAGAAAGGAATCCCAAACATGGTTGGAATGTGTTGATTCTTGTTGCAGGTCACTGGATGGTTGGGTGAAGGGCAGTAAGGTAAACACGTATGAGGGGCTTTACAATTTAATTGCTTGGGAGCACTTGTACAGTTTATGTTTTCCAGAGCTGCGCCAGCACCTCATTGACAGCAAGCTGACTGACCCCAGGAAGCTTGCACAGGAAGCGGACCGCTGGGAGAGCACCAGGGTCCAGAAGAGGTATGGGGGAGACCACGCCAAGGGTGGGCAGGGTCCCTCTCAGACGAAAGGGGGGGGTAAGGGCAAACAGGATGAGTTCTCTAAAGGGCCCCAAACTGATTCCCAGGGTAAGGATTCCCAACCCCCCAGTGAAAAGAAGCCATGGTTCTCCAAAGGGAGACCAATGGCAGGTGGTCCCCTACGTAAGTGCTATTCATGTGACCAGGTGGGTCATGTGAGGGGGGACCCCAAATGCCCCAAAAGTACACCGGCACCCACTGGTGCACCGTCCCAGGGTTTGGCCAGTGTAGCGCTTGGGGAGGAGTTGGTTTCAGGTGGGTGGGAACCAGCAGAAATGACCCTTGTCTCACTAGGGGACAGTGAGATGGTCCAGAGAAACCTAGTGCCTGATAACACTAAGAAGTACAGGCAATGGGTGACCATCAATGGACAGAGGGTGGAGGCTCTAAGAGACACTGGAGCCAGTGTGACTACAGTGAGGAGTCACCTGGTGTCTGAAGAGCAGATTGATCCCCGGGTACTTCACCAAGTAGTTGCAGTAGACAATTCTGAGCGCCTCTGCAGAGTGGCGCAGGTTCCCTTTGAATGGGGGGGGGTCTCAGGTTTCTGGAAAGTAGCTGTGAGTCCAACCATGCCTGTTGATTGTTTGCTAGGCAACGACCTGGAAGATTCCCCTTGGAAGGAGGTGGAACACAGGTCTCACTTGGAGATGTTGGGTCTGCCTGGGTGGGTATGCGTATCCACCCGGTCTATGGCAGCCAATCAGGGTAGTCAAGAGCCCCTGGAGCCTGAAACAGTGGCCCAGGGGACCGCCAAGAAGAGGAAAGGCAGGCGGCGCGGGAAACCCGCCCCAGAAGTTCCCACGGTCCGGGAGGAGGCAGAGCCTGAGGGTGATGCCCCGGAACCTACAGGGGAACAGGTGGCTGAACTGGGGGAGGTCCCCGAGCTGTCGCAGTGGCAGCAGGAAGGGGGACCCACCAGGGAAGTATTCTGCACAGCGCAGAAGGAGTGCCCTACTCTTGAGGGACTGCGGCAGCAGGCTGCAGCCCAGGCGGCTGGCGGGGCGCCAGGTACTCACCTGATTTATTGGGAGGATGGCCTCCTGTATAGTGAGCCTAAGGTTCCTGAGCCGGGGTCAGCTCGTATGCTGGTGGTACCCCAGGGCTTCAGGACCTTCCTACTGGGTTTGGCTCATGATGTGCCTTTGGCAGGACATCTAGGGCAGGACAAGACCTATAAGAGGCTTGTCTCCCACTTTTACTGGCCCTTGATGAACAAGCAGTCAGCTGCTTATTGTAGATCTTGTCAGACTTGTCAGGCAAGTGGCAAGAGTGGGGGGAAATGCAAAGCTCCCCTCCACCCTTTACCGGTAGTCAGTACTCCCTTTGAAAGGGTAGGAATTGACATTGTGGGGCCTCTGGATCCCAAGACAGCCACGGGCAACAGGTTCATCCTGGTCTTGGTGGACCATGCCACACGGTACCCAGAAGCTATTCCTCTAAGGACGGTCACCGCCCCCGTGGTGGGACGTGCCTTGATGGGGGTTTTTACCCGCATGGGGTTCCCCAAGGAGGTAGTATCTGATAGGGGTACAAACTTCATATCCACTTATATGAAGTCTCTGTGGAAGGTGTGTGGGGTAACCTACAAGTTCACCACCCCTTACCACCCCCAAAGTAATGGTCTGGTTGAGAGATTCAACCGCACCTTGAAAGGCATGATTCAGGGCCTGTCAGAGCCCTTGAGGCGTAAGTGGGACGTCCTCTTGCCATGCCTTCTGTTCGCTTACAGGGAGGTGCCTCAAAAGGGACTTGGCTTTAGCCCCTTTGAGCTCATCTATGGCCACCCTGTGAGGGGACCGCTCAGTCTGGTGAAGGAGGCTTTGGAGAAAGCTCCTAGTAAACCACCCCAGGATGTATTTAGCTACATGCTGGCACTAAGAAACCAGACTGCCCGCTTCAGGAGTCTCGCTCAGGAGAACCTGGAAGCAAGCCAGGAGGACATGAAACGGTGGTACGACCAGAATGCCACTCTGGTTGAGTTTCAGCCTGGACAAAAAGTGTGGGTCATGGCACCAGTGGAGCCTAGGGCTCTCCAAGATAAGTGGACTGGGCCTTTTGAGGTGGTGGAAAGAAAGAGCGAGGTCACCTATCTGGTAGACTTGCAATCCCCCAGGAACCCCTTGAGGGTCCTACATGTCAACCGCCTCAAACCACACTTTGAGCGAACTGAGCTATCCATGCTCCTAGCGACAGATGACGGGGTGGAGGAAGAGAGTGAGCCTCTTCCTGACCTCCTGTCTGCAGGAGAGAAAGATGGGTCTGTGGAGGGAGTGATCCTCTCCCCCTCCCTGACTGAGGAACAGCAGAGGGACTGTCGCCACGTGCTGGGACAGTTCGCCTCACTGTTTTCCCTGATCCCAGGAGTCACACACCTGTGCACACATGATGTGGACACTGGGGACAGTACACCTGTTAAACATAAGGTTTACAGGGTGACTGACAGGGTGAGGGCTTGCATTAAGGAGGAAGTCTCCAAAATGTTAGCCCTAAGGGTTATTGAGCACTCCAGCAGTCCTTGGGCCAGCCCAGTGGTCTTGGTCCCAAAGGCTACTGCTCCTGGTGCCACTCCAGAACTTAGGTTCTGTGTGGACTACCGGGGTCTCAATGCGGTCAGCAAGACTGACGCACACCCCATCCCCCGAGCTGATGAGCTCATTGATCGGTTAGGAGCTGCCAAGTACCTCAGTACGTTTGATTTAACATCTGGGTACTGGCAGATTGCCTTAACTGAAGGGGCAAAGGAGAGGTCAGCATTCTCTACCCCCGATGGGCACTTCCACTTCAATGTGATGCCCTTTGGGATGAAGAATGCCCCTGCCACCTTTCAGAGGTTGGTCAACCAGGTGTTGGCAGGACTGGATGAGTTCAGTGCCGCCTACCTGGATGACATTGCTGTGTTTAGTTCCACATGGGAGGAACACCTGCAACACCTCTGGAGAGTGTTAGAGGCCCTGCAGAAGGCAGGCCTCACTATTAAGGCGAGCAAGTGCCAAATAGGGCAGGGTTCTGTTGTGTACTTAGGACACCAGGTGGGGAGTGGCCAGGTGGCACCCCTACAGCCTAAGATTGACACGATTCTGGCTTGGGAGCCTCCCAAGACCCAGACTGAAGTGAGAGCCTTTTTAGGTCTCACAGGATACTATAGGAGGTTCGTTAAGGGATATGGTACCATTGTTACCCCCTTAACTGAGTTGACTTCTAAGAAGCAACCCAAGAAAGTGATCTGGACAGAGGCTTGCCAGAACGCTTTTGATGCCCTGAAGGCTGCCATGTGCACAGCACCTGTGCTGAAGGCACCTGACTACTCCACGGAGTTTGTTGTACAGACAGACGCCTCAGAGCATGGTATTGGAGCAGTACTCTCACAGCTGAATGAAGAGGGCCTAGATCAACCCGTAGCCTTCATTAGCAGGAGGTTACTACCCAGGGAACGTAGGTGGAGTGCCATAGAACGTGAAGCGTTTGCTGTGGTCTGGGCACTGAAGAAGCTAAGACCCTACTTGTTTGGGACTCACTTCCGAGTTCAGACCGACCACAGACCCCTCAGATGGTTAATGCAGATGAGGGGTGAGAACCCAAAACTGTTGAGGTGGTCCATTTCCCTACAGGGGATGGACTTTACGGTGGAACATCGACCCGGTACAGAGCACGCCAATGCTGATGGTCTGTCCAGGTTCTTCCGCCTTAGTGATGAGAACTCCCATGAGGTTGGGTAGTTGCTCCCCACTTTTAGCTGGGGGGGACACGTGTTAGACTTTTCATCCTTGGCGTGGTCTCCCTTAACTTTTTGCCTCTGTTCCCCAGGTTGTTGATGTGTGCTGGACTCTGATTTTGCTGTTTTTGTTACTCTGGGCACTTTACCACTGCTAACCAGTGCTAAAGTGCAAGTGCTCCTGTTTAAATTGTATGTCAGTGGTTTATCCATGATTGGCATATTTGATTTACTAGTAAGTCCCTAGTAAGGTGCACTAGAGGTGCCAGGGCCTGTAAATCAAATGCTACTAGTGGGCCTGCAGCACTGGTTGTGCCACCCACATAAGTAGCTCTGTAATCATGCCTCAGACCTGCCACTGCAGTGTCTGTATGTGTATTTTTACACTGTAAATTCGACTTGGCAAGTGTACCCACTTGCCAGGCCTAAACCTTCCCTTTCCTTACATGTAAGGCACCCCTAAGGTAGGCCCTAGGTAGCCCCAAGGGCAGGGTGCAGTGTATGGATAAGGTAGGACATATAGTAATGTGGTTTATATGTCCTGACAGTGAAATACTGCCAATTTCGTTTTCACTGTTGCAAGGTCTGTCTCTCTCTCATAGGATAATATGGGGGCTACCTTTAAATATGATTAAAGTGTAGATTCCCCTAGAGAGTAGATGGACGTGTGGAGTTTGGGATCCCTGAACTCACAATTTAAAAATACATCTTTTAGTAAAGTTGATTTTAAGATTGTGAGTTTGGAAATGCCACTTTTAGAAGGTGAGCATTTTCTTGCTTAAACCATTCTGTGACTCTGCCTTGTTTGTGGATTCCCTGTCTGGGTCAGTTTGACAGTTGGGTTGTTTTTCACCTCACACCAGACAGTGACACAAAGGGAGCTGGGGTGTGATCTGCATTTCCTGATTAGCCATCTCTGCTAGGAGGGAGGGGTGGAGTGGTCACTCTCATCTGAAAGGACTGTGCCTGCCTCTGACAATGCTGTCTCCAGCCCCCTGGTGTGTGTCTGAGGCCTTGCCTGGGCAAGGCAGGATTTCACAAGGAGGTGTGAGTCCCCTTTGAAGGAAGGTGACTTCAAAGACTAAAATGGGTATAAGAAGGGCACCCAAACTTACAAACTTCAGAAACACTTCTGGAATCAAGGGGAACCTCTGCCTGGAGAAGAGCTGATCGCTGAGGAACAAGTGCTGCCCTGCCTGTGACTGTGCTTTGTGGAGCTTTCCTGCAGTGCTGCTTCTGCCAGAGTAAGAGGGCAAAGACTGGACTTTGTGTGCCTCCCATCTTGAAGAAGAAATCTCCAAGGGCTTGATGTAGAGCTTGCCTCCTGTTGTTGAAGTCTCAGGGATAGCAAAGACTTCTTCCTGCCAGCACCTGGAGTCTCTGGAGAGACCCCTACTCTGCTCTGTGGTGCCCTTCCAGTTCCTGGGACCCTGAAAGGAGAGGCTGGCAGCCTAAGGACAAAAATACACGCACCGAGCGCCGTGCGGAGAAAAGATCGACGCGAATCCGATCGCGGCTGAGAAAACGACGCGACGCCGGTTCCGCAGCTGAGAAACGACGCCGCAGGAAACGCGACCGAAAAACCGACGCCCGGAGCAGGAGAAACGACGCGCAGCATCGCTGACGGAGGCTGAGAGATCGCACCCTGCGCCGCGGGACTTTCGGATCGTCGTGTGGCTGGCTTTTTCAACGCGCACCGCCGTGCCGAGTTGTTTTCGACGCACCCAGCCGTGCAGGGTTACTTTCGACGCACACCGCCCGTGCGGGGTTATTTTTGGCGCAAACCAGGTACATTTTCACGCTAGCAGCGCTAGTGTGGTGTTACAACTACCTAAAGACTCTTTTTATTTTAAACCTTTAAAAAATCATAACTTGACTTGTGTATGTTGGATTTTTGTCGTTTTGGTCTTGTTTTGTCTAGATAAATATTTCCTATTTTTCTAAACTGGTGTTGTGTCATTTTGTAGTGTTTTCATTAAGTTACTGTGTGTGTTGGTACAAATACTTTACGCCCAGCACTCTGAGGTTAAGCCTACTGCTCTGCCAAGCTACCAAGGGGGTAAGCAGGGGTTAGCTGAGGGTGATTCTCTTTTATCCTAACTAGAGTGAGGGTCCTTGCTTGAACAGGGGGTAACCTGACTGTCAACCAAAGACCCCATTTCTAACACTATGTAAATTGAGTAATTGGGAATGCATCCACCTATTCAGTAGTATTTTCTTTCATCCCTCTGTAACCAAGACCAGTACTGTTTATGGAAGCCTGGTTTGTGATATGATTGTACATGTAACCAATGTAGATTTGCATGTGCATTCTGTTAGTATGTGTGTGTATGCATGTGTCTATGTGTGCATGTGAGTGATTCGCTGTTACTCTGTGTGCTTGGAAAACTGCATGTATTGTGAGCTGTCTCTACTGATTCCTGCAGGCCCTTGTGAATGAATACCAGCATATGTAATTGGCTATGTGCTATGGTGTCTGTAAGTGGCTTGGTCTGCCTGGCCCATTGTGTCTAGGTTTGTTGCATTGTGCTTGCATGGATCTTTGAGTCGTATTGCTCTTTCTGTATATGTCTATGCATGTGTTTGATCTATAACAATGTCGGCCTGCATACTATGTGGCTGAGTCACGAAAGAGAATTTGGAGCACGCAAAATAGTCCTCTAGTAGCGCTAATTCAAGTACTACAAAATGTACTTCACAAAGATAAGGCTGGAAATCTGCACTTCTCTTGTTTTTCGGCATGGAGATTTCTGCCCTAGTGGCGGAGATCTCCACACACATTGGAGGGAAGGCAGCTAATGGTGGGAACATGGAGAATAATTACCACAAAATGGAGTTCTGAGAAATGTAAGGAGGGGTTTAGAAAGGGACGTTACATTATATGTGTGTGTGTGTGTGTGTCTATATGTTTACTAGTTATTGTTTACTGAGCTATCTATAAGTTGCACTCCCACCATGCACTACTTATAATGTCACATATCACATCACTGATGACATTGCGAATGTCAGAAACAAGAAAGTCCTTTTTAGGGAATTTTCGGCATGTCAAGAGGAGGACTTCTTGGTGACAGGTGCTATGTTTCTTCGTGCTCAGGAACAGCCTACTATCTTCAGGGACAAGGCCAGACACCGGATTGTAACTGGGAATCTGGTATTGCCACAGCAAACAACATCCAATTAGGAAGGGGGAAAACTTAAACTGGAAACAGGAACACCTTCCTGTTGACCACACCAGCAGCTAGAAGAAGAGGAAAAATGACAAAAAGGACAGAAACCATGTCCAGTGAGCGAGCAATCAACAGATACAAATGAGACGTAACTGGACTCCCCTTTTTTTTTAATGGGAAATACCATGTGACATAATCCAAGAAGTGTTTGAGCCAACTTGCCTTAAATTGGGAAGTGAATAATGGTAAAATGGTATAATAAAACATAAGAAAACATTTCAGTTGTAGAGTAAAACTGTTAACTCTATAAATCCTAATATCTTTCTAGCAGCTTAACATAAATGCTGTGCTGCCATCAAAATCCTCCTGCATGCCGCATTTGCAGGTCAGAGAATCGGCGAATGGGGGCCTGCGTGCCTTTTTAGATGCAGGGGAGGAATAACTGCCCCATAGTTCTCTGGATGCCTTCCTAGACGCGCAGGAGATAATCACGACCGACCGAGAGTATGGCACACTAGCCCTGCTGCTCAAACACTCAGCAAAGAACAGCTTAGAGTCCGGCCTACATGCCGGAAGCAACCACCTGGACCAGCGGCAGTGTAGTGGTAAGGGGGGTTTCCTTATTGTCAGAGTCATTAAAGGGAGCCAACGACTCAAAAAAACTCTCTTCTTATTTAAACTCTGACCTAACTAGAAACTACACAGTGTAGTTATAGTTACGTCAGAGATTCCGTAGGAAAGACATTTTTCTTTCCTCTTATTCCTTTAGCGCCCTTTGATAAATCAACACAAAACTTTCCAAACAAACTCTCAACCAACTTTGGCTTCTTCATGGAAAGTTTCACACTGAACTGTTAATCAGAGGCCAAGAAAAGGGGGGCCCAGAAGTGTGAGTTGAAAATGGCTGAATGGAATTACACTAAATTTGGCAAAAAATTAGAATTGTACTGAGAAAGCTTGTGTTTTATTGTGAGGGATTTGGTTTACGTCTGGTTGAACTCTGGTAAAAATCTAGAGCTATCTAGACAACTGGTGTTCATAATTGCTCCTTTTGTCCCATTTAAAGTGAATAAGAAGATCTTGATTGGCAGTAAGAAGAATATGCTGTTGCAGCCATTACAGGACTGGGGCAGTTGCTACCCTGTGCTTGTAGCAAAGAGCCTAGTGACTTCAGGGGATACTGATAGCCTCTAGGCACTAAAAGCAGTGGCAAAGTGAGTTACACACCTAGATCTATATTAAAATGTTTAAGTTTTATAAAATAATCTATAAATAGTAATGAAAATGAAAAACACCTATAAGGGAAGCAGGAGGATAAGCCTGGGGTGAGCAGCAAAATGCCTGCAGAAGTTGGTATTCTCAGTAGGTCTCCAATCCAAGTACTAACCTGGCCCGCCATGCTTAGCTTCCAAGATCGGATTCAGTGGGAGCATTGTTGCGGTCATGGAACGGCTGCAATCATGGAAGAATGCCATTTCAGCCCCTTATGCTGACACAGGCACCGAATCGCAGAATGCTGCTTTAACCATCTTTCAAAACTCCCCTTCACTAAATGCCCTTCTTTCTTTGCTCTCTCACACATCTCTCATACACTTGTTTCAGAAAGTCAAAGTCAGGGATAGCCCCTTCCTTGAACACTTTTTGTACTTGTTTTATTTGCACATCCAAAGAGACTCAAACAGCATTTCTTTAGGCCCTAGCTCTAGTAGCTGTAGCAAGGCAGCACAATAACTGCTGATGACAAGATCATAGATCTGCTTTTAGGAATGAACCTAGTGACCTTCCTTGGTTATGGTGGACTCTAGGTACACAAAGCAGCGACAATGTGCCATTAAAGAGTTACAGGCCCAGGTCTATTTTAAAATGTTTGACCTTGAAAAATGAATAATACTAATGAAAATCCAAAACGTACATGATAGAGGAAGGATGGAGAGTCTGCGGTGAGCGGTAAAATTCCTACAGATCCTGTTTTTTCCAAGCAGTTTCCCATCCAAGGATTTACCATGCCCTGACCTTAGCTTCCAAGCGTGGATAAGATCAGACACATTGAGGGTGGTATCGCTGCACTTCACTTCCATCTCAATGTTCTTGTGCTGACACAAGCGCAGGCTCACAACCTCCTGCTTCCACCACCCTTCAACACTCCCATTTGCCCAATGTCATCCTACCTACACGCTCTCAGACACCTCTCATACACCTGTTAATGTCAGCCACGGTCAGGGACAGCCCTTTCCTTCCACACTCTTTTCCTTTGCTCGTCACAGGTGCTCATCTAGCATCCTTTTAAATGCTAGCACTCATCTAGTATCCTTTTAAATGCTGTCACTCATCTAGTATCCTTTTAAATGCTATCACTCATCTAGCATCCTTTGAAATGCTATCACTCATCTAGCATCCTTTTAAATGCTATTACTCATAAATGCTATCACTCCGATAGCATCCTTTTAAATGCTATCACTCATCTAGCATCCTTTTAAATGCTAGCACTCATCTAGCATCCTTTGAAACGCTAGCAGTCATCTAGTATCCTTTTAAATGCTATCACTCATCTAGCATCCTTTTAAATGCTATTACTCATAAATGCTATCACTCAGATAGCATCCTTTTAAATGCTATCACTCATCTAGCATCCTTTTAAATGCTAGCACTCATCTAGCATCCTTTGAAACGCTAGCAGTCATCTATCACCCTTTGAAACGCTAGCAGTCATCTAGCATCCTTTGAAATGCTAGCACTCATCTAGCATCCTTTTAAATGCTAGCACTCATCTAGCATCCTTTTAAATGCTAGCACTCATCTAGCATCCTTTTAAGAGCTATCACTGGCTGCTGTAGCAGCAGTAATGCAGCTCGTTAAAAACTACCTACCAGCCATGCCGCCTTGAGCTTGTAACAAATGGATTAGTAACTTTCCCGGGTTACCAGTGGATTCCAGACACTTGAAGCAGTGACAATTTGGCATTAGAGAGTAACAAGCGTGGGTCTATTCTGAAACGTTTGACCTTAGCAAACAGTGCAGCAATAATAATGAACACGAAAAATATAAATTAGAATGGAATTACAGTCAGAGGTAAAATACCTACAGAAACAAGTACTAATCATATCTGCACTTATCCAACGATAGTTTAAATTACGTGCATTTGCATCATTTTTTATTACGAAACATTGATAGTAACCATCATTTTTAAACTATTTTCTTAAATAAAGAAAAAATAATCTTATTGTCATGGTAATGCTAAATCTAACCTTGTAATTAATTAATTTTAAATGATGTAAATCAGTTTCAATTAAGATCTATTGTTTTATTATATTAAATTTTTAACCTTGAATCGAATAACTACAATGAAAGAAATCATGAATGTAATTCTTACTGTAACCATAAAGTTACTTATTAATAAAAACCTTTACTTTTTCATCAACGTTTTCTTATTATATAAATACTAAACATAACCCTGCAAATGGTATTGAATTATATTCAAGGAAATGTTATTACATTTAAAATAACTATCTTCTGACACAATCCTTAACACTAACATAGTCTTTATATTATTTTTTCAATTAATTACTGCAATACCACCCTTACACAGAGGGCTAACCCTAACTGAAACAATAAAAACAATATAATTATTTACTGACAATTAAGTCTCCAACATAGACGTTTTAAGGTTGGGCAAATTGGGCTCTATCCCAGGGCCACTACCTTTCAAGGGGCCACTGATAGAGCCAACTTTGTTCTGCAGAGAGGCTTGCCCTGATGATCTTGACTAATTCTTAAACAGATTGATTTCCTTTAATTTAAATTTAAAGTATATCCCCAGGAAGAAAGAAGGTGCACCTATTATTATACTATTTAGTTATTCATTTGTATATTTATTTATTTCTTTAAATATTCTACATCATGTTTATGCCATATTATTGAATAAGGAAATTAGATTTTAGCACTGTTTATTGGAGACAGTGTGGATGGTTTGTTTTGATAGGGGAGATACTAGTGGCCCTCAAAAAAGATGGTAAGAAATTGCCCTCAGATAAGCTGGCCTGAAAAATGCCACCTAATTTCAAGTGTCCCGTGGCTCTTGAAAACAGTAGAATAGGTTGCTGCAATCCCTTTGTGAACATTTATGGAAAGGAAAGAGATATTGAGCTACAAGATGGCTTCCACTCGAACAGCTTGAACCGAGGTACAGAGTTTTTCCGACTGGACATTTAGATGTACATGCTGAATACCATGGAAACTGGTGAGCCAGTGTTTTTAATGCTCCTAGCTCTTTTGTCAGCTATCAACACTCTAGGTATAAATTGGGAAAAAGAGGCAGAGGGGAAGCTGAATGTTAGTGAACGCTGGGTTGAGTCATTTCCCTATCACCAGATAGCAAGGGTGGTAGCTTCAGAAAGGAGTACATCAATACCGATAGTAGAACATTGCGCACTAAGTGGTCATGCCTCTTTCCTTTGTTATTTATTCTTTATGTCTTAGAGCTACATCAGCTACTCAGAAAATGTGTAGATGAGTAGCAGACCTACACTTAAAATATGCAAACCCAGCAGGACCAAGCAGAAAGATTAGAGACGAGTCACTGAAGAGTTTTTCCAAGTACTCACATGGAAGTTTACCAACTGGCGTAGCATCAATATGGCCAAAACAGAGCTTTTGCTACCAGGCAGAGATCACTGCTTAAAGAGTAGTAGCTCAAAATACAAATTCTTCACAGTTTTGGTCTCATAAGTTGCCTCAGTAACAAAGTGAAAATCGTGGATGTTGTACTAGACTCTTGAGTAGCTATAGATAAGGATACACATACTAGAACATGATTTCAACATCTATGTGGCATTAGATAGCCAAAAACGCACCGCCATATTTACAAAGTGGTGCAATGCATGCATTGTGCCACTGTGTAACCCTTTTGCACTACATTGACCTGCACTAGGCATAATGTATGCAAAGGGGGCATTCCCCGTTGGGGGGGAGGGGGGCAGAAAAAAGGGCAAAAGGAAATCTAAGAGACTTCCTTGCACCATTTTGTCTGCACTTTTAACGCAGATAAATACAATGGGTCCCTATGTACTCTGCAGGAGTAGTGCCAACATTTTGGCACTCTTCCTGCAGAGTACAACAATGGCGTCAAAAAAATGATGCTATTGCCCCCTACACTGCGCCATGGTGTGCTGTATTTTAAATGTGGTGCACACATGGTGGCAGTAGGGGGGTGCTAAGGAGTGCAAGGAGAGTGGCACTGCACTGGGTGCAGCCCCAGTTTTCTTAAATGCGCCCCTAGGCATCTACACTCAAAGAATAACAAAGCAACAGCAGCAGGATCCATTACAGGTGGCAAAACTGACTGTGGCCGCGGAAGTCTAGGCGAGAGCTCATTCGATGTAAGAAGCCTTCAGATGCTGCAGAGTTCAGGAGCGAAAGATTACATGACACCTATTTTGCAGAAGCTCCACTGTCTCCGCAGCGTTGCATATGAATTCAAGATCTGAATTTTAATCAATAAAGAGTTTTTTTGCCATTTCGCCTTCTTAGTTGTTTTTTTCAACTACAATTTGGAGTCAAAACCCTGCAGAAAAATCCCCTTTATTAATTTACCGTTATTAATTATTGTATATGGTATCCTCCTGCTGCTGAAGGTGGCATTGACCTGTCTCCTCTGATGTTCTAATGCTGTACACTGGCCTGACACTACAACCCCCCTTTAGCAGAGCGAAGAGTTGTCACACCATTTGTAACCAGTCAAATGTTCTTCAAGTTACACCTTGGGCAGAGTCGTCAGTCACAACCTGATGCGTGGGAAGATTAACAATGAGCCAGATGGATGGCTTGGAGATACACGTATATGGAATATTAGGGTGGTCACGTCACTCCATGTTAGAAGGACACACTACAGCCGGCTTTTCCTCATATTTATAAAATTGGAGCATTCTAGGAGCTAGAAGCCTTTAACTGCTTCTGATGATCCCCCTGCAGTGGGAGGTTTAATGGTAGCAATTTGTATAAGAAAACCCAAGTGGTGGTGTGTAATGTCCCAATAAATTCGACTGACCCATTACAAGATGGATAGTAAAGATGGTTGTGGAATGGCAACGCAATGGTTAAAATACCTCTGAGAGAACCCAGTGATGAAGCAAGGGCAGGCATGGACGGGTTTCCAATGTCCTCTAAAAAGTGTAACATTTATACAAGCTAGTAACCCATGTAACAGTCAGTCAACAGCGTTTGTGACTTACTGAAGCATGAAAGTGTGAGAATTTGAAAGAACCCCCAAAAATACTCAATAATTTAAGAAGCCTGAGATGTCACAGGTCTCTTTGGAAGACTCACAAATAGCAGGCATTTGTATAGTTTTACAGAAACAGTTTCTGGGGTGTGAAAAGCGGAAATGTGAAAAGGGATATTAAGGTTAAGGAGCAAAAAGGATTATGTGTGAAGTGAGGAAGGAGCTTGGTGAAAGAGACACTTGTCTTAAAATCTTGGGATTTGTGTATGAAGGACAGAGAGCTATTCTGCTGTAGCGCTTTCTGGTGCAGCAACGTGTTTCTGTTGTGATGGAAGGAGTAGATTTACATTAGCTCCAACTTGGAAACATACGGGAGGTATTTGATTGACAATCATAGATCTGACCCTAAAGCTAAAACTTAGATCACCTCAATGGAGTCCAAAGCATTACGAAGTACAGGCGGCAAGGGAGAAGGGGGGAGACAGGACAAACTTACCGCCAGAGGAACTGATGTAATAAATAGGATGCAGTGTGAGCTATTGATTTTAATACAGAAATAATACTTGTATGCGTCTTTGGAACAGAAAGAGAGCAGCATATAGAGGAGGAAGAACAGGAAAAGGGATTAAAAGGTAGCCACCAAACATAAGGTACACCTTACATGTAAGTGGGCGGTGCATTTCACCGTCATATCTCCCTACTGCATTTCGTGTTTCTTCATCAGTTTTTTGTTCTGCAGCAGTAGAGGTAGAGAGATGACATTCCAATCAAAGCAATGTCATTGTTATCTCTATTTGTTTTTACAGTTATTTCAATGTTGTTTAACATGTTAGCCTGTGACACTTCCGTGCACAGTTGAATGTTGGACATATATTTGAAATAGACATGTCCCCTAACTTACCCTGGAAAGGATTCAAAGCTTATGGGAAGAGGGTTATATTAAGTTCACAGTTAAGAGATACAGAATCGAGAATCCAAAAGTGCAGTAGCAAGAACTCCAACATGCCCCCAGGCTAACCAACACACTAACAATCACCAGTGACACACATATGCAGAGCAGCCTGTTTGACATCCCAGCACTCCTTGACATAAGTGAAGCTTACATCAGTTTCTACTAAGGGCACAGAAACAAATGAACAACTACAACCCCCTCAAACAACCAGAGGAAACATAGGTGAAGAAGACAAGTTTGGAAGGCTATTAGAATGGGGAAAGGAGGACAAGGAAACAGGGAGAAGCAACATGGAGGAGAAAATACAAGAATTTGGAAACCATTTCCTTACATGACTACTAACATCAACGACTACATGAGGAGAACAACAATGAAGATCCTCAAATTCCACTGTGACATCTTAGTACAGACACTAGTTCAGGTGGAGGAAAAGTATTCCAAGTTGAATAGATTCCATCAAAATGGTCTCTTCAGTAGACTTTGATCAAAGCCATGTCTGAAGGAAGTCATCTCATTACTGATTTCGGAAATTGTGGGAGAATCAGCAAGCTCAAAGGTGTCATTTGGAGCCTCTGATCTAACCACTCTTGACATGTTACACACCTCCTCCTGAATCCAGAACCACAACATTCCTCCTCACTTCAGAAGTGGTAAGTGGTCCTTAGGATCCAGAACTCCCCTTCCTCGCCATGCCCGGTTCCTTCACCCCAACCATATCATCTAACTCTCCAAACAACATGCATAATGCAGTTCTTGGTATACTTCTGATATCCTCTTTTCCTCAAAGAAATTAGATCCTCTTTTTTTGTAACACACATATGCTATCACCCACCAGCCATGTAGGATTTAGTTCTGAGTTGCGTTTCTCCTTCGCAAACAAAAGAAAGGAGAACTCGAGGTCACATGGTTGGAAGCATTGTGACATGTTCACCAAGTCGCACAAAACACATTCCTATGTCAGCTTCCCTCTGGACAAAACGCATCCCAACTCTGTTCATATGCTGGGATAAACCACTGATCAGTGGAGAATAAGTTGTTGGTGAACCACCAACAAGCTACACTAAACTCATTGGATACCTCGTAACACAAATTGGAAACAATTGTCTGTGAATAAGTATTTTGGAATTGATTCATATGCAAATTCATCCTTTAGGAAACCTATGACAACTTTGAGCATCATTGTGTTTACTCACTGGGTTACAAGCCACTTTTGAAGTGTAATCTTATAACAACAGCACATACTGGATCTATTAGCATAAAACAATGTCAACCCCAATTGTGTGCAAGTCTCAAGATGGACTTCCAGTTGGGAAAGTGGAGCTGAATGTGGCAACTAACTTTTACCATGTTTTGGCACAGAGAATGCAGTACTTGACTACACACCTCACCTACCAATCCACCTCCATCCGTCAATAGAGTTCATTCACCCTGGTTATGGTTACCTTTCTCGCCAAGTGACCCTCATGTGCCAGACTGATCATCTCCCTCAATCTCACTTGGGCCACCAGTCTAAAACACATCAAATGCTCACTCTCAGGCACGCTTAGCCCCTATTCCACATTTCAAAAACATTTTACAGTGTTTGACAGGTCCTTGGTGTTCTGTCAGCCTCTAACCACAAATTTGTTGACTGTGTGCTCCACAAATAGAATTTACAATGTTGTAATGCCAGGTGCATGCCAAAGCCTCCCTTTCAAAATCCAAGTCGTTTTTTTCTGCCTAAGGCCACCATCTTCCTCTCATTATAGACAATCTGTGACAAGACCATACCTAACCCTTTTACTGGCATTAGTGGTCAGCACAGTTTTGTTTGTGTGCACCAAAGTGGCTTAAGGAGGGTATACTACTTATCTTAATTTTAACAAACCTAAAAGCCCCATCCCAGTCTTATACCTATATGAACTTTGTCTGCTTTTTGAGTAACAATTGCAGAGGCTGTATAGCACTCACAAAATTAAAAAAGATCTTAGAAGAAAACTCTGAGAGTCCTAGGAATGACCTGACATGCTCTTTGTCGGAGGAAATAGGAGCCTTGACAATCCTTCTAACCAATTCCAATTTGGGGCTAAGGCCGTCCTCTGCCATTGAGTGGCCCAGATAGTATATAGTGTTAACATGATATTTACACTCATCCCTCTTCAAAGTGGCAAAACAATCCAACAATCTTGTCATAGCCCTCAAAATCTTATCATGGGTCTTCTTGATAATTTCTCAAGATGAGTATATTGTCTTGAAAAAATAGGACTTGGGGTATCCCTTGAAATACAACCTTAGCCACCCTTTGTAAACATGCAGCAGGAGACGCTAACCTGAAGGGCATCTTGACAAATCTGCATGCTTCAAAGGTGTAAAAAATTATATGAGCTGTATGAATTCCTCTTGCAACCTATCCTTACGAAGCATAATTAGCATCTCAGAGATGTTAGAGGTGGTTGTTGTCTAACCATATGCACTAGTTTAGGTCCAGAAGGTTGATACTCATTCTAATGTGTTTCCCATAAGCTCAACTCACACAAACCATTTTGATGATTCAATTTCCTCGATCACTCACAGATTTATTTGTGTGTGAAGTTCCTTCTTACATGGGCTTGAAATTCAATTCAGAAGCCCCCTGAATTTATGCATGGCATAGTATTGTTTTTAAGAATGATCTAATCTACAAATTTTCTCAATAGTTTTAGGGCCTCATTTTGACCCTGGCGGCCGGCAGTAAACTGGCGGTAACACCGCCAACAGGCTGGCGGTGTACCACCAGTGTTTTATGACCGTGACGCATTAGCCACGGCCATACCGCCGGCCCCTACACTTGCCTGCAAGGCTTCCACCAGGCGGTCCTAATCCCCAGGGCGGTCCTAATCCCCAGGGAAGCCCTGCTTGCAGCGTTGCCCTGGGGATTATGAGTTCCCAACTGCCAGCCTTTCCATGGCGGTAATCACCGCCATGGAAAGGCTGGCGGTAAGGGGAACTCAGGGTGCCCCTGAGGGCCATGCGCTAGGCATGGGCAGTTGAGGGGCCCCCAGGCACAGCCCAATTGCACATTTCACTGCCCAAATTTCGGGCAATGAAATGTGCGACAGTTGCTGCTGCACCCGCTGCACATCAACAGTGCCACTCGCTCTGTTATGAGCCAGCTGCAGTGTTGATGTGACTTTTCCACTGTCCCAGCTGAAATGTCAAAATAGGGAGCCACAAATACCACCAGCACTGGGGGTATAGTGGCACCCGCGGCTTCGGGGGTCTTTTTGTAAGACCGCCAAAGTCGTAATGAGGGTCTTAATTCCTTGCTAAATACACCCAGGAACTTCTCACTAATATCACACTACTCACCCATATTTGCCATCAACATAACCTGTTTAGGTGTATTGTGCGTGAGAGTTATGCCCATGTCACACTGATGGTTCGTCCCCCAAAACACTGTTACCACTCTTCAAAGCGTATACGCTGGCAAAAGTCTCCTTGTCACTGAATGGTATCCTCATCACACCATAGCTCAGAAAATCAATTTTGCTCCCCCTGTAGATCATAGGACTAATATCCATAGGTGATAATTCAACTTTATCTTTAGTAAAATGTCTCTCCCTAATCTTGTCCCAGACCACGGTGTAGGGTGAAACTCAATCTGCTAATATCATCACCTTCCTGCAACCCAACACAATTTTACAATCCAGCATAATCACTGTTCCATAAACCACATCTTTATCTTCTCTTACTCTTATAACTAGCTTTTTCATGGCTTCAGTAATGCACAGAACACTTAGGTCAATTTGATTTATGCAGACTCTAACATAGTGGCACTCCATTCCCATTTCCTACACATGGAATTCTTGGAAAAGCATCCCGGACTCTAAGACAAGTGCCCAAGGTTGCAGCATCTGTGACACTTCACATGCTCTTTACTCTCATTATTGGATATGAATATCTCGCCCTGAGGGCCAGGTCTCCTCCCACACTCTTCTTCTCCATGATTAGCAACCAGGTTATATTGTATTGTATTGCATTGTAATAGTATTTATATAGCGCTTATTACCGCTGACAAGGCGTCAAAGCGTTTTTCGCCGAGTAGCACGCTACTCCGGAAACCAAGAGGAACTAGTGGTGGACCAGTAGAGGGAAACATGAGTACAGCCCCAGCACTATTATGAGAGTCGATGTGAGCAGAGGACACAGGAGACCGCCCGCTGGACCGACCAGAGCAATGATGGGACAGAGGAGGGAAGAACCCAGAAGTGCCAATCGGGAGTCCCAGCAATAGGATGAGGCCTGTGATGAGCAAAGGAGAGATGGAGGAGGGGAGAGTCTGTGGAACGGGTCATGGAGAATCACAGCAGCAGGAGGGGTCCCAGACGAGTCAAAGGTGAGACAAATGAGGGAGAATCCAGCAGGGCCGTCTGGGAGATCATGGTAGCAAACCAAGGCCTGGGTGAGCCAGATGCGGAAGAGGAGGGAAGAGCCCAGGCAGGGCTCCCCGGAGAAGAAAGCAGCAGAACGGGCCTGGGACGAGCCAGAGCGGGGCCGGAGGACAGACCAACAGAAACATGACTTATGGTGATGGGTAGACAAAGCAAAGATTAAAGCCCACAAGAGAGCAAAACATATATTATTTTTATTGTTTTATAATTTTATTCATTATTCTTATTATTTTCTTTTACTCTAGTTTACTTATTGTTAGACCTGACAGCCTTAGGGTGGTCATCCCTAACTTTTTGCCTGCCTCCCTCCACTTTTTGGACACTGTTTTCGCTGGCTTTTAGAACCTGCGCACTTTACCACTGCTAACCAGTGCTAAAGTACATATGCTCTCTCCCTTTAAACATGGTAACCTTGGATCATACCTGACTGGACTATTTAATCTACTTATAAGTCCCTAGTAATGTGCGCTATATGTGCCCAGGGCCTGTAGATTAAATGCTATTACTGGGCCTGCAGCACTGGTTGTGCCACCCACTTAAGTAGCCCCTTTACCTTGTCTCAGGCCTGCCATTGCAAGGCCTGTGTGCGCAGTTTCACTGACACCTCGACTTGGCATTTAAAAGTAACTGCCAAGCCTAAACCTCCCCTTTCTCTACATATAAGTCACCTCTAATGTGTGCACTAGGTAACCCCTGGAGCAAGGTGCGGTGTGGGTGAAAGGCAGGACATGTACCTGTGTGGTTTACATGTCCTGGTAGTGTAAAACTCCTAAATTCGTTTTTACACTACTGTGAAGCCTGCTCCCTTCATAGGCTAACATTGGGGCTGCCCTCAAACAGTATTGAAGTGGTTGCTGCTGATCTGAAAGGAGTAGGAAGGTCATATTTAGTATGGCCAGAATGGTAATACAAAATCCTGCTGACTGGTGAAGCTGGATTTAATATTACTATTCTAGAAATGCCACTTTTAGAAAGTGAGCATTTATTTGCACTTTAATCTTTCTGTGCCTTACAATCCATTGTCTGGCTGGGTTTAGTTGACAGTTCCTTGTGCATTCACTCAGACACACCCCAAACATAGGGTACTCAGCCTCACTTGCATACATCTGCATTTTGAATGGGTCTTCCTGGGCTGGGAGGGTGGAGGGCCTGCTCTCACACAAAGGACTGCCACACCCCCTACTGGGACCATGGCAGACAGGATTGAACTGAAAGGGGACCTGGTGCACTTCTTAGCCACTCTTTGAAGTCTCCCCCACTTCAAAGGCACATTTGGGTATAAAACAGGGCCTCTGCACTACCTCATCAGACACTTGCTGGAGAAGAAACCTGAACCAGAATCTGCATCCTGCCAAGAAGAACTGCATGGCTGCCTAAAGGACTCACCTCACTGCTTTCTACAAAGGACTGCTGCCTTGCTGTTGCCCTGCTGCCTTGCTGAACTCTTGCCTTGCTGCTGAAGTGCTTTCCAAGGGCTTGGATAGAGCTTGCCTCCTGTTCCCTGAAGTCTCAGGACCAAAAAGACTTCTCTTTTTCATTTGGACGCCTTGTGCGCCGAAAAAGTTGATGCACAGCTTGCTCGGGGTGAAAAATTCACCGCACGCCGATCCAGAAAGACACCGCTCAACGCGACTCCTGCGGTGCGACTGGAACTTCGACGCACGGCCTGTGAGGGAGAAGATTCCACGCACAGCCCACCGGAATGACACACAGCCGGAAAACAAGCCTAGGATTCTACGCACAGACCCCGGGACATCTGGTAATCCCGCAAACCACAGAAGGAGACAGTCTGCGCACCGAAAAAGGACGCACAACTTCCCCGCGTGAAAAATAATGACGCAAGTCCGTGTGTGAAGGGGCGAAACCGACGCACACACCATTTTTCCATGTATCTCCTCCTCTGCGGCCCTTTGCGGAGATTTTCCACTTCAAACCAGGTACTTTGTGCTTGAAAGAGACTTTAGCCCTCAATCCAACTTTGGCGGGCGGCGGGAACCGCCAATCGGCCGCCATGCGACCAAAAGACCGCTGCCGGCATTCCAACATTCCCGCTGGGCCGGCGGGCGCTAACCAAGTTAGCGCCCGCAGGCCCAGCGGGAATGAGGCCGCAACACAGAAGCCGGCTCCGACTGGAGCCGGCGGTGTTGCGGCCGTGCAACGGGTGCAGTTGCACCCGTCGCGCTTTTCACTGTCTGCTAGGCAGACAGTGAAAAGCTGTCCGGGGCCCTGTTAGGGGACCCCTGCACTGCCCATGCCAGTGGCATGGGCAGTGCAGGGGCCCCCAGGGGTCCCAGGACACCCCTTACCGCCAGCCTCTTCCTGGCGGTGAAAACCGCCAGAAACAGGCTGGCGGTAAGGGGGTCAGAATCCCCAGGGCAGCGCTGCCCTGGCGGATTCGCCCAGCTGGGGCAAAAACGGCGGGAAACCGCCGGATCCGGTTTTCTGACCGCTGCTTTACCGCCGCGGTCAGAATGGGCTTTGAAGCACCGCCAGCCTATTGGTGATGCTTCCGTCATTCTGCGCCCTGGCGGTCCGAGACCACCAGGGTCAGAATGACCCCCTTTGTTTGCTTTTTAAAGACTTAAGACACTTTATATCATTTTTCAGTGATACCTCTACAATTTCATATTGCATCTTTATTCGTTTTGACCTGCAATTACCCAGATAAATATTATATATTTTTCTAAACACTGTGTGGTGTATTTTTGTGGTGCTATATTGTGTTATTGTATGATTTATTGCACAAATGCTTTACACATTGCCTTCTAAGTTAAGCCTGACTGCTCATGCCAAGCTACCAGAGGGTGGGCACCGGATAATTTGGATTGAGTGTGACTTACCCTGACTAGAGCGAGGGTAACCTGAGTGCCAACCAAAAACCCAATTTCTAACACTTATTTATAATTTGAATTTTATTTATGGATGCTGATTCAGATTTATATGCTGACTCATTCACCACATTCATTTCATTGCTATGACTTTCTCACTTATCACGCCTCGAGCCCACTGTGTTCTTCCCATACATTATTTTTACACTTTCTTGGAGGCCAGCGTTTTTTTAGCCGAAAGCTCTCTTGGATCCCTTAGTTTTTGGTAAATCTTACCAATTGATTCCCAATTAGTGAATCAGTCAGGTACCTAAAAGTTACATGTACGCAGCAGCATTATAAAATATGCATTTAACTTTCCATCGTTTTGGGTTTCACTTGTCTCTTGCAAATAATTCATGCTGTTCGACAACCACATTAATACGGTTACCAAATTGTCCCTCCAAGGTGGGCGTGGCTAACCACCGACAAAGATGGCTGCACATTAACATTTCTCACTAGCTGATGATGCAAATCCCCAGACATCCGACCACAATTCAGACTGTGCTCCGTGCCAGGACAGCACGGGTGTGTTGGCAACTCGTGGCTGCACCGTGTTCCCTGACAAGCCAAACTGAAAAACAGCAGCCTGGGTGGAAGAGGTGGTGGGTCCCTAGGCTGGCCTACAAATGAAGCCTTCCCCTTCTGGTGCTCAGAGCACAATTGAGGAGAGGATAAATCCTCTGGTTCTCTCGCAGAGCCCGACACAGATAAGCCGCAATCGGCAGCTGGCCATGGACTTTTAGCAAAGTCAGTAGTTACCTGGCTCACTAATCTTCACCCTGCATTGATGAATAGCCAGTGCAAAGACTTGCTTACCTGTGATCTGGATTGCCCGCACCCAGTTAGTGTCAACCAAAAGGCCACGTATACCAACTTGCCATCATTGCTATTGGGAGAACTCTGATTGCTCTGCAGCTAGGAAGAATTGTTGGGGCAACAGCGCCACAATTGGCAGATACTGTGCCATGGTTCAGAACCGAAACCCCATACCTATACAGATGAACAATCTGGATAAATTTGCAATACCAGTGGCTGCCTCCAGTGGGGAGACACAGACAGCGGTAGGTGAAGAAAGTGGCCGGGATGCCCAACCTGAGGAGGACCCCTCGTTGAAGGAAATCATGGCAGCCATAGAGGTGCTCAACGGTATGATTGAGCCAAAACTGGACACTGTTACAGTAGATGTTAATCTGTTGCAAGTGGACTTTATGAAAATTGCTGAGAAAGTCACAGTGGCGGAAATGCAAATAAATGGACTGAATTTACAAAAAGGCTGGAAGAGCAAGTCTGCACCTTGACAAAACAGAATGCAATAATGTCAGCCAGGCTGGAGGATCAAGAGAGAGATCACCAAAACAACATTTGAGTGGTGGGGCCCCTGGAGGGGGCAGAGGGGTCCAGTGTGAATCTTTTCTTGGAGGACCCTGTCCGGAACACGCTCTGCCCAATACTATTATCCAGCTTCTTTTCCATTGAGCGGGCCTATAGAACGCTGGGCCCAACACCATGTCCTGGTGCACCACGAGAAAGATCATTGCAAGGATGTTCAACTATAGAGACTGGGATGCAATCCTCCAGGCAGTCTGCAGCCACGAAGATCTCAGCTATGAAAATACACTCATCCGCTTCTTTCCGACTACACCCTCCAGGTGCAGAGAGAATGTCAGAATGTTCAAGAGGTCAAGAAAGTTCTCACAGCTAAAGAGATTAAGTATATCATATTGTACCCGACTGCGAGTGGTGACAGAGGGCAAGAAATAGATCTTCGCCTCTCCGGAGGAGGACTTGCACTGGGTCGAAGGGTGGTAAGTAGCTGGCAAGAAAGACCTTTAGGAACAGAGAGCCCTGCACCCTTGAAATACTCCTGTGAAGCACAGTACATCCTCCCCTGAAAGACAGCTGAGCCAAGGACACATGAGATACTGACCCAAAATGGGCCTTGTGGTATTATGTGTGATGTGCTGTGGGGTCTTGGGACTACACTACAATTGAGGGACCTAGCCTGTGACTGAGTGCAATTGAAAGAGGGTAGCCGAGGGGAGGGTGTGAACTGTCCACGCAAAGCACTAGGTTATCTTTGTTGTTTTATAGTTCTGCAATTGGGGATAAAAATGCTCTAACGGTATATCCTGATAGGTAGCGGTACAGTGGCAGCAGTCCAGCTGCGCTACTCAACAGTTAATACTGGGGAGACAGGCACTCTGCAAGTTGGGGAGGTAGGTGGTTACAAACTCACATTGCAGGGAAGCAGTGGGGAGTTCTCAAGTTCGAATCAACTGTTTGTGGTTATATGTTATGTTCACTCATCTCAGGTGTCAAGCATGGCTGAGGAGATAAGATGCAGGGGTTTGCACCACAGGGGATACTGGAGGCATGTACATCTGGAGACATGCTCCAAAAAAGGGGTTAGCCAGCACAGCACCTGAATCAACACGTCCCCAATCTGGTGTTAATTCAGGAAATGCATCTCCAGGGGCGCAACTTCAAGGCCCTTAGTAGATTTGGTTATACACTCCTGGCCCATGCAGGCTACACTACGGACTCGAGAGGGGCTGGCATTCTCATTAAAAAACAGTACCATTTATCCAACACTGCACCCGGCTTGACCCACTAGGCTGCTACCTGGCCACATTGGACACATGGGAGGGGCACACACTCAACATATGCTCACTACACATACCACCCAAATTGCACACCATGACGCTTCCAGATGTTAGTGCCTTGCTTCTAGAACCTCCGACTGGGATGCTCATACTGGGACGGGACATGAATGCTCTGTCAGATACATAGATCGATAGAAAAAGTGTGACAGCCTCTCAAGCACCAGCGAGTTCATTATGGACCTTCCTTTACCCACTGGGTCTGATAGACATTTGGAGGGGGCATAACCTATCCCAAAGGCAATAGACATTTTTCTCGTCCACTCATGGTAGATTTTCATGGCTGGATTATGTATTCATGAAGCACAATAGCATGAGCAACTTCAGAGTGGTGACTCACCATGCACAGGGCATCTTGGATCACTCACCAGTGGGGGTCCTGCTCCCTGGGCCTTGATGTTATGTGACACTGTCCCCCAGGAAAGACACATGGTATATGCGAGACAGGGATATTAGGGAAAAGCTTATGCAAGGGACTCATTCCTACTTTGACAAAAATAAAGGGACAGTGCACTCAGCCTGTATTTAAAAAGCCTGTGAGAGGACAGTCATAGGCCTTGATTGGAGGTAAGAAAAAGATAATAAGTTGGAATGCAAAGCCATAGAATAGGACAAGTGAATCTGGAGGCCAGGACGTATAGTGATGCTACGATGTGTAACAGCCACCAATTTTGCCTTCCGCAGCAGGACCACCGAGCAATAGCAGAAAATAAGGAGTTATGCAGTGGCAGCCCAACGCAGACTCTATGACATAGGAGACAAGGTTGGCAAATTGTTGAGCTGGCTAGAGCAGAGAGATAAAAACCACTAAAGGGTTTAGAGAAGATGCAGGTGGGGTCCTACAGACGACCAGTGCTGCCATAGCAGATAACTTTGCCACCTCAATGAGAAGCTGTATACTCCCATTCGACGATGACGGACGATGACTGTGCAGAGTTTTTAAAATAAATTACCCTACAAACACTCACGGGAGAGGACCGAGAAACCCTGGAGGCAGACTTGACAGAAGAGAAGGTTATAACAGCCCTCCATGGAATACAGTTAGGGAAGGCAGCACGTCCCAAGGGTTTGTCCATTGAGCTATACAAGGGGGTTGCTGACAAAGTAGCCAAGCCTAGGTTAGACATGTTTCAGACAAAGCAAGCAGATGGCTGCTTGTCAAAAGATCAGCGGACTGCCACTATTGTTGTCATCCACAAAAAGAACAAGCCCATGACAGACTGTGGGTCTTATAGGCCTATCTCACTACTAGGTGTTGAGGCCAAGTTTTTACCGAAGATCTTAGCATTTAGGCTTCTTAAAGTTATCACCTCAATCATACACCCCAATCAGTTTGACATCATGCCCTATTGAAGCACCCGCCTCAACCTGCAACAAATCTACGGTGTACTGCATATGACATGCCCACCCAGATGAAATGAGCAGTGAAGGCCTTGGATGCTAAACTAGCATTCAACTTCTCAAGAGTATTTCTAGGGTGCAGGTCTCTCTGTTTCTTCAGGCCTTCGCCACGCTGGTGCGACTTGGCTTTGTGCCAAAGTTCTGTAGCTAGGTCAGACTCCTCTATCAAGATCCTTTGGCTAGGGTCAGGGTGAATGCAGTGGTTTCTTGCATGTTTGACCTGCAGAGGGGAACCCGGAAGGGTTACCCTCTCTCTCCCATGATTTTTGCACTGGCACTGGAGACACTGGCGGCCTGGATTCACCAGGATCACTGATACAGGGAGTGAGGGCAGATGGGAAGAGCGCATCTCCCTCAATGCCAATGATGTCTGGTGTGTCTCCATCCCCATAAATAGGAAACTCCAGGACTTTGATATTTTGGTAAACATTCGAGCTGCCGAATTAATTGGACCACATCACTAATCTTTCCCTTGTCCTGGGGTATCCCGAACATCCCAACCAACTGTGTGGCACCACTGGTTCTAGTGGGCTTCCAATACTTGGGATTTTATATTACCGAGTACCCACAGGGATTGTTGCATAGGAATTTGCTCCTGCAACTAGAATGGCTTAAATGGGATGTGGCACACTAGAGGAGCCTTCTCTCTCATTAATGGACAAAGCGGCACTCTATAAGATGATGACCCTCCTGTGCCTCCTTTATGCCCTTGAAAATATGCCCTTCGCAATTCCTTCTGAGTTCTTCAGGAAAATTGACCATGAAGTTCATCTCCTGCTTTGGAATGCAGGGTCCCACACATTGCGCCAAGTTACAGAGAGCGGTGTATAACAGTGGCCTGGCAGTACTTCATCTCCTAAAGTACTACTGGATGATGCTGTTACTAGTGGTTAATGACCAGGCATCCTTCGACCAACAGTAACAGGCCTATTGAGTGGTCTTGGAAGTCATGGGTCGCAGAGGACATGAAACAATCCAATATCGTAGGAAACAGTAATGAGCCTTACCTACAGACACTAAAACAGTGGTCAGGTATGGCAAGAGGTCATGGAGTACTTAGGATGGAAAGCTAAACTCTCCACTATGATTCCACTGTGAGACAGGGACTTAGGCCCATATTTATACTTTTTTAGCGCCGCATTTGCGTCGTTTTTTGACGCACAATCGGCGCTAACTTGCAAAACACAATTGTTTTTTGCAAGTTTGCGCCGTTTTTGCGTCAAAAAGCGGCGCAAATGCGGCGCTAAAAAAGTATAAATACGGGCCTTACTGTCCAAGGTGGGAGGCCTGACTGGTTTCTTGAAGTGGGAGTTGATTGGAAGGGTACATCTGGGGATGTCTGGTGGGGACAGGCCAAGAGTTTGAACTGTCTGAGACAGAGAAATATAGGTACCTGCAACTGGGACATGCCTTTCAACATAATATAGGAGAGGTAGAGCAACTTCCCGAGGCATCTCCCCTGGAAGACGGCCTGCTCACAGAGCCCATTCTCGTAACCACAATTTCAGTAATCTATAGAAACCGTGAATAACTCCCTGGATCCATTGGTCGCCCTGAGAGGTGCCACGGGTTAAGGATCTAGGAGATATTGAGAACAATGACCAGGTGGAAGCCATTCAAAGTCCGAGGGAAATCATGATTCGAACTAGGTTCCAGCTAGTTCAGCTGAGGATACTGCACAGGTTTTATAGAACCCTCCTCTATGACATAGGTAGGGCATACTCACCATTATGTCTCCGGGGGTGCAGCCTGGAGGGTACCTTCTTCAATATCCTCTGGGAATGACCAGTGATATCCCAGCTTTGGCGGGAGTTACAGTTAGAATATCCCGAGTTCCGGCCTCTGTGGGAATGAGTCCTGACCCCCAAAGTGCTGTCCTCAAGGTCCTGTACCCTTGGCTGGAATCACAATGTACTCCTCCTTGCTCATCTGAAGAGTTCACGGCTTTATTGCATCATGGCTTGGAATGACCCACAGCCTCACACCATAGCACCTCACAGTTACTAATCGTCTGCTTCACCAGTTCCATGCAGGAAGGTGCAAGGGCTGCTCGCAGCACCTCTCAGCTCCTGATCGGCAACTCAACTGACCCAATGCAGAGCACTACAGAGCCTTTCATCACAGTACCGCGCCGCTCATGAAAGGTGACTTGACGGACCTGACACAGTGCTACACAGGGTGACACAGAGCCTAATACCGCAGCACCAAGCAGCCCCCAAAACCATGGACAAAAGTTACAACTCTGAGCAGGCCGGACCTGGTTCAGTTTCTTACTGTGCTTCATCACAGTCAGCCTGAACGTCTGACTTTGTCTCGATCTAGCATTGGAAGATTTCAGCACTTTGTGTTTCCTACCATTTTGCCGCTATTTTTAATTCAATCTTTAAAATTTTATTTCCCCTGTTCTAGCTATAGGATTTTTGTCATTTTTTGTAATTTTATTTATCAAAACGAACTCTATTTTTTTAAATTGCTTTAGGTTTTTTCTTGTGTTGCATGTGCCATTTTCACTTTATTACTGTTAGGACTGCTGCACAAATACTTTACACATTGCTTCTAAGTAATGTCTTACTGCTTTGTGCCAAGCTACCAGAGGGTTAAGCACTGGTTTCAGTACTTTGGTGGTTTTCCTTGACAAGGATTGAGATTGCTATTTGAGATGGGATCCCTCTCCTCCATCGATTTATACTCCCAATACTTCAGCAAAATTCTCTAGATTCCTACAAGGAGTCACTTTCACTTTAAAACTTCAAACTGGTTTGGAATGCCGCCACACATCTGCATTTGGATCTGTCATTCCCTGTGCGAACATATATCTTCTAGCCCTACACAGGATCCTTGTACAGAGCACATTTTTCATGGTGACCCCTAGAGCAATTTTTTCTCAGAACTCCTGACCCCCTTCCATCTAAATTGAGCTGACACAATCAAAGATGAAAAATTCTCTCCTAGAGTCTGACCATCATCTTTGTATCCAAGATGGGATCTGCGCCTTTGGAGATGTTTTTTTTTTTTTGTGTGGCAGTGGCCAAATCCTGGAACTTTTTACATCTCACTTTTTGTATGGAAACGTTCTTCGCACATTTTCAGCAAGCTTGTAAAGATGTTACTTTATAACAGATATTTATTTATGATAAGTTGTTTGGTCCACCTCTTAGATATGTTTCATTAGTCGTTCACCAACATCCATCTTTTTCCATTCCTAAATTTTACTACTGGCTGTGTTTCTCAGCCAAGGAAGCTTAACTTTCCAAGACTCCAAAATGTCAATTCCTTCACACTGAGAAGACTACTTCTCATTGAAATGGGAGGAGAGTGCAGATTCCACCTTATGACTCCCTGTGCAATCTGTTTAGATGGCAAATGGATAAAGACTCACAGGATCATGAAGCATGCTTTAGAAGCACACACAATCCTGCCCTGGCTTGAACACTTATCTTTAGATTATGCCCCTTGAACTTCTCATGTAGGATCATCACCATGGAAGGCATTTACTTCAGAGGTATGAGTTCCTTGCACTAGGTTCATGCAATATTTCTTCACTATACCTCCTGCAGATCCACCTGTGAATATACTCAGTTTGGTGTATATATAATAAGCAATTACTTCCCTCATTATTCCTTTAACTGATTCACATGGAGGCAGTTTGCGGAGACCATTGCTCCATATATGGCCACATTAGAGTAATTTTTTTTTACACTAATGCGCTATATTATGACAAAAATGTTGTGCCATACTTACAAAGTGGAGCAATGCATGCATTGCTCCACTTTGAATCTGCTTGGGCTACATTATGCCTGTGTCCGACATAAGGCATGCAAGAGGGGCGTTCCCCTGTTGGAGGGGGTGAAAAAATGGTGAAAAGAAATCTAAAGGATTTCGTGACACCATTATTTGCTGCCTGCACAGAGCAGGTGTTAAAAGGAGGCACACCATTATTTATAATGGGCCTCAATATGCTTTGCAGGATTAGCGTAAAATATTTGTGACTCTAATCCTTCAAAGCACCAAACCAGCATCAACATTTTTGACTCTAGTTTCCTAACTACCACTATGGTGCGCCATATCTTAGGTACGGCCCACACATGGTGGTGTTAAGGAGGAGCTAAGGGATGCCAGAAAATTGACGCTGCACTTGATGCAGCACCACTTTTCTTAAATCTGCCCCATAGTGTTTCCTATTTTTAATTGCATATTACATTCATTGCCATGTCTACTAGAAGTTACATAGACCTGATTAACAACCTTCCCTCTTGGAAAAGTTAAGTTATGCCTTACATTTACAAGGGTGACCCAGATGGTGTGTTGGCCTCACTTCATTGGGGAGGACCATTAATGGACTGCACTTAAACCATCGTCCATATCCTGACCCTTTCTTTCAAAGCCTAACCATCTAAGTCAACTTAATATGTTGATGAAACAGTGGTCTAAACATTAGTGTCCTGAAATGTCTACATAAGGTCACTCACATCGTTTCTGACACCTTATCCACCCTTTTGCTCTATGATAGGGTCAGGTCAGGTGTGGTGGAAAGAAGCACAGCCCGACTGTTAAAGGCAGATTAGTGGCATAAGAACTGGTATTCCCTGGAATATGGTGACTGTTCACTAGGTTGGTATTGTTACAGAAGCTAGCCTGCAAAGGTACATTTTCTTCACTCTCTTACATTCTTTTGTTTTAGGGGCACCTAATCCTCTTTTGATCCCTAACATTCTTTCCCTACTTTGCCCCTACATTGCCTCGCTTTCACCAGACTGATTGATAGGTCTCAATAGTAGATGGATATGAAGTATTGCTAGTCCAGATCCCACACCTTGTGAGCATATTTTCATCCATTTGTACTTCGCTGATGATAGAGCGTTCCATCCTAATAAATTACCTGTATTTGGACGCTCTTGGGTCGATGAATCTTTTGACCAAGTGGGGCTCTCTTCACCCGAGATTAGTCAATTTAATCTATCCAATAATCAATAACGAACATAAGAAATGCCCTGATCAACATAACACTTCACAATTAATCCAGAAAACATTTCGGCGAACCATGACCTTTCGGCCATGAATAACCACACCAGTTCATTCAAAGTTAATGAATTTATTTCCCTATATTAACAAAGCTAGCACGATATAAATGTGTCTCAACACCAAATGATATATGTAAATGAACATTAATAGCTGTCCATAACGGCGAAAAAGATGCAATCTATGCAGCATTTGAATAACAATGCATTCGATAATAGCAACGCAAACCACTAAAACTATAATCTGTAATGGGCTAATTACATACATTAGTCAGCATAACAAGGTCTCAAATTGCATCGTGCAACAAATGAATCCTCATCTAACCTCAAATTAGCATCTGCATGTGGGACTTCATGCAAAAAAACAATTTAGCAACATTGATTTGGAAAACTCCTAACTAGGGCTCTTATCAAAAATCAGCAGTTGGTTACCTAAAAAGAAACACAATGCAATTGTACATTTTCCTTTCATATTTACCAAATTCAATCAGCATTCAAGGAAGTCTTCGTCTCACAGGTACCGGTTTCGATCAGCATGGGACGAGGGCAAAGGGGGGCAGGGTGGACGGGGCAATTGCCTCACAGCGGCAAGATAAAAGGACATAACTACTACTTTATGCAAAGGGGCAAATCAAAGTTAAAGTCTCTAGAGCGAGAATTACTTAAAGTCTCTTTCTCTCGATTAGAGAAAGCATCAAAGTCTCATTCAAAATGGCGTCGAACATCAATTGGCATCGTAGAAGATGGCAAAATGACGAGGTCGGCAAGATGGGCCATAATGGCTGCAATGGGCAATAATGTCCTCAATGGGTGCAATGGGTAATGGCCGCTTTCTTCTTGTGCACCAGGTTTAAATAATCAACAGTTCAAATCCAGTAGGGTCTTCCATTGGAGGGTTCATAGGTTGGCTTCAAATTGTCCAATCAAAAACAACAATTCACAAGCTTCTACCTAGGCATACATTATCCTTGGAGTCGGGAACGTAAGTTGCAACATATTTTACCAATTAACTCACTTTCAGAGCTTCCATTGTCTGCACCTGCAGATTGACCTTGGAGCAAAGAAGAAGATGCCAGGCTGGCACGAAACCTTAAAGATAAGCATGTGAACCGATCTCACTGGAAAAGTACAGCTTCAAGCAGGAATACACGTTTTATTAGCACATTAGAAAAACACGAGCATCTAAACCGTGAGACAAGGCAACTAGGCCGAAGCCTCCACTAAAGTTATGCTAAGTTAAAACATTTCAAACAAGCAAATCATGGCACACGTTTACGGTTATGTCAGATTAGTACAATTCTAATACATCACGTTATATAAAGCACGCTTATAAATGTTGGCGAACTACTCTGAGGGCACATTTGTCCCAGTACAATCTTTATTAGTTCGGTTAAAGTCACACTTGATTATTGCGGCACTACGTTTATGCGCTAATAAATGTAAAACCTTCGTTTCTGCGTCATCAATCCCTCCTCTGATGAGTATTTGTCATCACACAAAACTATTCCCACAAACTTTATTCCATTAAAATTCTGTCAGTTCTCTTTGCCTTTTAGTTCCCCTTGTTCTTGCCTTGTATTCTTCTGCCATTCTTTTCATCATTTTCTCTTCCTTCCTCCTCTTAATTCTTGCCATGATCATTAGTATTCCCCTCTTTATTCCCCAAATCCCAAAGATGCAAATTAGTACTATTAGTATTCCCTGTATTATTTTTAGTAATATTCCATTCCAAATGCCACCAAGCCAATTTCCCACTGAAGCAACTCCCTTTCCAACCTTCTCCCAAACTCCTGGTTCTTTCAATTCCTTCAAGTCTGCACTCTCTTTTGTTAAATTTGCAAGCATTGTTTTAATCTTCACACTGTTGTCTGGTATATACGTGCAACAGTGACGTGCACCAAGCATTTTGCAAACGCCGCCATCCTTTGCTAAAAGAATGTCTAGGGCAAGCCTGTTTTGAAGAGTCATAGCTCTTTCTGCTGCAAGTTCAGCATCCATCAGGATTATAGCACCTGAAAACTTTGTCAACATGTTATCCACTATAGTAGACAACTTTCTTATTTTGATGGAATTCAACACAACTCCCAATGAAGGAATCATGGCTCCAAATATATCTCCTACCACAGCAGCTGCGGTCTCTCTTTTCTGGATACGATGAGATCCAGGCGTCTTTGGAATCACCGATAGGTCATCCAGTTGATAAACCTTTGGGAACACTATACCCAAATAACATCTCCCCCACCATCCCTTGGAAGACGATAATAGACATTATGCCCACAAATGTAATATACACCAGGTATGACAGGGTCAAGTCCGTTCAGCATGAATGTCCATTTGGTCTTAAAGATAAACGTATGTTTACATTCACTCGCTCCCACGAAAATGTTATCATAATAAGATTCACCACGATATATACAAAATTTCCCTACATGCCAAGCGTCTAAAGCTATTTTTCCTTGTGTTTTTATTGCAGCAAAAGCATAATTATCTACTGAAGTCCTCTTACTTAGCTCCTTTTCTAATTTCGCATTCATTTGTGCCCTTCTATCATCTGTGCGATCTAAAAAGCTTATTTCTACTGCAGAGAGCGAGCAGGTAAGATTTTCCCTATGAGCGTGAGCTGTTTCAAAAGGTTGCATTGGCTCGAAAAATTCCCTCATTATTTTAGCATCCCAATCTTTAGCAATCTGGCATAGTTGCGTTATTATAGGAACATATGCAAAGGTAACATCATAATTTGAATAAAAATACTGTATGTTAGTTTGACCATAAAATCTAGAAGTTACTAAACTACATGTAATCCCATATGTAAGAGGCATGTGGTGATAAGTCACCCCTTCCGTTACCGATGTCGGTATCTGTGTACACACATAACAATCTTTCGCATCCATAGTCTCAACATATTCTGTTAGTAGGCGATAGAAAACATTATACGAAAGTTCCTTCTTATCATGCAAGTGTCTCTCATCTAATTCTAGTCTTTTCAATGCGGTTAGTTCAGTGACAGTAACAAGAGCAGAAGTAGAAGCATCAATTTTCTCATTCTCACCCTTACCACGCGTTGCAAGCACTATTGCCATTATTATTAGTACACATGCAGTTATCAAGCCTGTACACGCATATTTACAATATTTCACTCTACTGTTTTGTGTAGCGTACTTAGTCATGATCTGTATAGAATCACAGAGCTAGAAGCACTTATAAAGAAACGATTTAGCAATTAGTTACAAAGCTGAACGAGCGCAATGTTCACACAGTTTTCTTCAGGAGCCCAGTCACTTATCGGTTAGCAGCATTTGTCTCAATTCAGCAATAACTCAGTCTTTTATCAGTTAGCAACGTTGTCTCAAATCGGGTTTAAGAGTCAATCAGGTTATCAAAGTCTTATCAAGTTAGCAAATGTCTCATCCGGTTTAGCAATGTCTCAGCTGGTTGTATCACGTTAGATTATAGCAAGCAATGTCATTTATCACCCTTTCAATCAATAGTGTCCATAAAACTTTTATTTTCTATTGGTATCTCTTCTTCTTCGTTCTCGAGGCTAAGAGATACAAATTCGTCGGTCCAATCGTCATTGACTACATATGCCCATTCTGGACCGGAATATCTCCTGTTTGGTATCCTTTTCCTTTTCAATTTTGCATCTCTCTTCGATTCTACCTCACTGGTACTTTCCTCTTTGGCCAAGTCTTTTTCTTCACTTGATGTTGGTACCACGACAGACACTTCCTTTCTTTTCTCTTTCACTCTTGGCCCTTCACTGTCGTTCAACGTTTCTCTAGTTCTTAGTTTTACTGGTGATATACTTGGTCTTCTCTTTGCACTGTGTCCACTTGATGGACCTGCGATCTCTTCTGCGGAAGTTTGAACAGTTTTGTTCTGTTCTGCCTTGTCCCCTCCTTCTGGGGAGTCAATCAGGTTTTTCTTTTCTTTTTCTGTACCGTCTGCTTCTGGGAAAGCCCTCCTCTGATCAGGCTCTCCTGCTTCTTCACCTCTTTCGAGCCCTTTGTCACCGTTACTTTCTTCAGGCTCTTTGTTACCTTCAGCTGCTTCAGGCTCTTTGTTACCTTCAGCTGCTTCGTCGCTGTCTGAGGTTTCTCCTTGGTCTTCCCCAAGTGAATCAGTTGTTTCGTCCTCAGAGAATATTTCTCTCTCTTCTATTTCTGCCTGTTCGCTCCTAGTTCTGTTTTGCTCTGTCTCAGCGCTCGGCACTTTGTTATCAGGTACTGGCAGTTTCAGCGCTTCAACTTCCTCATCTGTGGGACACAACACTTTCTTTGTATGACTGGCGTGGATCCAGTTGGGAACTCCCGCACACTTCACAGCGGTAGTGGTCGTCAGGATCACTTGGAAAGGGCCTTTCCAACGGGGTTCCAGACACGACTTCCTCACGTGCTTCTTTATCACGACCCAGTCACCTGCTTTCAGTGTGTGTCCTGGACCTTGGATCGGTGACAAGGTGGTTGCTTCCACCTGGTGAGAGAAAGAGCGAACCACGTCAGCCAGACCTTTGCAGTAGTCTAACACCATATCATCTGTAATATTCAAAAGCGCGTTTGCGGGAACTGCAGGAAGTCTCATGGCCCTGCCCATGAGAATTTCGTGCGGGGACAATCCAGTCTTTCTGTCAGGGGTGTTTCTCATTGACATTAACACCAAAGGCAATGCATCAGGCCATTTCAAATTTGTCGATGCACATATTTTCGCCATTCTTGATTTCAGTGTACCATTCATCTGTTCCACCAGTCCTGAGGCTTCAGGGCGATAGCTACAATGCAGTTTTTGCTCAATGTTCAGCGCTGCGCAAAGTAACTTTATCACCTCGTTATTGAAGTGACTTCCTCTGTCTGATTCTAAAGAGATCGGGAATCCGAAACGTGGTATCAACTCCCTCAACAATAGTTTTGCAACTGTAAGGCTGTCATTTCTACGTGTGGGGTATGCTTCAATCCAGTGACTAAAAATGCACACAATCACCAACACATACTTCAGACCTCCATGCACAGGCATCTCAATAAAGTCCATCTGCATTCTGCTGAACGGGCCACCCGCCCTGCCAATGTGGCTCACGTTCACAACCGTTCCCTTTCCTGGGTTCATCTGCTGACAAATGACACAACGATGGCAAACTGCTTCTGCAACTTGACGGAATCTGGGGTTAAACCAATCAGTTTTGAACAATCTTATCATGGCATCTCTCCCTAGGTGAGCCTGCCCATGATAGAACCGCGCTAGCTGCGATAAGAGACTATTTGGTAAAACAAATTTTCCTTCATTTGAAACCCATAACTCATCTGGTCTCCTTGTACCTTGTGACTTAATCCAGGAAACTCTTTCATCCTCCCTGACGCTATTCTGTAATGCTTTTAGTTCATCCATTGTATCCACGACCTTCAAGGCAAATGCTTCAGCTGGTTCGAGCTCTGGCTCACTTATCAAATTCCATTAATCCCTGAGCAATACACAGTTCAAGGCACAAAATCTTGCGACTTGATCCGCATATGCATTTCCCAGGGAAACATAGTCCTGTCCTTTTGTATGAGCACTACACTTTACCACTGCAATTTCGGCTGGCATCTGAATGGCGTGTAACAATTCCCTTATTCTCTCCCCGTTTTTCACTGGGGACACTGAAGAGGTCAGGAAACCTCTCTGTGACCATAGTTGCCCAAAGTCGTGCACAATTCCAAACCCGTACTGACTGTCAGTGTAAATGGTAACCTTCATCAATGTAGACAGTTGGCATGCTCTTGTAAGGGCTACAAGCTCTGCTACTTGTGCGGAATAGACTCCTTGGAGCCAGGACGCTTCCAAGACACCTGTTACAGTACATACAGGATATCCTGCTTTCAAAATTCCCAACCCATCTCTTAGACATGAACCATCAACAAAAATAATATGGTCATTTTCATCAAGCTTAGTATCCCTAATATCAGGTCGGGGTTTTGTGCAAAATTCAGTCACCTGAAGGCAGTCGTGCTCGACGTCTTCAGCGTTCTCAATTTCAGCATTTTCACCGGGAAGCAAGGTTGCTGGATTCAACGTAGTGCACCTTTTCAGCTGCACATTCGGTGAGCCCAGAATTATTGTTTCATACCTTGTGAGTCTTGCTCCAGTCATGTGTTGCGTTCGGGAGCGGGTCAAAAGTATCTCAACTGAGTGAGGGACCATGACTGTTAATGGGTGTCCCATCACTATTCCTTCACTCTGAGTGAGGCTGATACCAACTGCTGCTACGGCGCGCAAACACCCTGGCAGTGCTGCTGCGACCGGATCCAAAGTAGCTGAAAAATACGCTACTGGTCTGTTTATGCCACCATGGGCTTGGGTCAAGACAGACAAAGAACATGCATCACGTTCATGACAAAACAATGTGAAAGGCTTTGTGTAATCAGGCATACCTAAAGCTGGAGCCCTGCACATGCATTCTTTCAATTCAATAAAAGCATCCATCTCATTTCCTTTCAGCTCAATTTCATCCAAGGCATCCTTCTGGGTCAGTTTCAGTAAAGGCTTTGCTAGAGTTGAAAAGTTGGGAATCCACTGGCGACAGTAGCTCACCATCCCCAAAAACTTCCTCACCTCCCTCCTCGTCTTTGGTGGACTCATTTGAAGTACACTTGTTATTCTTTCCTTCATTATTCTCCGTGACCCTTTCTCTATTTGATGACCCAAGTATTTTACTTTCTTCTGACAGAACTGCAACTTTCAAGGAGACACCTTGTGTCCATTCCTTCCCAAATGGTTCAGTAGAGCAATGGTGTCGGCTGTGCAGCCACTTTCTGTCTTAGATGCAATCAGTAAGTCATCGATGTACTGTACTAGGGTTGACTCGAATGGCAATTCTAACGCTTCCAAGTCTTTCTTTAGAATCTGATTGAAAATTGACGGTGACTCCGAAAACCCTTGAGGAATTCGACACCAAATGTAAACTCTGTCTAAGAATTTGAAACAAAAGAGAAATTGGCTGTCCTCATGAAGAGGCATCGAAAAGAATGCTTGTGACAAGTCAATGACTGAGAACCACTCGGCCTCGCAAGGGACTTGAAACATTATCACAGCTGGATTCGGTACTACAGGGCAGCATTTAATTATGATGTCATTTATTTTCCTCAAGTCCTGCACGATTCGGACCTTTCCACTCGGCTTTATCAGTCCCATGATTGGTGAATTACATGGACTGCTTAACACTTCTTTCAGCACTCCCTGTTTTACAAACTTGTCAATGAGTTGGGCGACTTTCATGAGGGTGTCTTGTGCCATGTGGTATTGTGGGGTCTGGGGAAAGGTTACATTGGGTTTTACAGTCACTTTCACTGGTTCCACTCCTTTCACCAATCCCACCTCTTTTCCTATCATATCCCACACTTCCTTTCCGTCTGTTTCCCGTAATTCAGCTGGAATATCTTCTTCAGTTATCATCGGAAAAAGGTTAATCAGAGGATATTCTTCATCGACAGTTTCCATCTCATCCCCTTCTACACTGTCCTCTTCTTCCCCATCACTGCTCGTCTGAATTCTAATTCCATCGTTCGAACACATAATCGAACATCCCAATTTGCACAATAGGTCTCTCCCTAACAGTGCTATCGGGCTTGAGTCACATACCACAAAATTATGTGACCCTTGATAGTTACCAATTCTGACTTGTACTGGATCTGTGATTGGGTTCGTCAGGTGCCTGTTTGCTACTCCCACTACTTGAACTGTTCTCCCTGAGAGTGGCAAATTTGGTACTTCAATGCTCCTAACAGTTGAACGTGTGGCTCCTGTGTCAACCAAGAATGAAACACGATGACCCATAACTCTTCCCTCCACATATGGACCCTTTTGATCAACTTCCAATGATGCTGCAAGCACACAATTTCCCTCCTCATCTGAACTTTCACTCTCCCATACATTGTTTATTCCATTCTCACTATGTAATGGGAACTGTTGTACTGTGCCATTTGTATTCATCACCTGACCCGAGACCTGTGGAGGAACCATCACTTGCTGCTGACTCACTGGTGCCAAAGGTATTTGCATTTGCTGATTAGGTACCATGGGAAACTGCTGTTGCATTGGCTGCATTTGCGTCATCTGCATACGGGGCATCTGCATCTGCTGCGGCTGCATGGGCTGTAATCCCTGCAGCTGATTTATGGTCTGGAAATTTGGGTTTGAACCTCTCATTTTCGGTACCCTCATTGTCTGGAATGCATTGACATCATTGTTTTGCTGACCAACACCTGCACCTTCCTGCACCATCATCGGGCACTCGCGTTTCCAATGCCCGACGATTCCACACACGTGACCCGGCATCACCCTTTTCATTGCCTGCACACCATTCGGAATTGCAACAGTGTTAAAATCCGGACCATTACTCCCAAAGCCTCCTCTGCCTCTGCCTCTCGCCTGTGGCTGAAACACCATATTTCCCTGCGGCTGCGGCTGCGGTATCTGCTGTTGGAACCCTTGCAGACCTGTCTGAGCTGCTTTAAGTTGCATCACCATCACTTTCTCTTTCAACCTTTTCTGTTTCACTTCAATTTCGTCGCTACAGTATTTCGCATAATTCAACACCTCATCAATAGGTTTCGACTGCCAACAAATCAAATGCGTCTTTATCATCTGACTTATCTCTGGTCTCAGCCCTTCCACAAATCTAAACACAAAATGAAGCATGTCCTTCGCCTCTATTGTTTCCGTGCCACTGTAGTTCTTGAACGCCTTCAACAACCTCTCATAGTAACCATGAATCGACTCTTTAGCCTCTTGGGCAGTTCGATCAATCTTCTGCCAATCCACATTTTTCGCGGCAACCTTCGTCTTCAAATGCTCAATCACCTTATAGTACAAACTCATTACCATAGGTGATGGTGCACCCGTATCCCTGTCTCTCTCTGGTTCACTTGTCGGCCAACCTACAGCCCTTTTGCAGTCTTCCCACAAATCTGCCGGAACCACAATCTCAAAGAGGGTGTTCAGGTCTTCCCAAAGAAATTTTGCAAGCTTCACAAACCTATCAGTCTGTTGATACCATTCATTCGGTTTCTCTCTCAGTTTGGGAAAATCATCCGTAAAAGACTGAATGTCGCTTCTGTGCCACGGTACATGTATTAATTTTCCCCCTGCGGTCTCCCTCATTGGTAACATGGTTATTGCATCACTACTCTGTGATCTTTTCTCGTTGTGCTCTGAGACACTGTCTTTCCTCTTTCCCTTTTTCTTTGCCCATCTGCTTTCCCATTTGTCTAAGCACCTCCACACTTGTGCACTCTGCAGCAATTCTCTAAGGTGCGTTTTCATGCCTGCTGACCTCATGTGTTCAAAGTCTGTGGTCCCGAAATCCAATCTATAGCTCCTGCTCAAGTGTTTTGTCTTGTCTATCTCAACCCCGTTTTTGTCAGCTATTTCTTGCAACCTTCTATGTACCTTGTTCACTTCTCTCGTAATCCTAGGACATAGATACCTCAGCTCTTCTTCCGAGTAGGACTCTAACCTATTCAAACCCATAGTCCCTTCCACCAATTCTTCTGCTTCCATGTTCAACCTGACCTTATTCAGATAGTCTTCTCCCTTCCCACTGGCTGAGCTTTGTGTGGAATTCAGACTGTTGAACCACTGTGTCAGCTGTTGCGCATTCAACCCCATCAGTGTAGCATTCACATCGACTGCCATTGATGGTTGCGGCAACTTTTCAGTGTTCGATGATAGCGGTATCATCAGTGGGTGACTCGACCTCACCACTGTTGACTGAGCACATATGGGACTAAACTCCATCAAGGACCCAGATCCAGTTGGCAGAGCCGCTATCGGAGTTGTCTCTGGAGTGTTTTCTATGCACCTCCTTTCCGTCCCACTCTGCACCATTGATCCTTGACCGCTCATACCTGAGTTAGGCTGAATGTACAAAGGTACCAGTGGACCTACAGTAATGGGTAGGGATATCGCATCTGGGTTCTGTCCATTCCCCAGGTTCTGAGGCATGTTCATTCCCACACTATGGGTCATCATTGCCGGCATGCCCGTCTGACTCCCCGTCATCTGAGCATGTGCGGTTCCCCCCTGCATCTGCTTTTGAGGCATCAAAAACTGGGTTGATTCAGCTTGTGCCAATGTTGGGTTGCGAACATTCTGTATTCCCATTACGGTTGGATCTAGAATCATTCCCGTACTGTTGTCACTGCTGTAGTACCTTGGGACCTGCGACTGATAATTTTCTGCTGTTTTCAATATAGGCACATCTGGATATATTCTCCTAACCTGCGGTATCTGCGGGGTAAACAGTAAACTCGGGTCCTTAGATCCCGATGGCGTTTCTGAACTCGGAGTTTCATTATTCTGTACCGGTGCCGGAGGGGCAGAACTGGTACTTGGACCTTGGTCACTCTCTGCATAAGGTGGTGGACGGTCGTTCAGCAATTGCATGATGAACTCCTCATCCTCTGACTCGTCTTCTCTCCTTAACTTTTCCTCGTCCTCTCTATCTTTGGAACACCTCCTGTTTGTCTTACAGGTAGCTTTCTTGCCTGTCGCCTCTTCTTCCTTAGCAATTGCGGGAAACAATTTTATCCCCTGCAATATATCTGACCTCCACACCTTCTGTGCATTATCCCACCTAGCGTCCGCTAGTGTCTTTTCTACCTTTCTTATCCTGGTCTCGAACTTCTTTTGCTGTTGCTGTCTAGCCATTAGTTCCCAAATCGCTAGAGCCTCAAACTGTGCTGGCCTTGGAGGTACCTTCATGTCGTACATCGCGAATCTCAAATTCTCTAGGATCCTTATATTGAATGTCCCATGGATCGGGAAAGCTACGCTCCCATGTCTCTCTGTCAGCTTGTGCCATTGCTTTAGCCAAAGGCACGGAGCTACCCCCCTTTCCTCCATTACAATGTAAGCTGGTGTACCTTCGGGGGGCGTCTCCTCTCCTACGCTCGCTTTAATGTAAGACTCCCCCTTCATCGCACTCTTTAATGCTTTAAAAAATTTCATTTTCTCGTCTTTTATTTCACAAAGTTTGTAATCAATAAGTGACTTTAATTCCCGGAATACTCTTCGCTTGCCTTTCCCCTTCCAATCGAGCCCCACGGACTGCGTCCAATCCGTGCGCGACCCTTCTCTGCAACCAACCTATCCCAGCGCGGCTCCTAGTGATGTCACACTCACACACTCTGCGGCTGACAAAGCCTCGCGGCTTGTCCTCCTTCACTCCGCTCCTCTCGTAACAACTTCTGGCATGTATCACGAGCAACCAAATAATAATAAAACAGATCTGTCGGTTTACTACAGGAAGGGTAACACAATCGCTTCAGGACCTTAGGGATTTTTCACTAGCCTCGGCAGTTATTCCATCTTTCTCGGTCCCCACTTTCGCAAGCAAATCCTGACCCGCAGACTCTGCTCTCAACTTGTCAATGATCTATTCTAGTGCACTTAGAATTTGTCAAAGCCCGAAGTCGAAGTTTTCTTTCACTCCCTTAACACACGTACCGACTCGTTGACCACGCCCGGTCAACCTATTAAACCGACCAGACCACAACATAAAACAAGTGTCTCATACACTTTTCAACATACTCCGGAGTCTCTTGACCTCGCAGGGCCCGTCTCAACAACAACAACCACGTGGACCTTTTTCTGCACAAAGCGCCACATGCACATGAAGTTCGACGACTTCCCTACTCTCACACTCGGAGTCGCACCTCCGCTATTCTCTAAAATCCTCGCAACCTTTTCAAACAATCTGCGGCAATAAGCTGTGCAAGCGCAAAACCCTGACTTCACTCATACCGTCACTAGTACCGCCAACGCCGATTTCACACCTCCATTCTCTCCATTTGCGAGCTCCGAGATCCCGGGAAAGTCGCGGGGGACTTAGGGCATCATCATTCTCTCAATCTGTTTTACCCAAGAAAAATCTAATTCAACACCATATACTTCTCGAGTGGGGTCTCAAAGAGCGCAACCGTTACCTCTCGAGCGGGGTCCCAAAGGGCGCAACCGTTACCTCTCGAGTGGGGACCCAAAGGGCGAAACCGTTACCTCTCGAGTGGGGTCCCAAAGGGCGAAACCGTCCTCTGCTACCATCTACTGATAGAGCGTTCCGTCCTAATAAATTACCTGTATTTGGACGCTCTTGGGTCGATGAATCTTTTGACCAAGTGGGGCTCTCTTCACCCGAGATTAGTCAATTTAATCTAATCAATAATCAATAACGAACATAAGCAATGCCCTGATCAACATAACACTTCACAATTAATCCAGAAAACATTTCGGCGAACCATGACCTTTCGGCCATGAATAACCACACCAGTTCATTCAAAGTTAATGAATTTATTTCCCTATATTAACAAAGCTAGCACGATATAAATGTGTCTCAACACCAAATGATATATGTAAATGAACATTAATAGCTGTCCATAACGGCGAAAAAGATGCAATCTATGCAGCATTTGAATAACAATGCATTCGATAATAGCAACGCAAACCACTAAAACTATAATCTGTAATGGGCTAATCACATACATTAGTCAGCATAACAAGGTCTCAAATTGCATCGTGCAACAAATGAATCCTCATCTAACCTCAAATTAGCATCTGCATGTGGGACTTCATGCAAAAAAACTATTTAGCAACATTGATTTGGAAAACTCCTAACTAGGGCTCTTATCAAAAATCAGCAGTTGGTTACCTAAAAAGAAACACAATGCAATTGTACATTTTCCTTTCATATTTACCAAATTCAATCAGCATTCAAGGAAGTCTTCGTCTCAAAGGTACTGGTTTCGATCAGCATGGGACGAGGGCAAAGGGGGGCAGGGTGGACGGGGCAATTGCCTCACAGCGGCAAGATAAAAGGACAAAACTACTACTTTATGCAAAGGGGCAAATCAAAGTTAAAGTCTCTAGAGCGAGAATTACTTAAAGTCTCTTTCTCTCGATTAGAGAAAGCATCAAAGTCTCATTCAAAATGGCGTCGAACATCAATTGGCATCGTAGAAGATGGCAAAATGACGAGGTCGGCAAGATGGGCCATAATGGCTGCAATGGGCAATAATGTCCTCAATGGGTGCAATGGGTAATGGCCGCTTTCTTCTTGTGCACCAGGTTTAAATAATCAACAGTTCAAATCCAGTAGGGTCTTCCATTGGAGGGTTCATAGGTTGGCTTCAAATTGTCCAATCAAAAACAACAATTCACAAGCTTCTACCTAGGCATACATTATCCTTGGAGTCGGGAACGTAAGTTGCAACATATTTTACCAATTAACTCACTTTCAGAGCTTCCATTGTCTGCACCTGCAGATTGACCTTGGAGCAAAGAAGAAGATGCCAGGCTGGCACGAAACCTTAAAGATAAGCATGTGAACCGATCTCACTGGAAAAGTACAGCTTCAAGCAGGAATACACGTTTTATTAGCACATTAGAAAAACACGAGCATCTAAACCGTGAGACAAGGCAACTAGGCCGAAGCCTCCACTAAAGTTATGCTAAGTTAAAACATTTCAAACAAGCAAATCATGGCACACGTTTACGGTTATGTCAGATTAGTACAATTCTAATACATCACGTTATATAAAGCACGCTTATAAATATTGGCGAACTACTCTGAGGGCACATTTGTCCCCGTACAATCTTTATTAGTTCGGTTAAAGTCACACTTGATTATTGCGGCACTACGTTTATGCGCTAATAAATGTAAAACCTTTGTTTCTGCGTCATCACTGACAATTTCTTACACTCATTCAAGAGAGTTAAGGCAATAACCTAGTATATCCCTAAGCAATAATGTTGTTGTTGATAAATTGCAATAACATTTAGCTTTATATCAAAAGGACAAAGGTGCCACCCTACTTCGCTTAGAATCAACTGACATATCTCATATAGGGAACCTAGCTTTCACCAACAGAATTTGGAAAATCAAGAAGTGATTGGGTTGGGAAACTCCAGAAACTTCTCAGTCTCTACTGATATGTCCGAGATAGGGTCGAACTACTAAAAACTTCGACTGATTTACAAGGCTAATATGTGTTTATTAAGTTTGATACCCAAAAATATAACTTCTTGGGCATAGTATAGGCTTCTGATGATTCAATATCTGCTTTCTTCACTGCAGTGTTGATATATTCACAATCCCAATATATAAAATTGAAAGCGTTGAACTCTCCTTCATTCTATGCATGGATTATAAGTATGCTAAACACTCAGGTACAGTGCCCTCAGATTCAGCAAGGTCCTTATATACCTTATTTCCAAGCCGTGGACACAACAACTTCAATGCACCAGTCTTCAGTGTCGTTTCATTCATCACTGCAAACATCACAATCATGAGCAAGGTTCTGGTTGACAGACACCAAACTGTAATCCTAAACCTGATGCATGAGTCTTGGGCGAGTTGTCCCTGACCGATCATCCATAAATAGTTTCTGAACCCTATCTGCAAATATTGCACCTAGCACGGGATGATGCAGATGCGAAGGTCGCCCTCTCTTTCAATGTGTTAAAAGCAGGTCCTGTCACATTGAGGGTGGGCATCTTTTCTGTGTGATTGCTCCTGCGGGCTTGAGACCTAACTTCATTTCGATGGTGGCATGGCTATTCTTAAAACCTGAGGCTTAAATTAAATGAGTAAGGTGTTTGAATTTAGGAGAGGTACATGTAAAAGCCCATACTTTTTGATTTAGCCCACTGGAGCCTCTAGTTGTAGGTTAATACTTGTGCAGGGGATGAAAAGAAAATGTAGCACACTGATGACGTTCTTACTACGTAGATGTGGCATTAACTATAATAAATCTATTCTTAGCAAATATACTTACTTCAACAACATGTTGGTAGTCGATAATCTCGACATGATATCTGCAGGTCAGTAAAGAAGCACGCTTGAAATATGCCGTCAACATTTTTACATCAATTAATCTTTGGAAATTGTGCATGTTTCAGGGCCTGAAAATTGGAATTCTGTGCTACTTGACAAGAAGAATCTCTCCTGAAAGGGACGGGCACCTGCCTTTGACGTGGATAGTTCATTTAGGAAATTAACTCTTTGGGGGATATACATTAAAGCTGGTATTTCGAACAAGAAGCTGTAATTTAAACACCAAAGAAAACATTTAGGGCCAGATGTAGCAAAGGTTTTTACCCATTCTGTGTCTGTGGGAAAAAGTGTTTGTACACATGGCCCTTAGGAACTGTAAGACATCAGGAATAGCGTGTTTTGATACATAGAGAGACTCTCTTTCAAACAGCAATCTTTACAGCCTCGTACACATCTTGCTGGACGGGGATATTCTGCTAAATGAAGTGTACTTTTCCTGAACGGATGCAACTGCAGCTTGCACAAGGTTTCCCTTATGGACCAATCAAAGGCGGTGGAGCCAGTCATTAATAAAAATTGATAATGATGGGCCATCTGTCCCCTGCTTTGTACTCTTGCTCACAGGACCATCTTAAAGTCTTCATTATTTATTCATGCGCGCTGTTCACGCAGTTAGCGACTCAACAAACTACTGCATCACTGAGGAAAAGTGTCACTTCCGTCGCACACGTTTTCATAAAGAAGTGTACGTGTGTGTGTGTGATTTTGCGAATGTCTTTGTGTGGTTCACACGCGTGAGAGATTAAAAGTGTGTGTGTGTGCAATAGAGAGACTGAGTATACGTATATTTGTGGGTGTGTAGAACTATATACATGTGCTTGTGCGCTGTGTGTATGTTTCTGTACCTGCTTTGTATCTATGTATAAATATTTGTCTTGGTTTTGTGTGTGTGTGTGAATAAGGGCTAGAGGGAAACCTCTTATGACACCTTACACCAATGTGTGTTTGCGTGGAGCTTGTGTCTGTGTGTAAATGGGCGTGCATGCGTGTTTTGTGCCTCTTTGTACCTCTGGTGATCAGGTTTTTAAGAGTCTCGATATGTGGTTTTTACCTGTCTACAAAGAATGCATTTCTGTGTGTGTGTGCCCTTGTGTATGTTCAGTATATGTGTCTATATTCAGATCTGATATGCCCATCTCTGTGTATATGGGTTTAAATGCAGAAACATCTACTTTAACCAGGATGCCACATAACGTTTTTGTAGATGAATAGGGCCTAAATCAGAAAGGTAACTCACAAGTTCAAGTAATTTACACTTTTGAGTAAGTTTTCTACTTTAGGCTTATTCACAAAATCCGAGTGTAAGATACTATTAAATAAATGTAGTTAGTACAGCATCACACATGGTAAACCACTGGTACTGCAATATCCTCACATAGAAAGTAATGGAGGTAGAGAATTAAAGTAAACTCCCTACAGGAAATAATGCTAAATGAAATTAAATTAAATAAAGTGATTTCAAATAGTAAAACATAGGTTTAAAATGTGTAAAAATAGTATATATTAATTGTTCAATTATAAAATATTTGAATTCTCTATTTTGAATTTTAAAATGAATGTAACAATATTTTTATTATATTAATAATTAATTGTAAATAGTTATGTTCATCTCTTTTAATAATTATTAATGCATATATAAAAATATTCCATTCATCTGGTGGTAATCATTTTTTTAAATATAAACTTCAGGAAAAATAATGTTAATTTAATTCAGTATATTTTATTATTTATATGTTTAGTGAAATAAATATAGAAAAGTATTTTACTTTAATATTTAGCATAATAATAATTGTCATATTTATTTTAACATTTGCCATATGGAACTCCTAACCCTAAATACGGACTCTCACTATGGTAAAGTATAGGAAAATATTATTGAAACATTAAAAAATAAATTATATTCATCTGTTTTTACTATTTTGAAGAATTTATTTAACTTTATTTCTTACTGAGTTTTATTTTTGCTCCCTATCTTCATTATTTTCTGTGGGAGGTTTTTGCATTAACACTAGTTGCCCATGTGTGGTGTTGGACTTATTGCTGTTGTTTTTCAGTAGTAACGTGCACTCCAATTTTGTGAATAAGCAAAACGTAGTAAACTTACTCAAAAGTGTAAATTACTCAAAATTGTAAGTTAACTTTGTGATTCAGGCCCTTTTGCATATACTTTGTATATACTATGAAAATGAATGCTGTATGGAATGACACTGCTGATTATAGAAATGTGCGAGGGAATCTTTCATTTCTTTAACATATTGACTGTACATGTTGTTTGAAAATATGTTCACAATCTTCCAACTGAACAAATTATAATCACAATTAATTGTGCTGAACATTAGACAAAGTAAATATAAAAAAAAATATTTTTTATGCTTTTTGCCCTAGGCACCAAGCTTTTTAGGTTCCCACACATAAGTTACAAAATGTCTTAAATCAATTAAAAATAATACCTGGCTTGTGCTTTTTTACTTTCTGCTAACACAGCACCAACTACTGTGATTGCTATCCACATCAAACGTTTTGTTCTAATTACAAAGCAGGATTACAAACTAGAACATGCTCACAAAGATTTTGGCCTGGGCTCCACAAAAGCTTCTAACAAGTCTGACTCCAAATATTGTTGGAAATGTCTCTGTCACTTCAAGGCTGGCTGCAGCTGGGCGGCTGTTCAGGGAGGGGGTCACGAAGTGAGAATATGGGGAATAACTTTGGTTAGTAGGTTTTCACCGTTTGTTTCCAGGCATATCCACTAAAATGTGCCTATCAGGCATTATTTGCTGGTTGTGTCGGAGTGAATCTGTTTTCTCTATCATGATTGACGAGAACCTCTGTTTTCAGTAGCTTCTTGACAATACTTAATTTCTGTGTTGTACGTAGATATCTAAGTATGTGATATTGGTATAGCATGGACCCAGCTCTATATAGAATAAAGTGCAAAGATGTGACATACCAATAGCCCCCAGTGATGGTGACTTAGTCAGAAAGCTAGGCAATGATTGTGGTCTTAGTTACATAGATGATGCTGCTGTTTTCAAAGATAATGCTGACCGGCATCAGGAGCCAGTGGATTTTCATCTGCCTGAGGGTGATGTGTTTATTGTTCTCAAAAGGTTCTGCATTCATCTATGTCTTTTGGCTTTGGTTGAGATGTGCTCTTAGCTTTGTTTACTGTAGATAATCAGTAGCAGCATGGTGTTTTACTTTACTTTTCTAGAATGCTTTGTCATACAGCACAGCATTTTGAATTTTTCCTAGCTTCTACTGGGACAGAATATGGAGCTTGTAACATTGTTTAATGTGGACATGCTTCTTTGAATTGAAGATTAATTTTGCTACCAGATACTTTATCAATTCTTGCCAGATCGTTCTTTGAGTTGTGCTATATAGACTATGTTTCTGTAGTCCAACCATGTCATGCCTCAGTCAAGTACCCCATTACTCTATGAAAGTGATAGGTTCACAAGAAGTAGTGATAGCGGACAGTTGAGTACTTTTATGGTAGCACTTATCTGCATGAAAGAGGGTTTTAATAGAGGGTTGGAAGAAAGATGACTTCAAGTACTCCCAAGTTTTGTGCAGGGGCTCAGCTGCTTCAAGGATAAGAGGTCATAAGATTCATATCTAAACATTCTATTTTTGACCAGTAGTAGAATTTACATTTTGGGCCATTGAAGCATACGTAGTGTGCCCTTATTCGATAATGGAGATGGTTATTACAGTCTACAATGTTTGACTCCTGTCTAGATGTATATATAGGAAAATCTGAACATGGTCTGCATACATCTGCAATTGTAAGTGGTGATAAATGTTTAATTGACAGTTTGGTGCATGCATAGGTTGATGCATGATGTAAAAAAGGAATCATTTAGGAATGCTCTTTGATACATTCATTCTGGTGGACTGAAAATACTTTTTTAATATAATGACTCCAATCCCTGAGAAATTATTGGATCAAGAACACATCTCTGTTTGTGATTCTAATTTGCTATTTGTAACGTTGATTCCTGATTTACGGCTGCAGAGAAGCTGATGTTGCTCTGCTTAATCCTGTAGTTTCCTCACAACTTCAATTCATGGACTGAACTGAATTGGGTAGAATGTAAATATCCTATATGGCTTAGGTTTAAGAGTCTTCTGTTGATTTGTTTCTGGGAAAAGACAATTAAAGTCTACTTTGTCAATTGAGTGTACTTCCCTTATTGAAAGGTGACAATAAGGACGAGTGTTTAAACATGTCATTTACAGGTGAAGTCAAGCAAGTAGATGGGAGGCGGCAATGCTGTCAAAAAATTACTCACACTCATGTGTTTGCACTGGTTTGAGGGAGGACAAAAGGAATCAGGGAACCAGGCTGCATTTTTTGTTTCTGTATTCGACACGTTTTCTTGGATTTTGCTTATCCCACAATCACAAACTGCTAAGAACTTTTAGAAGGGTTGTGGCGTGATGGGATTTCAGAAAGATATTGCGTTAAATAGCTTGCTGAAGATGCCAATTATTACCCAATTGTCTAGATTGTTTGCCCAGTTGAAATTAACATATGCATTTCTACATCTTCACTGATCTTTGATAATCAATCCTAAGTAGTTTGTAACTTGCCTTATCGACTTCTTAGAAGGAGCGTTACTATATTTGTTCCAGATCCATTTCGTATTGCCATTTGTTTTAGATATGCAGAAGTACAGATTTTCTTGTCAACAGTGCCCTTAGAAAGCTAAAATACAATGAAGCAATTAGTAATAGAGTCTTGGCCTATACATATACAAAACAGTCTGGAAATAAACCCAGTTTATTATTGTTTTATTGTAGAACTTTGGCAACTGCTGCTGCAGGCGGGGCGACGCTCCTCTGTCCTAACGGAGGAGCCGTCCCTGAAGTAGGTACTCAAACTATTTTCTTGGTATCCTTCAACTAGGCTTTAGAATTATAGATTTAAAGATTGTGAGAGCTCATCAGTAATAATACTGCAGAAGTAATGGCGGACTTCATAAATTAATCAAGGGTTAGTGGAAGGATGTGTCCCTTGTAACATGGGTTTGATGTCTGTACACCTCTGACAGCACATTCAGTAAGGAATAGTTTTAAATATATTTATTAACTTTTCTGGAACCAAAGACAATTCTTCACTTTTCCCCTTCCCTACCTAAAATGTTTTATCTGCAATCTCATCTTTTGGTATTCTTGTGTATGCCAGTGAGAGAAACACACAGCATAGTCTCATATCCTTAGGTATGCAATACCTACAAAGCTCAACACTAACAACAGTACAGTGTATTGATATTGGGTCGTGGGTGCCACAGGAACCGATGTCTCTCCTTATTTTAATAGAGAGGGAAATGTATAGGCCAGGCTTTGGTTCTACTGAATCCCAGACTTTCAGCAGGATAGTGGGAGGAGAGGGGATTAAAGATAGGATGTGGAAAGAGGGGGCAAATTATGAGAGTGAAGGCAAATTAAGAAAAAGGGAGAAGAATTTTAGGCATATAACACCCTGGGGGTAAGGTAAGGTGACAGGAGGAGAACTTGGGCTGTTGTGACCCAATTGCAAATCTAAAATGTTCAAGGAGAGCATGGGATATGGTGACCTAAATCCAAATTTAACATGCTCAAAATTTGTTTTGGTTTTCCATACCAAAAAGTTGTTCTTAACTGGACAGCAAAGTAATATCTCTCCATGGTTACATATTATTTGCTACCAGTTAAAAGATATAGTACTTTGAAGGGTACATTTATTAAAATTTTGTATGGAGGCTCACACATGCAATGTGATGTCAAATGTTCTGCATATCTACTATACATTAAAAAGGCCTGCACACAGCACAAAATTGCATTGTATCCCTTGAGCACCCTCCCACACACACACACACTAACAAATATAATTAGGCAGTGAAACATATTCTTCTACACTATTCCTGCCCTTCATAAAAAGTTCAGATCAAATTAAAGGCTTGTAGTTTTCTAATTAAAAAAAGAAAATTAGTTGTTACTAGATCTCCATGTACAGTGAAAATCAGATTGAACATTGTCCATTAATGGTACATTTAATAAATGTGATACATTCATTCTCTTTCAACTGCATTAAACTAGGGAAAAATAACCAATGTTTCACTTTCAGTATTTGTAGTTCTGGCGCTCGTGAAGACCTTTTGATTATACAAAAAATATATGCCATGCTTGCTTACAGAGGCCTTCCTCTAGCTCTCTTCTTCCATAGGTGTGTTCGTCCACCATTTACACATTTCTTCCACTCACTACTGCACAAAGCATGTAGCAACAGGTCAACCAAAGTCAGGAACTGGATAACTTCACTGTGAGTGACAACATTCTGAACTTTCACCAGGGTTACATCCACACACAAAGTAGTTCCCTTCATGCCAAATCCTACTATGAAAATGTATGCTTTTGAGACCAAAACATTTTTGTTTTTAGCCAATGTATTTCTGCTATATTGATGACAGCTTGGCATCTTAGCCAACAAAGGGTTTTACAAACGTTATAATCTAAGAAGCATTGACAAAGTTTACCAACAGAAGTATTAGTGTTGTGAGTAGAATTCGCTGTGAAAGTATCTTGAAGGCTCAAGATAAATCAACACATCAGCATGCATCAGCGTGTCCTCTCGTTGTTCAAAACATGGGAACACTGCAAGAATGAGGCATGAACGTGATATAAAAACAAAGTGTAATTTCCAGCCATTCCTTTAGAGTAAAGGCAGAAACAAATAGATCAGCTTTTTTTGCCATGTTAATTAAACAAAGCAGATACAAAGTTAATTGTGATATGCCAGAAGTGGATTACAAAGTTAGTTTAATTCCCACTAAAAATATAGCATGACTGCACCTGACTGCATGCTTGATAATGTGGAAATTGTAGATCAGCAAAACACTGGTGGCCTTAAATATCTCAGACCAGAAGGGATGAGCTGTCAGCTTTTCTTGGATGGTATATTGTAGCCGTGGCACTTGAGGCCACTGGTTCTGATAGGTCAAAGCCAATGAATAGTTCAAGGGCACCACCAACTTGTGAAGATGAACTGAACTGTGCCTACTATCAACAAAATAACAAGAGCTATTTGCCCTGGAATGAACAATTGCACAGTTGACAGAATCACTGTGAATTAAACATGAACATCCTACAAATGCAACAACGTTTCCACCATTACAGCAAATAACACACCTAATAACACACCTCCTAGAATACATTACCAAACAAAGCACCTATTCAATTAGCATCGTCAATATGAGGACACTAGTGTGCAGTTATGACGACTTGCCCAATAAAAACTACTTCAATGAAAATGAAATACAAACACAAACAATGCCCTAGAATCAGTATGGGGACTCATGAAAACAATGAACTCCCACAGCAACAACGAAAACAATGCACACATCCCAGTGCCATGACTTAAAAGCATACACCTTGTTGACACATGGCAACCCAATGGCAATTTTACATAGCAAAGGGGCCAAAGATAAAAGCAGTTTGAAGCAAAGTTGACACATGGCAGGCTACTGGAAAATAAATTGTCACAGCAGAAAGTCAATACGCACACATCCTCAAACATACAGCAGCCAACAAGCAATCACGAAAGAAGAAACATAATGAGCAGCCACAGAGAAAAATCAAGGTTGACTCATGCAAATTCACCTACAATTGATGATATCGATATAACTTCAATTCACAGAGAAAGCAATAGAATCCCACCTGCCGATATCCACAATCAGAGCAGGTCTCTGTGATTAAACCATTCTCACAGGCTGATCGAAAAGCACATAGCTTAGTTCTTTGTCAGCCTACTCATCCCCTCAGAACCTGTATGTGAAGGACATGAAGAAATATGATCACCTCACCACCACCCTGATGGTACTCGATTGGCTCGCCTTGCCCGCCCGCACCATCTTCAAAGCCAGCTGCATAATTTACAAAGCATTCACAACCACCACCCCACTGATCTTGCAGACAACCTCACCATCTCTGGTGGTTCTCAGGATACTCACAGTCAGGACATCATCAGACTGCAGAATAAGATATGCAAGAAAGAAGAGTTGAGTTCTCACCACTTTAAATAGCATTCGCCACTTTAAACTGGCACTATCACGAAGCATTTACCGTCCATAACCCAGCTTCCTCGCCTATACTTTGCTGACTTTAAGCTTGCCTTTGGCCATGTAATGCGCTACACGGCCACTGGCTAGGTTCGCTCTTTTAAAATACCTTTTACTACACATTTGTCCGGGTTGTCAATTTCTCAGTGAGTCATGACCCACTGCATACATTTATCCCCTTGTGCAGAAACAAATTCTGCAAGTTGCTGAATGACGCGGCTATAGGCTTCCTCTTTCCAGGGATATAAATAGTATCTAGTCATGGTCATGAAACTCACTAAAGATGGTGTAAGCACCAAGTGCCCTGATAGCCTTTTTGCGTGGCTGTAGATTTGTTTGCATAGCCAAATACATCTTTACATACAACCGAATACAAGATGGCCCTAATTGTATGATCAGTTGTTGGAAAGTGACCAACCCTCTTCTTTGTAAAGATCTATGACTTACAATATCCCATAAAACAATATGGACTTAACTCTAACTTATCCTTAATATAAAAAATAGTTTTAAGGCAACTGTACAATAGATTCCTTTCACACCATGCTGAAATCCCAGAGTGGGCACTACACACTCCTCCTGTTGTGTTTTGTCATGACATCAAATGCACAAAATGGGCTCTTCAAAGCCTGGAGGGCTGAGCCCGACAAATCCTGATAAAGAATTATCAAGATTACCACAAACAAAGCTGTATGACACTATGGGCCTGATTCACAGAAGTAAACTTACACTTTTGTGTAAGTTTCCTTTTTTTTGTATTCACAAACTATGAGTTAATAGTAAGTTTACAAATGCAGAAACTCCCCAGTCGGGGAGGAAAACTCCACACATAGAAAGCTAGGCCTGTTCTATTTTATTATGTCAGGAGGTCTCCACCCTGACTGTGGAGTCTCCACAGTCATAAACCTACTATTAACTCGTAGGGCCACATTTATGGCAAAGTGGCACAGCACAGCGTCACCTTTATGTGCTGTGTCGCAGGAGAAGGGTTGGGATGCACAGTATTCATCCCAATATGCCATATTCCTGTTGCGCGTTCATTCGTTTGTTCGTTCAAAACACTTTATTTTGGTCAAGGACCTTAAAAGCAGCATACCCAAATTATTACATGTATCAGTGTTTCATATAAAAACAACACGTACAATAAATAAGAATCTAGGGCCATATGTACGAACACTTTTTCCAATAGACACTGAATCGGTAAAAACCTTTGCTAAATCTGGCCCCTAGTTCCAACAAAATATCAAAAGTGCAATTATAAAATTTCCTTAAAAAGACTCACGCATTGTGCAAATATAATAAAGTTCTTTGGTAAGGTTAAAAATGTGAAACTTTCAGGCTAACACAACAATTGTTTAGGTGTCAGATAGAACCTAATTTAACTATCTCTATAGGGTTAAATAATTTGATCCCCTCATGCCCAAGGCAATAAATATGAAGTCATGAAAGGAAAACATATAAAATTGAACAGTTTCCGGTTGCATAAATGCACATTATAACAAGGTTGTGTGCACATTTATTCAAATTATTCCCTAAAGTACCCAGAATATCACCTATGTCCTGCCCTATAGGGCTCCAGCTCCTCAATCAACCACATCCTCAGCCAATACAAAATTGGCATGCGCCTATCTTTAGCTGTTATAGGTTGTATGTCCAAGTCCATTTGAAAAATTAACAGTGTGATTTGGGGGAGTTTTAGGGATCACCCTCAAAAATATATTTTCTGCAACCCCTAGGGGGGCGATGTTGCTGTTTCCCCAGAGTTCTAATTCATAGACTGTGGCTGCCACTGCTTGTGATCTCCGGATTTCTGAAAGAGGAGATGAAGGCTGACTAAAGGTATTTTTTGCAGAGCTCAAGACGGCTGCCACTCCATGGTTGAGCAGAAGCATACTCTTTGTGATCTAGCTAGCCCAGGAATTAATACTAGATAAGCAAATTCCTAAGTAGTCAAAGTCTAGTACTCTCTTGAGATTCACTCCCTCTAAACTTAAGACCCCTCTAATATGCCTGTGCAGATGGATTGCCATAAACTTATTTTTGCTAGTGTTGACAGCCAGGCCATGGTTATTACAGAAAAGATTGAACCTGCCAAGAAAGGTCTCAATTCTTTTCAGAATTTTTGACACTGGTAAAGTATCAGCAGCAAACAATAGAGCTGGTGTTTATATGCCTCAAAAAACTGGGGAGTCGTTTTTGTATCTTAGAAGAAAATCTTCACAGCAATTTATAAATAATAGAAATAATGTGGAACAAACACATCCTTGTCGGACCCCTTTGATGACTCTTATCAAGTTCGTTTATTCCCCATTTTCTCCCCATTTAACTTGAGCATAGTTATCAGTGTGAAGGCGAATCATGATATACAGTAGGGGAGGTGAAAGCCCTGCCTTTCTTAAGATACACCAGAGTCTGACTCTGGAAACCATGTCAAATGCAGCATTCAGATCAACAAATGCTACACAAAGACTGCCCCTTTTGATATCCACCACTTTCCATCTTAGAAGCTGGAATCTGAAGATTTGTTCTACCGTGCTGTTTTTGGAGAGGAACCCCGCTTGAAACTGGGAGAGGATCTTGTTGACTTCAACCCATGTCAATAAACGATCCAATATTTGTTTGCAGATTATTTTTTGAGCTATGTCAATCAGGCATATAGTTCGATAATCTGGAGAGTCGGATTTTGTGCCCTTCTTAAAGACAGGAACTTGCTTCTCTCTGGGTAACAGGTTTTGGAGCACTGGCTATGATCGCATTGGCAATGCAGCTTAAGAAAGGTGGTCAGATATTGTTCTCTGATTTAAATAGATCCGTAGGTATGTTGTCTGGACCAGGGGACTTGCCCGCTTTCTGCGTGCAAATAGCATGACTTTTTTTTTAGCCAGGGCAAAGAATTCTATATCATAGTCTTGCTACCTTATGTTTGTGATGCTTGTAACAGGTAGATCAATAAGTAATTCAAAGGGTAGCCCTTCAAAATCTGAGGTTTTGGAAGCAACAGAACCAATGATGTCTTCTCTACAAAGATTTGGGAAATTTCTAACCCATTCCTGTGGTAGGATGTGTATGTTTTGCCACCATGGATAATTATATGCCAGAAAGCTGTCTAGGTTCCCAGACCCGACAACATCCAGGATTCCACCCCAAACAGATGTAGCCCATGATACTTTGGCATGTTTCTGGACCTCTTTATACTTGTCTCTATCAGCCTGAATAACAAATGAAAGGCTGCTTTTGTTTGCTTGGATTAGGTCAGAATGATCTGTTCTGCAGGCCTTGTTGTACCATGTAGTTAGTGATCGGTAACGTACACTGCTTGAGAAGGGGGTTTTGTGAAGAAAGCACTAACTGTGGAGATCCATTATGGTATGAGGAGAAAGTCCCTCATTGCTGAATGTGAGCAGGGTTAACCTCAAATGATGACATCATTGGGCATAGGTAACCTCATTGTTGGATACAGTGTCCCACCTGATATTCCTCTGGTTGTTGGTGACAGATAGGTCCCCATGGGGCAATTCTGACTGTCAACCTGGAGGGTTGGGCTTGCCCGGGAGGGTAAGGAACAAGGGAAAATGGTCACTTTCGTATCTCTGTATAACTTCCATATTGATAAGATTAAGCCAAAGGATCAATATATCCAAGAATATAAAGTCGATGTTACTCAGATAGGTGTTCCCTCTGAAGGTAGTCAGCCATGATGCATCTGAGTCTGTTCGGCTATTACAGGTTCTCAGGTAGCAACATAAAGAGAGGTCTATCATCTTTAGAACTACCTTGGACATAGACGATATGCAAGGGCCTGGTGGTTGTGGAATATCCCACAATTGGTCTTTTTTACAGGCAATGTCCCTTAAAATGGCTGAGGGCTCGAAGCTGAAGTTAAAATCCCCTCCCACAATAATAGCAACCATATTACCTGCCCTTTCTATACACTCTCCCAGTAATAATAAAACCGGGGACTCAATCGACTTGGTTGTGCTTCTGTTATATCCATTGTATAGTAAGATTTTTTCCCATTCTATACTGAAAACTCTAGCCCAAGTATGCCTGGCAAGTCAATGGCTAGTTGTTTTACTCGATACGCTAGATCAATACTTACCCATGTAACAAGTCAATCAGATGGTCTACCAGCCTGTGACCTTAGGGATGGTGTGAAAAAAAGTTTTCAAGTCTTGCTTGTGGAATGGCATTATTTCCCAAGTTTCCTGGAACACAATGGCATGGCCTTTCCCAATAAAAAAAATTGGGACATTTTAGCCCTTAGCCCCACCATGTTCCATAACGCTATTAATGAGATATTATTTTTGGAGGTGACCTTGATCTGAGTTTCCTGGTGAGATATTATAGGCGCTCCATAATGCATGCATTGCAGGGTTTGCATGAATGTTTTTTACATGATGGAACAGCTTGTTTGAACCTGCTCAGGGGAAGCTACTGGCTGTATTATATTCATGGTGGCAACATCATGAGAATGCCCCTGCCCAGAATTTACTTTGGCCCTTGCTAATCTTCTGGGGATGCAGTTCCCAGGAGGCTTCAGTCATTCCATAAGTGACATAGGGGAGGAGACCAGTAGCGTTTTCTGTGCATGAGCATCGGGGCACCGCCCCCTTTACATTCACAGTAAAAACAAAGCAATCATTGCACTGTTATATCTGTTTTGAAATTAATAAATACCCTCTCTTGCAACTTTATAAAACAGGGGGCACTATCTGCCTCACCAACACCAGCATTGTTGCTGCTGTGCTTGATAACACTGCGGATACGTGGCTGACACATCACTTTAACTGCTCCCCTGTAGGAAGGCCCAAAGTTTATTTGCTAGGCTGACAATCTCACAGCCCTGAGGCCTGTGAGTTCATCAGCTCAGAAAAGACCTAGCATCAAGGCCTTGTCTCCACCCACTGATGATGTGGAGGTAAAGTTAGCCCCAGGCGTTTTTGATTCAAGCCCTGAAGAGCTTAGCCTCCACGTCAGTCAGGGAGTGGCGAATATTGTCACCCCACCCTTTCCCAAGTTGCTACAGGGTGTGGGTGGGACCTCACCCTGTGACGAGTTGGGAAAGGGTGTGGCAGGCGGGAAGCTAAAAAATTGAGCCTGCACAGAGAGCTCAATGCCATTTTAGCCTTGGTGAGTGATGTGTGTCTGTTCAGACAGACATATGGTTTACTGCGGTGCCAGCAGCTGGTAGACGAAAGCACTGCAGGTTCCTGTTGTGACTCGTGGATATATGTGAAGGAGTCTGGCCGGTAATCGGCAGTTCACCAGGTAAGACCTTAAAAAGAAATTGACAGCTGCCGGGCCTAGGACCATTTGGTTAGCTTTATTTGGGTACACTGTACGTGGGGTGAACCGCAGCAGACCGGGGTGTGGAAAGTTTGCCTCAGGATTGGACTATGTGAATATAATAGGACTCTGAGGGGCCACATATTTTGCAGTGCACTATGTCTACATTGTCTTCCCCACTCACCGATTTGAGTCCGTACATAACCCTTGGCTTCTGGCATGATTGATTACTATGAGTAAAGGCCAAGGCATGTGAAATGATGGGGACCCTGTAAATATATTAAGGGAAAGTGTATTCTTCAGAAGCGCAGCGCCTTTTCGGTCGAAATCTGACACTATATTAAAACGTCTCTCTCCTGTTTAATGAGCTAAAATAATTATCAGTGGTATTAGATAAGGCTGGTACACTTTGTTAGCAAAAAATTGGAATTAAATGAGCACAACATCACTTTAGTATGCTTGTGTGAAAAAAATGCTTTAGAATAGAATTTGCATTTGGTGGAATGTGAATGTGTTTTTGCAAGCACCAAAAGGAGGAACTCTGTGGACCATTGTATGCAGTGAAAGAGCAGTTGAAAATTGCATCTGCCTTTCAACATGCGCCTACATTTCACCCACTTCGTCCTGCTTTGTTTATTTCAAACGATCACATTTCGTTGTGTCACAGTGTCACTGCCTATGATAATCTTTCAATCTCACCAGGAGTAGGAGGAGTTCTATAAATGTCAAATGCAATTGCAAGTCAGTGTTAAGCCTACATCACTTTGTTAATCAAAATAACTTATAAGGTCCTAGCCCAATGGAAAATCAAAACTACAAGTCACAGCATTTAGAATCTATAGCATTATTCTCAATATATCAGCCTGACGTCACATGGAGATAAGAGAACTCATTTTGCAAGCATGTTGTAAGTGAGATACTAACACCAGAACTTCTTGATGCTGTACACATTGCTAAAGAAGGAAATTAGGCTTGCCTACTAAGTCAGGCCAATGAAAGCTATTTTTGTTCTTTTTATTTAAAAAAAAAAAAGTATCCCAATTTTGTTAAATAGGATTTGCAGAAGAAATGGAGAATTGCAACTAACCTCCCAAAAAATGCACACACCCTCTCCCCAACTCCGCCAAGCCCACTACTCACAAACTTCACCAGCCACCACTGGAGGAGACTCCAGGTCTTTCAGTTCTCTCCGGCCCAGACAGATGTATCTTGAATTGGTTCTTGGAGATGGATAGCAGAAAGGTGTGGGCTTCAAGAAATGAAAGACCACTTACAATAGAAGAATGTTTGAATGTCATTTTGATGGAATCTGAATTGTCACCAGCTGAACTTAGACATGTGGCTCTAAGTATGTCTGAATTATGCTATGGCAGTTCCTGACATCTCTGATCCAGTGTGTGTCTCTGTTAACTAGTGAAGCCTCATTTTCTCTGGAGTGTGACTTCAGTTTAAGGATGCTTGTCAAATAAATTCCTTTGCTGTCCAGGCCATCTCCTGGGTAACTATGAAGGCAGGTTGTTAAGGGTTTAGGGTGCAAAGAGAGTCAAGATGAGGGTGCAGAAATGTTGGGCACGGAAGTATTAGAGTTATTGACTATGTGGGGACTTGGGCAAAGGGAAGAAGCTCCAAGCAAGATGATAGATTTATAGCTCTTACCCTCTTCTCCTGTTGGAATTCTGGATGGACAATCAGAGAACCCCTATTATGTTTTATGGGTTCGGGTCTGCCATGAACATTAGAGTGCTGTGGGGGCTCACAGCTTTTGCTTCTTAGAAGCTGCAAGGGGCCCTACGTTTTTTCCTTTTGGATACCTCAATCTACTCCAGCCTACATGATCCCAGTTAAGAAATCATTTGTAGGGATAGTAATTGGGGTAGGTCGCAGGTAGTGCTCCATCAGCATGTGCACCTTAGTTCTTAAGTCTGAAATCTCTGCCCTCATGATGTTAATGAGATCCTTTGTTTGATCTGTGGTCTAATCTGGCACTGTTGGCTGAACATTACTAGCTGAATTCAGACTGGGCTTCGTGTTTGATGCATCACATGGTGCCGTATGTGAAAAGTAGTTTGAGCAAAATATTGCAGGTTTTAACAGGACATAGAGTTCAGTTTGGGGTTAGTTTTGGGGAACTAGTGCAGTGTTGCCCTCGGAGGAAGATGTTTATTGAACAAAAGATTCACTGGACATAGGGAGTTTGTTTTTACTTCCCCTGTATTGAATAAGGGCTGTTAGAAATGGGGTCTCTGGTTAACAGTCAGTATGCCCTCTGTCAAAGCACGGACCCTCACTCCAATCAGGGTAAGGGAGATACACACCTAGCATAACCCCTGCTCACCCCCTTGGTAGATTGGCACAAGCAGTCAGGCTTATCTCAAAGGCAATGTGTAAAGTATTTGTACCAACACACACAGTAATAAAGAGAAAACACTACAAAATAAACACCACACCAGTTTAGAAAAATATACTATATTTATCTAAATCAGACAAGACCAAAACAACAAAAATCCAAAGTACACAAGTCAAGTTATGAATTTTCAAAATAAAAGAATCTTACTTCAGAGAAAACAATAGAAATGTTGTTGTTACACAAAGTACCTGGTTTGCTTAAAAAATAAAGCCTCACAGGCGAGCGTGCATCGGGAAAATCAGTGATGTGTCAGTTCCTTACTTGCGAATGAGGTTGTGCGTCATTTCTTCTCCAGGCGGGTAGGCGATGCATTTTTTTTTTTTCCCGCAAGAGAGTGATGTGTCGATTTCTGGATGGGGCACCTCGGATCCATGCAGGTTCACGTTGATTTTGACGCCTAGCGATGATCTCTGCGTAATCCACATGCACAGTGATGGAAAACCGCACTGCTTGGGGTTTGAGCTGTTTTCTGGAGCCGCAAGCGGGTGTTGCATCGTTTCTCCAGCCGCAATACAGGTTTTGCATTGATTTCAGCTGCATGCTGGTTGTACGTTGTTTTTACAGCTGCATTGCAGTTGGTGGGTCAAAATGTTCCCCGCACGGCTTCCTGTGCGTGGATTTCAGTCCTTGTTCTACCAGCTTCACCTTTCAAGGGCCCAGGGACTGGATAGGGCACCGCTTGGCAGGAGTCTCAGCATACAGTCTAGGTGCTGGCAGAGGTAGACTTTGATGGCACTTAGACTTCAAAACAGGAGGTAAGCTCAGTCCAAACCCTTGAAGACACTTCACAAGGAGAAAGATATCACAAAGTCCAGTCTTTGTCCTCATTCAGCCAGAAGCAGCAACTGCAGGCCAACCCAGCAAAGCACAGTCACAGGCAAAGGGGCAGTACTCCTCCTCCAGCTCTTCAGCTCTTCTCCTTGGCAGAGATTCCTCTTGGTTTCAGAAGTAATCTGAAAATCTGGGGTTTTGGGTCCACTACTTTTACCCCTTTCTACCTTTGAAGTAGGCAAACTTCAAAGTAAAGCCTCTGTTGTTGACAAGAGCCTGCCTTTTTCCCAGGCCTGGCCCCAGGCTCCCACCAGGGGGTTGAAGACTGCATTGTGTGAGGGTAGGCATATCCCACTCAGGTGTAAGTGTCAGTTCCTCCCTCCACTCTAGCCCAGATGACCAATCAGGATATGCAGGCTCAATCCCAGGTCCCTTTGTGTCACTGTCTAGGGGAGACTCAAAAGCAGTCCAACTGTCAGTTTCACCCAGATGTGGAATACACAAGCAGGCAGAGGCACAGAATGGTTAAGCAAGAAATTGCCCACTTTCGAAAAGTGGGATTTTCAATCTGACAATTTAAAAAACAACTTTACTACAAGATGTATTTTTAAATTGTGAGTTCTGAGACACCAAACTCCACATCTCTATCTGCTCCCAAAGAGAAACTGCACTTAAAAGTTATTTAACGGCAGTCACCATGTTAATCTATGAGAGAGATAGGCCTTGCAACAGCGAAAACCGAATGTGACAGTATTTCACTGGTAGGACATGTAAGGTACATGTCCCACCTTTAACATACACTGCACTCTGCCCATTGGGCTACTTAGGGCCTACCATAGGGGTGCCTTACATGTATGAAAGGGAAGGTTTGGGCCTGGCAAGTGGGTACACTTACCGGGTCGAATTGGCAGTTTAAAACTGCACACGCAGACCCTGTAGTGGCAGGTATGAGTCATGTTTACAGGGCTACTCATGTGGGTGGCACACCCAGTGCTGCAGGGCCACTAGTAGTGTTTGATTTACAGGCCCTGGGCATCTCTAGTGCACTTTCCTAGGGAATTACTAGTAAATCAGATATGCTTACCAGGGTTAAACCAATCGGCAACACAATTTACACACAGAGCAAATGCACTTTAGCACAGTTTAGCAGTGGTTAAGTGCCCAGAGTCCTAAAGTCAACAAAAACTGGTCAGAAAAAATAGGAGGAAGTAGGTAAAAAGTTTGGGGATGACCTTGAAAAAGGGGCCAGGTCCAACAAGGGGGCTACTTTTGTTACGACTCTGTCGTCCCATTTCTAGGGGGCGCTGTAAGGGGACTGTCGGAAGCCTGGGAATCACCTTAATCACTTATCTAGAGTCCCTTGCTGACTCCTGTTTGTTTCTCTTTTCTCTATGGTACACTTGTGTAGTACTATATTTGCTTCTTTGGACTGCAAATCCCATAATGCACAGCCTGGTAGTCAGGAAAGCCCGGATTTTGTTTCCCATTGTTTTCTATGGGAGAAGTCCAGTTGCTCCTTTTCACTGGATCCTCTCCTCCAGGACTTGCAAGTGTCTGAAACTACACACACCTGAGACCTCTCCTGTGCAGCCCAGCTAGGAACTGCTTATAAGCAGCCATTTCCTCAAGATCCCCGTCGTGCATTGGAGTTCGATTCCTTTGTGTTACAGACCCATTGTCGGATGGTGTTCCAGTTTTGTTCCTGTGCTGTTCCAGCTTGATCCTGTTTCCTGTTTCTCTGCCCTGCTCCTGATTGTTCCAGCCAGAGTCTGCCCCCTATCTCTTAGCCTTGTACCTGTTTGTTTCTTCCAGAGCCTGCTCCCTTTTTCTCTGCCCTGCTCCTGCCTTGTTTCAGCCTGAACCTGCTCTCTGTTTCCCAGTCCTGTTTACTACTCATTCCTACTCCCTGTATTCCAGTCCTGTCCTTGCCTGTTCCAGCCAGAGCCTGCTCTCAGTTTCCCAGTCCTATCTCTGTTTGTTCCAGCCAGTAGTTTGCACCCTGTTTTCAAGTCCTAGTCCTGCCTTTACTTCAGCCTGAGCCTGTTCCCAGTTCTTGCCTCTGCCTCTTTGTTTGTTCCCTTCGGTTTCTGTTTCTTCTTGGTTCTTTGTGTCTGGTAAGTGTTCTATCAGTCTTCACCAGTGTATAAGTGTCCTCCTTTGTCCTGGGGTTGGCTCCTGGTTTCCAGGAGGCAATTCCAGCCCCCATCCTTGTCTAGTGTTATACGTTGTCTTTCGTTCCTAACAGTGACAGTGTGCTACTGCTGTTTTCTCAGGAATCACCACTGTGTTTCCAGCTGGACCCACAAGAGCGTGTCCTGTGTATGTACTATCCTTGTTTGTGCTCTAGGGTTCAGAGACAGAATCACTTCTGCTGCCTCCTTTCTATGGGGCTGGCAGGGTGACTATCTGTAAGAGCAAACTGCACAGATGCATTGAGATTCCCTGTCACTGTGGGAGGTTCTGCGCCTTACTCTGTGTACAACCCCAGCATGTTTGTCCACTAGTAATCCGTTTTCTATCTGTTCACACAAGGGTTGCTCCGCTTTTACTTTCCTGTTTCCTGTGTCTGTCCATAGCTGTCCTTTCCGTGTATGCCTTTAGCTGCTCTTCTGCCCCAGTACACTACCTCTGTAGGATATTCGGTGACCTCAAGGGGTGTCCCAACCAGAGTCCTGATCAGACCCGCCCGAAACCGTGACAACTTTAGCTTTTTGTTGCCATTGTACCTAATTTATTGAGGATATCCAGTGCAAATGTTTCTCTACTTCCTACATAAGATAATCAATATCTTGCAGGTTGCAATTTTTAGAAGTTGGTTCAGGGGCTTTCTTGTTTATGGTCTCCACTGAGTGTTTCGTCAATTTGCAGGGTCTTTGCGTTTAGGTAGAGATAGCCACAGGCAATATCTTTGAAATATAAATTGGAGATAGTCTGGCAGAGTAATGTTCCCAAGATGGCTAGAAACAGGTTTAGAAATGGGAGTATAAGTATATTTCAAAATCAAAAGTGAGCAACAAAGTCTGTCGGCGATAAGCCACAGAGCTACAAATGATTTCAAGTAGCTCACAGAATGAATTGAGAGGAACCAATGAGGGTGGCTTGATTCAGTCTCGGTCAGCCCTGGATGGGTGCAGACAGGCCTGCCTTTGGCACTAACCCCTCAGATGCTCCTCCTCTCTGGGACAAAGGATTGTGGATGTTGGCGTCCCAGCGGGGTTTTCTGCCAGCAAAGTTCCTCAGAATGATCCCCACTTGCACGATGGTGGAGTGCGCTAAATAGTGCTCTCCCCCTGACCCCTCCTCCTCTCTGGGGCAAATGATTGTGGATGTTGAAGCCTCAGTGGGATTTGATGGCAGCAAAATTCCTCATAATGACCCACATTGCTGTCCTTTCCCCAGTGCTGGTGCTCAATCAGCTGTTTAATGCCAAAGCAGGCACCCTTGCACCATTGTGAAGGTTTACCCCTTTGAATGTAGGATTGTTTTGTGCAGGATACAATCCCCTGACGCTTTTTCCTCTTACAATGTGTGCTGCAGAACCCAGCACACATAGAGAGAGTAAAATAAAGATATTTATCCTCGTTACTGCTCACCTTTGGAGGTGTAGGTTTTTGGTGAATTCCCAGGCCTACCACTTCTGGTAAATCTGGGAATGCATCAAAATCCATGGATGTGAGTGGGAACACCCAAGCAAAACTCTTGAAATGCTTCCCTGGTGCAGATTAAGGCAATGCAGCAATTTGTGCTGCACTGCTTTACTCAAGATTTATGAAGCCACTCAGGGCCACGCAAGGCGGCCTTGTGTGGCTTCATAAATGTAATTTTTGAGTTGCGTCATCTATGTACCACATTGCAGGGTGCAAGTGTAACGCAAAAGGGGTAATAAATATGGCCCGTAGTTTGTGAATACAAAAAAAACACATAAACTTGCACAAAGGTGTAAGTTTACCATTGTGATTCAGAAACAGAGTTTATGAATGGCAACAAATTGCATAGCACCAAGTTTACTACAAGTTGTACTCCTGTGCTGTCATCGGCCACGTTTGCACAACAAATTTCAAGATGTGTGTGTGATCACATAGGGCCTCATTATGACTTTGGTAGTGCTAAAAGCAGATTGCCAAAGTGGTGGGGAGGATGCTGCCACCGTTGTACCCGTGGCATCCCCCCAAGGTTATTACAATGTTCCCGCTTGGCTGATGGGCGGGAACATTGTATTAAGCATTCCCACCAGGCTGATCTACAAGAACAGTGCTACGATATTGGTTTGTCTGCAAAACAGACGGTGAGCATTCCCAAAGGCTTTCTGCCAGCCTTTCCATGGAGGGGTACCAGAAAGGCTGTCAGAAAGCTGAGTTGTAATCAGCCAGGCAGCTCTGAGTTCAGCGCCACCCTGGCTCAGTACAACTCAGACCACCGTCACCCCATCGGTAACGATGTTCCTGGCAGGGATGGAGGTCTCTTGGCGGGTCTGCCCACCAGGGTTGTAATGTGGAGGTCAGACTGCCACAGTTGCGGTGGTCCAACCATCACCGCGAGGCTGTCGGTCCTTGGACCGCCAGCCTCGTAATCAGGGCCTTAGTGTTGTACTATGGATTAAGGGCAATCAAGCAGACTGGTATTCATGCCATTATTTCCAGTATAAACTCTACAAGAAGACAACAGGCAAAGAATGAATTGTGTTATCTGTAATTGTGTTGACATTTCACATATTACACAAGCGAAAATTCGGGAGTGCTCCTTTTGCCCATTGTTTGCTCCTGTTTTTGTTTAGCGGTAGAGTTTAATGCAAAGCCATGTACATATACCGTCAGTAACATTAGTTGAGCTGGATTTGTAATGAATACTAGGATTTTTTGCATAATTCCTTCCCCATTATGTTCACTTTGTATGCATAGTCAGGGACTGGTGCGGCACAATTTAAAGTCATTTAGTATTAAGCCTGCCTAAACGTTCAATGTAAAAATAGTTTTGCACCAGAAAATTAATCTGTACTGCTGTTTGCTCCACTTTGCCGCCCCAAGCTGCATTTAGCACCGCAGCTAAAGCTAAATTAATCTTGTCCTCTGTGTCAGAAAAACACGGTCCTGGATATTCAATGGAATTTACTTTCAAATTAAGTGGTGCGCTCCATCTCAGCGCTGCTTTTTCAAGTCTGCAAGTCTTTGATTTTATTTTCTACGTATTAATAACCATGTCTTTCCCAGGTCACTACAATCTGTAAGTCCTCACTTGCTTTATGAAGCGTTTTCTTTTCCTTGCCTGTGACACTGGAAATCTTGGATGCTGAAGGTTCTACAGACACTTACACCTTGACATAGAAAATGTTCACAACGACAAAGGGCAGTAATCAGAGCAGGCTTTTCGCGTGCTTGCTTTTCTTGAAGCATCACTTGTGACTTCAGTTAATAGCATTTCGTACATAACTACACAGTGTCCAGGGAACAGCGCAGAAACTATTGTGTTTTATTTCTCCATGCATAAGCAGGCACAAGTTTTGCATGTGTCTGGCTACAAAGGGAGCTCATTTTGTCGCTAAAACTTAGTTACATTTCTAGGATCTGAGAAAGAGTGAAAAGATAACAGTGTCTCACTTTTACTGGCGGTAGCAGATGGAACAACCATGTGCTAGCCTACATTTCAAAGCTAGAAAATAATCCAAAATAAACACAGAGCTCATTTCTGGCTGAGGAGGACAATATTATAGATACTGGATCAGCAAAAAACGACAAAAATATTTTTACTTTTTGACAAACACCAGGCTAGGATCACTTTGATGTACTCATCCCTATTTCCTCAGAAATTGAAACACCTTGCACCCTTCAGCACCCACACCATTCACTGCTTAAACCTACCTGAATCTCTCAAAGTCACATCCTCCGAAGACATCAGCCCCCTCACCAATAGAGAAACAAACCTCCAGGGGGCACTAGTGCCACCTTCCAAATGGAATTAACGCATCCCTCACACCAGTCGTCTTTCCTATGACACTCAAAACGAGACCGACCTTTCTAATACTGACGATGTCCAACCGTGGTGACAGCGACCTCTACAATCACTGTCCTATCGCTTGCTTTCTTTGCTAGTCAGAATAATGGAAATAGCTGTCAAATGCCATTACTAGAATGACTCAAGTCCAAATCCCACCATAGAACTTCCAGTCGATTATAGGTTGGCTGTGCAGCTGTCTGCTCGATCACACCCACCACATCATCGAGAGTGGCAAACGGAATCTCTTCATCCTCCTTGCCCGGTTAGCAGTTGTAGGACAGAATATCGAACAATAAGACAAAGAAAGTCAATATTAAAATATTCACAAGCACATGTATATGTAATTTTTTACAAAACACAATAATAATATAGTTAAAAATAAATAGTTTAAAGAAAAACATATGAAACGTAATCTAAAAATTTGAATTATCGTAAAAATAGTTTAAATAAAAAATAAATATAATCTATATATATCTGAAAAAACATAAAAACAATATTAAAACTATTTAAATATACATTACTATTGTTAACAATAATTAAGAAAAAAGTAAATTAAATTAACAAACCTGTATTAAACAAACATATATCACTTGTAATTAAAAATACAGTTAATAAAAATAAAGTGTAAATATAAAATTGAAATTCTTTTTTGATAAATATTAAAAACATTAAAGAAAAAATAAAGCAAACATAAAACATAACCACTATTGAAAATTAACAACAATAGCAAAAGTGTTAGACTTCAAAGCAGTCTGATTTACTATTTCTAATCCAATTTCAGCAAAAGCGGGGAAAGTCTTGCACTTTACCTGGGTCACATTTACTATGTATTCCTCATTTATATTGTTTAAGTGAAGTGCACGTATAACGATGTATTTGAAAGTGCCTTAAGGGTAATGCTATATTGCGCTGGAGATGAGGCCTGAGAATGCTCTCTTTGTGATTAGTCTTCAACATTAAAGTTTGCTCTTGCTGTGTATTTTCTTGTTTGCTGGTGCATCAATAGAAGCCTTCTTTTAATGAAAAGCTTATTGTAAGCTATAGGTGGGGGGTATAAGAAAACAGGTTGCCAAGGACGGGAGTGTTAACAAGGAGCTGTGCATGAGAACTCCCCTCTAGATTCCTGAATACGAGAAAAGATCCAAGGTCGTCTATATGGCTGAACCAAGAGATGAAAGCCTAATTAAAGGATACCATTCACAACTGTGCACAGACTATGGAAAGTTACTAGTGGTGACATCAGCTGTTTGAAGCTTGAGGGGATAAGGGTTTTTTAGCTAGTTAGAGATTCAGATCCATCTTGCCCTTTGACTAGAGAGGACTTTTCCAGCCAGGGCGCTCCAGTCAATTATAACGCTGCTTTGAGCAGCACCATTATTTGCCACAGGGCAGGTTGGGAGCCTGGCGAGCAGCGGTGCGGCGGCGAGGTTAAAGCAAGTTTTTTTTTTTACTCCCGCCACTTTTCCCAGTCTCCCAGTCGCTAGCTGCCACTGTCAAGTACAGGTCTTATGAGCAATATATTTGTTGTTAGTAGCTTGTGTCTCGAGTAGAGGAGAGATAGAAGAAGTATGGTGAGAAATGAGAAAGGAACAGAAAGGAAGGAGACAAAGAGGATGTAAGTTGAGAAAGTTGAGCATAGAGGAAAAAGGAGAAGATATGAAAGAGTATGAGGAGCAAGAATGAGCAAGAAGAAGGAGAAAGAGAAATACATTGGTGTTGCAATATATTGTATATTTTATGTTAATTTGCTCTCCCTCTTCATTCCACTCCTTCTCCCTCCTGGTGCTTCATTATTCTCCATGTTATATTGATTTTGGTATGTTACAGTTTTTCTCATCCTTGTGCTTCCAGTATAGAATGTTCTGATGGTGCTAAGAGTTATATCAGAAAAAATGGATCAAACGTGTTGGGTTGGAGAAATCAGAACGTACGGGGTATTATGCTTGAGCATTATGCCTTGGAACTAGTTTTGCTCATTAATCAATTATTCAGCGGGGATGATGTTTGTAAGGATTGCCCTCAAGTTTTTTTCAGAGAAACAGGGTGTGCTTGTCAATTTCCATCACCAGTTTAAGCTCCCAGGTGTCTGTAAAACCCATTCCATTTTGCATCTCATGATGGAGCCGTTAAAGACTGAATTGAAAAAGCACGTATTCAAACCAACTGGGTGCTTATAGTTTTTGGTGCCTATTGTTATAGCCTCCAAACTAGGTAGTAAGGAAAATTTGTTTGCATACTTTAGCGACCTAAATTCCAGCAAATGGATTCAATGTCAACCTTCTCCATGGACTAATGTGGTACTCATTTTAGTTGGTTAAGCTGGCTTTTTCCGTGTCTGGAATTTGTCATCAGCCAAGAACCAAGGGATCATCATTGACAGCAAACCCAACATGACCACCTAAGTCAACTTTGCTGCAGCTTCCTGCTTTCACAACCTGAAGAAGCCAAGGAAGATTTTCAAATGGCTCCCAACCAGCACGCGAAAAACCAGGTCACACTCCCTCTTCAGAAGCAAGGTGGATTATGGTTAAACCCTATCCACTGGGATCAACAAACAGCTCACCAGAGAACCGCAAACCATTCAGAACTCTGCAGTCAGATTCACACTTAACTTCCCATGTGTCACATACACCACACCTCAGGAAACTCCACTGAATTTCTACATACAAGCCTGCAAAGTTCAGACTCCTCACTCACTCCTAACTGAGGGGTGAGAAGAAACCCATACAGATGTTATGGTGAGATGGTGAGAGAAAAAAAGGTATCGAGAAGATGGATGGGAGAGGTGAAGTGAGGGGTAGTGAGACTGAAAAGGAATTAGAAAAAAAGGTAATGCATGCTGAAAATGTGTTGGGCGGCTTTTGTTCCAAGTCTAGCGCTGCCTAGTAGACAAAGCTGAGCTCTCTTGACGTCAACGTATTAGACAGGCCCATAATTAACAGGTATAACTTAGGTGGTGCTGCCCTTAACCAGAACTCCTTCCTGAAATAGATTTGGAAGAACCATCAGTCCTCCTCTTCAGGAGGGAGCTAAGGAGACAGCTCTACAAGCAATATCATGTTTTCAAACAACATCTGCTACATCTTCCAACATGGATACCACAGTAAGAGTGTCTGCGATTACTTGCAAACAAGCTATGATTGCCCCACTTCAATATTGTTTCTCAACACCTTATCGTGTATAATACTCTGTTGCATTACTGATGTGTCTACCCTTTATTAGTGCTGATACAGATATACCATCATACATACCAACGCAATTACAAACTCACAATTAGTATACTTTATGACATTATAGGAGATGATCTCAGTTACCAACACGATAATATATAATTCTTCTAAATATCCTATTTTGGAAATTTGCTATTATTTACAGTGCATAAAATGTGACAGTAAACATGCTAATGCTTTCTCATCCGTAGTAAGGTGTTCAGTGCTAGGCAAAGACAGCAGATTTCTGAGAAGTATTCGTTTTTCACTCTGAGAAGTTACAGCATTTTCAAAAGCAGAACATGAACCCATAGACCAGCAATGCTATTAATAACTACACAGCCGCTGATAGGCGGCCCTACATTGTAGAGTTGTCTTTCATAAGTCAGTGTGTGCCCTTGGAGCTGATAAGAAGGCTTTGATACAATGTAGGCAAATTAAAAGATCAAGAATGCTTTGAATATCTGGTGGATTTACACCCCAATACCCTTCCTTCTATTTACGCCGAACTTCCCATCATTTGAATTTTCGTAAGACGCTGAGGACGTGGCATTTTCTTCACTGATTGTGTTTCTGGGACATGTGGAGTTAGGCTGGATTGCTGTCTGGCGCCGGGATATCCCTTCGGAGATCAATATACGCCCTATAAACCCTATAAATAAATAAATAATTTAGGGGTTGCGCCTGTTGCATCCATGCTGACTGTGTTGAGTACTTAGGTTGGTATAAGCAGGGACACATGCCCCTTAGCAAACAACTCACTTTTATGATCTACTTCAACGACCCGTGCCTGCTCCATGCTCTTCTATACTGTGATATCACAGGTAACTCAGCCAAAACGACCATCTTGATCATCAGCACCTTTGGAGTCAAGTCAGGCTTTCTACATTTTCTAGCCCCCCCTACCAGAAGTTGTTAATTCTGCCAAGATATGGACCCTGCCCTGAATTTAAGGAGCCAATGTCTGTGAGATAATGTTGTCACAGGTTGCAATAAAAGAGACCTGGTTGATATGAATGTTGACACAAAACAATTAGCACTGTTTTGTCCTCACAACGGCCTGCTGCGCATGTGTGTGTGTTGTTGGGGTGGTGGAGGGGTGGAGTATGTGTGGGTATCCCGGGTTCATGTGTGAATATCACACCCAATACAGATTTTTCTTCTTTGGATTTTAGTGAGCAGTGTATTATAATGGAATAATCATGTCTTAATGTTCCAGAGTGGAAAGCAAAAAATGGGACCGAGTACCCTCCTCATGCATGGACCTGTCAGACTTGAGGGCTGTGATTATGAATCCTTCAGTGCTGGGTCAGAGAACGCCAGGGCATTTGGTGACTGTATTTTGCAAGGGATGGGTGGCACTGGCATGTGCTTGATTGTCCTCTGGTGGAAGTTTTGGTATCGGGTGCCTGAGAAAAATATGGTGGCCTTTCCCCACAGCTAAATGCCATTCCTTGGCATATTGTAGCCATCCCTGACATTCTGTGGCCACCCTTAGCATTTGATGGTGCTGCATGTCAGGCTGAACCTGGACACGTTCTGTGTGTGTGGGGGGCTGGCTAACCTTTGCAATAATGGTGGTGTTTGGTGTGTGGGAATGCTGGCAGAAGGTCCATGCTATGCAGTAGTACACTAGTACATCTGAAGAAAACTAATGAATTTGGGGACAGAATACTCCATTTAGTAATAGTTGAACTGTGATATTTTAGGGCAACATAAGTGATTTTAAGATTGTGGCATGTTGATTTGTGGAGACAAAGGGGGTCATTCTGACCCTGGCGGTCGACCACGGAAGCACCACCAACAGGCTGGCGGTGCTTCCTTAGCTATTACAGCCGCGGTCGCCCAGCCGGATTTCCCCCGGCTGGGAGGCCGCCATGGGGATTCCGAATCCCTTCCCGCCAGCCTGTTTCTGGTGGTTTTCACCGCCAGGAAGAGGCTTACGGGAACGGGTGTCGTGGGGCCCCTCGGGGTCCCTGCACTGCACATGCCACTGGCATGGGCAGTGCAGGGGCCCCCTAACAGGGCCCCAGCAGGATTTTCACCGTCTGCTTTGCAGACAGTGAAAATCGCGACGGGTGCAACTGCACCCGTCGCACCCCTGCAACTCCGCCGGCTCCATTCGGAGCCGGCTTCATTGTTGCAGGGGCTTTCCTGCTGGGCCAGCGGGCGCTCCTTTGGCGGGCGCCCGCCGGCCCAGCGGGAAAGTCAGATTGGCCTCTGCGGACTTTTGACCACAGAGCGTCCAAGTGGCGGTTCCCGCTTGGCGGGCGGCGACCGCCGCCCGCCAAAGTAGGAATGACCCCCAAAGTTTCTAGTGAAAAGAAAATTCTGATATTGAGCAATTTATTTTAGTAAAAATTAAAGGTTTTTCTTAGTGGGAAAATAAGAATTTTGAATCAAATATATGAAAGTTGTGTGTGGGGACAAAGTAAGTACATATATTGCTGAAAATATCTGTTTCCTATGTTTCAGGACCATTTTCTTGAGGACAAATTCCACAAAGGGCTTCTGTGGTATTTGTTTAATATTGTAAGTGGATACTTTTCGGGGTATATGGTGAGATCTTGCCATAACATTAATATTGTATTGCAACATCTATTTAATGCTTAATACTTCTATGCAGATCGCTGATCAATAAGTGTTTTGGGGTCTGGGTTTGATGTAACATATGGCATACGCCTACTCTGAAGGGGGCCTGCGTTTGTGGAATCTGTACCTTACATTTGGGGGAACAGGCTTACTTTTTGGATAATGAATATTCCCACGTTTTCTAAAGAACATTATTTGAGCTTCTCTTGAAACCTAGGATCTTCTCTTTAGAACCCTTTCCCAAGATCCTACATAACCAGTGAGGGTGAGCTCGGGCTCTCTCATAAAACGATGGATTATTGGAATATGTCATGAGTGTGCTACCCCTTCAAGGCGATCTGCAAGTTGATGTTTTGGCTAGAGTCTACTGGAAAGTGGCTTGTTGCTAAGACATTATTTGAAGGGTTGTCTTCCGTTTAGAGGTTGTTCTGAGTGCCTCAGTAGAGTGAAAGTTAGTCATCACAGAGACTCTACAGTTCCAATGTCGCTTTCTGATTTTGTACTGGTTCACCCTCCTTTTAGAATCTTGTATGAAGTGTGCTTAAAACAGTTCCAGAATAGCAGAAGAGTATTTTTTTAGTTTTTTCACCTTTCAGGAAAAGGCTTGAGGTTCAAATTATGAGTTAAATGGAGAAGAATTGCGTTCGAGTTGAGCTCCTCTCAATCCTACGTGGCTTCCTATGGCAGACCAGATTGCACCGGCCTGATCATCGGGACTGTAAACTTGCTTTGCAAATGGGCTGAAGACCAGTTTCCTGACCCTACCTGACTCACAGCCATGGCACTGGAGGAGTAAGTGTTTCTACCACCCTAGCAGACTACATTCTCCCATACCCACCTCCCTACGCACCTTCCTCCTTCCTGTCCCCACCCGCAGTAACCACCGGCTCAAGGCTGGTGGCAAACGGGAGCGATAATCCACATGGAAACGGGAATACCGAGCGCAATCCAGTGCTTAATTTGAAAATAAAAACGTGCCAGATCCCAAAGCTCTCCACTGAAACACACCGCTGCTGCAATTAAATGAACGGACACAGAATACTGAGGCAGTGCAATCATAAAACCACCTTGGGCCTCTTCAATCCATTTATAGCCACTCCCTGCCCCTTCAGCTCACTCTTGCAGCTTTCTGCTTTCTCCCTCTGTGACGCTTTTTCATTTTTCTCTTCCTCCGTCTTTCCCATGTGTCTTTTACTCGCAGTAAATAAATGCTTGAGGCAGCAAAATAAGTGCCGTCCCTCAACAATAAGTGCTGGTGCCCCACACCGGAAACCACAAGCACAAATTAAGCACTGGCGCAATCAGTCCTACAAAACTTGGTCTGCATGGATATTCTCCATTTCACTGAGAAACACATAGGCCCTCATTACGACAGCCGCCCGCCAAGGTCTGACCACCGGGCGGCCGCCAAAGCAGCCGCACTCCTGCCGCGGCCATCAGGAGATCCCCGCCCGCCGGCCCAGCGGGGATCTCGGCCGCAACACAGGAGCCAGCTCCGAATGGAGCCGGCGGTGTTGCAGCCGTGCGACGGGTGCAGTTGCGACCGACGCGCTTTTCACTGTCTGAATAGCATACAGTGAAAAGCTGCATGGGGCTGTGGCAGGGGGGCCCTGCACTGCCCATGCCAGTGGCATGGGCAGTGCAGGGGCCCGCGACTCCCCGTACTGCCAGCCTTTTCCTGGCAGTTCAAACCGCCAGGAAAAGGCTGCCGATAGGGGGACTCGTAATCCCCTGGGCAGCGCTGCCCCGGCGGATTAAAACCGCTGGGACCACTGTGGCGGGAAAACGCTGGTTCCGGCGGGGCGACCGCGGTGCTTCCGCTGCAGTCGTAATTCCCTGTGAAGCACCGCCAGCCTGTTGGCGGTGCTTCCTTCGAAACAGCCTTGGACCGCCAGGGTTGTAATGACCCCCATAATTGCTATACTGCTAGGTGTTACTGCTTGTTACTAGTTTTTTTTACAGGTGAGGATTTACCACCAAACCAGAACCGTGTACCTTTAATAGAGGCCTGGGTGGAGACAGGTTTCTCACCATTTTCCATCCTCTTTTTTAAAGCAGTGACAGGGAGGGTTCCAGTGTCTCCTCGACACCCACTGAGGTCCGGAGTAAAGGCAGTGAGTGCCTTCTTCCTCTTAACCCTGAATCCTGCCCAAGAACAGGATGAGTAGAAAACAGGTGTCAACGTGGCTTTTCCTCTTATTCTCCTTTATTAAGAATAGATATCACCATGAGTCTGGCTTTTATCAAAGACAGGTGAGCTTCAAGGGCATCTGTGTGATATGGCCACTCAAACTCAGAGCAGTAAACCTCTAATGGAACTAGTGTGGTATCCTCAAAAGCACCCTGGGTGATTCTTTGTGGTTTTAAGAGTTGAGTTCTGCTGGAGTTTGTGTGGCATCATCAATAAAGCTGTGAATGACTTTTTGGGTCAGTCTGTGTGGTGTCATTATTAAAGTTCAGAGTCACTATTATCAAAAGGGATTCTGCAGTATTAGCAATAAAGTTCTGAGAGTGTCTGTGAATTACTGTATTATCGAGAGTGGAGGCCTGAGGGGCTCTGTTTCAGAGCTCAATTTAAGCTCTATGGGGCCTATTCAGAAATTGCATTTTGGAATATGTGAAGTAATACTATAGCTTTATAGCACCATGGTGTGCTTACCAACCATTAAAGGCCCGCTCCAGCATTTTGGCGAGATCAGTATAGCCCAGCTGCAGTGGCCTATAAAGCTATTAGAACATTCGCCGCATCAGGGTAGAATATTCCTATTAGTAAAACAGAGGCCTCATGGAGCCTGAGGGTGTTGAAATCCCCTTTGGGCTCCGAAGCCTTTTTTCACAGCTGTTGCTGTGCATGTTCTAGAGCTAACAGTGGGCACAGAGCCACAGCTGTTAGCTACTGAACATCCACAACAAGAGTTGTGAAAGGGGGCTGAAGTCAGACCCTGGTTGTCCCCAGCTTGTCTGAGCTGCTGTTTGTAGTTCAGCCAAGCCAGGGACACCCAGACGCTGAGCAGCATTCACCCCACCTCTTCCTAAAGCCCCTTCGTCACTGAGCTACAGGAGGAGGGAAGGGTGAAGGCTGAGTATGTGCTCCTGCATGGCCTCTGCCTTTCGCTTTCTTCGGCCTAAATAATATATTTTCGAGAGGCCATGGATTATTGACATAATATATATATTGTGAGAGAGAGAGAGATATCTAGATATATATTAGGATGTTGTATAAGTATAAAACAGAATGTAGTAATAAGATTATTTTAGTATTACTCTTAAATTACACTTTTAAACTTTTGCTAAAATGAGAAGTAATTTAAATTAATTTTAGCCCTAACTTTTAAGAAAGCTTAATGCATATCAAATAAGAACAAAATTTGTACTGTAGATGGAATTAGGTGAGATTTTTTAAATTGTTATTTAAGAGTTATTATTTAAAAATTAAGAAAACATATGTGAATCAATTAATCAATTGCTTAATACACATTAGATAGATGTTGCTATACTATTTCATTTTATTAGCTTTAGGTTTAAAATAAATCCTTTTAATAACTTTTTAAAGAAGAATACACTTTGTTTTCCCCATACTTCACCGTAGGGTAATGGTTCTCAAACGTTTGACTTTCCATGGACCCCATTTTAATCATTGCTGAAATCCCGGGTCCCCCTACATCACTATTGGAATCCATGGATCCCTACTGTGTCATTAAGGCCGGGCACCACGACCTAAGCATTTTCGATAATTTGAACCACAAAAAAATACCCCAAAAACACAGAAACAAGCATTCATGAAACAAATACAGAAATGATGAAAAATGTTATTTAGTTCACAAACAATTATAAAAAAAAAAATCTAAATTTTAATTTTAATGAGAAGGTTAGACCTTTTAAATTCAATTGAGTCCACTCATCACCCATACTTTATTATATTTGATGCACTTACACTGCACCCACAAATCAATCTAATCAAATGTTTAACCTCCAATTTTAAATTCCTTCACATTTACAGAATGTTTTAAAACTGTTCAGCTTGCTTCTTTGTCTATGTACACTTCATTAGTCTGTTAATATTGTTTAATTTTCTGAGCAGTCATTATGCTTTGCGCACTCTCAGGGGTCCACGGACCAAACATTAAGAACCACTGTCATAGGGAGAACTCAGCCATAGTGGTTGAGGTTTCCACTGTGGTGTTGCTAGTAGTTAGTTTACACTCATAAATTCTAGTGTAGAAGATTCCACCAGGGGTGGAGACGTAAGTCTACACCTAGGAGTAACTTTTAACTCTGAAAGGAGGCATAGCAAAAAGGTGTAAAGTTACTACTGGGTGCAGAAATAGATTCACACATGTAGGTCTAGCTATGTGAATAGATGACAGTGACTCCCCGTGTTGCCGATAAGGAGGCTCCAAGTGAGTCTCGGTATTACTAGGATCAAACGTTTGAACAACTGTGGATATTTTAGATAATGTAAATTTAGGTTTAGGGAATTGTGAGGAGCTGCGTCTGATTGAGTCTAGGTATTACATATAGGAAATTGCTCCGGTGATTTAATACTGGCATGGAATTTCGAGAAGACTTGCATATCTTCATTAAATAGGTGTTCATGTGATTAACCTACGAAATAGCTATAAAGAAATGTGAGCAGTGAATGTACACACCTTTTCATTGCAGCATGAAGATCACTTAACACATATTCTTAGATTCTGCTGACACCATTCAGCACACTGGTCTCGTGCTTCTGTGGAGCTATTTCAGAGATGCAAATGCAGGAAGCCCTTTGTTTCTGTTTTTCAATGCTTACAAGCACCAGAAGAGCATTTCAGCCCTGAAGCTTACATCGGCTTCCGTCAACACCACCTCAGCTCTTTAATGTGCTGCAGAACGTGGGTTGCTAGTTCAAGGGTGCCACGTGCGAAAAAATGACTCTCGGGAGCAAAGGGGTGCCTTTTATTCATATTGCTAGGGGCTGCTCACAGAACGTACACACAAACAAAGAGTCTTCAGTGTTAGCAGCTTTTTCCTTTCTTCTTTGCACAGCAGTTGAAGCTGTGTCTGTTCTGGACCCCCAGAATGTTAAGGTAAATACAGTTCTGGCAGTAGATTGCCACCTGTCTGCCATTTCATTTTTTGTAGAATGGGCTTATGAAGCTGTGTCCTAGGAGGGTGAGGAAAGGGAATTGTGACACCACTAACTGCCTTCAACACATGGATTAAGGCACCCCTTTCCACGCTTTATAAGCATATGACAGGTCTCTAAAGAGCTCCTTGACCAAACAGAGAAAGAGGGTCAACGGTCAAAGGTCGAGGGCCTTTATGAGGTCATGGAACTCCGGGGTGACTTGCACTATTAATTTAAGGTACAGTAGAAGGTCACACCTTCACCCTTTCCGCAAACCTCTTCTGTCTTTGAGTCCTGGGTTTAATATAAAAGAGATAGTGTGGTTAAAGACATGAAGAATAAAAGTGGAATCTACAGTGTGAAATTAAAAGCACCAGAAAGAGGTTAGTAATGTGGCAAACACATATTAGTATCAATCAGTTTAATGTGAATCTGATTACAAAATGGTTGTACATCATAATGAACAGCCACATTTATTTAGTTTACAGGTGACCAAGGTCATCCCAACTAGCTGCAGTAGAATTAGAAAATTAGGAAACGATTATTATACTAGCATTGCAGGCCTCCACGTATTACACATTTTGCAGGTGATTGGTTACTTTTCTTCTTATTGGAGCTGAGGTCTGGCGTCAGCACTCCGTTTAAAAGAAAATGATTACAAGGTCTCTTTAGAGAGAGTGCACCCTCTAATGCATTTCAAACCGGACCACTAGAATTACACATTTCTGCGCCATTTTATGAATGATTATGGGTTTAACCCTCCTGATTTATGATGCACTAGTTTTGTATAATTTGCAGATTTCAATCAAACATTTCTATCTCAAACAGATCTTAACATCAAATCAATAAAAATAAATCTCCACACCTGGTGTTGCACAGTGGCAGAATCTTTGCAAAGGTGAACTGATCATCCTTCACATCTTTCAGCTGGTGATTTCCGTTTCCGGCATTACATGGGTAATACCGAGGTGAACGTTCAACCTTAAAGTATTAATTTGTATTACAGTGACAAATCTCAGAATAGAACTGCCCCAGGGGATAGGTCATTTCATTCCAGCGAATAATATACAATCTTTTGATGACCTCTACTTAAACTGTGGCATACTGGATATTTAGAAATGTAAGTACTTCCAGCCGTTGTGGTATCTTGAAAGCTGCTTGCGCAATACGGATTCTGCTTTGAAGGCGCCCCAGATTGCCTCCTGTCTCAGAACGTGGAGTGCCTTTAGAGGTGTGGTCTCACGGCTATGCAGTAAGATTATCCACTGTGTCTGTTCAGATCCTATAAACAAGGCTTACAGTCAAGATGAAAAATGATTTACATATCTAGTTCTCCGATGAAGGCTTGTTGGAAATGTTGTCATGCTATTATAAAGTGCTGAGGCAAGCCTGCCTAAAGTTTGATTACTATAGGATCCTACATGTCTGGCATAGGTCACCCCATAAACAGTAAAGAGTGGGTCTAAGCTAACACAAACTGCTGGAGATGCTCACATGCCCAATGCAATATTCTGAACACATCATGGTTATCTGAGAGGTTTAACATAGATGTAGTTTATGTGGGTTTTGCCCTCCATCAATGATCTCTCCAGCCTGCAGCTGCTAGGCCCAGAAGAATGTTGTTATATCTGGTAGTGAAATGCTCCCATTATATATGGATCTTTGTAATGTTCAGAGTGCTATAGGAGAGACACCAGCACCCTAAAGATGAGTCTGAAGTGTGCCATCCACTTTGTTAAAGAAGGTCTCTAGTATAGGACATGGAGTGTTGTGGAGTACAGAATGAAATTTGGGCAGGGTGAGCTTCTTAAATAATGAGGCCCTGTCCATTAATGAAAACTATAGCCCCCTCCACTGCTCAACTTCAGCCTCGAATTCCTGATAAAATATTTCCATGTTCCTTTCCAGGAACCTGCACTGGCACAGCTTGACTTGCATTCCCAGGTGACAGAAACCCTCAGTTGGGACCTCAATTTCCAGGGGAATCAGGGATACAGATTTATAGCAGTTGAGCCGGCATACTTTTCAAAGTTGTAAAACACTGACAGTACTGCAGGCAGTCAGGTCGCAGGCTCGGCGGGGTATAGTTGGCATCGGCATATAGGGACATCTTCTCCAGGCTTGCCCATCACACCTGAGATGCCTACCACATCTGTAGGATGCGCAACCAGCATAGCAAGGATGATGTACACGGGGAGAATAGGAGAGTAGAAAGAGGACACCCATTTCTAGTTAAATTCACCCAACTGCTTTCCATCCACCTTCACCGTCACTATTGGGCTGTTGTAAAACAACCACACCTTGCTACAATGTGCACCAAATCGAGTCTTTCTGGAACCTGGAAAAGGTACCACCAGTCAGTGGCACCAAACACCTTCTCCGCATCCAAAGCTAAGTGTTCCTGTGTGTTCCACTACTAGTCCAGCCAGTCATGGAGGTGACTGGGGTAAAGCCATGTGGACCGAAGGGGCATGAAGGCGGTATATCCTCTATGTACTGTGGTGGGGTTGGCTTTCAATCAATCAGGATTTAATTGGTACTGTAAGATTTATAAAATGCAGCAAATCACCCATGATGGTCTCAGGGCGTGCTTGCTGTTTCGCAATACTCCATTCATTTGAACAGTCAGGTTTTTAGCCCTTTCCTGAATTCCCGGAGCGATGCAGCTTTCCTAAGGTGCAGGGGAAGGCATTTCCAGGCTCTGGCCACCATGTGAGAAAATGAAAGTCCTCCACTGTTGGCTGGATCCACGGGGTGTCTGCTAGGAAGAGGGAGGATGATCGCAGCTGTCTGGTCGGTTGGTGGATGGTCATTCATTTGTTGCAGTATGCTGCACCTTCATCGTGCAGGGCTTTGTATGCTTTGGCCAGCATCTTAAACTGACATCTTTTCTGGATCAAAAGCCAGTGCAGCTTCTTGAGGTGCAGGGTGATGAGTCAGTCTGCTGAGGTCAAGAATGAGGCTTGCCTCTCAGTTTTGCATAGTTTGTAGACTCTTCAGGAGGTGTGCAGTGAATCCAGTATTTTTGCCAGAATCTTGACCTCCATGGTCAACAAGGAGATCTGTCTGTACAGTTCGTGTTGATTGCCGGTCTGCCAGTTTTGGGTATTACAAAGATTGTGACATGCCACAAATCAGACTGCAACTCACCCATCTCTCACATCTCTTCGTATATGGTCAAGAGGTGATCTGCAATAACTGGGTGTGATACAGTCTAACCCTCGCAATTATATTTCCACAGGTCAAACCTGGCAGAATTTAACACTGGAAAACTCTGGTGGAACATGCCGATTTTGTGTGCTAAGTGCCAATATCCACGTTATTACCCAAAACCTTCTAACATATAATAATTACTTTACCCAATAAATTTCAACCCTTATGGAGTCAGATTTGATTGATTCAATATTGGATTATTCCTATTCAAACCCACTCATAATGAGGGTCTTAGAGTAACAAGATGTATTAAGTAAAGTATAAAATGAGAAATTGACTCCAAACAGGACATATGATTGTAAAATAGATTTGGAACCTGGAAAAATACTTCCATGTAGTAGAATATATGTTTTAACAGAGGCATAGAATGCTAATTTATAAAAAAAAAAAAACGATTATTCGTTTAATGAATAGGTTTATTAGGCTCTCTCAGTCTAATATATCTTTATTTTTTTCATCTTAAAAAATATCTGCCCAGAAGCTTAACTGCTATAGTGAATAGCAAAGGTGACAACAGGCATCCCTGATGGGTATCCATTTTTACCCGAAAAATGTCAGACACAGAACATCCTTCCCTAATTTCTGCAAATTGACCTGTGTATCACAATGTGGCGCATGCACTGATGGCTGAAGTTCACTTTTACAAAGAAATAAACAGTTAGCCTTGTCCCACTGAATTAAAAGCTTTGTGGAAGTCAGCCAGTAGGATCACTTGGGTACCGTAGAATCTATGAAACAGGGCCAGGACAATGTTATGGATGACCACTATCTCAGATATGCGCAGATTAAGCAGAAGCATTCCTCCCTTCATCTCCTCTGTAAATCCCTTGTTTAATGGTCCCGCAAATGTGAGTTTAAAGATTTAAAAGTCCACAGGGAACCAATTTGGGCTCATCATCTCACCTACTGTAACTGGTTGAGGACCTCCTCAAGCTCCTCAATCATACCATACCATATCGTTTGCGAACTTCTCTATCATCTGTGGTCAGCGACCCAGTGCGGACATCAGTCATCATCTCCATGTGTTGCCCAAGGAGTATAGGAAAGTATAAAAGGAGGTAAAACACTGGGATATTCTACAGTCTCGATCCACTCATTCCTAAATGTGTTGGACCACAGCCACTTACTCACTTTTCCCTCCATTGATAAATTAGGCCTTACAAAGCAAGTCATTCATTTCATGCCTCATTAAGCGTTGTTTGTTGAAGAATGGTTTGGGTATGCAAGCAATCTCTAAGAATTAATGGTGAAAGGGATGTTAGGAAGCTCTTCGACCACTCCATTTAGATCTTCTTCCAATATCCAAAATCCAAAAAGGAACTGTGTTACTAAAGCACCAATAGTCTTAAGAAGGTCTACAGCTGGAGAAGAGGGTGCATGTACACTAATCAGGGATAGAGGTTGTATTTGCAAGAGCCCAGTCACCACACACAATTCTGCCCAGGTTGCTGTGCCAGTTCTGTGTGACAATGAAATGTACATGCCTACAAATCAGTATGGCCATTTCACTGGAACGCCTACAAAAGCCTGCATGGAACACTTATGAAAATTCCATACAGGTGAAGAAAGGACATCAGTTGCCCACTAGATGTGTTGCTTGAAGAAGAAGAATATGTCTTGCTCAGCCTTATGAACCACGTGTACCATCTATAGGATTATCAAAGATGTATGAGCAGATCAATTTTATCTTGTAAGCACAAGGGAACATATCTAGTGCACGTTTATTTTTAGTGACCTTGTTCCCTGTACTGACACCCCACCCTATAATTCGAAAACCAGAAGTAGCTGTTGAGAATTAAACTAGGAACAGTTGCCAACTGGGCAAACAACCTACAGCTCTCTCCCTTTAGAACTGAAGTCCCTTACCTTGACCCATAATTCAACCCTGAAATAATAGCAAATGTTTGAATTTAGGCAGCACCCTTTAGAACATACCTGTAACACATAGGGAGTTAGTCATCCCCGGCCGGGTGGCTATGGAGTCAGATGAGGGATGATGATTGTTTTGGGATGCTGGCAAGTGTCTAATCAGAATGATGTGTCCTCCTGGTCTTCCGATTGAGCAACAGTAGTTGCCTCCAAGTCGATTCACCTCTCCATGTCTCTGTGGGATCTTCAGGTGGGGCACACTCCTGGCGAAAGCTTGGCCACTCCTCCACCCAGGGCCTTGCACTTTCCAAAGAAGATATTTTTTTTATCCAAAGATGCCCTTAAAGAGGGCCGAGAAGAGCAACATATATTGTATTTGTATTGACTCCAACTTTTGCTTCAAGGTGTCATCTGTCTACATCATGTCAAATGAGAAGCAGCATTTGTAAGTCTCTTGTTTGCACAAAGCTCTCAGAATAGCGTCTCTAAAGTTGACTATGTGGCCAATGATGGGTCATGGCGGTACTCAGGATGGGGAGCTGGAATGCCAGGGACCTATGGGCCTATTCAAACACAAAGCTTCATGAAATTACTTTCTTAGGGACCCAGGAACTCAACCATTGTGTTAAGAATTAAGTAGGGGATGACCACTCCAACCCCACTGGAATGCCCACAATTCTAATGTTGTTCCACTGGGAGCACCGCAGAGCACCCTAGCTTCCAACTGTTGCACATTCTCAACTTCTGAATTCACCCTTATAAATGGCTGTGCTCCTTGTTGTCTGTCCTTACCTATTAAGCTGTTAGTCTCTTTGATACAGGTGGAAAACATTTTGCCCCATCCCTCGACAGCTGTGGGAATCACCTTCGGTCCTATCACAACAAGCAAGGACCACATCGGTCAGTCCCAGGGACCACCAGTTTCATTATTGGAGGATTTGGTGGCAGACAGGGAAGTCGAAAGGACAGACAAATGCACAATCCCCCCTCTCTGCTCACGCACAGTTAAGGTCCCCTGTCAGTGATGGTTTACCCACCTCCATCTATAGTGTGAGCTCCACCTTGGGTGCTCCATGAGGTGTACCCCACTCCTTGGGTATGGGAGGGTTGCGTAAGGAAATCCTCTCTCGGATACAGTTATCAGTGGGTGGGTTAAGAATGTGGGGTATGCTGCACTTATATGAACAAAACCACAGCAGAGTGTTTTCTATCCATTGCGGGGTGCCCACCAGTGTTGAGGAGATGTAGGTCACAGTTGCAGAGACCTATGAGGTACCAGGTCTAGGCCACTCAACCACCTCCTCCATTATTGGGTCTTATTTGGAGGAAGACTTATTCTCAATCACACCAAGAGGAGGATCAGTTTGTCATTGCCCTCAAGGTAGCCCACAGCATCCATCTATGTCATCTCTCTGTATCTGGAGTAGTTAAAGCTGTAATCAATGTGGGCTCTGTATGACTGACCAGGCCCCACAGGAGCTGTTCCACCTTCATCACAGCTCCAAATCAGGTGTGGCAGATGGCTATGCAGTGGCCATTAGTCCTGCCTTTCAGTCACACCTAGAAGAACAGACTACCCTCCATCACTCTGGTCTAATGGTACAAGAGCAGTGGAGGATCGCGCTTGGCACCACATGTGGCTTTTGATGGGCACCCCCATGCCATCTGCAAACCATGGATGAGATCTGATCCGCTCCTGCGGGTCCAAGCACTCCTCAGTGCAGTGAGCGAGTCCCCATGGGGCATTCCGCACTTCAACCCAAAGCTGATCCACTGCTGTCAAGCTAGGCACTCTATTCCAGCAGGCTCCATTTTATCGGCCAGGCTATGCTGCAACCCCTCGGTCCTCTTTTTCCTGCTTAATGCTGGTGTAGGAAAGTCATCCCTTTTTCTCTGGTCAGCTCCAAAGTTTTGACTAGTGGTTACTGACTCTGACTGTGCGTTGGGCTTTGCTAACCAGGCCCAGGGTCAGTGCTCTGTTTAAAAGGTATATGCTAATTAGGTGTAATTATAATTGGGTCTGATAACCTACCTGTACGTCCCTAGTATATGATAGGGCATGGAAGTTTAGGGACCTGAGAGGAGTTAAGGCACCCATAGGCACACCACAGTGGTGTCTGGTGTCTGGTGTCATTTTAAAAGCAGGCCTGCCTTGCTGACTGCTTTTAAAATAAAATTAAGCCCAAATTCGACTTTGGAATTAAAAGTACTTCCAAAGTCTTAAACTACCTTATCATATAAGTCACCTCTAAAGTCTACCCTAGGTGCCACAAGGGTAGGATGCCGTGTAATTATAAGCAGGGACATTATAAAAGTTATTTTATCATCACTGGTGAGGGACAAACTGCCAATTGTGTTTTTTCCCCACTGTAGTGCATTAGATCCAAAGGCTAACATTGGAAGGCTTTATTTTAAGTAAATAAAGCCTTATTTTGGATAGGAGCGAGCTAATTATGCCACTGAAGATATCAAATTAATAGTTAGAATAAATCCAACAACCTGCCAATGATAGATTTATTATAAATATGACAGAAAGAGTTTTAGAGCTCTTTCTAAAAGTTACCTAAATCAGCACCGTAGTAGCCTTTCCTGATTGGTCAGCCTTCGGCAGGCTCTGCCAAGGTAACTTAATGGGGTGTGAAGTGGCCTGGGATGAAGCAGAGGAAGCATCTAGTGGGTCGAGATCTGCAACAGCAGATGACAGAGCAGGAAAGGATCTGGATGGCCACAGTGGTCTTCAAAGAAGGGAAAGACACTTGGGACAGAACCCAGACCTCCGCCATTTTCTGCACCCCCAGCCAGATGGGAGCCCCTTTAATTGAATTACCAGTGGAACTGGATTGGAGTGTTAGGGAAAATGAGCCTCATCAGTGGAGGGCTTAGCCGGACCTAACCCTCCACAAGAGATTTTCTCAATTTTTAATTTTTGTGTACTAGTGCTTTCTGGGATTGAAAAATACCACACTTCACCAGAAGTGGTCACCACAGAGAGTGGCACACTGCACCCCGTTGGTGAGAGGTGCCCCCCTGCATGCCAGCCCACAATCATGGATAAATATGGACAGTCTATCCAGCAACTTAAATCCCTGCTAGAAGAAAATCAGAAGAGGTGGGCTGCCTTGCTGAACCCCTGGTCTGCACCTGAAGGACTGCACCCACAAGGACTGCACCAGCTGCACACTCTAGGCTTCACAACAAAACAGACTTTACCTTGCTTCTAATGATCCAGGGATGGACTTCCTGCAAGCAACAAGTACAAGGGAGTTACCAACAGTGCCCTGCATCGAGTCCTACAAGAAAAGCCCAGCTAACCAGCATCCAATATTTTGACCAGGTGAATTCTGGGAATTGCTGTCCCAACTCCCAAGGAGCAACTCAGAGCTTCTGGAATCTTGGGCCAAGTTTGTGGACACTGCAGTACCCCAAAAGGGACTTCTGGAAGAAGATCCAGAAGTTTGGAGAAATTTGGAGCAGCATTATAAAAAAGCTCAATAAGGTGACCGACCCATCAATGAGACTCAAGCTATCAACGTCAAACCATGACCCGGCCTTAATTTCAGGTTCGTTCCGCTGAAACTCTGGAGCTTTTCCTCATAGACAAGACTTCCAGGAATTGACCGAGAGCTCACGCTGACCCAAGCTGCTGTCATCCCATCGCAAGCCGGCCTGGAGAGGAGCCCAGTCGACTGCAAGAGAAAAAGCTCCAGAAAAGAGGACTAAGGCCCTCATTTGGACTTTTGCGGTCAATTTCACTGACCGCCAAAGCCCAACCCACCAGATGACTGCTAGTGGTGGTGGTCAGCAGACCGCCATATTACGAGTGCTGGCTGCTTTCCGCCATTATTGAGGTGGAAAGCAGCCAGTAGTTGTGCTGGCGGTCAGCGCTGCAGAGGTGGATCCCTCGCCGGCACTGCCACTTCAACAGGACTCCGCCCACTGTATTACAAACAGTAATAAGGCTTGGCAGAGTCCTGCTGGCGTGGTGGTGGCGGCAAGGGAAGGCCGCCAGGACCCATCCCCTCCCAGACATCCCCTTCGACTGAGGAGGTAAGTGGGCATCTGTGTGTTTGGGTGCATATGTACATGTTTGCAGAGGGGGTGCTGAATGCATGCGTGAATGCAAGCGAATGTGAATGTGAGTGTGCGTGTATATGCACATGAATGGGGGGGTGTCTGCATGTCTGCGAGTGAGGGGGGGTGTCTGTGGATGGATGTGAGTGAGTGGGGGTGTCTGAGTGCATGTATGCGTATAATGAACGGGTGTGTATGTGTATGCATGCGTGCGTGAAGGGGTGTGGGGGGGTGTGAGTGTGTGGACGGGTGGGGGGGTGTGCATGTGTGCGGACATGTGTGTATGTGTGTGCCAGTGACAGAAATGAAGATTCCTGTTGCCGGGTGCGTGACCGCCAGGGTTTTCGTGGCAGGGTGACCACCACGGAAAGCCTGGCAGTTTGCAGCCTCGTAATCAAAGCTGAGGCCTGCCGCCAGGGTGGAGGTGCTTCCCGCCGGACTGGCAGGCCAGGCGGAGTTGTGGAGGCTTGGCTTCTTCCAAGCCTCACAATTCGCAATGTGGTGTTCCTTACCGCCGGCTGCGCGGCTGGCGGTCTTATGAGGGCCTACGTCTGAAGGTCAAATTTTGACAAAGGCATCCTGCCCAGAGTATCCTACTTGGGCTCCATCGCGGTCAGCCTCAAACTTTGACTTTGTCCCAGTCAGGCGCGATCAGATGTCTGTGGTTGGTGCTTTTTGTTTTTAGGCACTAGAAAGTACATTTATATATTTAATCTTTAAAAATTCATATCTCCAGTTCCATACATTGGTGCTGGATTTTTAGTGTGTGTTGTGTTTTACTTATTTACTGTTTTGTTGATATAAAATGCTTTACACACCTGTCTCCTAAGTGTAGCCTAACTGCTCGTAGGACAAGCTACCAAAGGTTGAGCAAGAATTAATTTATTGAGAACTTGACTGGACCTTATGTGAGATTGTGCCACTTTATTAAGTGTAGGTACCTACCTGTCCTTACTAATAATCCACTTTCCCAACTGTTGGGTTGACCAGCTTGCAGTTCTATGCAGCATTTTTATTGCCATCCAACTTCATGATTGGTGGGTAAATGGTCTGATGTCTGTCCATCCGCTCGGGAGTCCATAGGCACCTTAGGTCCATAGGTCCATAGTGCCTCCCGGCACTGCACAGTCCATGGGTAGATCTTGATGTTTTGTCAACGATTTTTCCCGAACCCTAACCCCTCAGATTTACATCCAGGCCAGAGTGGAGGTACAGCGAGTTCATCCCCTAATAATCACATAGTGCTTGTGCTATTGTGCCAAGGATTACGATTGAGTTTGAGGAGGTCTGTGGCAGAGCTAAAAAATGAGCAGCCACCATGATCAGCTTCTTAGCCATGCCTCCTGGATATATTGCAACCTATTGTTTTGTAATAAATATTGAATTGTATGATATATTGTTTTTCAACACTGACAATGTATATATTTACCTTACTTATATATATTTTTATTTTAAGAGTAATATTTAACTAGTTATGTAATTATATATAATTTGTAAATATGACATTTTATGTTAGAGCTCTTAATTGAAATTTTTTATTTGATAAGTTAGTTGAGTGTTTTAAATATATTTTATTTCTTATATTTGTGTGCGACAGCAGTTGCAATATTGAATATGACCCCCCCTAATGTTTGCACTTGTTTTTTGGATTTGAGTTAGAAGATCAAGGGGGTCATTATGACCCCGGCGGCCGGCATTAATATGGAGGAAAGTACTCCCAACAGGCTGGTGGTACTTTTCTCCATATTATGACATTGGCTGTTTGGCTGAAGCCAAACTGTCAATGTACGACACCGACCGTCACGGCGGTAACGATTGCCGGGCTGGAGAGTTCACTTTACCGTCATGAAAAACATGGTGGTGGGCACTATCAGTGACAGGGAATCCCTTCCCTGTCACTGATAGGGGTCTTCCCCGCCCCCTCCCCAGGTTTCACCCCATCACCCCTTCCTCTCCAGACCCCCCCCCTTTATACACGCCCCTCCCTTCACACACATCCGACTTACCTGTAGTCAGGGGGTCCTCCGGCAGAAGGCGGGATGGGGCACTGCTTCCAGCAGCACCGTTTTCCAGCCGAACACCGCCAGGCCGTATTATTCTCATAATACGTCCGGCGGCGGTTTACTGACGTGGCGCTGCTGGTGGCAGCAGCGCCACCTTACTGCCATCCACCTGCATGGCCACAGCCGGATTTCTGCCATCCTTCTGGCGGAAATCTGGCTGTGGTCATAATCCGGTGGACGTCTGGGAACCGCGGCGACGGTCTTTTGGAGGCCGTCGCCACAGCGGTAGGCGTTTTTTACCGCCGGCCTCAAATTGAAGGCCTAAATGTAGCCCCTCTATGTATGCATTTATTACAATGTTTGTTGGGTTGGAATTAGAGTAGAGTATTTAATCACCATATTATATTTATTCAAAATATTATTAGTAGGTTTGGAGAATAGTAAATATGATTCCTCCAATGTATGCCCTTTCACTAATGTTTATTGGACTGAAGTGAAAATAGTACATCTGCCCTCCAGACACATGCACTTTCACAATGTGTGCTAGATTGATGTTGGAATAGTAAATATAGCCTCACAAGTTATGCATTTTCCTCAGCTTCTGTTGGACTGGAGTTAGAATAGTGAATTAGCCCACCAAAGTATGCTCTTTCAACAAAATAAGTTGGCCTAGAGTGTAAAAAATAAATAAAAAATATCCTAACCATGGATACATGTTATGTTTGTTAATGTTTGTTGAACAGGAGTAAGGGGCCGATTATGAGTTTGGCGGTCAGACTGCCAGACTGCCATGCTGACGGCCCTAAAAAGTACACTGTGCCAGTGGTCCCGAGACAGCAGTTTTACAATGCAAACAGCCAAGACCGCTGCCCACCAAGCAAGGAAGGCAGGCTGTGAGCGGTGAGGTGGCTCATATTTAGGCAGTCCGACCCCCAACGCCTTCAGCGCCATGACCAACCACTGAGCCTATTACAAACACACAGTGGTCGTGGTCAGCCAATGGTGGTCGACCACCGCGGTCCTCGCTCAGCAAAGTAACAGACAAGTGCACATTGGTTGAATTCAAAACAACACAGCTGACACACATTGGTCCAGTGGGCACACCTGCAAATCACACTACAAAACACACTCCTTCACAGGCCATAATCCTTTGCATTTCCACGTGGAGCTAAAGAACCATGACCAACATTTATTGATTTTTAAATAGATTAGGCACCCCTTTTTTCACCATCCCATAGGACACTCTGCACACAGTCTTGTCCAGCCACTCCCTATTGCACTTTCTCTGTCAATAATTTGTTTCCCACCATGTTACGTAAAAAAAATCCCCGTTTCTCAGAGGATGAGTTGAGAGTCATGGTGGATGAAATCATAAGAGCAGAGCCACGATTGTTTGGAACCCAAGTCCAGCACACTCCTCTCAATAGAAAAATGAAAATGTGGGACTGGATAGTTGATATAGGGAATGCTGTAGGCACCACCCTGTGCACAAAGGAGGACATTAGGAAGAGTGGAAGGACCTCAGGGGCAAGGTACATTCCTTGGTCTCCAGGCAGCAACTGGAGGCCAAGAAGACTGGCAGTGGCCCTACCAGTGTCCCATTAAGACTCTTTCCCTGGGAGGAGAAGGTCTTGGCCATCCTGCATCCTGACGGCTTGACAGGAATACGTGGGGGAGTGGAGCTTGGTAAGTCAAAACATAAAAACTCACTAACCTGCAATGTCATGCATGCTCACAGCTCAGCTGTTGCCACTGTCTTGTTCATGTACCTCACAAAAATTCAGTAGCCAGAGTATCTGAGATGTAACACTGTCAATGTGTATTATTGGACCCAGCGTCACAGCTACCAAGACCCATCACATGCCATATGTCCAAATGGTGCCTGTAAATCTCACAGTAACAAAGATGCATCTCGAAACTGTAAATGTATGCTCAAACCTAAATGCACCCTTCATACATATATGTAACAGTAACATTTGTCAAGTGTTGGGGAGTAAAGGGAGTGACTTGGCTGCAATTCCCAGGAGGCACTGTTTCTGTGATTCCAACTACCAGCACAGTGTGCACTTGTCCAAATACCCTTGTTTGCTAACTTTCAATTGAAGTTTACTCACCTGGGAGTATACCATTTGTCAAGTGTTGGAAAATAGAGGGACTGACCTGACTGCAACTCCTAGGAGGCACTGTTCCTCTAGCTCCAAACACCAGCCCAGTGGTCACTTGCCAAACTACCTCTGCATCTTCACTCTCAGTTGAAGTTTATACACCTGGGAGGATACCATATGTATAGTGTGTATAGTAGAGGCACTTACCTGACTGCAATTTCCAGGAGGCCCTGTTTCGCTAACTCCAAACACCAGCCCAGTTGTCACTTGGCCCAAAACATGTCAGTGAACTCACACATGAAGTGTTCACACCTGACAGGATACCATTTGTATAGTGTGTGTAGTAGAGAGAGTGACCTGGCTGAAAATCCCAGAAGAACTTGTTTCTCTAACTTTAACCACCAGCACAGTGTGCACTTTCCCAAATACCCTCCTTTGCTAACTCTCAATTTAAGTTTGCTAACCTGGGAGTAAACCATTTGTCAAATGTTGTTAAGTAGAGGGAGTATCATGACTGCAACTCCTAGGAGGCCCTGCTCCAGTTACTCCTACCGCCAGCACAGTGTGCACTTGTCGAAATATCCTTGTTTGCTAACTCTCAATTGTCGTCTACTCACCTGCACGTGACCAAGATACAGATCATGCTCAACTCAGAGACCCGTCTCTCTACCTAGCGCCATCTTGACTTGCTAACCCAAGATCTCTTGAGGTGAGGACAAGAATGACACCTTACCCAATGTGTACAACAAGTATTCCTAAGGCCTCAAGATGCATCAACAGATTGGTATTGGCAGCAGACACATTGACACAGCACTGTGCACATGATGACTTCAGTCATATCTACAACAAAGTCATGGGTTTGCCGGCATCCCAATGAACTAGTTCCGAAAATGGTCAAAGCAATATGTTGCTCTCCGCTGTGTTGGCTGCACTGGTGGTAAAATGTCATTTCCAGGCCATCCTACCAAGTGCAACTGATCTGCACATCTCAGCAGCAGCTTGAGTCAAACAGGTTCGGCATACTTCACACACTTCATGTCAAATCTTCCAATACCATGGTAACATGGCACAATTGGATCACCTACAACTTAAGTATGTCTAAGGTCTCTGCTTACTGTAACACAAATCATTTTGAGGTAGATGTCACAATTCAACCAGTAACAATGTGTGTTTTTCATCGATAAGTGGATCTGCCACTGAGCACACAGAGGCCACAGAACAGACTGCCACTATCCCCCTGGATGAAGCCCTCACTGACAACAACATTTCTGGACTTGTGGATGTGGAGGAAGGTGCTGGCACATCTGGGCAACCTGGTCACGTGGCTACAGTGAGTCGTACTGTGCCCACAACGTTACCTCCCAGCCCTGTTGCTTCGACATCACAGGCAACCATTCGTTCCCGACCTGTGTACCTAGCACAGTGTCCACCATCTTGTGCCCCCCCAGTCCTGGATCCTGAGGTGCAACTCAATGTTTCGGACACTGAGGGCCCAGGAAACAGTTAGAGAGGGCACCCTGTGCCAAGGGCACAGGTTCATGGAGGTAGGGTGCATGGGAGGGATGCTGTGGGCCAGGGAAGTGAGGCCACTATGGCTGCTGTCGGCCAGGACACCATCAGCCACGTTTTGGGGCTCTATCAGGAGTCCCGAGGCGTGATAGACCAGGTGTTGACCGAACTCCAAGAAATCAAGCAGCTACAGGGGGACATGCATATTGGCATGTTTCAACAAATGGAGGCACAATTCCAACATGGCCTTCGTAACAGGAGTGCTGAGGGACATACACACAACCCTGAGCAGAGCTTTTCAAAACCAATCTTCCCCTTCCTTTAGCTCATCAACACCAGGGTCATGTATATCGATGCCAGCCACAGGAAGGGAGGCCCTGCCAGAGGAACAACCAGCCACAGACACCCCCGCCTCAGTAGCAGCTGATCCCCCTCCCTCGCAACCAGGGATGTCCAGCAAAGAATCCACAAGGTGCGAATGGCAAGACACCCACAACTGCCAGCAATGATCCTCTTCCTTAAGGCCCTCCTTTATGGGTCACACATTCACTTTGTAGACTGATCTTGAACCAACTTCCATTTCCAATCGGAGGAGTACTTTAGACTTGGACTTCTAAAAGTGTGGCATCTACTCCAATGATTTCATTCACCATAACTGACCCCTTCACATATCTTTTTTCGTTGAGTCGTCTCACATATATTTTCTGTTTCTCATAGCTCCACAATAAAATCACCCATTACTGATTCGTTCTCAGCTGATTTTGATTTTACATTTAGTCATGTAGATATATCAGACCATGTGAACCATCTAATGATCCAAGGTAGTTGTTCAAGATAGGATACAATGCATGTACACAGTGTCCAGCTCAGGATCACAACCATCCTACACAAACACATACATACAAGTGTCCGGTCAAACTAAATACTTTATTACAATGTTCAGCACCCAGGCAGTCAATATGTCTGAAATATTGGGAATCATAAATGATTGACTCATACTGAGTAAATGAACATATTTACAGGTACAGACCTCCAGACCATGGAAGGAAGGGATTTGCCAGACTTTGTCCTATAGAATAGGCAAACATTGAAGTGGTTGATGTCACCATGTTGAGCCTTATCACATACCACACCAAAGGAAATCCAACATCACAAAATACAAGATTCAGACAGATGTCAGTACAACAGTTTATGATTAAAGGGTCATTCGAATCCAGTGCTCATGCATCTGGTGGTATGGCACACACATATGTCAGTGTTTTGGCACAAGCACTGTGGCCTACAATAATGAAACACATCTACAGCTATATACAAGTCAGGCAAAAAAAGTGTTTAGCCAATGTGAAGGGGAACTGACTTGGGCATGGTCTAGGACTACATATTTTCTGACCACATGATGAATCACATGATGCATCCAGCCCGCACACGACATTAAACAAGTCCAATCGGCACTTCTGAACTTTTATCCAAATACAATGCAAGCTGTCTTGGCCCAGGTTTCCTACACAAAAACTCTGTGACCTACACTACCTGGAACAATCCATGTCCACTTAGTATGCCAGAACAGCATTACATACCTGCCAATGTCACAGCTGTGAAATGCCCTCATGAAGATGTCATGGTGAAGGTGCCATAACAAAGAACAAAACAAGGAATATAGGCTTGAAACCATACATATGACAGAAGTCAAATAGCACGCATTTGGAAAACAAAGTACATTGCAAGAAACATGACACAAACAAAGCAACATCATCACAGTGGGGATGTCTCAAAAGCTCTCTCATCAATCAGCCTTCAATCAGAGTATCAGCTCCCTAACTGTATAAAAAAACTCAACTCCACACATTCTCACAACTACTGTTCATTGTACCGTCAAAATCATGACATACTTACACTCAAGGGAAGCAGCTGTGGGTGAGGACTTCTCGCAAGCCAGCTCCTTCTTCTTCACGACTGTCGGTGTTGTGGGGCATGCAGCATGCCACAGTGATCTGACACACTTTCCCGGGTAAGTAGAAGAGGGCACCACCAGTCCTGCCCAGACAACAAAATCCAGCCTTCAGTGGCCCGAAAGCCTGCTCCACTGCCCGTCTTGTTCTTTCAAGGACCTCATTGAAGCGAACTTCCCCTGGCATAGATGGATTCCTCAGCGGGGCCAATAACCAAGGACGGTTTGGATATGCTGAGTCTCCTGTTAAGAAGTGGGACATAAGTGCAACAATGGGTCACTGATTTTATGATGGTAGCATCTGTCATTGCTCATAAACAATCAGGATAGATGTAACTTACCAGCCAGCCAGGCCCTCTCTGATTACAGTTGTGACATCAGCTGGGGTTTGGTACTATTCTGCATTATAAAGGAATCATGGGCTGATCCAGGAAAATGGGCACAGACGTTTGAGATGTAGAGATTTCCAAACAGACAGTTGCATGTTGATGGAATGGAAGTTTTTTTCTGTTTTGATTCGCTTGTTCAGTGGCCTACAGTGGCGCCAAGCCAATATGTCTGCCATCAATGGCCCCCACCACATGTGGGAGGCAGGCCAAACCATAGAAGTCAGCCTTCACATTGCCTAAATCCTCATGTCAGGGGAACCTAATATATCTGTCATTGTGTTTCAACATTGCTGAGAGGAAATCTCTCAACACCAGACTGAACATAGGCAGGGACAAAACACCAGATAGTGTCACTGTATGTTGGAAAGACCTTGTGGCCAGGAAGTGCAATACTGACATGACTTAAACAATGGGTGGTATGCTGTATGGATTACTACTAGCTGACATCAGATCTGGCTCCAACTGATGGCATAAATCCACTATTGTCTGCCTATTCAGACGGTAGAGCTTGATGATGTGGCATTCCTCCATAGTCTGAAGGTCTGGCAATGGACAGTAGACAGCAGGTTGTTGCATCCTCCATCCCCCAGGGTGCCTATGTGTGAATAAACATGATTTGGAACATTGGTCACTGTGTCACAGCAACATGCATGATGCATGCCAACAGAATCATGTGACAAAGCATTTCTGAGTAGAAATACATTACACACATTACACATCATAGCTGCCAACTACACAAGGGTCAATTGCGATCCCCATGGTTGTGAACATGTGTCCACAACATGGATTTGGTTGACACCCAACTATCTGGTACTCAATTGCCTTTCGAAACGCAACAGTCTTTTCTGACTGCCAAAAATATTGTCAGGGGTGGTGGACCATGCACCCACGTCATATACCCTATGTGCCCGCTAAAACACTACATTGGTGGTGGTGTTGTCGGACCTACAAAACAAGACAGATTTAGGATGTTTTGTGATGATCCTAAACATGTTTTGTTTTTGTGATGCATATAACAGGGCCATATACAATATTTTAAATTGCCAAAATGGTGGAAGAGTGTCCTTCTCCACTGAACATCAGGAACCACCTGAGTCTGCCGGCGGAAGTCGAACGAACGTGATGGGCGGTATGAACTGTGGCAGAAACATTCATAGCGTAACGCTGTTGCCTGTGGCGGTTGCGGCCCAATGGCCGTCTGTCGGCGGTGATGACCGCAAACGTGGCATACGTGTACGCCAAGTTGTGGAAAAACAGTCACTTGACCCTTGACATTACTAGCAGCAACACCACCACCAGTTCAGCTGCTGTGTGTAGCCTCTGCGAGCAATCATGCCACATTCAGCAGGTGAAAGGGGATCCTGCCTTCTCTCCAGAAGAGCTGGAGAAGCTTGTGAATGATGTCCTTTCCCTGTCTTGTCAGCTCTGTAGCTCACCAGAGGAGCAGATAAGTACCTTATAGGCACAATTGACTCTGTTCAACACCATCCTTTCCCTCCTCACAGGTTACAATGTGTCCCTGTGTGCCAGTTAGACTTCTTGTGTGCCTGTTCTTACAGTTTGTGTAGCATCAATGGGATGTACATGGTGCAGGTATTAGAGACCAGTACTATATTTTGTGGTCATTCACATTGTGCTGTGTGATGTTTCTTGAGGCCCTAGATCTTCCTTGTGTTGGATGCACATAATTAGGCAAGGAAACTTTACGGCCATACAATGACAAATCTTTGTTTATGAAGGTTGTAAACGTTAGACACATATATGTGCACGACAGCATGAGCTGTTTATGCATCTTGTCTGAGTCATTTAAGGATCTTGAAAGCAATGTGTATTGTGCCACAGATCTGTCACCCCACATCTGACCTTGCCAAATTCTTGTCTGGACGTCATAGTATCACTCACTCTGCCCTTCAGTTTGCCACACAAGCTACAAGCCACAGTGCTGATGGTCACATGATGTACTGTCTTACACAGACGTGATGGAAATGTGAGTGTCATTTAGGTTCTGTATGCTCAGCCAGCAGAGAACAGGGCCTGTCAAATGTACCTCCCAGTAAGGGACATACTCCAGGCTGCGGGAGAGTCGCTGTGGCTATGCAACTGTGGCACTGTGTACATTCCCTGTAGACCTACAGATGGGAAAATGGGTAGGATCATCAGAAGGGATAGGGGATTTGGAAGTTGAGGGAGCGGCTGTCTTGTCTATGGGTGTTGATGCCTTGGGTGTGTGCGTATCTGAGATATGCTTGTCGTCGGGTGGTGTCTGTTGCGTTTGTGAGTGTGTTTATTTGCTTGCCTTGGAGGGCTGTGAGGTTGAGGTGCTGGGTGATGTGAGAGTGGTGGATATGTCTGTGTCTTTTGGGGTGGTGTCTGTCGGTGTAGTGGATGTGTCTGTGTTTGTTGAGGTGGTGTCTGGGGGTATGGTTGATGTGGTGGATGTGTTTGTGGGTGCTGTGGTGGTGTCTGGAGGTATGGTTTCTGAGATACATGGGACTGTGGGTTGTGATGTGTTGTCTGGGTGTGTGGTGGATGTGTCACTGGCTGTTGTGGTGTCTGTGGGTATGGTGGTTGTGGTGTGTGTGTCAGTGGGATGGTGGTGGTGTCTGTGGAAATGGTGGCTGTTGTGGTATCTGAGGGTGACAGTTGAGTGCCTGTGTGCAAGTATATCTTGTGGTGCTTGTATCTAAGTTTGCTGCCTGTTTGTGTTGAGGTGGGTGCATGCGGATGTGTCTGTGTGCTTGGGACAGAAAAGGGAGTAGGGAATTTGGATTGGGAAGAGAGAGGTGGTGGGGGGAGGAATGTAGGCCAGACAATTCACTTACAGGTACACATTTGTCTGCTGAAGTTGGCTTGGCAAACCCTTGATGGCATTCACAATGGCAGTCTGCCTTACAGAAATACTCCTCAGGAGGTCAATAGCTTTCTCACTTGGTGCAGGAGAGGCAACAGGGGCTGGGGCCGAGGTGTCTGGAGCAAAGGAGATGCCCACCCTCTTGGGTGAGTGGGCATGGCCAACTCAGTGGAAAGCAATAGGGAGGGTGGTGATAGAACTGCAGGTGGCAGACAAGGATGGTACAGGAGCAGGTCCTGAGGGGTCCGCCACCACTAGAGAGTGACCACTGGAGGTAGAATGGAAAGGCTGATCCTGAGTCCTCCGTGGCACTCCTCTCACCCTCCGGGCCACTGGGTCCCTCCATATAGGTGGTGTCATGACTGGAGGTACAGTGGTCAGATGCTTCCCCACTTGGGTCTGCCCTGTCTCCTTTGCTTGCCTGTAATGATGCTGCAAATACAAAGAGAAAAAGGGTCACCACATGTTTCTGATCACACCTGAACAATAGCTGTGATTAGCAAACATTAACATGACTTCAAGTAGGCCCCAGCAACAAACTAATTCAAAGTGGTTCCTACATGTACCACACCCTTTGTATACATGCCACATGAACTGTCAACAGTTGCCCACAGGAAAATCAGGATCCCAGACAACTCCAACTGCATGGGTGAAGTTGTGCAATACAGTATCCATTGAACAAGTAGGAGACCTCACTTTCAATGGTTTGCCTCATGGGCCATTCCTCAGTTACCTATTGTCATACGATAGAAGGACAATGCTACGTTCATTCCCACAGATCCGACACAAGGTCATGCATACATCTATTTGTCACATACACAATACCACAACAATAAGAAATGATGCTCCAAAATCCTTGCATGTTGCTGACAGCAGTACAGTAGCTTGGAGAACGTGACATGGAAATACCCATGTCACACAGGGAAAAAAATCAACACTGCACACTTTACCAGGTGTATATTGTCCTAATGGAGTCATGTAGGTAGTAGTAATGCTGCTCAGATATACTACACATTTGACATGAAAATGTACACTGTAGACAAAATAGGCAAATGGGAAGACGTCGCTAACATCCTTCTCACAATGGACCAGCTAGCCTCAGGGAAATTACCTCTACTGTATGGCACCCCTTACAGTGACATACTATGATTGCATCAGTAGAAGCCATTAATCCTTTGAATGTGGGAGAGGCCCAGGGATTCTCAAGTGCTTGCAGAATGCCATCAAAATGTTGTCAAATGGAAAGCCATACCACTGTCTCCATTTTAGTCCTGCAAATCTAGATGTCCCTGGATGAATGGTTGTACCACACATAACTGCAAGTCACTCCATGTTGCATGCCAACACTCAGATAACAAACCTTCCCCATTTCACATGTGCAGAGCACTTTGCTACATGATGCCACATCAATGGCAAGGACATGCATATTGAGAGTAAAGACTAGTCATATCTGTCATGTCCCTCATTGCTACTGCAGTTGTACATGCCAAATGACATGCAATGACCGTTAAAGGTATGTATGAGCCAAAAATCAATGGTGACACACTCCTGTTTGTGGCACTACATGAAATGTAGCCCATATGTCCAATGTGCATTTTGCAGCACACATAGTAAGAGCAAATCACCTCCATTGATAATTTTTGTGCAGGAAGATGTCCCTTCCTGCACAAAAACAATCATCCCTACAACGCAGACACCCTTGTACCATGGTGCAAGGGTGTCTGCGTTGGCGCATGGAAACCAATTGTGTGCCAGCACTGTGGAAGCGGAGAGGAATAAGCCATATCTTATAGATTCAGCATATACCTCCCTTTTTCTTTTGACGCAGAGCAGCGTAGTAAGAAGGCTTGCAGAACTGCCCTGCACCAAAACATTGTAAATGATGCCCTATGTGTCCTTTTAGTGAGGGGTTAACTCTCCCTGCAAAGTGCAGGTGGAGTGAGAGCCACTTATAGGGTAGGATAGGGAAGGGAAGCATAGTCTTGGCAAGCTTACTAAAGAAAACATTGTCAAGGACTGGGGTATTAGGCTTGGATGCAGTTGTGGCCAGAGTCTCATGCAATTTTACTGGCCGGAATTACAGAGCAGTAAATTAGGCTTGGTGCATGCACCCCGGAAAACCGGGTGCAGGAAAACCGGGTCAGCTGTGATCAGGGTGGAGCAGAATTCCATGTGGTAATTTGACTCTGCCTAATTAGTAATCAAGGTCTCAGTTGGGAGAATCGCGTGGCAGCAGATACTGCAAAGGGAAAGCACTTGAATAGATGTTTATTCTCCTGAAATTAGATTGCATTTTAGTTTTGCATTTAAACACAGACACTCTATTTTGACTATATTTCCTCAATAATGTCTCTGTTTCTCACAGTAAAGCTAGTTTGCATGCACTGACACTGTGTACTGCAGCTTCCTGGTTTATTTAATCAAGTCACACATTTCAGAGCTTGTTCTGTCAGTTTTTTCATATCCCAGTCCTCCCACATCCCGAGAACAGACCGAGGTTGAATCGTGTCAAATTCAGAAACATGTTCCAAAAATGGTGCTGTGGCTGGGGGTTAATGATAACTTTCCTGCCTCTACTGATATTCGTTATTTTCCTTTGGACAGATGAACAACTAACCCTGTGAGCATTCTGATATTGTAGAGATTACAAACAAGAGCCGCAAGCTGAATGTCATACTGCCATTGCAGTGACTGGCCACTACACCGACTTTACCCTTATTCCGGCCTTCCATTGATTTGATAGGTCTAGCATCGATATTTCATTGCATCACACAATATAATGAGAAATGTGTAGATATTTTCAAGTTTTAAACAAATTAGCTCAATATTTCGTCGCATTTCTCCCATGAACAAACCCAAACCCCAGAACTCTAAGCAAAAAATGCATCTCAGTGGCCTGGGACAAAATGTGTGAAATTTCTTAGGAAATGTAATCTGTACAATAAATTATGTAATATTAGCATAGATTACTAAATTATGACAGTTGATGGAGCATGGTTTATTTGATGACAGCAATCAAACTCAGGACTTTGTGGAAAGTATAAAAACAATACATTGCCCTACCACAGCCGTATATTTCCGGCATCTACTCAGAGCATGATTTTTGCCAGTTTTTCAGCATTGTTTCCCAAAGCATTATAATCCCCTCTAATCTCTTTCAAGCAAGAATATATCCCTGTCAAGGATTGCTGCACATCTATGTTTCTCTGGGTCATCTGAGCATGGGAGTACCTGACCTAGGTGGGTGTTCTTTGGATTCAGGGTGCAGACAGGTTACAAACTCGATCAGTGACATCACACAAACTGATGGCTGCCCTGCAGAACAAGAACTGGGGCTCCCTAGTCTCCCATATCTCAAAGATAGCCATTATTCTTGGAATAAATGGGGCCCACCTAAAGGGTTGAGGGGCCATGAAACATTGGGCCTACCCGCACCACTGGGGCCTCAGATGCGTGTATTATGCCCCTGTACTCATTATAGCCAATTCTGGAAAATTAGAAAGCAACATCAAGGTTACCTCCTTTCAGGTCACAGGTATCACCCATGGGCTGTACAGAAACATGCCACAACCATGTATTTCTGACATTTATACAACATAATGTTTCTATCTCTGGGTGCCAGACAACTCTCAACCAAATTGTCTCATGAAGACAATGCATTAAACAAGGTATTTGTTGCCTTAAACCTACAATTTTTTTTTTTTAGGACTCAAACAAAGGTACACAGTTCCAAATTAGCATCCCTAGGTGAAAATCAGGTTAAGCTAGGCACTTCTGTTGATAGAAGCAAGGGCCCTCACACACCCAATCGGGTGACATGCTTCATCCTTGAGCCTGCTCTTCGTCAGACCGGCGCTGCAATGTCCGACAGGCCCACAAAGGAGGCTCTTTGCCTGAGATTTTCTGTACAATGCCATGAAGTTGATTTCAAGGGTATATTAGAATGCTGGCGAAGAAAAGATGAGGAACTGGAAAAACAGTTAAAATTGACTATAGACCTCACAACCCTATATGTTTATTAATCTACATAGTCTATGTCAAGGTTAAAAACAGAAGCTGGAACATCAACAGAGATAATGCTCTTGCACTTAGTATAAGATGGTGAAGGGAAGGAAAAATTAAGTCTAACCCTATGTGTAGGTCAACATGTTTCACGCCCAAAAACATTTCTACAGATCAAATGGCGTTTCATCAGGACCAATAACAACATCCCAGTCCCCACTATGGAGATCCTAAATGTGTCTATAATGTGAAAAGAAGGGTAGGTTTCCAGGCGTGGACATGACCTACAGAAATTCTGCAGCAGTCCAATGATCCGAGTTTCCTGAAGGGACCCCTTCCTCAATTTAAGAGGGTCTACCTTGAATTAGGGTGTTTAGGCTTATTTGTAAGTTTGTTTTGTCCTTCTTTTCACATTATTGACACATTAAAGACACATTTAGTTATATATTGGGGGACCTTACACTAGACTTGATCAATCCCCCCGACACCTCCTACTTTGAGGTTTTTAGGACTCTGCACACTTTACCACTGCTAGCCAGTGCTAAAGTGCTTTTGCTCTCTCCTTTAAACATGGTAAAATTTGTTTACAACCAATTGGCACATTTAATTTACCTATAAGTCCCTAGTAAAATGGTACTACATGTGTCCAGGGCCTGTAACTTAAATACTAATAGTGGGACTATAGCACTTAGGCCCAGTTTTACTAAAAAATGACAGAGTGCTGCGCCAAATTTGGCAGTGTCGCGCTCCGTCATTTTCAAAATGCGGCAATGTACTTAATAGAATTCAGCAGTATTACCGCCGCTTTAACACCAACCGCCAGGGTCATAATGAGGGCCTATGTCACCCACAAACCATCACTTTCCCAGACACTCCTGAGGTGCTTTTCACTGCACCATATGTACATGGCAATGTCATGCAGGTGTTTTTTAGCTTTGCATCTCCATGACCGTATGGGACTGCATGACACTGTATTCTGCAACTAAGGGCCATGCAATGGTTGTTGGAGTTGCCATCCCATTGTGGCACCCATAGCTTTTGAGCCCGCCCCAGTAGTTGAAGACATCTATCTCATTGTCACTGCTAACTGACAAACAACTGCCATGGGGTTGTGTGAATATTCCAAGGTGTTGAGGAATGCTTTGCTACATCCTTGTTTCTAGTTACTAATATGTGTGTGCCATTACAAGACACACACACTTGAGCAATAATGCCATGGGACTTTACTTATGTTCATTAGGTTGTACCTACCTGCACATTAACTGATTGAAATTACGGATGTCTTACCAATACTGTGTGGCCAGCCATTGTTGCCATGGTGTTCCATCATTTGTCCGGGGAGGGATAAGAACATGTGCATAGACATATGCCCCCACACAGACACACTTGCTCTGTGGTCCAAGGATGCATGGGTTGGTGCAAGTTTCTGAGTAATGTGCCAGTGATGGTGCAGATGCAGAGCAGTCTCATACTATAAGTAAGATGCGGCAGGCCTGTGGTACTAAATCAGCACACATGTGTGTGGGGTAATAGACAAAGGCCCTCATTACAACCCTGGCGGTCGATGTTAAAGCGGCGGTAATACTGCAACCAGTCTGGTGGAAAAAAAATGGAATCATGACCATGGCGGAAATCGCCAACATAGACAGCCACTTTAACACTCCGACCGCCACGGTGGTACAAACAAACACCGCAATGGTAACTGCCAACAGACAGGCGAAAGACAAAGTACCGCCCACCGTATCACAACAGGCCTATCCACCTTTTCCGGGGCAGAACCAACGCAAACAAAAACACAGCGGAAACAGTACCCAGGAGGGAAAACACTCACCTTTCCACACCCCACGAGGAACCAGGACGTCATGGAGCCCGAATTGCAGATACTGCTGATGCTGGTCTTCCTGCTCTTCTATCAGGAGCACCAAAGACGGCGGCGACGACCACGGTGAGTACTGCACCTACAACAGAGGGGAGGGGGGAGGGAAAAGAGAGTGACACACACACACGCAACACGCAACACCCCCACCCTCACCCACAACACCATACACACAAATACATGCAGCAACATTACATATACACCCCCCCACCCCCTGGAAGAACGCAAGGACAAAAGGAAATAATTTGAACAAATTTAATCATGTGAAAGCTCGTTATCAAAGTACAAAATCCAGTAAATACAATTATGTGCACCAACTACACAAGTCCGGATAGTGCACCGATCATTGTCTGTGGACCACTGGGCCCAAAATGCATGGGCGAAGCCCACTCTAGATACCAGATTGGAAACAGAGAGAACACTGCAGGGGCATCAGATCGAAATGAAACAGGCACCTCAGGGGGAGGGGGGCACCTCAGCCAGATGAACGCACAATGCCACTGCTGCACGAGGGGGATCCATGCCCATTGCTGTATCCTGGGGAGTGCAAAGCCACAGTCTCTCCAGTGGGTGGTTTGCCCACTGCTTTATCCAGGGGAGTGCAAAGCCACAGTCTCTCAAGTCTCTCCAGTGGGTGGTTTGCCCACTGCTTTATCCTGGAGAGTGCAAAGCCACAGTCTCTCAAGTCTCTCCAGTGGGTGGTTTGCCCACTGCTTTATCCTGGGGAGTGCAAAGCCACAGTCTCTTAAGTCTCTCCAGTGGGTGGTTTGCCCACTGATTTATCCTGGGGAGTGCAAAGCCACAGTCTCTCAAGTGGATAACAGTCTCCACTGGTTCTGGAGGGGGCCTGGTGCCCAGAGTGCTTCATCCTACCAAGGGCTGAGGTAGTGGATGCAATACTCCACTGGCTCTGGAGGGGGCATGGTGCCCAGAGTGCTTTATCCTGCCAAGGACTGAGGTAGTGGATGTGATACTCCACTGGTTCTGGAGGGGGCATGGTGCCCAGAGTGCTCCACGTGCAGTGTGGCTGGTACAATTCCCTCACCTGGGCATGCGTGCTACGATATTGGTGAGGTACAGGTAGCATGATACGCCATGGAGACAGCGACATACCCCACACTGCTGCGGCTTCGCCTTCCACCTGCAGGTGCCAACAGTGATGACAGTAATGCATCATGAAAGCTGCCCAGGGTCCTGGAAATCTCCTCCAGCCTCGGATGACTGACCACTGGGGATGGTAGGCATTTCAGCGGTGGTGCCACTGTCTGAGGACGTCGCGGGGCCACTGGCGGTGCTTCCGGAGGTGTTTGTGGCGGCGGTGCTTGCGGCAGTGTTTGTGGCGGTGGTGCTTGCGGCGGTGCTTGCGGCGGTGTCTTTGGCGGTGGGGCTGGCGGTGGTGCATGGGTCAGCACCTGCTGAGGGAGAAAGCAGGATGTCTCCTGCAGCCTCGGACGGCTGCCCACCGGGGAAGAGGCTGGGGACTGTCGCAGTGGCTGTAGACGTGCCGGAGGCGGTGCAGGTGGCGATGCAGGTGGCGGTGCAGCTTGCGGTGTTCACCGCCGTACAGGTTAGCGTGGACGTAGACAGAAGGTGTGACACCGGTCCCTCAGTCGGTGCCACCATGCCCTCTCCTGACCTGCCCTTCTGTTTTTGGCCCTTCCCCACCTTTAATGGTGGCGCAGTTGTCTTGCCACTATCCCCTTTCATTTTCGCTGAGCCCTTGGTGGCTAGTAGTTTCGGCTTCTCCCTCATGGATGTGGGCACCTTTTTCACCTTGGCAGGTGGCGGAATGTCCTTGCCCTCGCTACGTGGCACACTGGCAGCCCTGATGGGTGGCACACTCAATGACCCCGCAGTTGCTGGCACCACTGTGCCTGGTGATGTGGTGGCTGAGGTGCTGGGCTGGGACCTGGAAAGCCTGGCCCTAGGGGAAGGATGGGGGGGAGGTGAAGGGAAGAGGTCAAGGGTTGCCAGGAAAGTTTTTTAGACACACTGGGACAGGTAGATGGAGGGGGTTTGGGAGTGGAGGAAGAGGTAGTGGTTGTAGGAGGTGTACGTCTGCTGAATTTGGGTGAAGGTGCATGGGCTGGAGGTTGTTGTGACGTGGATAGCTGTTGGGTGGGTGTGTGCCTGCGTTTATGTACTTTGGGAGGAGGGCTCACAGACACACTGGTAGAGGACACTGGGGATGTGTGAATGGTAGTGGGGGTGGTGATTGCACGTGAGCGGTGTGTGATGATGGGCCTGCTGGTGATGGAGGTAGTGGCTGAGGATGTAGTGCATGCAGGTGTGAGTGGAGACGAGACTGGGAGGGAGGAGGGAGACGTGGAGGAGAGGGACACAGTGGAGGAAGTGGATGTTGGTATGTGTGCATGGGTATGGTGCTTGTGTGAGTGCCTGTGGGATGTGTGGTGCTTATGTTTGCCTGAACCACTCTTGTGTGTTGATGTGTGTGCATGCTGGTCTGATGGTGTGCTTGGGATAGGCAGAGGTACGGGGGATTGGGTCTGGGTGGAGGAGGTTGGAGGGGGGAGGCTGGACACAGGGACAATGGCTGCCATCAGTGCTGAGGCCAGAGCCTGAAATGCTCTCTGTTGGGCTGCCTAGCCAGAATGAATGCCCTCCAGGTATGCATTTGTTTGTTGCAAATGACTCTCAACACCCTGGATGGCATTCACAATGGTAGATCGCCCAACAGTGAGGGATCTCAGGAGGTCAATAGCCTCCTCACTGAGGGCAGCAGGGCTGACTGGGGCAGGGCCAGCGGTGCCTGGGGCGAAGGAGATGCCCACCCTCCTGGGTGAGCGGGAACGGGACAGACGCTGAGGGGCTGCTGGGAAGGCAGTGCTGGTAGGGGGGGTGGCAGCTGTACCTGTGGATGCGGTGGGCACAGAGGGGCCCGCCACCGCAAGGGAGCTCCCATCAGAGGAGGAGTCGCTGTCGCTGGTCTCTGCTCCTGTCCCCGTCGTGGAGCTCCTCTCGCCCTCCGTGCCACTGGTGGCTTCAGATTCCGTAGCTTCACCCTCCAGGGCCAAGTGGGATGCAGCTCCCTCCTGCTCCGGAGCCAATGCTCCTCCACCTGATGATGCTATTGCACACAAGGACAGGGAGACCACAAAAAGGGGGGGGAGACAGAAGAAAGACATGATCTGTGCATGCAACACCACTACCATTGGCCGACACAACAGACAGTGAGCAGCCCTCTGCACTACGCCATGCACTTATAGATTTTTCACATGGCTATGGGGTACGAGGCCTAAGCCCAATTGCTGCACACCTGGAAGTCACAGGAGCCTGACTAGGTGTAGTTGGCTTTTAATACTAGTGGGGGTTGGGGTGCCAGATAGCCTGCCTCACAAGGGACCTTGCCTACCAAGATCGCCCTGGCCTAGGGGAACCCACTGCCCACCTCCCCCGCCCAGATACCTCGTAAGGCACGCAGAGTCAGCTGAAGGAGAGTGTACTCACCCCCTTGTGGCTGCTGTGATGCCCTCAATCGCCCATCCAACTCCGGATAGGCCACCACCAGGATCCTGAACATCAGGGGGTCATGGTGTGACGGGCACCCCTTCCACGTTGGGAGGCCATCCCCAGCTGGGCCTCCGCCGTCTTCTTGCTCCAGCGGCACAGGTCCTCCCATCTTTTACAGCAGTGGGTGCTCCGTCTGTGGTAGACCCCCAGGGTCCAGCCGTCCTTGGCGATGGCACGGCAAATAGCCTTCTTCTGGTGGACGCTGACTTAGAGGAATGGTACAGGGGGAAAGGACATCACTCACCCGGCTGGACCGTCATACTCATTGCCCACCAGTTCCCACCCATGCCATGACGCAGATACACTCAGCATCCGCACATGTAGGCCTCTGCCCCCCCCATGTTAATTCCAGCCACACCACTCAAAGCAGGCATTGCCCATTCAGCATGCTCACAGTGTACCCCCCTGTTTGTCTGGAGGACCGTACAGTTGTGTGTACTGGGGAGGACCCCATCCACTAGTTTCTCCAACTCCTCCGAAATGAAGGCAGGGGCCCTTTCCCCAGACACTGTAGTCATCGTCGCTTCCAGACACAGGTCACAGCAGCACTTGCAGTGTAGGTCCTGTCCTGTTGAAGGTCAGGTATCAAGTGAGTGAACAGACAGAAAATGGCAGTCACATCCACGGTGGTGCAAACCATCACCACCGGTGTACATCGTCATTGGCTCCTCGGACCCATAGGGCCCAATGTTAACCAATGCTGAATTGCGCCGCGGTCTTCGACCCCCCCACCGCAACGGTGTATAACACCAGCGCAGTTACCTCATATCCCCTTGTCCCACCTTACAGGTCCGGCAGCCGCCATTTCAGGGGGCCACATGGCATTATTAATAACTGTGTCACACCTATGTAGGCCTGGAATACACACAATTACAGGCACATTGCGGATTAATACATTTTCCACAAATTACATTTTGTGATACCTCAGTGTTGGCTGACTCTCTGGTCGCTGTTCTCCTCCATAGGGCACATCTGCTGGGGCAGGTAATGAGATGGCTGCATCCTCCGGTGTACATACCCCTGGTGGACCTGTCGACAATGGAAGAGAGACACATCATAGTCACATACAGACTTGATCGTGCAACAATCCAGGAACTGTGTACCCAGTTGGAGCCAGACCTGATGTCAGCTATCCGCCATCCCACAGGGATACCCCCTCTAGTGCAGGTCCTGTCAGTACTCCATTTCCTGGCAAGTGGTTCCTTTCAAACAACAGTGGCCATTGCATCAGGGATGTCCCAGCCAATGTTCTCTAACGTGTTGTCCAGAGTGTTGTCTGCCCTGCTGAAAAACATGCAGCTACATCGTCTTCCCTCAGGTGGAGGATTTGCCCACAGTGAAAAGTGACTCCTATGCCCTGGGACATATCCCCAACATCATTGGTGCCATTGATGGGACACATGTGGCATTAGTACCCCCACGCAGGAGTGAACAGGTGTACAGAAACCGGGAGAGCTACCATTCGATGAATGTGCAGATGGTGTGTTTGGCAGACCAGTACATCTCCCATGTGAATGGCAAGTTTCCTGGCTCAGTGCATGACGCTTACATTTTGAGGAATAGCAGCATCCCTTATGTGATGGGGGAACTCCAGAGGCACCGTGTGTGGTTAATAGGTGAGCCTAAAGTCCCCACACAGTTTCATTTGCTGTCTGGGTCTGGGGTTGTCCCTACAGGTTAGTGTGTGTCTAACAGTTGTCCCTCAATATTTGCAGGTGACTCTGGTTACCCCAACCTATCATGGCTACTGACCCCAGTGAGGAATCACAGGACAACGGCAGAGGAATGCTACAATGAGGCACATGGGCGAACTAGGAGGGTGATCGAACGCACCTTCGGCCTCCTGAAGGCCAGATTCCGGTGCCTCCATATGACAGGTGGTTCCCTATACTACTCACCAAAGAAGGTGTACCAGATAATCGTGGCCTGCTGTATGCTGCACAACCTGGCTTTGCTATGGCAGGTGCCTTTTCTGCAGGAGTATGGGCCAGATGGTGGTCTTGTGGCAGCTGTGGAGCCTGTGGACAGTGAAGATGAGAAGGCAGAAGATAAGGATATTGACAACCGAAACAACATCATCATGCAATACTTCCAGTTAGACACAGGTAAGAAGATGTCACTGCTTCCCACATCTCATACTATTGTTTGAACTAGCATAAGTCTGTCATTTTCACTCAGTGTATGGACCCTGACTTGTCACTTTGCCTTTCCATTTCACAGATGTGGCTCCCATTTTGTGCCCTCTGCTATGTTTCCTCCTGGCCTATAGCTGTGTTACATTGGTATGTGCACAACTAAATTGACATTGCTATATTCCATGGTTATTGCAATTACATATTTGTGAAAGCACAGACTGACTCCAGATTGTTTTGTGATTGAAGTGTGTTTATTTTTGTGCTAATAAGTGGAGGGGGTTGTAAAATGGGCTGGGGGGATGGTGGAGGAATGTCCATGGCAGAGTCCAGTCTATTTGTTTCACAGGTGCATTGTCCAAAGGGGCATAGGAAGTGAGCAATGGCAGTTGAAGTATGGACAGGGTGACAAAGGGTGACATTCAGGGGGGTATCATTTCCTGGCGGGGTCTTGGCAATGTTCTCTGTCTTGTTCCTGGATCTCAGGGACCGTTTGTGGGGTGGTTCTCCATCTGCAGGGGGTGGGGTACTTTTGTCGTGTTCCTGTGGCGGTGCCTCCTGTCCACTAGCGCCGGCGGTGGTGGAGGGCTGTTCATCGTCCAGGCTAGTGTCAGGGGCCCCTTGTTGTGCCACTGTGTCCCTCCTGGGGTTGACATGGTCTTGCAGTACTGCTGCAATGGAGACCAGGGTGTTGTTAATGGACTTCAAGTCCTCCCTGATCCCAAGGTAGTGTTCCTCCTGAAACTTGTCCAGTACCGTTGCCATCGTCTCCTGGGAATGATGGTAAGCTCCCATGATGTTGGAGAGTGCCTTGTGGAGTGTGGGTTCCCTGGGCCTGTCCTCCACCTGTCGCACAGCAGTCCTCCCAGCTTCCCTGTTGTCCTGTGCCTCTGTCCCCTGAACCATGTGCCCACTGCCACTGCCCCCAGGTCCCTGATCATCCTGTGTTAGTGGGGTTGTCTGGGTTCCCTGTAGTGGTGGCGACACTGCTGATTGACGTGTCCTGGGGACAAAGGGATGAGCCCGCTGGGTGGGTGCTGTGCTGGTGTTTCCTGAGGGGTGAGGCTCTGTGGTGGCTTGTGACTGTGTCAGGGGAACCGACTGTCCAGAGGTCCCTGATGGGCCTGGCTGGTCATCTTGATCCAGTTGTGCAGAGCTGCTGTCATCACTGTGGGCCTCTTCTGTGGGAGGACTGGATATGTCTGGCACCTCCTGTCCGGTGAAGTTGGCTAGGGGTCCTGTAGGGGTGTAAAAGCATATTTATTGCATCTGTGTGTGCCATTGTGTGGAATGGGTGAGTGACCCTCTATTCCAGTGCTTGCATTCTTGGCTTGGTCCTTGTGTGATAGTTGGTTGGGGGTCTGTGTGGGTATCTGTACTGGACATGCTTTGGTGATGGGTGTCCATGCATTGGTGATTCATGCAGGGCTTGTTTTTGGGATGTGTGGGTTATGTTGATGGGGTATCTGTGGGTTGTTGGGGTGATGGGTGTGAGGGTAAGGGTGGGGTATGTGATGGCATGCAGATAGGGTGGGGGATAAAGTAGTAAAGATTTGCCTTACCCTAGTCCAGTCCTCCTGCTACTCCTGCGAGGCCCTCAGGATGCAGAATTGCCAAGACTTTCTCCTCCCATGTTGTTAGTTGTAGGGGAGGAGGTGGTGGTCCACCGTCAGTCCTGCAATCTGGTGTCTGGAGACCACGGAACGCACCTTCCCCCGTAAGTCGTTCCACCTCTTCCAGATGTCATCATGTGTTCTTGGATGCTGTCCCACTGCGTTGACCCTGTCGACAATTCTGCACCATAGCTACATCTTCCTTGCAATGGAGGTCTGCTGCACCTGTGATCCGAATAGCTGTGGCTCTACCCGGACGATTTCCTCCACCATGACCCTGAGCTCCTCCTCAGAGAACCTGGGGTGTTGTTGAGGTGCCATGATGTGGTGTGGGTGATGTGTGAGGTGGTGTCTGTTGTGATGTGTGAGGGGATGTGTTGGTGTGTGTTGTTTGAGGTGCGTGGATGTTGTGTTAGTGATGGTGTTGTATGTCTGTGGATGCTGCTGTTGTTTAAGGTAATGTATCTCTCTGGCCTGCTTTAAATTTCTGGTTGTAAGGGTTTGTGGGTAATGTGGGTGTGTGTTTTATAGTGTTGTGGGTGTGGTGTGTGTATGTGTATCAGGTGTGTGTATTTCGAATTGTCCAATGTGGTGGAGTTTTGTAAGTGTGTGTGTACTTTGAGCGCGGCGGTGTGTAACACCAATGGTTTACCGCGGTTGAAACTCCGCCGCGTTGATTCGTGGGTTGTGATAGTGTGGGCGTATTCTTGTTGGCGTGACGGTGTCGGTTTTGTTATCGCCAGTTTATCACTGACCTTTGGTATGCGGACTTGTGTGGGTGTCTGTATTGTAGCGGATTCCGAGCTGTGGGTCGTAATACCTGTAGCGGAATTCCGCAGCCGCAACGGTATGTTGGCGGTCTCCTGCACGGCGATAAGCAGGATTTACCGCCAGGGTTGTAATGAGGGCCAAAGTTTGGGGGTGTATGTGATACACAATGTACAGGAAGAGGAGAGTGCTAGTAGTCTGGACCCAGTGTATAGCCAAGCTCCCTTAGATGGCCTTGGCCAGTGACACAAATGGGCAGATTGAAGGAAAGTGGTGCTGCAGCAAGTGCATCATTACAATCCTTGTGGCCCTTAGTGGACCCCTTTCCCCCACTATGTGTGCACCTAATGAGAAATAAGGCACAGCATGGTGCAGGTAGGGTCAAACTGCATCTATTTATACGGAGGCAAATTATGTACTCAGCAGGAGTAGCATCAAACAGATCATCACGACTTTTGCTGAGTACATAGGGGCGCATCATATACAATTATATGCCTCCTTACAGCACCTGCTCTCAGCAGCCATTCAAAGTGAAGGAAATATGGCATTAAGTAATTTCTCATATTTCCCAGAGGCATGTACTTTTGCCCCCCAAACAGGTGTTGGGCACCCCTCTCATACATGATGCCTGGTGCAGACCTCATGTTGTGCTGGTCAAAACAGAGCAGCGCCATGCATGCATCACAACACTTTGTCATGATTGTGCAGGGAAGATGGCACTTCTGCCCTGGCTCTGCTTCATTGTATATCACAATGGCAGCCCTAAGATGACACTGGGGCTCTTAATACAGGCTGCATACTACATGTCCAGATCCTTTGACAGAACATGCTGCACTCAACCTTATCAGCACCTGTCAGCACATGCAAATAATGGTGTTGCTATGGAAATGGGATACTTACAAACTGCTCCACCAATCTCAATGCCCAGGTGATCCAGTAGATCTTGCTCCCTCGCGATAAGGTCAGCCCAACGATATTTGAGTTGGTGGTCATTGCGTCTGTTGCCAAATACTCTTGCCCCACCGCAGCTTCCTGGCCTCTGTGGGGTAGCCCTGGATTATGCAGCCACCCAGTACAAGCATCATAGGGAGGTAATGCTGCACAAGCCACGTGAAGCCCCCCAGCTCATCTGCCAACATCTTTGCCATTCTTCCTTTCCCTGAAATCATGCAGTGTATATTAACTGCAAATGCAGTTGCAGAGAAAAAAAAAAATTACAACTACCCCAACTACCCAACAAACTATCCTACCCCTAGACAAACACCCCACAATACAGTGACAGATAAAGTACAAATACACTACAAAAGACTGATTAAAAGACAAAAAACACAAATTAGCTTCAGGACACAGCACAAAAACACTCCAAAAACTCATGTCCACCAACAACACCAGCTCCACACACCCTCACACAGTCACAGACAATAAGACTGTGAATTTAAAGTGAAAGTGAACTCACTGTACCATGTATGCAGACAGGATGTCCTGTTTCATTACTTCCTGGTCCTGTGCGTCACGTTTTCAGTTATGTGTCATTTTTTTTTATGCATGCCAGTCATGTGACAATTTTTTACCATTATGGGTGAAAAGGCCTGTGGTCTTGTGATAGATGCTCAGGGACCAGGCGTCTTTTTCCTGCACAGAAAAGTATGAAGCTTAGGCATTTGCATCTACATTTTTTATGCATGATGGTCATGCGTCAACTTTGTCCCATTGGGCATGAAATGGCCTTTGAACTTGTGGTAGACGCTCCATGGCCAGTCATTATTTTTCTTACATTGCGGAGTATGGAATTGAGCTGCTTGCGTCATAAATTATAGACGCATGACGGGAATGCATGGAAATTTGCTATGTAGGCCCAGAGTGCACCCAGATTCACATACCATGCCACATGGGCTATGCAGTAATGTTGTCATTATGGTATAGCTACATGTGTGTGCCTATCCATTCATATTTTGACAGTGATATTGGTATGCTCCACCTACATGTTTGTTTATATGAGTGATGCATGTGATGACTAATACCTTGTGCATATGTGCATGTGTAGCTACACTGTGTCCACATACATGTTAGCACATGTGTACTATAAGTGTACATATGTGTTCGAACACTTAGGCCCTCATAATGAACATGGCGGTAAACACCACGTTGCCGGCGGTGGCGGTAACTACCGCCAACAGTCAGCCGGTCTAGCCTGCCAAATTATGAACCACCTGAAAAACAGGCAGTGTGAAAACCAACCACCGCCAGCATAGGAGTGCCAACAACGATGGCAGAGGCCACCCACAGGCCAACGGAAAGGCCCTACTCGCCCATCAAATAATGAAGCACTAGAGAGCCGTCAGTTCTGGGGCGGGAACCACCGCCATGCAAATCCAGGCAGAAATGAACCAAATATAAAGAAACACTCACCGGAGGCTCACACAACACGCCGAAGCAGACATGGAGAGAGAGTTGCAAATCATGCCAGTCCTGCTCCTTGCCATATACCTCCACGACCAAGACCACCGACGAAGACGATGACAGTAAGTACCACAACCTACTAAACAAGGGAAGAAAGGACACAGTTACATACCCACCCACTCCACCCACCCCGCAAAGCACCCACAACCCCTCACAACAGCACAAGCCATACACCCCAGAGCAAGGGGTACTTACCCGACACAAGGCCAAGACAACCTGCCCAAAGTACACATATGTGCACAACTCCCCCCACAAAGGAACGATGAACCACGGATCCAGAGTGTGCCAAAACCAACACTGGCCACACAAACTTTTTATTAAGCTTCAGGAGCAACAGAAGTCCAACAGAGGGCCAATGGCCAGTCCATAGTCCAAAGTACGATGGGCCCAAATGGCCCCAACTTGACTCCCACAAGTTCAAATGGTATTCCACCTTAAAGGGGCAATGGGCCATCCAGGCACCTCAGGGAACAGGGGCAGGGATGGTGGGGGTGGGGACTTACGACTGGGATGGGGGCTTGGCTTTAAGTTTGGGAGGTGGAGGGGGCTTGGGTCTGGTCTTTGAAGCTGGTGGAGCGGCCTTGGACTGGGGTGCGGCAGATGTACCTGGCCAGCACGGGGTCTCTTGCTCACAGGGGAGGTAGCACGGGAATGGGAAGGGTGGACAGGGGTGGGCTGTGACGTGGGAGGAGTGGACAGGGCAAGGAGGTGGGCACATTTAGGGACAAGACAGAGTGAGCCAGTGGGTTTGAATAGGTCAACACGGGATAGGAAACGTTTTTTAGGGGCAATCGGGGTGGACCTGGAGGAAGGCGTGGGAGTGGAGGTAGAGGAAGTGGTTGTGACAGGTGTAGGTGTGCGTAACATGGGTGCAGGTGACTGTACAGTATGCTGAGGTGTGATGGATATGTGTTGGGTGGATGTTTTGGAACGTTTGAGTGTCTTGGGAGGAGGGGGTGGACACAGTGTGACAAGACAGGCTGCCAGTGTAAATGTATGTTGTCTGTGTGTCTGCAAGTTTGGTGAGTGTGTTGCATGTGTCAACCAAAGTCATTGTGGTGAGTGAGGTGTGGTGTCTGGGGTGCATGAATGGATTTCTGATTTTGTGGTGACTGCCAGAATGGAGTCAGCAACAGTGAAAAAGGGTGCAGTGCCTGTGAGTGTGCATGTAGAGGTGACAGGAAGGCAGACGAGGTGGACACACTGGGGGAAGTGGATGTTGGTGTATGTGCCTTTGTATGTTGGCTGTGTGTATGCCTGTGGTGGGAAGTGTGGTGCTTGTGTTTATTCAGTGTGCTTCTTGTGTGTTGAGGTGTGTGCATGGCTGTCAGAATGTGTGCTTGGGACGGGTGAAGGGAGTGGAGTGCTGGATGGGGTAGAGGTGGTTGGAAGGGGGAAAGAATGACCAGGGACACTGGCTGCCGTCAAAGAGGAGGCCAGAGCCTGAAAAGATCTCTGTAGGCCAGACACGGCACCATGAATGCCATCCAGGTAAGCATTGGTCTGCTGCACCTCTGATGTTAGCCCCTGGATGGCATTGACAATGGTTGTCTACCATACATAGATGGGCCTCAGGAGGTCAATAGCCTTCTCTGGGAGGGCAGCAGGGCTGACTGGGGCAGGGGATGAGGTGCCTGAGGCAAAGGAGATGCCCACTCTTCTGGGTGAGCAGGCACGGGCAACTCAGTGGGGAGAAAATAGGAGGGCGGTGATGGTATGTGGGTGGCAAAAGTAGACACAGAATAGGTGGGCCCACTAGGGGCCGCCACCACCAGTGAGCTCCCATCGGAGGAGGTATCAGAGTCACTACCTCCAGTGGTAGTTGCTTCCCCCGTGGTACTTCCTTCGCCTTCCAACCCACTGGTCCCCTTGGCATCGCTCAACTCTGCCTCCGTGGAAGCGTGGGCCGCTGCATGCCCACTCGCTGGTTCCTCAGCTCCGTCGCCAGATGATGCTGATGTACACAGACAACATAAGAGAACAGGGATAGGGAGACAAAACAGGAGAGACACTTGTAAATAGCTGAATGGAGGTGCATAACTGATGCCCTCCCACTGGGCCTAGCCCCCTGTGTCCACTGCACAGGTCTGGCGGTACCACTTGTACTGGGGCCATCGTCTTCCTGCCTGTTGGTAGGTGATGACTGTGGCCTCTGTCCTTGTGTTCCACCAGTCTGTGGACTGGATACACAGGTGTGGGTCCGGTTGCCCTGACCTGATGTTGGTGGGTGTGTGGTAGGGATGTCAGTGGTGTCCTGGGTGGGGCTGCTGGATGGTGACAGTCTAGGACTGTGTGAGGGGCCAGGGTATTCCTCACTGTCCAGGGTTCCCTCTCCAGTGTCCTGGGTGGTGCCTCTGTCTCCATGTGGGGCACTGCCACTCCTTGTCCTGTCCATCAGGGTGGCATGGGTGGTGGTGCCTGTTGGGGGGAATGGACATGTCTGTTACAATTGCATAATCGGATGGGGTGCACAGGGCTGGGCTGTTTTGTGCAGGTTTTCCACCTTTGTGCAATGCAGGGTCCCTTTGTGAGGTTGCTATTATATTTTGCTTAGGATATGGAGGTGCATTGTGGGTGGTGTAGTGCCTTTGTGATTACTTGCAGGGGTAGGTGGCTGTGCACAGGGTGAGGTATGTGGGCCTGTTGGTGGAATTGTGGGCATGCAGGGAGACTGGATGTTGTGATTGTGGCCTGGGTAGGGTAGTGGTCCTGGTGGATGTTGGAGGGGTGGGGTGGTGCATGCATTACAGGTGTGATGGATATGGGGCAATTGTAGACACCTTACCCAAGTCGATTCCTTCAGTGAGTCCAGTGAGGCCCTCAGGGTGCAGGATGGCAGTGCCTTTTCCACCCAGTCAGGGTAGTCGGGTGGTGTTGGCGGAGGTCCTCCCCCAGTCTTCTGGACTGCAATGTTGGACCAGGATGCCATGGACCTCACCTTCCCGCGCAGGTCATTCCATCTCTTGCGGATGTCGTACCTCATGTGTGGATGGTGTCCCACTGTATTGACCTTGTTGACAATGGTCTGCCATAACTTCATCTTCCTGGCGATAGGTGTGTGCTGGACCTGTGCCCCGAATAATTGTGGCTCTACCTTGAGTATCTCGTCCACCCAGGTCCTTAGCTCCCTTTCTGTGAAGCGTGGGTGCTTGGGGGGGTGCCATGGTGTGTGTTGTGAGTGGTCTGTTGTGTGGATCTAGGTGAAGGTGCTGTTGTGTGGTTGGGTGTGTGATTCGTCTGTTGTGGCATTCAGTGTCTGCTTGTGGAGTTCTCAATCTCAGTTGTCCTATTGGCAATGCAAAGGATTGTGGGGTGTGTCTGTGAGTGTTTTCTAGTGTTGTGGATGTGTGTCAGGTATGTGGGTTTCAAACTTGCCAATGTGTGCAATTGTGACTGTTGGGTCCCATTGCTGGCCGTGGCGGTCTGTACTGCCAATGGTCGTTCGACTTCCACTGACCGCCGCAGTGATTTGTGCATCATTTTTTGGAGGGCGGGAAGTTTGTGTGCTCCGCGGTGGTGGGTGGGATGTCCTGCATTTTCCCCGACAAGGTCATGGCGGTGACTGGTGGCTGGGAAATTGTTGACGGATTCAGATGTTTGCATCTTTAAATGGTAGGTTTCTGCTCACCGCCAATGGCAGGATTCTGTTCAGCGTCGCAACGGCGGGAAACGGTGTTCACCACCATGTTCATTTTGACCCCCATATTTGTGGGTGTACCACATTGTTATGTCTGATATACAAATATACACATACCGACAACACAATAGTTAGGATGGCCTATGTCCAATAAATGGTAAGGCATGTGACAGCCATGACAATTTGTACTCAGAAGATGCAGTGGCTACTGCTGGGTTGAAATCACGCTACCCCTGGCAATTTGCGTGTGCATGTGTGTGCACTCTGTGGTGTGCTCTTGGTTTAGCCTTCATGATGCTCTGCTACATGTGTGACATTTAGTTCCCCATGCATCTTAGTTGCAGGAGATGATAGAAACATATGGGTCAGTGAAGGTTGCTGCATGCTGTATTTGTGTAAAGATATGTGTAATATAATTTCAGTAACATATGACCACAGTGGTGTGTTCGTGGGATATGAAACCTCACATATCTCTCTTCCTGCATGGACAGGGTTGGACTTTGACAGTGTGCCATCAATGTTTCAGTATGTCGGCACACATGTGGAGGTAATTTATTTCTGTCAATGATCTTGTGATACATATGCAATTACATAATTGTGGTAAGTTGCCTTTTTTTCAGACTCCAACCATGCCTGAGCTATTTAAGTGGTACATGTGTGCTGAGATATCTGGTATATGTGTGCATGCCACCAACTAGGCACTCACATTCATCCACATCATGTTTGTAATGACTGTCACATAAAATGGCATACAACTGTGTAGCAGTATTGCAGTCTGGCAAAGATGGCAGCCTACTCCTCATCACTACTGTGGGTGTTTTTATGCTGACTCAAACCCATGGTTGCACGCGAAGGGGCAGGTTTACAGAGCTCTAGATTACTCAGTCCACTGTGCATGTGTATCAGTCCCTTGACAATGTCAAAAGTGTATGTATCCAGAGCAGTTGTGTTAGGGTGCTTTGAGTGGGGATCTAGCCTTTTCATGATTGCTAATCAACAGAGCAATGCACGGTCCCCTGCAGACAGACACATGCACAATTGTGATCAAGCAGACTGGGACATAAAATTTTACTCTGGGGTACTTGATGTCAGCTTTTCCTTATCATGTGCTGAGGACTGGCTACTTGCACATGTTGGACATGTCTCATCATTTGATGTCCTTAGTAATTTCCATGGGCAGCTTGGTTAGGGGTTGTATCTCTGTTGTGACTTCTATTTTGGGAACGTGCTAGGGGACAGATGGTGTTATCTATCACTGCCACCTATCATGTTGGCATGCGATGGGCAACTACCAGGTTATAGTAGCTGCACACATGGGTGGGTTATGTACTGACCTAGCCACCCTGTCTGTACATATGTTGGGTGATCACATGTAGACATTGATGTGTTGCACAGTCAGTATTGGTCTATGTGTGTTCCTTCTCCACGTTTTACAGCATTACTTGTAAGGAATATTTTGTGTCTTACATTGCTGCCATTTTTAGGATACTTACACTTTGCACACATCTTCTACAGCAACATTGTCTGGTCATACAAGGACAGGATGCAACACCTGACTTGTGTAAATTGTAGATGAACATATCTTCCACCACTGGCTACATGATAGTTACCGTCCCATTGCCGGTATTTGTGAGATTTAATGAGTGCCACATACGCATGACATTACACCTGCCACAGCACTTGTGTCGTCTCCAAGAGACCCCCCATGTTGTATTTCCAAGTATCTTTGGGTATGTCTCAGCTGTCCATCCACATCACCTGTTGAGCATGGGTATGCATTTATTCCTGCATGCCACAACCTATGTAACTCTTACTATGGCTGTATGATGTTGATGTGTGAAATCATCTCAATGCTGGTTTTTTCATTAGCCAAATGCAAGATATATGTCTACTTCTACTCCCATTCATCTTTTGAATAGGTCTCTGAAATGTTTGGACATTGCTGGACATAGCTGTACATCCCACACCTGATTGCCATGTTGGAGACCAAAACATGTTTGGAATCATTTGTAACTGTTGGTACCTTGCTCTTGGTCTGGCATGAGAGTGACAAAGAGTGGTGTGTTTTTGCTATGTGTTGTTGCTATACAGAGTATACTAGGTAACCATGCTGACACATGTCAACCATTGTTGGTACTTGCAAACTCTTTGCTACCTAGGACATACACCCGTACATCAGTTTTCACATGTATATCTGGAACTACTGTAGGCATGTGTCAAGATAGCAGATGTGTGTCTCTAATGTACATACGGAGTAGAACACACTCTGCCTACATTCCACCCAGACAATAATTTGACGGTGCATTGTCCCATTTTATTCTTAGATCCTGACAATGGGTCATATGTTTGGATAGTGATTCAACACCCATTGCTGCTTCACTTGTCTGGCAACCTATAGCGCACTCCACAGCCAACGTGTGTGTGCCATAAGTGAGGTACAGCCCACCATGTGTCAGGACATAATCCCATGGTTACAAACCCTGTACAATTACAGAAGATCCATAATTACCAATGATGTCCTCTCCTTGTCACACATGCACAGTGTAGGCAAAGCAGCAATCCCCCTGAGATGTGACACTGTTCAGTTCCTACATTACTTAAACACCATTTGATAACAGCCCCTACCTTATGAATGTCCCCTTACATACACCCTGGCAAGCATGGTGATGATGAGGGGAAACGGCTAGGAATTAGCACATTGCCCACTTGAAGGCGCGTTATATGTAGTGGTGCATGGATCTAGGCCTTCAAGAGTCACATACCTGTGAGTTACGTGTCACTGATATGTTACATGGAGGCACTAGACCCTCTTACATCACAAACTATGTTACTACCATACTTGTAACTATTGTGTTTCTTTCCAACTCTCTGAGGCTTAAGTTATATTCCAATGGTATATGTAGTGGAAAATGAGTAGATCAAGGAGATTCAGGTGCAAAGTATTTTATTGGTGCTATTTACAAAGTGATAATGATTGTACAGCCACTATGTAAAAGTTCTGTACAATTTGTAGTCTCCTGTGGCAGTGTTGTGTAGTTCCCTCTCCCAATGTGTTGCACCATTGCCATCATCCTCCTTGTTGGGGACATCCACCTGTTCATCCCAGGGAACATTTGTCCATATACAAATAATATGCAGGATTGCTAAGACCAGTATGATCTTATATACCAGTGGTGGACCATACAATAGGCTTCCTCCTGCCAGGGCCAGGCACCTGAGCCTTGACTTCAGAAGCCCAAATGTCCTCTCCACCACATTGCATGTTCTTCTGTGCCCTTCATTATATGCATGGTCTTCCACCGTTGTGGGATTGGCAAATGGATCACGACCCATTGCTGTATCCCGTAACCTTGATCGGCTGCAAAGGAATGAGAGAAGATGTGTTGGTAAAGCTAGATAATGGTCTGGTATATACCATGGCAGTTGTTAGTTTTAGGAGGAGTGGTGACTCTGACTTGCTTCGGGAATAGTGTGTGTTCATGTTTTGTGAAATGGCTTAATAGGTCTGTGTTGATGGACATAACAATCTTAGGTTGGGGCTCAGGGAACGGGGGATTGTCAAATTAAATCCAAACTGATGGTTCAACCATTGCTAGTATGTGTTGTCTTGTCCATATTTGAGGCAGTGTCCTAATGTTGGTAAAACCTACCACCTCCTTGCACCACAGTGGTGTCATATGTAGAGACACCATAATAGCCCTACAAAGCCAAACTCAGCCGTCCATGTTACCATGTGGCATTATGCATGTAGTGCAACACTTAGGGACCCATTGTGGCAGATGATGGCTGTGCCAGCCATCAAGTGTACGAGGGTGTGAATCACAGAATTGGAGGATGAGCAAAATTATTGCAGCGGAATCTCCTAGGTTCCTATACATGATTTAACACAGACACTTTCAACACATGCACAGGGCATGCGTTGGATGGGGGACACCATTTGTTACATGGGTCCCTATGAAAGGTCAGGTATGTCCTCTATGTTCCTACAGAGTTCTACTATGGCATCCATTATCTTTACAGTATTTGTCAGGTGGAGCAACACTTCCTCAGGGTCTGTATAAAGCTCAACAGGGCCCCCCTCCAGATACCTCCAAATCTGAATGCTCTTATAGCGCAGATTCTTGGAGTGATCTGATGAGGGGAAGGGTGTGGGATGGGGCCAGCAGGGAAGGAGACCTGTGAGAAAAAATAATCGTACAACTCTGAATATTCTTACTATTTATTCATAGCAATTCTAGAAGACGTGTAGATGTAAATATCCCAGGGTGGGATTAACTGATCACTTTTCATAAACTTCTTTGCCTATGGACAAATATGAGTCGTCCTCATCAAAGAAACGAAACTCTTGTAATCTCTGCTGTCAATTCTATTTCAATCAGAAGATTTGTGCCGAAATTTCCAAATGAGTTCACTGCACTCGCTTTCATAAAAATTATACCATCATTCACACTTGTGATTTCAATGTGAGTCAAAGATTCGTAAACCAATATACACTCCACAGCAATACCCAAAATATCCAGCAACTCAAGAAATGGTGCATTGATGGTTAGTGGCCGTTCGCTCTGCAATAATCTTAAAACACCAAGTTAAACAAACCTTGCGCGTATGTTAGTTCGGGATAAAACATGAACCCTCCATGCGCCTTAGTGAAAAACGGTCTTACCGTACAGAATACGACCTGTTCTGTGATTGCGCGTAATAGGAAAAAACTTCCTAATTACCACATGCGCTCCACCAAAGAGAAGGATACACTCAGGAAGACAAACTGGAGGCGAAGAGAATGCTCTTTTAAGCCGGAGCCTCGCAGAGGAGAACGAAATCGGCACAGGGAATCAGCTGACCTTCAGAAGGAATCTGGAAAAGGATAGTGAGCATCAGTTGTTGGGCGGGGACGGTTTTATACTAGGTGCCACACCCAAACTGCCACACCCAAGATGGTGGCTGTAAAGCCTGCTGGGAATTGTAGTCTCCTACAGACTAGTACAAAAACAATAGAGAATGAAGCAGCACAACTCTAGCACACAACTATATGGACCAACAAACATTTGTCTAAAAATGCAAGACATGCCAAATAATACCATCAGATATATCATACGGTAATAAAACAGTTTAATAAGAAAACGAGCAACAGGACCACCAGTTGGCTTTGCAGGAGACTTCATGAGCTTTCCCACAAGATGGTTTGGCACACAATGGTAATAATGAGTGAGCAGGTAACTTAGCTGGGGCGGGCCCTAGATAGCGCACCAGCCGTGTTCTGACAGTATTGCGCAAGCTCTGCACCATGGTGGACTGTTTCTTGTATACGGCACACACATGGTGGTGTTAGGGGGGCTCGAAGGGGAGCATGTGAAGTGGCACTGGAGTAGGTACTGCACCATTTCTCATGATTCTGCCCTACAGTCTTTCATGGCAGGTAATATTGTATTCCTATGTGTGCGACACAATGCAGGAGACAGGTGAATGTGCACACTACAGGTATGTCAAGTATGTGTAGGTGAAAATAGTTGGTAATGGTACCACTTGGGTGGCAATTGATATTGGTGCTGCCAGAGGCTTGAACACCATGATTAATATGGGCCTATGCCATTCACATAGCTGAGCTATTCATTGTTTGGTGTAATGTGTGTGGGATCTGTATTTAGTTGTCAACCAGTGGACACTTGTAGTGGTTTGTTCCCAGCTTCTGTATGCAAAGGGGACATAGCTCCACCCATCCTCACGTGGAGTGCCGGTCAGGTTGTGGCTGTTTTACGTACACATGGGTGTATGTGTGTGTGACGTGCAATGATTATTGTCTGTACATCTGTGTTCCCATGACCATGTGTGTTTATTGAGGTGGATGTCTTGTTTGTCCTACAAGGTTGGTGTGTTGTCTGTGTACTGATTGATATGGTGGCTTACCTACGAGTAGGCCATTGCCATATTGACCATCCTGGAACCGCTCATTTATGGTGGAATGTCAGAAAATGTACGCAACATGTACACTTCTGGGGTATTTTGCAAGGATGTTTGTGAAGAGCACATGGTGGTCCACAATGGCCTGCACATTTATGGAATGGGTGTTCTTGTGGTTCCTGTATAGGTGTTCGCTTGCTGCAGGTGGCACTAATTGGACATGGGTGCAGTCCAATGCACCCAGCACATGCGGAAACCCAGCAATTACACAGAAACCTTGCTTGGTCTCCTGATGCAGTTGCTTAGTGTTTGGGAAGCAGATGTGGTGGGAGGTGGGGCATATGATTGCGCCCAGGACCTTTGGAAGGAAGACCGAGAAGGATGGTTCGGAGATACCAGACACTTGTGCGCCCATTGTCTGAAAAGATCCCAACACCAGCATATGGAGGACAGCGAGGACTTTGGTCATGGGTGGAATAGCTGTTGGAGTTTTCACCCTTGTCTGGCACAATGTGGTGCAACATATGTACAACTGACTCCTGGTTCAGTCGGTAAGTCCTGATCACATCTTGTTCCCTGAACCCAAGAATGGTTATATGCTGCCTAAATATCCTTTCCCGCCTTCTGTGCTGCCTTTGTGGCTGCTGTGGTGATGTTTAGGGTTGCTGCGGTGGTGGTGGAGGGACCTGCTGTCTTCGCTGATGTCTGCGGCATGTGCCAAGCTGGAGTAGTACCACTTCCATGTTTTTTTGGAGTTTGCAAAAGCTCCTTCTGTGTGTTTTCTTCATTGGTGGTGTGTGAGCCTCTTTTTAACGCCTAGTCTGACCGGGCGTTAACATTTGACGCATATCGGCCTTAGCTTCATTTTTTGGGTCCGGTTCCTTAGTGTGCATCGTTTTAGCATCGGGAGGTAAATATGGAACTGGAGGGCTAGCGTCATTTTTGGGAAGGGAACGCCTTCCTTGCATATCATTGTTGCAATACGATGCAAGGTGGGTTGGTGCTCCCAAAAAATTAAGCTAACTCAGATGTTTTGACTCTAGACAGGTCTAGTGTCGAAATATAAATACGGAGTTAAGTTAGCACTGTTTTTGCATTAAAAAAAGGGCCTTAGGGCATTAAATACAAAAACAAGATGGTGATAGAGGGAATGCTTGACAATCTCTAGGGAATGTATGATGGAACAACTAATGCGAGAACCACCATGCCTGAACAACGCGTTCAGAACAACAACCGGCTTGTTACCACAAATGCCTTTACCACGCATAACTTTACAATGATTTATCGTTGTAAAAGCATGCCTAGTAAAGGCATTTGTGGGAACAGCATGCGTGGTTCTAGCATGCCACCTCCCACCCGCCCTAATGCCCAAAAGTTCCCCACCCCTAATACAAAATGTACCTGCCCCTAAAAACAAAACTACCCCGACAGTCCCACACCCGCCCCTAAATACAAAACTAACCCGATCCACCCACCCCAAGCCCTTAATCCACCCCACTCCTAAAAACTACCCCTCAACCCTGCCCCAACCCCACTTACCTGACTGCGCCCTCTCCCAATCCACTCTGCCCTTTTCTCTGCCTTAACCACGCATATGTGTAATTCTGTCAAGCGTGGTTACGCTTGCATTGTAGATGACATTGTTGTTCCAGAGTAGTGGTTCAGGACATTTCCCATCTTCCGGCATAGGCAATTGTTGAGGGCTGCATCCCAATCCATTGTGTTTTGACTATCATGCCACTTCAGTTTGGACCCAGCCATATGCAAATCAGACTTAACCCTGTCACTCCTGGACACAGTCCAGCCTGAACTGCCAGGCTAAAACCATTTTCACCCTAGTTAGAGCTCTTAATCCAGGTATGGCTTGGTTCCAGTGGCACAGGGAGCCCAGGAACCACATCTGAGCATCCCCAGCACACTTAAGGAGTCACATGCAAAAAACAACAAGGTGACGGATGAAATTTCTTGAAATAATCTCAACGACTGGCAATTGCGGGGTGACCTTCCATTTAATCATTTTTTTCCCACCATGCCATCTCAATGTGGACCCAGTCATATGCAAATCAGCCTTCACCCTTATCCTCATGGGAACAGTCCAGCTTGAACTGCCAGTCCAGATTCTCCCAAAACTGAACACAAGCAACCTAGTACTGGTTTTGCCCTAGTTAGGGCTATTCCGCCAAGTATAACTTGGTTCCAGTGCCACAGTGAGCCAGAGATCCATGTTTGGGCATACCTGGCACAGATAGGGCATCAAATACAAAAACAACAAGGTGATGGATGGAATGCTTGAATTGGTTTCTGCCACTGGCTATGGCTCAGGGACTGCATCCCAAACCTTTGATGTTTGGCAACTATTCCACTTCAGTTTGGATCCGGTCATATGCACATCAGACTAGACCTTGTTCCTCATGGGATCAGTCCAGCCTGATTGCCAGGCCAGGTCCTCTCCAAACTCAAGCACAAGGAACCTGAAACAGATTTCACCCTTGTTAGGGATCTTAAGTCAGGTATGGCTTGGTTCAGGTGATGCAATGAACCCAGGGCCTACATCTGGGCATACCCGGACACTTAGGGCATCAATTACAAAAACAACAAGGTGACGGATGGAATTATTGAAGTAGTCTCAACCACTTGCAATTGCTGGGGCCGTCTCTCATTTCACAATTTTTTGCCCACCATGCCATCTCAATTTAGCCCAGCAATATGGAAATCAGCCTTGACCCTTATCCTCATGGGAACAGTCTAGCACGAACAACCAAGTCAGATTCTCCCAAAATGGAACGCAAGTAGCCTAGGACTGGTTTTACCCTAGTTAGGGCTATTTAGCCAAGTATAGCTAGGTTCCAGTGGTACAGTGAGTTCTGGACCCACATCGGGACATACCTGACGCACTTAGGGTGTCAAATACAAAAACAACAAGGTGATGAATGAAATGTTTGAATTAATCTCAGCCAAAGGCAATCGCTCGGGCTGCATACCAATCCATCATATTCCCCCACCATGCCACCTAAGTAAGGGCCCAACCTTATGCAGGTCAGCCTTGACCCTGTTCCTCATGGGAACAGTCGAGCCTGAATTGCCAGGCCAGATCCTCTACAAAACGATCAATTTCACCATAGTAAAGACCCTTTAGCCAGGTATAGCTTGGCTTCAGTGACACAGTGAGCCTAGATCCCATGTCTGGGCATACCTGACGCATTTAGGGCATCAAATGGAAAAGCAGCAAGGTGATGGCTGGAATGCTTCAATTCATCTCAGCCTCCTCAGGGGGTCTGCGACTGCTTAGAGAATTAAATAAACTTAACAAATTGGGTCCCTGCCTTTAAGTAATGATTTAGTGGGGGGTCCCTTAGTTCCAATAATAATTCAGTAGGGGTCCCCAGGCTCCACCAATGATAAAGTTGGGGTCCACAGAACTCAAAAGGCTGGGAACCACTGGCTTAGGAGTCATATGCCAATTCATCACTTTTTGCCCACCATGCATCTTGAGTTTTGACCTAGCCATGTGCAAATCAGACTTCACACGGTTCCTCATGGGAACAGTCCAGCCTGAACCGACAGGCAAGGTCCTCCCCGAACACAAGCAGCCTTAGACCGGTTTCACCCGCATTAGAGTTATTAAGTCAGATACAGCTTGGTTCCAGTGGCCTAGAGAGTCAAGAAAATACATCTGGGCATAACCTGCACACTTTTGGCATCAAATACAAAAACAGCGAGGTGAAGGATGGAATGCTTTAATTAATCTCAGCCTCATGCAGTCACTTGAGGCCCATCCCAATCTATCTTTTTTCACCCACCATACCACCTCAGCTTGGACCCAATCATATGCAAATCAGCCTTGACCCTGTTCCTCTTGGGAGCAGTCCAGTCTGAAATGCCAGGCCACGCCCCTGAACTGGAACACAGGAAATCTTGGACCAGTTTCACCCTTGTAGGGGCTCTTCAGCCAAGTATAGTTTGGTTCCAGTGCCATAGTGAGCCTGGGACCCAGGTCTGGGCATTCCAGGCGCACTTGGGGCATCAAATGCAAAAATAACAAGGTGATGGGTGGGATGCTTGAATTAATCTCAGCCAAAGGCAATCGCTCGGGCTGCATACCAATCCATCATATTCCCCCACCATGCCACCTAAGTAAGGGCCCAACCTTATGCAGGTCAGCCTTGACCCTGTTCCTCATGGGAACAGTCGAGCCTGAATTGCCAGGCCAGATCCTCTACAAAACGATCAATTTCACCATAGTAAAGACCCTTTAGCCAGGTATAGCTTGGCTTCAGTGACACAGTGAGCCTAGATCCCATGTCTGGGCATACCTGACGCATTTAGGGCATCAAATGGAAAAGCAGCAAGGTGATGGCTGGAATGCTTCAATTCATCTCAGCCTCCTCAGGGGGTCTGCGACTGCTTAGAGAATTAAATAAACTTAACAAATTGGGTCCCTGCCTTTAAGTAATGATTTAGTGGGGGGTCCCTTAGTTCCAATAATAATTCAGTAGGGGTCCCCAGGCTCCACCAATGATAAAGTTGGGGTCCACAGAACTCAAAAGGCTGGGAACCACTGGCTTAGGAGTCATATGCCAATTCATCACTTTTTGCCCACCATGCATCTTGAGTTTTGACCTAGCCATGTGCAAATCAGACTTCACACGGTTCCTCATGGGAACAGTCCAGCCTGAACCGACAGGCAAGGTCCTCCCCGAACACAAGCAGCCTTAGACCGGTTTCACCCGCATTAGAGTTATTAAGTCAGATACAGCTTGGTTCCAGTGGCCTAGAGAGTCAAGAAAATACATCTGGGCATAACCTGCACACTTTTGGCATCAAATACAAAAACAGCGAGGTGAAGGATGGAATGCTTTAATTAATCTCAGCCTCATGCAGTCACTTGAGGCCCATCCCAATCTATCTTTTTTCACCCACCATACCACCTCAGCTTGGACCCAATCATATGCAAATCAGCCTTGACCCTGTTCCTCTTGGGAGCAGTCCAGTCTGAAATGCCAGGCCACGCCCCTGAACTGGAACACAGGAAATCTTGGACCAGTTTCACCCTTGTAGGGGCTCTTCAGCCAAGTATAGTTTGGTTCCAGTGCCATAGTGAGCCTGGGACCCAGGTCTGGGCATTCCAGGCGCACTTGGGGCATCAAATGCAAAAATAACAAGGTGATGGGTGGGATGCTTGAATTAATCTCAGCCTGGCAATTGCTCAGGGTCATATCCCAACCCATAATTTTTTGCCCACCATGCAACTTAAGTTTGAAGCAGGCTGTATGCAAATTAGACTTGGCCCTGTTCCTCATGGGAACAGTCCAGCTCAAATGTCCAAGCCAGATCCTCCTGAACAGGAACACCAGCAAACCTAGGACTGGTTTCAGACTAGTTAGGGCTTTTCAGCCAAGAATAGCTAGGTTCCAGTATGTTGAGCTTGGGTCCCACGTCTTCGCATACCTGGTGCCCCTAGGCTGTCAAATGCAAAAACAACAAAGTGATGGATGGAATGCCTGAATTAATCTCAGCCACTGACAGTCACTCAGGGCAACATCCCAACCTATCTTTTTTTCCCCGGAAACATCACCCACAACGCGATCAGTGCAACTCTATGCATTGACTATGTTACCATTACCATGCCTATGTGGTTACTATGCATGCCTTTACCATGCATGCCTTTACCATGCATGCCTTTATCACATGATAATGCGTGATAACGGCAGAGAGAGAAGTACCAGACCAGAGGAGAGAGAGTTAAGTGGGGCCAGGTTTGAGGGGTAGGTTGGGGCAGTTTTTAGGACCGGGTCGGGGACCGGGGTAGTTTTTAGGAGAGGGTGGGGTAGGTTTTAGGGTTCAGGGTAAGGGTTGGGGTAGTTTTTAGGAGAGGGCTGGTTTTAGGGTTTAGGGCGGCAGGTCAGGATAGTTTTTAGGACAGTGCGTGTAGGTTTAAGGACAGGGCAGACTAGTTTTTAGTGTTTAGGGCAAATGCAGGGGATCGGGTCGTTTTTTAGGACTGGGTAGGGTAGGCTTTAGTGTTCTGGGTGGGGACGGGGAAGTCTGAGTCATTTTTAGGACAGGGTGTTGTCGGATTTAGGACAGGGTAGGCTTTAGGGTTTAGAGCGGGGGTCGGGTTGTTTTAGGACAGGGGAGGTTTTAGGACAGGGTAGCCTTTGTCGGGTTTAGAGTGGGAGCGGGGGTCAGGATAGTTGTTAGGACAAGACAGGGTAGGTGTTAGGGTTTATGGCGGGGGTCGGGTAGTTTTTAAGACAGGATTGGGTAGGTTTTAGGAGCGGGCAGGGTAGCTTTTAGGGTTTAGGGCAGGGGTAGCGTAGTTTTGACGACATGGCAGGGTAAGTATTAGCATTTAGGGCGGGTGGGGGTAGTTTTTAGGTCAGGCTGGGGTAGGTTTTAGGACAGGGTAGATTTTAGGGTTTAGGGCCGGGGGTTGGGGTAATTTTTAGGGCAGGGTGGAGTCATTTTAGGACAGGGTAGGTTTTAGGGCGGGGTGGGAGGTCAGGGTAGTTTTTGGATAGGTCGTGATAGGTTTTAGGACAGGGCAGGGTAGTTTTTAGGGCTGGGGGTCGGGGTAGTTTTTAGTACAGGGTAGGGTAGTTTTTAGGACAGGGTAGGTTATATGGTTTAGGTCAGGGGTCGGGTAGGTTTAGGACAGGGCAGGTAGCTTGTAGGGTTTAGGGCGGGGTCAGGGTAGTTTTTAGGGCAGGGTAGATTTTAGGGTTTAGGGCAGGGGTGGGGTGTTGGGCAGTTTTTAGGACAGGATGAGGTCGTTTTTACAACACGGTAGGTTTTAGCATTTAGGGTGGGGTGGGGGCTTGCGGTATGTTTTTAGGACAGGGCGGCGTAGGTTTTAGGACAGGGCAGGGTAGGACAGGGGTAAGGGCTCAGGACAGGGGGTGGAAGGGGCAGTTCTACTGGCTTGGTGTGGTGGAGTATGGTGTCAGGTGTAGGGAGGCAGGGCGGGGGAGAATCTATTGCGTATGTTCCTTTATCTAACATGCTTTTATAACGAAATCCGTTATAAAGGCATTCGTGGTAAAGATGCAGTCGTTGTAGAGACTGCGTTATAAAGGCATGCGTGACATACGCATGCGTTGTTCCTTCATACATCATTGTTGCCCACCATGCCACCTCAGTGTGGACACATGTGTATGCAAATCTGACTTGACCCTGTTCCTCTTAAGCCAGTCATAACTTAATTCCAGTGGCACAATGAGTCCAGCACCAACCTCTGGACATACCGAGTGCACCTCGGGCATCAAATGCATAAACAACAATGTGACCCAGAGAGATTTACAGTGGGTGAGCTTATTTCAAACATTCCATCCATCACTGTTTTGCTTGCCCTAAGTGGGACAGATATTCCCAGCCTTGGGTTCCATGCACACTATGTCAATGGACCCAAGCTGTACTTGGTTGATGAGCCCATAAATAGGGTGAAAAGAGCCCTGAGTTGTATGTGTTCTATTTCAGGGAGGACCTGGCTTGGCAGTTCATGCTGGTCTGTCCCGAATGAAGCAAGGTGAAAACTGATTTGCATATAGGTGGGTGCAAACTGAGGTTACAAAAAAGTGGTGGCATCTGCAAAAGCCACCCCATCCTGGACTCCTCCATATGTCCAGTTTTCAGAAAGGTCTAGGGTGGGTATATTTCCTTAGATATCGGCCAGACCAAGGCCCAAATATCACAACAACCCACACCCCAAAAGTCATCCTTATTCCAAACTGTGTTCCACACCCTAATTTTTGGCACTTTTTCTTACCCATGCTACTCACTTTGGAGCTATAATTTTATTTGATTGAAGAGTGGAAATGCAGGGAGGTAGAGTATTTGCAATTATATATTGATGTTCTTTCTATATTTTTGCATTCCTTTTGTACATTTTTTTACAGAAAAAAACAATTTTCCAGAAAAGTCCTCAAAGTCCATTGACTGTATGGGTAATCTAGAATCTTGGGTGGTACAAATGTCCCCAAGCCTTAACCTCAGATACTTGAGTATAATTAGAAAATATATGGCCTTCACACACTTTACCAAGTGATGAATGTGAGAAAAAACTTCATAAACGATGGTTTGATTGCTTGCTCTGTGTATTGCAGGCTTTTGAACCAGCCACAAATACTATGCATGTCTGCTACAACCAAAAAAAAAGAATCCAAACACTCTCTGGCTACTTGCTGGAACACAAATAGAAAGAGGAACAATCTTGGTCCATCCCCTTTTAAAGCCCACCTTCTGATGTATTTCTTTTATTAGTTAGGTTTGGGTGGAGTTTATCAGGCTTGGGGTGCTCTTCCTGTATACTCTCCCATCCACGTTCCTCCCACCTAAAGAAAAAAAGTGGATCGAGCTGGCAGGCATGGCTTTGAAGGAGCTGTGGGAACTAAGGGGCATATTTAAGAGCCCATTACTCCACCTTAGTGCCACCATGGCATCCTTTTTCTTTTGCTAAGGCAGCGCTAAGTGGCTTTTCTGCAGCACCATATTTACAAAGTGGTGCAATACAAGCATTGTGCCACTTTTGTAACCCCTTGCACCACATTATGCCTGTGCCAGGCATAATGTATGCAAGGTGGGCGTTTCAGCTCTAGGAGGCCAACAAAAAAGGCCCAATGAAATTTAAAAGATTTCAATGCACCATTTTTGGCGTCATTTTTAACACCTGCTCGGAGCAGGTTTTAAAATGATGCCCCATAGCAAAGCACCACAATAGCGTCAAAAATGTTGACGCTATTGTGCTAATGACCGCCATGGTGCACCATATTATAAATACAGCGCAACCATGGTGTTGTTAGGTGCCAGTAGGGGGCGCAAGAAAAGTGGTCCATCATAGCTGATGTAGCACCTTTTTTTAAATATGGGCCTAAGTGCTTTCATTAGCCCCTCTCGAAGGTTCAATAGACCTGTGTATGGGGTATACAATATCTCCTAGATTATTCCGATATAAGTGTGACATTATTAATAATGTCACAAACACGTCCATGAGGCAGCCTAGAAGTGAGCAAAGCCCTATTATGGAGCTTTCCGATGACCATAAGGGACTGGGTACCAGCAACGTCTTTCCCCATCACCCCTACACTGGATAGGCGCTTGCCTTCCAACGGAGTACGTGGTAAATGGCTGCTATGACATGTATATTTACACATCATAAGGGCATCCTGGAGACACCCTTTAACGGTGCACATGTATGTCAACAGGGCAGTCAAGAGGTTAAATCAAGGGGAGATACCACCCAGAAACATTAATAACGGCCCACGTGTAGCCCTGAAGAGTTAAAGGGAAACTCGACACTGCGATCTTTGTTGAATGCCACAAATGTGTCACAAATGTGCCACAAATGTGTTACCCCCTCATCTATCAATAGATTACTACCAAGTGGAGTTACATGCTATCACAGATATGTGGCTTTTACAGGAATAAAGGTCGTCACCCTCAACCCATCACCTTGGTCCACATTTTATGTGTGGTTCATGGCATTTGCGTGACACAAGGGAGTGCAATCTACAGTGTCAAACTTTTTTTGAAGTCATAATATGCTTTATTCTGCAAAGTAGACACGAGCACAGTGCAAAATGACAGTATCGCAGAGCACCAACCCACCTCCCCATCTCGCCTTAATATATGCAAAGAGGTGTGAGAGGCGAGAAATGCGACTTACCCTTAACGGTTGTCCTTGCATAGATGTTTCTTCTGGAAGACGCACCTCGAGTACACATCTCAGCAATGCAATGCTTGCAAGAGGCGCAAATCAGCATCACATTAAACTGTTTTTTGCACGTGTTTGGGTGATGTCGCAGCTCTAGCTTTATGTTTCTACACACATTTTTCGTGCACTGTATTAATTTGCATATCATCTTGAAAAACGTTCATGCGGTACTCGTAATGTAACATAAGACTTTGCTCAATGACTAAAATAACATTTAAACAATAGGTCTCAGATGACAACAATATCAACATAGGACATGATAGTTAGATATGTGTAGACTACTGCTGAAAGAGGTGAAGGGGAAAGTTCAGAGACTTGTTTTTTATTCATGTAAGTCACAAAAAATGAAACAATGAAGCAGAAATCCCTTTTTTGTCCCATGGAAAATAACCGGTTGTTATTTAGCTGTTGCATTGGTCAGGGAATTCCTCACCTGTGTGATAGACGTTTGCATCTTCACAACACAGGTGTAGACTAGTTTAATTGAGTGAAAAAATGAATTAGCCATTAGTCCATCGAGGCTAATTTCCTTTAAAGAATGTAATGGGGTGGTGCAGAGGAGGTGAATTTTGTTGAGAGAGAAGAGAGAGAGAGTGTGTGTGAGTGTGTTTTACAGGACAGTAAGACTAGATGCTTTAGTCCTACTTTTATGTCTAACCTGTTCCCGTTTTTTCTTTTCCGAATCTGGTCACTCTACCCCAGCAAGATACAGTCAGTGCAGGAAGGTCAACAAATCCCTTGAAGGTGAACAAGTTGTGTGTTCGTTCCTCCAGTAGAATTCCCCTATCTTAACCATACTGAGCATACATCCTTCCAACACGGTGGGCAGATGGCTACATTTTCTCCGGCCGTCGTCGTCAAGGGGGGCTCCTGGGTGACACATGGTTGTTGCCCTTGTTGCTTGCCGCCCCTCTCCTGCTACGAGTGGGCCTAGGGTGATCTCAGGGGATGGGAGAAGGGGTGGACACCTGCCGCTTCTGGAAGCCGCGGAGCGCCCCGCTGACAGTCCCGCGGGCCCTACCTAATTGCCTTCGTAGGAGATTGTTGTTTCAGACGAGGCTGCAAGAGCCCGAAGTGCAATCGATGCCCCTTTACCAGTTGGGGAATAGATGTGCTTCTCATTGGAAACGACTCCATTTGGCGCAGGTGCTCGCGCTGCGTCGTCGCGCTGCTGTCTGCGGATCCGCATGGAGAGCAGATTAATCAGGGTAAAGATCTCCGCGGTTCCTCTGATGAAAAGCAGAGTCTCATTACAGTGTTTAGACACAAGATTGATCAGCTTTCTACCCGCATAATTGGAGGCTGCATGGCCAGGGGATTTTTTTAGACCAAGGGAAAGGGATTTGCAGTGACTGAATAAAAAAAAAAAAAACTAGAAAGGGATGAAGGCTTCGCCTGTCTGATGGAGAGGTTGTTAGAGGAGCAGAGGGATATCGGAGATTGGATGCTTTATAAGACATGCTTACAAGGCTCTTTCAGCAGCACAGCAATGAGGTCTTAATGATGCAGGCACCCCGACGCCCTGCAGGTTAGACGTGCCAGAGCCAGTTGCCGGGACTGGAAGAAGAAAAAAAATATCTAAAATGGAAGAAATGATACATTTCCTCGTGCACTCCACCTGATCCCAGGGCGCGGCGGTAGGAGGTTAATCAATAAGGTGGATCAGTGGTGGGAAAAAGGTGCCTTGCGAATAAGGTAAATAAGAACATTAGGAGCAGCTTATCCTGGATGAACTGATGGAGGGGGCTCAGGAGGAGCTCATGCATCAAGCATGCTGGAGCTAGGGGCGGGCTATGGCGCGAGGCATACATGTGCTGCTGGTGCGTGCACGATGTGTTAAATCCCTCCGGAGGGGCTGAGTGCGAATTTGGCTTTGGGCGATGAAAACTGTATTTCTTTTTTACATCCTTCATGAGCTCAATTTCCTTCTTCCTCTCCCTCCCACCCACAAACACTGTCAAGCTACAGCTTTTTTTGCATTTTATTCTGTTTCTAAACATGATGCCTGTCCTTATGAAAGCATCTGCCTCAGGGGGTGACACGGGCTATGCCACACTGGGGAAGGTAATGGTTGAGGGATTTTGGAATCAACTAGGCATGAAGGAAATATATAGAGACATATCGTAGACTAAATAACATCTTTAGTATTGATTCATGGCTCCTTTCAAAGGCTGAGCTGAGTCTATAGAGAATAAAAATCTGAGATATGTAGGTCTGACGATAGCCTACACCTTTTGCTTTTACTAAAAGTATATGTATAATATACTTACCTATAGAAGCTTTAAGCCAGCCCTCTTCAACCATTCGTCTTTTAATGTGTCATTCATATTGTTCTTTGGCTCACTCCAGCACACAGCACAATGCAATAGGACAGCCCAATGGGCTAAGGAGAGATGGCAAACTGCCCTTTTTAGGGAGAACAGCTACACAATAAGTATTTCACGTCACTGCCAGGGACTACTATTGCAATGTACGCCTTTTAAGGTATTTTTTCCTTTAGCCTTTTTTTTTTAAGCTAACGTAGGCCTGCAACTTCCACAAATATACCATTTTGCCCAAACCCAGACCAAACAAAACAAGCATTCACGAAGTCTGAAGGTTGGTAGCCAACCCAGACCTATTGGATTTGCCAATGTCTGTTTATAGGGGTTCTGTGGGCCTCTGGCATACAGGAAAGTCACAATGTCAGGCAGGATGAGCCGATAAACACCTCTTGTGTATAAGGTGGAAGATGGCAGAAGGTACGAAGGCCAGTAGTAGGGCGAATGGGAGCAAATGGAAGCAGAGAATGGGAATGTGTGTAACCAACATGTACAGTACCTTTAGCCGACTAGAATATTTCAGGTGCTCCTTTTTGCAGTGCATGAAAACATATCCCAGTGTGGGTCCTAATTTTTACTCTGAATGGCAGTAAATGGTCAAGATATCGCCCTTCTAAACCTATTTTAAACATATATGTATCTGACCGACAATTTTTTTTCTTTTTAATAAATATTATTTATGAATATATATATAGATAATTCATTATTTAATAAATATTTAATTGAATGTGTTAATGTGCTTTAACAATTTATTTTATTAATTCTACGTTATTAGTAAATATTTTAAAGTATTTTACATTTCTATTTTATATTAAAATATTTTTCTTACGAATAATAAGATTTAAAAATGTTCTCTGTACTTTCCTATAGGGAGAGCACCACCACCGTGGTGGAGCTCTCTATCTACATGTGAAAAGTTAATAGTTGTAACTTAACATTTAAGACCTCATTGCGAGTCTGGCGGTCCATAGACTGGCAGACTCGTGGTGGCACTCGGACCGCCACCAAAAAGGGTGATCTCACCGCCCTATCATGACCGTGGAAGAACCGCCATGGTCCGTCTGCTGGCACTGGCAGGTTGCCACCAGCTGACCTCCTGGCAGTGCAGGCGGTCTCAATCCGCCAGGGCAGCACTGCTTGCTGCGCTGCCCTGGGATTACGAGTCCCCTTTCCGCTAGCCTTTGCATGGCGGGAGCCCAGCCATGCAAAGTCTACTGGAAAGGGCGTGCCGGGCGCCCCATGGCATGGCCAGTGCAGGAGCCCCCATGGACAGCCTTGTCGCACTTTTCACTGCCTGATTATGGGGAATGAGAAGCATGTCCGGACGCACCGCCACATTGCCACCGGCTCAGTTATTAGCCAGTGTCAATGTTAAGGCCTTGTTCCCCGCTGCGCAAGCAGGCAGAAACACTGTATGGCTGTCTTTCATGCAGATGAGTTTGGTGGGCGGCCTCTGCCTCTGCTTATTCACTAACCATTCTCGAATAGTAATAAAAATAAATTGGGAAAATTTCCGAGCTGGCCCATCATGTGCAGAGACCTCCAAGGATTCATCCTAGCACCAGTTATATTTAATCTTTATATGGAACATCTCGAAAAAAATTGTGAAGCAACAGGTGTCTCCATCCACCAATACGCTGGTAGCCACTGTTCCTCTAAAGTGTGCGACTGGGAGGCCGCATACATTCTCATTCACACCCGCGCAGACGACCACCAGCAGCAAGCAATTCAAAGGTTCCTCCTGGCGAACAGCAGGAGAGCTCATTAAGTGCCTAGTACATGGGAAATCTGACCTGAAAAGAAAGACACCGATAGCAGCCATATAGGATAAAATCCAAAAAGGGCAGACTGATTCTCACTTACAAATGTACACCATAACTATTGTTGTATTCGATCACTCGCTGAGCATGTTTTACCAATGTCTATGTGTGCTATTGAGGCTAATATTGCAGCAAAATACTGCAAAATCAAATAGAAAATATCTGCTTTAGGGACAAACACCTCTATTACAAACAGATTGTTTCTGTTTAGTAATAAAATGTTTTCTGGTTATGCTTTTCGTGGCTTTTTACATAAATCACTTTCATATATTCCTTTCTGAATTCCTTCTAGAAGGCAATAGAAATATTAAACAAGTCCAGATTTAGCCAGTAAGATTCAGCCTTGCTATTGAAAGGTCTGGGAACATTTTGTGGCGTTATTGCAGCAGAATGAATGTCTCCTTTTGATAACCTGAATTTTCGTATACACGAGACTCACAATGTAGATGTACCAAATATTTTGCTTATAATGCCTCTCTGGTTTCAGCGTTCACTGTTTCAGCTGCTGCGGTTTACGACGAGAAGCTAATTGATTTTCATCGACAATCTCTGTGCATTCTGGGAGCTGTAGTCCTGGACTACACGAATTGATCTATTTGAACCAAAAAACACCTGAAATCAATGATTTAAAATTAAGTCCTTCTAGAGGAAATTGAGTCATCTGGTAACCAGAAACACTCTTTTACTGATACCCCTTGGTGAGATGTTTACTTTAGCAATCGTATCCGTGCCCTTTGGTTTGCAGCAGTCATTAGTTGATTTTGCTAATCTTTTCAAGGATATTGCTTGCACCAAAATGATTTTGACCTAGCCAAGCACTGCTGCACAGTTTGTTTCATGCAGCACTCGTATTTATTAATAGTCACCTGTATGTCTTGCATTTATAACCAATATGATCCATGTGGTTAATCATTTAAAGAGCAAAGGAGTGTTTCATGTGATCTTTTTTGTTTCATATTACCAAAACTGATTATTTTGCTTTTAAGGGAAAAATATGTCTTTGCAGACATACCCAACCATGTCTAAGTCAGTGTTACAATTTAGGTAGATGTGCCTTATGTGTACTTTCCTGATCAGACATAGTTTTGTATCTCACCTCATAATTTAAAAGGGCCAACTACTGTTCAACATCACTAAGTTCTACATGTCTGGTCAGAAGTGCCGGGCTATACTCCTTCATTGATTCTTATACCAGCTTGGAATGGAAATTAATTAAACACACTGATTCACCTGGTTCATCAAAGGCCAATCTTCATGTAATGTGCCCACCTTTCTCAAGGATAAAAATACCCTGTAGGCCTGATTTCAGAATCTGGCAAGGTCACGCTCTGGTTCAAGAATAAGATTTTGCACAGCAAACCTTAGTATGTTTTTAATGACTTGTTTTCCTTAATTATGAACGCTGCCCTTTGCTGATTTTCCACAATTCTATTAGCCTTTACTTGCAAATACTGCCCAGGCAGAAAACCCCACTGCAAATGACTGGAGCAGAAATATGTGTGACCTGTTGCTGACATGCACAGCCATTCATAAGTTCACAGAGAACAATCTGATTAACATTCACAATGGATAAGGCAACCCCTAGTGTTCTTATAGCATTATGAAAGAGCAATACAGTACTTGAGCCAAAGTCAATCAGGTAAATGTTTTCTATTCATGTTGTATCATTAACAGGAAGTACACAGCGGGTGCTTGCTAGGGCTGAGAGGGTTCCTCTTCGGGTGGAGTAATTAGGGTACCATAAATATCACTGTGGAGACTAGAGACTTGTGCATGGTGAAGGTTGATGGGCGACAGTTGAGATTAAGCTAACATTAACATTTCGTTAACTTCATCTTGTGCTGTGCAGCACAAGTCGTCGCCCAACATGAATTCAGATTTCAATGAGGGCAACAAGAAACTACTGAGGGCAAAGACAGCACACCACACAGTGGCACTCCAATCCTGGTTTACCACTAACGGATTAGTGTATGGGGGCCCTCTAAATAATGGCCCCAGAAGGAGGGCTAAAGATATAAATAAGTATATAAATAAAGATCTGAAAACTTTGATGCTGCTAGACATTCCACTCTCGGAATGGTCCTCCAGAACATTCAGACCTAGATGTTTGAGAACTTCCTCACTCTCCATCCTAAAACGACCAAGTTCATCCTGTTCTGGCCTGAACACAAGAAAACCTTCAATCCTGATATGCTGAAGCAACTAAACATTGCAGAATTCTCTCTGTCTCTTTCATCAGCTGTCTCATCTCTTGGACTCATTCTAGACACTTCCTTATTCAAGAACCCTCATACGAACACAGCTACCAAAGTGGCTAACGTTCCACTTACAAGCTCTAAAAAATATAAAGCTGCTTACACCCTCTGCTCACCTGAAAAAATAGGCTCATCCCTTAATTCCCTCACATCTGGACTTCAGCGATGCTTTTCTTGTACACACCTCTGAATTAGCCACTTTGCTTCTCAAAACTGTTTACAGGCCAGAGCCAGGGCAGATTTATCTGTTTCTCAAGAAAATTCAACCGCGTCACTTCAATCATGGTTGAGATGCACTTGTGAGAATTAAATTTAAAGTAGAATGTCTGGAATACAAAGCACTCCACTCAAACTTTCTTCCTTACCAAGCACATCTCTTCAAGCTATCCAGTGGCACTAGAAACCTAGGAGCAAAAACAAACTTCTTCTGGAAATCCCATTTATTGCATGAGTCTTTCTCTAGAGTTTCCTCTGTCTTCTAGAACTCACTTCCTGAAACAGACCTACTCTTCAGTCCTTCTGCCACCTTAAGGCTCTTCACTTCAGACTTTTTTTGTCTCATCTTCTTAACTGTATTTGGTTGCTTGTGTACATCTGCTCTCTTCTGACCTCTTTTCTCCACATAACTGCAGCCAGTTCTGACTCTTCGCATCTATTAGCCCACCATTCCTGCGTGTTCCCCCGTTCACTCTCATTTCTCCCTCCTGTTTTTTCTGGTTTCTACTTCAGTGTATTCCCTCTTGTCTCTCTTCAACACTCCCCACGTTCTCCCTTTTTCTCTGTTCTCCACTTCCCCCACTTGCTTACTCTGGTTCTTGCTCAATGTGAGATCATTGTGTTGCTGTGTAAATTGCTGCTACATTCACATAGCGCATGCACTATTTAAAACTGCTAGATAAATGAGTAACTACATTGCTGGCACCCATTTTATGAAGCAGTCCCAACAAGGGTAACACAGTGTTAGTGTAAAATTAGCTGTTAGACCCACGTCCTATTGTGTTGCTTTCAACTGAGGTATGTAGACAACGTTCAGTTATTAATAGTCACCTGTATGTCTTGCATTTAAAACCAATATGATCCATGTGGTTAATCATTTAAAGAGCAAGGAGTGTTTCATGTGACCTTTTTTGTTTCAAATTACCAAAACTGATCTATTTTGCTTTTAAGGGAAAAATATGTCTTTGCAGACATACCCAACCATGTCTAAGTTCCACCATGAAGATAAACTAATCAATGAATGAAAATAAATTATTCTGTCTGCTTCTCACTAGTAAATCTGTGATAAAGTCAGGTATGGTTTCTACTCATATTGTCAGGTTAAGTGAGGCTGTATTGCCTTAAGAAGGGTTGCAGTAAAGTGTTGCAGAGTGATAATAGTGCAATTCTTTTTCTACTTTCAGCTTGTTTTTTTGTTTCTCTAATAACTATTGCACAGTTTTCAAAACTAGTTTGCCACTCACTTCAACTGCTGTTTGGAAAGTTTCAGGGTGATCAATGTAGCTGGGGACAGGTATGAGGGGGTCCCAAAATGTGTTTAAACCATCTAATTTTCCATAGGTTGTAGACATGACTACAGCCAGATCCACTGAATAGAATTACACCAAATTTGTCAGAGAGCTAGATTTTGGTACAGAAAGAGTGCTTTCTGTAATTTAGTGTAAATTTGCTCAATAGTTTTGGATTTATGTAACTAAAAATATGTATGCATATCTAGGGACGCAGATCCTCAGAGGACCTGGGCAGGTCTGCAGATACAAGCAACAACAATGCCAAGATTGGCTGGCCGCAACCTGAGAGGAAAGTTGCAGCTGCCATTTGTGCATCAGGACATGATAGAATCGGTCAGGTTAGAAGTACCCTGACCCCATTGGACTGATGGAGTGGTCTGGGAGGGACCCTTCATGGGCAAGAAATTGTCCAAAAAGGTTTTTTTGAGCAATGAAGAATCCGCAGATCCACCCGGATCCTCCCAGACCGGGGTGAATCTCCGGATCCAGAGCCCAGTAGAAACAAAAATGCATACATCCACTCACAGACCCACACACCTACTCAAACACTCACTCACACCCACTTACACACCCACACAACCACTCACACACCCATACAGACACTCGCACACCCACTCATAAACTCAATAAATACTCACACACCCACTCACAGACCCACACAGCCACTCACACCACCACCCACGCACTCACACAACCACTTACATAATCACACAGCCACTCACACAGCCATTCACACACCCATACAGCCACTCACACATCCACTTACACATTCACATACACAACCACACAACACACACATCCGCACATACACCCAGTCACTCACACACCCCCTCACAAACCGGCAAAACCACTCACACCCATACAGCTACTCACACATTTACTCCCACAACCACACAGTCACTCCCACGCCCACTTGCACACCCAGACAGCCACTGATACAGCAACACATGTTTTTTTATTTTTAATACTTTTATTATACAAATGCCCATTACGGGCTATCTGGAACGGCGGGGTGAGCCTCAAAGCCTATCCACGCTCCCTTTTTTGCTGGGACTCGGCTCAAGCCGAATCCGAAAATGGCTGATTCCCAAGATGGCTGCCAACACTTCCTGGTCTGAAGTGTTGGCAGCCAATCAGAGCTGTACATTTCCCTGCTCAAGTTTGTCTCTTTTTGTGAATACTTCGTGGCCAGTGATATACAAATTTGGATTTCCCTAAATTTCTCTAACACTACTGAACAGACTTACACAAAATAAGCGACAGCGCAATTGGCAGCTAGCTTTCTCCCAAATTTGGTGTAATTCCATCCAGTGGTTCGGGCTATAGACGTGTCTAAAGGTTCCATGGGAATTAACATGGAAACACAAAGTTTTCTGACCCCCCCTTTTTCTCTGCCCAGGTTGACAGATCACCCCAAAGCTTTCTGTGCACAACAAGAATCACTGCAACACTTTTTTGGAAACTTTTGTGAAGATTCATCAAACGGTGCCAAACATATAACCAAGTCAAAAAATCCTTTTTGTATGGAAACATGGTCCTAACTATAACTACCTAGTGAAAATAAACATATATATATATATATATGTATATATATATATATATATATATATATATAGAGAGAGAGAGAGAGAGATATGTGTGTATATATATGTATACATACATAGAGAGAGAGAGAGAGAGAGAGATGAGATAGATGTATATGTAGATAGAGATAGATAGATAGATAGATAGATAGATAGATAGATAGATAGATAGATAGATAGATAGATAGATAGATAGATAGATATAACACTGTATTTACCCATGGAAGCAACCCACCAAAATGCAGGTACAAGCCGATGTGTTCATAAATTTTGTTGCACATTCTTCTCCAGTCATTCTCCATAGGTAAGTATAATTCTTGAAAGTAGGTTGTTTCCCTATGAAATAGATAAATGATAAATTAAACTTCAATAATTATATTGTGCCTTCTTGATAAGTAGTTTGACCAAAATGTCAGAAAAGAGTGCAAATTATGAAGCTGACATTCGCCGACACAGAACACTAAGGGGTATATTTACATTTTGTAGTAGTTTATTAGTACAATGCTACAATGGTACTACTAAGGTAGCACAAAATGCATCCACGTCTACTATCTTTATTGTGTAGAGATTGCTGCATAAGTATGTATACTTTTTAGTAGTAAATGTTGAAGGGATGAGGTGGAGCTTTGAAGTAAAAAGTACTTACTAACAAAGGACAAGGGTTTTGAGAGTAAGAACGGGTTAAATGAGAGTTAGCGAGGGGTTAAGGGAGGGACATTCAAACAAAAAAGTTTGGCCATTGCTATTCGCACATTGCACTTCTATAATTACCACAGTGAAAAAGGACCCAAAATAGTTCAGGTTGAGGTAAGTTCAGCTCCATACATGTCCAAGCACAGGTACTGTAACAGCTGTCCATAGTATGTAATAATGGAGGCAGTGGCATAAAATAAAATTGACATTAAGTTGATAAGACTTTCCTGTGGGATACCACATGGAGATCTCTGCTCAAGTAGAGCAGACCTCTGTCTACACGTGAAAATTTACAAATAGTAATTTTACACCTTTAAATGAATCTCCACTCATTGATTCACAAAGTGGGGACATTTAAATCTACATTTTCAGTAACTTTGCACTAGTAAGTGGTCAATAGGAAAATGTAGTAAAGTTAATAAAATTGTAAAAGTAAATTCACTTGTAGTAAATCTACATGTGGAGAGTTACCTTTGGGAATAGGGCCCTAAAAGGTAGGTCAACATGCCTAAAATTATGTACCTGACAAGAGAGTTTGGTACTTCCAGGTATGTGACAGTCCAGGTAGGAACGTAAAGTGTTAGCAAGAAGAATCTAGTTGGTCTTCACTTCTGCTAGTTGACGCCTGCCTAAACTATCCTCTACAGCTTGAGCCCCTCCTGCCCTGACTGATGACATTAGATAACAGCATTGCTGAAAATAGCCTACACATTCATTGTCTCAGTAATCTGAACTGACCCTTAGGCAAATAGTGTTTCTCAATCTGGTGCACTCAGCACTTGTCCAAACTGGTTTAATAATGTTGATGGAGCCAACCTTTGGTTCACTCTCTCCAATGCCAGAACGGTTCCCACATCTTTACAATGTATTGTACCAAAACATAGGAAATGCACTATAAATGTCCACCTCGTAAGGGAGAGACCTGGGTGAAGGCAGGGGAGCATTAACAACATTTACTATTAAACTAACAAAAGATTGGAAAAGAAAGTGGAAAAATCATATTAATAACCATGGGTGTTAGGAGATATTAATATTAGTAAATGTGATGTATAGGAGCCTTGTATAGATACCCAATCACAATGAAAGGGTGTTGGTGTCCGACCTAACATACAACAATTTATGACTAGAAGAAATTGCATCTACAGTGGATAAGATTAATTAATTCGTCAGACAAGTCAAATTGAAGGCAATCATGAACTATTTGATATGCTAATTATAATAACAGCCAGTACTTTTATCAATATCCTGCGAAGGCTATAATTCAGAAGCTGAAACCTTGTGTACAAACTTGACAATTGTTGCAGTGTCTGAAGAAAAGAGAATATTGAATATAATCAGTGCTTAATTTTTAAAATAATAAGGGGCATATTTATACTCCGTTTGCGCCGAATTTGCGTCGTTTTTTTCGACGCAAATTAGACGCAAAACTAACTCCATATTTATACTTTGGCGTTAGACGCGTCTAGCGCCAAAGTTCATGGGGTTAGCGTCATTTTTTGGCGTGAACACCTTCCTTGCGTTAATGATATGCAAGGTAGGCGTTCCCGTCTAAAAAAATGACTCCCAGGCATGTGCGTGGTATTTATACTCCCGGGCAAAAATGACGCCCGGGAGTGGGCGGGGCAAAAAAACCCGCATTTGCGCCTGAATTTAACGCCTGGGTCAGGGCAGGCGTTAAGGGACCTGTGGGCTCAGAATGAGCCCAGAGGTGCCCTCCCCTGCCCCCAGGGACACCCCCTGCCACCCTTGCCCACCCCAGGAGGACACCCAAGGATGGAGGGACCCACCCCAGGGACATTAAGGTAAGTTCCGGTAAGGATTTTTTTTAAAAAAAAATTGTGGCATAGAGGGGCCTGATTTGTGCCCCCCTACATGCCACTATGCCCAATGACCATGCCCAGGGGACCTAAGTCCCCTGGGCATGGCCATTGGGCAAGGGGGCATGACTCCTGTCTTTGCTAAGACAGGAGTCATGTTAATGGGGGATGGGCGTCGTAAAAAAATGGCGCAAATCGGGTTGAGGCGATTTTTCTGACTCAACCTGACTTGCCCCATTTTGAGATGCCCATACGCCATTTTCCCCTACGCCGGCGCTGCCTGGTGTACGTGTTTTTTTTTCACGCACACCAGGCAGCGCCGGTCGGCTAACGCCGGCTAACGCCATTCTATAAATACGGCGCCCGCATGGCGCTTCAGAATGGTGTTAGACGGCGCTAATTTTTTTGACGCTAAACTGCGTTAGCGCAGTTTAGCGTCAAAAAGTATAAATACGGGCCTAAATGTTAGGTCCCAAAGTTCTGTTCGGAAGCAACCGATGGTAGGATCATCAACTGGTTCGTCTTGATACCACCTGTTCAGGGGTGGATCCACTGGATTGTGGGGAATGGAAATATAAAATGATAATAACGCTACTTTATTATCATTTTATTTTTCCTGGGAGAAGGGGCAAGGCGGGTGGGGCGGGGTTGGGCTGGAGGGAGGGGGCCAGCCAAACAGACATGCGCACTTTGCATGTTCTCTACCCGGATGTATTGCACAGCTGAGTGGAGAACATGCCCAGTTTCCCACTCCAAGTCTGAGCAGCAAAACAGGCCTCAGACCAATCACAACGCTACTGTTGCTGGTGACAGCAGCATCGTAACTGGTTGGGAGCCTGGGAACAGGAAGAGGACGAGGACAGAGGGGAGACGATCGTGTCTCCCCGACAGGTAAGCTTTTTTTTTACCCCATCCCCGCCACCCCCATTGAGAGCCATTCTCCACTGCACCTGATGCCTCTTTCACCACCAGACACTCCCTGTCCGTATATAGTATTTTTCATGCCTGCTTTCTCCCTTTGTCACAGTTTTGACGTCTTTCTCTTCCTCTTTCTTTCCCTTATTTGTGTTTTCTCTCTCTTGCCCTGGGTGAAACTGTCACAAAGGAAAATTATTGCTAGTCCCCAAATACGAGTTCTGATCAGCCTCACCTGCCACTAGCAGCTCAAATAAAGCACTGGATAGAACCAGAAATCTAACAGACAGAAGTGATAAGGTTGGATTGCCTTTTAATATTTGTCAGTTCATCCCTCACCAAGATTTATTTGTTAGCCACATGTAAATGAGGAGTAATGGCTGTCACTGGAGAAATATTTAATGAAGTACTATTGTGAGAGCGGAGATTTTTACAGATAAAATGTTGGTCTTTATGTGACTATAATTACAGATTAATGTGTGAATGAATTAGGTAATAATATTATGTTTAAGACAAATGTGACTAACTGAATGGCCTCCATATCATGTAAGGCCTGTATTTTGTTCATGCTAACTTAAGCTGTTGAATTATTCCGTTTTTACAAGAGAGTGTGTTTCCTAACTAAAACAAATTGTAGAAATAAATCTGTATTTAGTGGCCTCTGCTGGACTGAAGTAGAAGCAGATGCAAGGTCATTGTACAATGCAAGCTGTATAAAATGTTTCTAGTGTGTGCCGCAGTTCGTCTGACTTCATTGTTTAAAGATATGTTTCTAACTTGTAGGTGTTTCCTCGAGGGTAAAGAAATGTTGAAGTAACATATTTTACAATCGTTCTTCCTCTGTCTTCGCATTTCGGTGGAGTGGAAACAAAGGATTCAATGGATGAGGCGGAAGAAGAGGAAATCTAGGATACTAATGTATTTGTTTAGATTTCATCACTGGAATAACAGCAAATAGAAGAGCTTGGAGTAAACTAATTGTATAATTTTGATAGCTGTTAATGTTCTGATTTGTCATAACTTTCTCACCTCATGCTTAATCCAATTATTTTCGGTTAAAAAGTTTAGTTTAATGTGGAGTCACCATTAGTTGTAGGTAATTTTTCTCTTTGGGTTCATTCCTCTTTGAGATTTTCGTGTATCCTGAGGCCTAGAGTTTCTATTGCTAATGAAGAACCTATACTTAAATGGTTGAGTGTAACTTATAGTTCAAATTCTAAACCATTACCCTTGTCCTTATTCCTGTTCGTATCTTGATGTTGGTGCCTGATGTTGCTGTCCCACTGACGACAGTAGACCTTGCTGCTGATTACTGTAGTGATTTGGTAATGTATTGTTTGTGAATTGTTATTTGTCTTTTGTTTTTCAGGTATCAACTGCAATTGCTTATTTACTGCTGCTTAATTTTGATAGCACTATAGCTAGATGTTTTCTAAATTTGTGTTACTAAAACTTTGACATGAAGCCTAACATGTCAATGCTAATTAGTGGTTATTGAGATGTACTCACATGCTCATGAAATGTTTTTGATATTTTCTTGTCTTATCATTATTCAAATGTATTCAATTTCTCTTGCTCAGATTCTATTGTTATAGTTTTGTGTTATAACCATTGAGATCATTTGTCTTTTTGCGTTGATTAAACTTAGATATATACGATGCTCGAATCAGCCTTTATTGTTACTCTAGATGTATCATTTGTGCTTGAGAGTTATTTTTGTGACCTTAGCATTGTTAGTATAGGGAAATAAATTATTAACTTCTTAATAAAGTGTTGTGGTTATTGGAGTGGGATTGATTATCATATGTTATATGTGATGTTTATGACGTATTCCGAATGACATTTATTCATAACAGATTTGGTTTGGTTCATTGATCTAGTGTGTGAAATACACTATTCAGCCCTTGGTGATTAAACTATAGCTAGGATTTCTCAGTGTTAACAGTTTCTTTGTAAAGAGATGTAAAAAACAGATGTATTTGTACAATTTTCCTCTTTGAAATCTGCTGAAATTATATTTGTAAAATTAAAATTAACAATTTAAAGAATATGTGATCTCCCTATTCTCTAAATTCCGTTTTATGGAAATTAAGCACAACAAAAATATTGAATCATAAATTTAATAATGACTATTAGCATGGTACTCTTTATGAGATTAGGTGGCATGATAAGGAGGCATAGACATTTTCTGTCAAACCAGGGAAGTGAAATTGCAACAGAGTTTGTAGTGAAATGGTGTTTGTAAGGAATGGTCTGTGATGAAACTGTCACTGGGTACAGCCTCATGTATAGTACACGTCCATAAAACAGGCACAGTTCCAGCCGTGGCTTGCACTAAGCAGAAGGGGCGGGGCAGTCCGTGCACGGGGGGAGAAGAATTCAATTAAATAAAACATGATTTAAAAAAAAAAACCTTACCTTACCGCCGTGCGCTGCTCCACTCCTCCGTCTCCTCGCTGCAGGCCGGCACAGGCTCACAGCCTGCCCTGCGCCAATCCTGATGCTGCTTAGAGCAGCGTTAGGATTGGCTGGGAGCACCCAGACAGGATGCTTCCAGGCAGACTGGCAGCCTATGCACGCTCTCTCCAGCCCACCAACTGCGTTGCTGGGCTGGAGAGAGCTCTGTGCGCATGTGTGTTTGGCCAGCCCGAGATGGCCAGCCAAACACACATGCGCTCTGAGGGGGAGTGCTGTGCATTCCCCGCATTGCTTGTAACCCCGTGGCCCCGCCCCTTTTTCCATAAAAATGATCATAAACACAGTTTATGATAGTTTTTTGGGAAAAGATTTGCAGCTGCTGCTGCTGGCAGGGGAGGCAATGCTCCTCCGCCCTTATGGAGGAGCTGCACCTGCACAGTTAAACCCACGGCAGCACTAGTTGCTAGTACATTTACCATAGGTACAAGCAGTGGAAGCTTGGCTGCAAGTTTGATTGTACACACAGGGCAGGTGCAACACAGGCAGCACCAGCAGAGGCTTAAATCATACACACTCACAGACACAACACATATGTTCGCACACATGAAATACACACAAGCACAGAGATTTGATCAAAGCATACCAATCATACCTCAACCACTGAAAACCAATACAGCTTGGACCAAGGCAAGTCGAACTTCAATTACACAGCACAGGAACCAGTCGTAATATTCCTCACACATGGTAGAGGCTGCAGCAGTAAAAGATTCCCTGAAAATCAAACTACTTGTGCCAGCAGAAATGGCAATAGTGCAATGCTAACTGTATTGCAACAGAAGCTGCAGTGCAAGCTTCTGTTAACAAAGGCACAAAATGAGAGCAGTAAGACAGTCTTCTTTCCTACAGACACCCAGCCAGCAAGCCGAAGGAAGTAGTACAGCCATTTACCGACTCACAGCACAGGTACAGCACAGACAAGATCAGTACAATTTTGCCCACAAACATAGAGGACATATATAGAACAAATATGCATCAACGGATACTTCCACTCATGCATATGCCAATGGGTGTCAGGGCAAGTTTCTCTAGACGCTGATGGACAACTGGAATTGGAATCCACCACACTGCTCGCTGGTAAGCAGCAAGAGATGGGAAAAACTGGTAACATGCAAAAGGACTAAGAGTTAGTAGTGCCCTGCGGCTCTGCATTGGATAACACCCTGTGCCTACTGCTGCGCTTGAGGGTGGGAAGCAGAGGCGCTGCCCTCAAATTTTCATACCAGCTTGGCTGCTGACAGAAAGGCTGCTTAGGTAAAGTACTACAGTAGTGATTTAAGTACTGAATTTTCAAGATATTGCTTTAATATGCATGGACTACCAGCAGAGCATCAAGAAACACTAGGTTCAAGCTGATTCAGTACAACGTTTTAATTCGCACTGACCTGGCACCAAGGCATCTCCAAAAAATATATCCTGCTCATCTTGGAATCATAAATGCATATGATATGGCCTTGCCCCCCTGATCTCATAGTGGCAAACAGTACTGGAAGTAATTGGTAACTTCTCAAATAAGAAAGTACTTGGAGATCTTAGGAGCTGCTTATAACTCATGATTAAAATAAAATGAAACAACATAGAATGTAGATTCATTAACTCAGCTATGGTTTTGGCCAAGAGACAAATTGCAATGATGTGGATGTCTAGGCGTTCCCCGTTGGGCCAGTTGTGGAAAGTAGCATTTTCTAAATGGGTTGAAGACAAATTTACTCTTCTGGCAACACAACTGTGGAGGGGAGGTGGGTCTGCGGGTCAGTGTTTCCCTAGCCTGGGCCTGGTTTAGTTTGGTGGACAAGGTAGACAGGGTACTCCGTCTCAAACGGGGCGGGTTACTCTGCTGTCACACTCTCAGTTCCCCATCCTATTGTAAGTGGGATGGTCAGTCAGATTTGCGTCAGCAGTGACACTGTTGCCTATTCCAATGGCCTTATGGAGTGCTAGCCGTCTGAGTAAAAGCATCACATTGCCCGTCTTCTTAAGGACGGACCGACTGATTTTCTTTTATAATGTCTATCAGTATCAGGGAAAACCTGGTAGTGATGAACAGAAAAATTAAAATAACGACCCACACACCAAGCAGGGAAAACTCTCTAGGTGTGAAGATCATTAGATATTTGCTTTTCAAAAACAATCTCCCAAAATCTCCTATTTGGAAATCTTGCCTGATTGGCATTTTTCTCTATTACTGTGCAAAAGAGGTGCCAAAATTGTACATGCAAAAACATATGCTTACCATTAACATTGTGCTCCAGTTTCTGTTAATAATGTAGTGAACTACTACTAATGTTGTAAGTGAAGATAATGTCTCTAATGTACAGATGTGTAGACTCCATGCTATCCATGCCTGACTGTCTAAGTGTGGATGCGGAGAACCCAGTTAAGAGGATTTGACTATGCCCCTTGACGTGACAAGAATACTGTACATTATTGATGCAGTGTGATTATAATATATATTATCAGAGAAAATTCAGTAACATTAAAAAAAAAAAATGAATAAAGGACATTGTGTATCAAATTATGCTCTTCAACAAAATAGAATTCAGTGTATTTGTTATTTTAAACAATAAACGATCATGTAATTATTTGAAATAAAAAAAAAACCTCTGAATTGCTACAAGGGCACATACCTTGCCGCCTACCCTGTGCATCCATTGATTCTGCCCGCGTGCTTCCCCTAATGATCACAGGTCTGGCAGCTGGCCTGCTTTCATGGACCAGTGCTCCAGCATGCGCAGGGGCAATGCCAGCCAGCCTGCAAGAATCCTGCATCCATGTCTGGGAAAGTGACCCTAGATTCAGCTCCGCAAGAGGGGAGCATTAGCTGCGCTGCTCTATGAGCACTGAGATGATGAACTCAGTCAGTACTAGCAAGAGGGTCTTCGGCTGTGCTTTCTTCACCAAGAAGTAGGCGGTGGAGGTTTTAGGCATCTTCGTTCCGCTGCTTTTTGTGCACATTTTTTGGTCTAGTGTGAGCTAACACCTTTTAATTTAAATAAAATTATAACATATACTTACTTATTTGGGCATTCAGGCAATCTTTTTTATCCATTAGTCTGTTGTTGTGTCCTTCACTTTTTACTTCGCCTGCTACAACTTACTCCATTGGATTGGCTTGCCCACTTCAGCCATTGGCTAAGTTCACTGTGAGTGGTGCCATTCTGCTCATTTACAAGGAGCACATCAACACAAAAAGTAGTTTCTTTCAGTGCCAAGGATTAGTATGGCAATGCGTGCTTCTTGAGATCACAAAAAAAAAAAAATCGTTTAGCTTTCTTTTTTTTTTTTTTTAACTAGGGGTGGCCTGGAAGCGCCCACAGCCATAATGTTTTACAAAACCCATTATAAACAAGGATTGATGAAGCCAAAAGGCAGGAAGACATCGTCAGACCTATTGATGTTTTCAAAGCTTGTTATATTTTACACTCAAGAATGCAGTTTGTTGGTACACCTTTACACATTTTGAGACAGTAAATTATACATGAAATCAGTAATTTCCCCAATTTAATATTTTCACTTAAATTAATGCTTGACTAAACATTTTTAGTTCTTAACAACTGTAAATTTGCTGAAACAAGACCACTATACCATACATACAACAATATATCTTGTGATATGATCAGTAACAAACAATATCTCATGCCAGAGCAGAAAATCTGTTCCTTTTTGTCATGCCACCTATGCCTTCGCCTGTAATTAAAATGTAATGATTTACCTGCTAAAGCTAACATACTTTACAAGTGCACTTCGGCTTTGTTTATTACCGTATGTCATACATAAAACCCTATGTGGCAATTACTTCACAACTCAGAATTCCAATCCCTGCATGAACTCATATTTGCAGAGGGATCAAAATATACCCCATTGCTCATAATCAGGGTCTAGAACTAGGGAATAATTTAGAGTTTGGAGGAAGTGGAGAACCGCCACAATTCAGTGGTTCTCTGACTCCGGCAAAAGTGTGGTTTCCCCACCTCATTTAGCTGTGTCAGAAATACCATTCCAATGCTGGAGCTTTAATTTGAGGTAGCCGCGGGCAATCTCTGACCAGGAGGCTGTCTATCACAGGGCTTTTGTCACAAGGGCCTCCTTTTTAGGGCAGGCATCTTGATGCATGCATTTCTTGCTCAGAACCAGGATTTTAAGGATGATGGACGCAGGCAAGAAAAATCATCCATTATCCCCAGGTGGGCAGAGAAATCACCCAGGGCATATGAACCACTGATATTATATATTTCAGGACTAATACACTCTCTTTGGTGGTTTGTTTCTGAAATACATAAACATTGCTGACCACCTGCCTCGACTTGGTGGGCAGCTGGAATTAAATTTTTGCAGAAAGCAGTCCCACGGCATTAGCAGGAGCATTTTCAACAAAATGATCCCTACCAGCCTAGTCAGAGTCTCTAACTTCGGAAGGGCGCATTGTGGAAGGTGCAGGAAGCCAGGATATCGGTGCAATGGCTGGTTGGCCGGCCTCCGGCCAAATACTAACTGGTCTTTTTAGTAGCACATTTCATCTACTACTGTAAAGTGTACGTTCAGAGTTTTTTTTTTTTTTTGCTTCCATTGTGCAGTATCTTAAACACTATGGCTGTGGTGCTTTTGGATGTGATCTGACGATTTTGATAGCTGGAATCAGTGCTTAATTTGAGCCGGTGTTTTGAGGGCCGGTACTTCTTTTTCTACATCAGTCATTTACTGTGAGCAAAATACACCTACGGGCAAGAGCGAAGAAGAGAACAATGAAAAAGCGTGTCAAAGGAAGAAAGCAAAAAGCTGCAAGCGTGGGCTGAAGGGGCAAGGAGTGGTTGTAAATTGATTAAAGAGGCCCGAGATGGCTTTACGATTACGCTGCCCCAGTATTCTGTGCTCGCACATTTAAATGCAGCAGCCGCGTGTTTCCGAGGAGAGCTTTGGGCACCAGCACATTTGTATTTACAAATTAAGCACTGACTGGTACAATACAGCCCTCATTGGAACAGGGTTAAAATAGTGGTCTATTTTGTGAACTTTCGGGCCCATATTTATACTTTTTGACGCACAACTGCAAAAATGTTACCGCCGGCTAACGCCATTCCAACGCGCCATGCGGGCGCCTTATTAATGGAATGACGTTAGCCGGCGCTGCGGACTGGTGTGCGTCAAAAAAAATGACTCACACCAGGCAGCGCCGGCGTATGGGAAAATGGGGGTTGTGCGTCAAAAAATGGTGCAAGTCAGGTCTGAGGCAAAATTCAGGCCTCAAACCGGATTTGCGCCATTTATTTTGACGCCCAACCTCCATTGACATGACTCCTGTCTTAGCAAAGACAGGAGTCATGCCCCCTTGCCCAATGGCCATGCCCAGGGGACTTATGTCCCCTGGGCATGGTCATTGGGCATAGTGGCATGTAGGGGGGCCCAAATCAGGCCCCCCTATGCCACAAAAAAAAATCGGATAAAAATACTTACCCGAACTTACCTTTACTTCCCTGGGATGGGTCCCTCCATCCTTGGGTGTCCTCCTGGGGTGGGCAAGGGTGGCAGGGGGTGTCCCTGGGGGCAGGGGAGGGCACCTCTGGGCTCCTTCCGAGCCCTCAGGTCCCTTAACGCCTGCCCTGACCCAGGCGTTAAAAACGGCGCACATCAGTCTGTGCGCCGTTTTTTAAGGCCCACCCCCTCCTGTGCGTCAAAATGACGCCAGAGTATAAATAAGGGGCACAGGCCTTAAAGTCATTTTTTGGAAGGGAACGCTTACCTTGCATATAATTAACGCAAGGCTGGTTCGCCTTTCCCAAAAATTACGCACATGGTGGAATTTTGACGCCCGCGGGGTCGGCGTCAAAGTATAAATATGGGGCAGGGTTTGCGCCGATTGTGCGTCAAAGATTTTGACGCACATTCGGCGCAAACAGAGTATAAATATGCCCCTCGGTGTCTTAGATGAAGTCTTTTGGGAAAAAAGGCCTATTCTGGTAAACATCAATTTGAGGACGATATACCTGACACAAAGGTTTGTTATCGACCTGAGTGGTTTGTCATGCATCATTTACATTTTAGGGTTTGATGAGGAATTCTGTGTTGTCTGCAAGGCTAGAGGGTGTTCCTGCCAGAAATGAGGTTCAAGGCGCCTACACACACGCACTAAGAAGCATTGACCGATGCAATCACTTGATTTCTGCATGAATCCAAAAAGAACAGAGGACCATTATGTGGGACCACATAACAGACGAGAAAACAAATACAGAATGATTATAATGTAACAAAACGACTGGGAAGGCATAAGAACGTACACATTCTACACCTTACAAGGTGGGAGGGCAGAATGCAGAAGTGTTGTGTGACCTCAAAAATATGAATCACCCTTTTAGAAACCACAGAATAAAAGCTGCTTCTAAAAGTACTTTGACATCTAGGCCAAGCATTATTTTAGTCCTGGTGAAACTGCTGAGCCCACATGAGCAGTGGAAGCAGTCAGCCTTCCTTGATACGGTAGAAGGAATGCTGATTGGGGAAGAAGGACACCACCACAGCACCTTATTGTGTGTAAAAGGCCACTTTATTGGAAACAGGTGCACTTACAACCCAAAAGAACCCTTGGCCTATTGCCTCACAAAACTAAAACCTCACTATACATCAAATTTTACCTATCAATATCTCCCCCCTCCCCTACTCTCCCCTTCCCTTTCCCTTTTCCTTTAAACTTGTAGCCTCTTAATACCCTCTTCCTTTGTAACAATTTCTTGCTGAATCCGTTTGTCACCTTAATAATCTCCTGCTGCTCCCAACCCCTAAGAATCTGCAACTCACAAACCCCTAATGCCCAACTATTTCCATCTAAGTTGTCCTGCTGTCGTCCACTCCCTTTGCCACCTGAAGGTGTCTTGTCAGATTTGCCATCCATCCCTGTTATCATTGTCATGTGAACTGTCTCAGTTTCCGCCACCAGAAAAAGGAACTCTCCTTTTTCTGCCTGCCTCCTCCTCACCCCATTGCACTAGACGCACTGCCACTCTTCCGAAGCACCTTCTCAAGTCTCCCGAAACAGTTCCTTCAGGGATTCTTTCAATTGGAGCAGGTACAATTCCATGCCCATGAAAAACAGGTGTACACCATCGCCCCTAAAAAATTCCCAGTCCTCAAAACAAAGGTCCCTGTGTTCTAAGTACATGATGGTCATCTCGCAGAAGATTTTCATCTCCTTATTCATTTTCCTGCAAGCCCTCTCTATAGCTCCTGGTTTCCGATTGCCTATTCACAACCTGAACTACCCCAGGTTGTCAACCCTGAAAAGCACTTCTTGGTGTTCCTGTAGATGTCCCCAAATGCACACAGTGACCACCAAAGGGAACAATTCCAGAAATGCAATGCTCCTCCCCTCTCCCCGCCAAGGCGCCAGCCAAGTCTCCACACGGTACCGCCCTTGCCAATACAGCCCAAAGCCAGAAGCACCTGCAGCATCCGAACATATTTGCACATCCCATTCATACACCTGCCATGTCCTGAGGGGGATCCCATTGAATTTTTCCAGAAAAACACACCACATCCGTAAATTCTCTTTCACTTCCACACAGAGGCGCACATGATGATGCGGTAACTGCCGTCCCAACAGAGCCCTGCCTAAACGCCTGCAGAATGTCCTGCCCGCTCTCACCACCCTACAAGCAAAATTAATATGGCCCAGCAATACCTGAATGCCCCTAACCATCACCTTGTTTCGTCGGATCATGTCTTTTACCGTCACAACCATAGTTGTCTTCTTTTCCTCACGCAACCGTGCCACAATCAGTTCCGTATCCAATTCAATGCCCAGAAAAGTCAAAGACGTACTGGGCCCCAACGTCTTTTCGGGGGCCAGGGGCACACCCAGGTCCCCCATGATGTCCTGAAACCACCGAAGGACGACCGCACAGTGGTCTGATCCCACCCGCACCCCAATGAAAAAAATCATCCAAGGAATGCGTCACTGCCTTGTGACCCATTATGGACGAAAATATCCATTGCAAACAAGTGCTAAAACACTTGAATAAGGAGCATGAAATGGAACATCCCATAGGAAGGGCTTTGTCAACACATCAACTGCCCTGAAATTAGATGCCTAGGAGCTCAAATCATTTGGAGCTGAAAGGCAGATTTTATATCCATCTTTGTCATCAAGGATCCCATCCCAAAAGCCTCCACCATGCCAATAGCCACGTCCACAGACACGGATGACACCTTTGTCAGGTCCTCTGGTATGAAGTCATTTACAGATGACCCCTCCGGGCAGGACAAATGATGAATTAGCCGGAATTGTCCAGGCTCTTTCTTTGGAACCACCCCAATGGGGACACCATATGATTCTGCAGTGGCCAGTCCAAAAAAGGACCCTCCATACGTCGTCCCGCCACCTCCTTGTCTAGCTCTTGCTGCACAATTGCCTTTTTCCCCTTTAAGGACTTCAAGTTGTCAGCCCAACGCCGCTGTCATGGTCCCGTATAGGCCAATTGGAAACCTTCTGAAAAACCTCGTAACAAAACGTGTGCCGCCTTCTCATCATCATACCGTCCCAGCTAAAATCGCAGCCTGTCCAGCCTAACCGGAGTATGAGCTTTTTCCCATAGAACCCTGCCCGCTTCTGGGATTACCGAATCCCTGACCTCCTTGGCCACTCCCACCAGAAGACTGACCCTGTCCTGATCCTTGAGATCCCTGGTTCGCTGAGGCATAGCAGTGAATAAGTGCATGTCGTCCCGCGCAACGTGAACATTCATGTCTGAATTTGCAATATTCACAGGTGCACAAACCCTTGTTATAGTCCCAGCATGCCCCTGATTTCACAGAACCAGTCCCCATTGTTCCTGACCCACTCTTTGCAGTTTCTCCCGGCGCTCTTGAAAGGGCTGATAGGTAATAGGCAGCCCGCGAGCCGTAAAAACTGTTTTACCAAACTTAGATGGGCCCATGGTGTGCTACCACAGGTCTGCATCAATCTCGCCCCATTGCACCTCTGCATCAGCTGCCATCCTTGCCCGGAATTCCTCGTCATATTGAACCCAGGCATAGCCCCCACAATTCAGTTGAGCCTTCCTTATAACATCCATATATTTAAGGAGCGCCACCTCCCTTTCTGGGAAGCGCTCGCAATAGACACTTGCAGAAATTAAAAAGGCAGCTGTCCAATTCTCAATAGTGACAGGCACCCTCGGACGCTTAGCCAGCTCGTACTCCTCCTCCTTGGAGCCCTCCTTGGACCTGACCTCCCTATGTAGAAGCTTTAGCATTTCTACACACTCACCTTTCCAAATCTTCTCTTTTGTGGTTAGCATTAAATGCGCCCCTACTGGCTTTGCCGTGCCCATGTAGGGAAGCTTTTTGCCTTTCTCACCCCTCTTTGTCGTACCTTCTGCTCCCCGCCTTTCTGTGTAGAACCAGAACCCTTTTTTTCACTATCGTATTCCGGCCTGACTCCTACATCCGTGACGTATACCCCTTTGTGTAAATGGTCTTTCACACTGTCCACCTTTGCCTCCACTGCAACTGAAACTACCTCATTATTCGCGGGCAGGACCTTCTTACCTGGAGCCAAAGACAGGGGCCGCTCCCGAGCCGACCGCCTCACCAGTTGAGCTCCTCTGGTTGCTGTTGTCGCCGCCTGAAACAACTGAGGCACAGGATTATACACCCCCCCGGCGCACCACCAGTCATCCTTTTCCTCCTTTCTCAACTCCCCTTCTTCTACGCTGTCCTCCTCATAGTCCAGTTCGTCATCCATATCATCAAACTCACCAAGCAGGGCGCTCCCTGAAGCCATCGCCTGCTCCTCCCCTGTCAGCGTACCTCCGGGGCATGGAACCATCTTACCAATTGAGCTATCCAGCTGCTCCTGTGACTGCAGGCTAGGTCGCTGTTTGTCAGAGACTGCGCCAACGGGGGGCTCAACACCCACTCTGCTCCACGGCCCCTTCAGTACAACCTTAGCCCTCGGACCCCCGTCTCCTGTCTCCCTTTGCGACGCTATCCAGCTGACCGCTCGGGCCCATCATTCGCTTCTTCCCGGGGTCTCCGGGCCACCCTTGACCCGCCCGGGTCACGCCGCACCATCTTGCCACCCTGCCTAGAAACACCCGGTGCACCTGAACTCCAGCTACCTCTCCACCCTTGCCCTGTGACCCCCTTTCCCCCCGCACCTCCTCCCCCACTCCAGATATTCCCCCTCCCCTAATTGGTGCCCCTCCCAAACCTCCGCCTGCTCCTCCACAGCCCGCCCCCGGCCATACGTTTGCCGAGGGGGGAGCACCTGTAATGTGTTGCCATCTTCCTCAACCTCAAAATCGTCAACCTCCTCGCCCTCACTCCACTCCAACAGAAAATCCCCCGTCTGGGAAGTACACCCCCTTCTTGTACTATCCCTGCCAAAGATGCCCCTCCAACCACTCCCAGAAATCCACCCCCTCCCGCCCCACACCCATGTCCTGGCTCTCTTTCCCTTCCCAGGAGCCCTCCTGACCGTCCGAAACCTGGCCACCCCCCCTCCCCGGGGCTCCTCTGATCCGCGTGCACTAGCCATTTGTTTATCTTGCCATGCCCTCATAGCCCCGACCTCTCCTGCCTCCCGCCCCATTACCGAATGCCCGAGAACGCCAGCGCTCGGCCCGACGCCTGAGCTATGACCGGCCGGGCCTCCTCGTTCTGTCGCTGCTGCCCCACGGGCCTCCGGGCTACCCCCTTTGGACCGGCGCACTGCGTGTCACGTCCTTGGCAACGCAGAGACGCCCTGGGGCAGGTAGGTAAATTGCCGCCCCGCCCCTTCCTCCCTGCCGATCCCATGTGTCCCCGGCCCCTCCCCCCTCCCCTAAGACTTACTGGTTGCTTCGCCGCACGGACGCTGCGTGGAGGCGAGCAGGCCAGGACAGCCGCCACCACCCCTCTCGCCGCTCTCCATTGCCGGACTCATGGGTTCCAACACCCCTTCGCATACTAAATCCAAGCGTCCGGCCTCCTGGGGCAGCCGAAGCGCTGCCTGGACCCGCTTATCAGACGACATCCTCCGCCTCTAGCACCTCAGCGCAGCACTTCAGGTGAGCCTTCGACGTACTCTGAATGGGTTCACAAATGCCACACCGTTATCTGCCACAACAGTCCCACCACGAGAAATGCACAGCCCTTCTACCTCCTACCACTCTTTACAACCTGCACAAATAAGAAAACTACCTCTATACCCACGCTAACCACCACCAGCAAAACCTGCTCTAACTAAAAAACCTGCTCTAACTATCCAGCCACTGTGTCGCTTTCCCAAAATGGTGGGAGCTCCCTAAAATGGCTCCTTTAAATACTTCCCCCCACAGCCCAAAAGCACCCAAACGGCGCCTGTGGGCTGTACCACCTACCCAAACCTCCCGGGGGTAGAACTCGTCCCAGCGGCAATCCCCCCCAGGACCTCCTTCTTCTGTTTTTTAAAAGGAAGTCCAGTGTAGAGAGAAAAAAATGTCTTTTTACCCAGCCCTATATCATTAACAATTACAAAAATAGGCATTCTTAAACTATAATTTATCTCATAATGTCAGCTTGAGGGTAGGTCGCTCCCCCTGCCGCTGCAGCTCCTCCAAGTTCCCGAGTTCCTGTGTTCCTGAGACCCACCTAACTGTAAGTACCCCCCTCCTCCCAGCCCCTCGCCCTGCCCCGCGCCACTCACCTTCTCTCCTGCTCCTGCTTCTTTTCCTCCTCTCTGTCTCTTCCTCCTCGCTCCCCCTCTGCAATCTTCTTCTGTGTTCTTCTGTTCTTCTCTTCTGTTCTTCTGTTCTTCCCTTCTGTTCTTCTGTGTCCTTCCGGTCTTCTGTGTTCTTCTTCTCTGTTCTTCTCGGTGCTTCTGTGTTCTTCTTCTCGGTTCTTCTGTGTTCTTCTCTGTTCTTCTCTGTTCTTCTCTGTTCTTCTGCTCTTCCGATCTTCTGTGCTTCTGTCTTCTGTTCTTCTGTTCTTCTGTCTTCTGCTCTTCCGGTCTTCTGTTCTTCTGTCTTCTGTTCTTCTGTCTTCTGTTCTCCTGTCTTCGGCTCTTCTACCTCCTCCGTCTTCTTCCCCCGAGCCTGCCCTCCTGCTCCTTCCTCATCCCCCTCCCTCACTCGCCTCCCCCTCTCTCACCCCTAGCTAACACGTTCGCTATCTACCTCCCTCACTCCTCCTATCTTCCTATCTCTCTAGCTCCCTATCCCACTATCTAACTCCCCCACTCTCCACCTCCTCCTACCTACCTATCTGTCTATCTATCTATTTCCCTATCTATCGACTTCTCTATCTATTTTCTCTATCTATTTCTCTATCTCTCCCCCCCTCCCGCCACCCCCTCTACTACCTATCTCCCTATCCTCTCACTCTACCTCTCTCCCTCACCCACCTCTACAACCCCCCCTCCCCTATCTTCACAACCCTACTCCTATCTCTCTCCCTAATCTCCAAACCTCCTAACACTCACCCTCCTCCACCCTAAACCCCCTCCCCCAGCTCCTCTCACTCTACCTGTCCCCCCCCTCCCTCGCGCTTTCCCGCCGCGACCTCCTGCACGCCCCCGCCCCCCAGCTCCCATTCGCCCCCAGCTGACCCCTCCCCCCCCCTCCTACCTCTTATGGCGGCCGCTGCGCGACAGTGGTAGCGACCCTTGACCCAAGGGTAGGTCGCTCCCCCTGCCGCTGCAGCTCCTCCAAGTTCCCGAGTTCCTGTGTTCCTGAGACCCACCTAACTGTAAGTACCCCCCTCCTCCCAGCCCCTCGCCCTGCCCCGCGCCACTCACCTTCTCTCCTGCTCCTGCTTCTTTTCCTCCTCTCTGTCTCTTCCTCCTCGCTCCCCCTCTGCAATCTTCTTCTGTGTTCTTCTGTTCTTCTCTTCTGTTCTTCTGTTCTTCCCTTCTGTTCTTTTGTGTCCTTCCGGTCTTCTGTGTTCTTCTTCTCTGTTCTTCTCTTCTGTTCTTCTGTTCTTCCCTTCTGTTCTTTTGTGTCCTTCCGGTCTTCTGTGTTCTTCTTCTCTGTTCTTCTCGGTGCTTCTGTGTTCTTCTTCTCGGTGCTTCTGTGTTCTTCTTCTCGGTGCTTCTGTGTTCTTCTTCTCGGTTCTTCTCTGTTCTTCTCTGTTCTTCTCTGTTCTTCTCTGTTCTTCTGCTCTTCCGATCTTCCGATCTTCTGTGCTTCTGTCTTCTGCTCTTCTGTCTTTTGTTCTTCTGTCTTCTGTTCTCCTGTCTTCTGTTCTCCTGTCTTCGGCTCTTCTACCTCCTCCGTCTTCTTCCCCCGAGCCTGCCCTCCTGCTCCTTCCTCATCCCCCTCCCTCACTCGCCTCCCCCTCTCTCACCCCTAGCTAACCCGTTCGCTATCTACCTCCCTCACTCCTCCTATCTTCCTATCTCTCTAGCTCCCTATCTCACTATCTAACTCCCCCACTCTCCACCTCCTCCTACCTACCTATCTGTCTATCTATCTATTTCCCTATCTATCGACTTCTCTATCTATTTTCTCTATCTATTTCTCTATCTCTCCCCCCCTCCCGCCACCCCCTCTACTACCTATCTCCCTATCCTCTCACTCTACCTCTCTCCCTCACCCACCTCTACAACCCCCCCTCCCCTATCTTCACAACCCTACTCCTATCTCTCTCCCTAATCTCCAAACCTCCTAACACTCACCCTCCTCCACCCTAAACCCCCTCCCCCAGCTCCTCTCACTCTACCTGTCCCCCCCCTCCCTCGCGCTTTCCCGCCGCGACCTCCTGCACGCCCCCGCCCCCCAGCTCCCATTCGCCCCCAGCTGACCCCTCCCCCCCCCTCCTACCTCTTATGGCGGCCGCTGCGCGACAGTGGTAGCGACCCTTGACCCAAGGGTAGGTCGCTCCCCCTGCCGCTGCAGCTCCTCCAAGTTCCCGAGTTCCTGTGTTCCTGAGACCCACCTAACTGTAAGTACCCCCCTCCTCCCAGCCCCTCACCCTGCCCCGCGCCACTCACCTTCTCTCCTGCTCCTGCTTCTTTTCCTCCTCTCTGTCTCTTCCTCCTCGCTCCCCCTCTGCAATCTTCTTCTGTGTTCTTCTGTTCTTCTGTCTTCTGTTCTTCTGTTCTTCTGTCTTCTGTTCTTCTGTTCTTCTGTCTTCTGTTCTTCTGTTCTTCTGTTCTTCTGTCTTCTGCTCTTCCGGTCTTCTGTTCTTCTGTCTTCTGTTCTTCTGTCTTCTGTTCTCCTGTCTTCGGCTCTTCTACCTCCTCCGTCTTCTTCCCCCGAGCCTGCCCTCCTGCTCCTTCCTCATCCCCCTCCCTCACTCGCCTCCCCCTCTCTCACCCCTAGCTAACCCGTTCGCTATCTACCTCCCTCACTCCTCCTATCTTCCTATCTCTCTAGCTCCCTATCTCACTATCTAACTCCCCCACTCTCCACCTCCTCCTACCTACCTATCTGTCTATCTATCTATTTCCCTATCTATCGACTTCTCTATCTATTTTCTCTATCTATTTCTCTATCTCTCCCCCCCTCCCGCCACCCCCTCTACTACCTATCTCCCTATCCTCTCACTCTACCTCTCTCCCTCACCCACCTCTACAACCCCCCCTCCCCTATCTTCACAACCCTACTCCTATCTCTCTCCCTAATCTCCAAACCTCCTAACACTCACCCTCCTCCACCCTAAACCCCCTCCCCCAGCTCCTCTCACTCTACCTGTCCCCCCCCCTCCCTCGCGCTTTCCCGCCGCGACCTCCTGCACGCCCCCGCCCCCCAGCTCCCATTCGCCCCCAGCTGACCCCTCCCCCCCCCTCCTACCTCTTATGGCGGCCGCTGCGCGACTGCGCAGCGGGCGCGCGCAGCGGGCACGCCGCTGGCGCGCCAGAGGCGCGCCAGAGGCAAGCCCGTCTGCGCCCGTCCGCGCCTGGCCCGCGCCCAGCGCCACGACCCCTGGTCCCCAGCTCCCCCAAGCCCCGCTGATCCGCTACGACCCCACCACCCTCCACGCCCTCAACCCAGGGCGCTCCAAAACCTGCTTCCTAGCTCACCCCAAACGCACCCATGGACCCTTCGCCTGCAACTCCTGCAAACGCATCTTCCACCACGACCACAAGCCCACGCGCCATCAACCACCTCAAGTGCATCCTGATCAACGCTCGTTCCGTCCACAAGCACGCCGTTGAACTTTGGGACCTCCTGGACTCCACAGCCCCGGACGTCGCCTTCATCACGGAGACATGGATGAACGCCTCCTCTGCTCCAGACATCGCTACCCGCCATCCCCGAAGGCTACAAGATCTCCAGAAAAGACCGCACCAACCAAGTAGGAGGAGGTGTCGCCATCATCTTCAAAGACTCCATCAGCGTCACCACCTCCACCGAAGACCCCCCCCTCGCCGCTGAACACCTGCATTTTCAGATTCGCACCGACCCAAGGACCACCCTCAGAGGATCCCTCGTCTACCGTCCTCCCGGACCTCGCGCCTCTTTCAGCGACGCCATCGCCGACTTCATCTCCCCGCACGCCCTCGCCTCACCGGACTACATCCTCCTAGGCGACCTCAACTTCCATCTGGAACAAAACAACGACCCCAACACCACCACCCTGCTCGACAACCTCGCCAACCTCGGCCTCAAACAACTGGTGAACACCGCCACCCACATCGCCGGACACACGCTCGACCCTATCTTCTCCGCCAGCAAACACGTCTTCTTCAGCCACACCTCTGCCCTACACTGGACCGACCACAGCTGCGTCCACTTCACATTCCGACGCGAGACCTCCCACCTCCGCACTCAACCCATCCCTCATCGACAGTGGAACAAGATCCCTGAAGAGCAACTCTTCTCCGCTCTCGCCGCCAACCAACCCACCCTCACCACCGACCCCAACGACGCAGCTCTCAACCTCACAAACTGGATCTCCAACTGCGCTGACAACCTTGCTCCCCTCAAACGCACGCATCGACAGGCCAACACCAAAAAACCTCTCTGGTTCTCTGACACCCTCAAAGAATCAAAGAAAACTTGTCGTGCCCTTGAGAAGGCCTGGCGCAAGGACCACACCGCTGACAACATGACCGCCCTCAAGAACGCTACACGCGAACACCACCACCTGATCCACACTGCCAAAAGGAACTTTTTCACCGACAGACTAGACAAAAACAGCCACAACAGCAGAGAACTCTTCAGCATCGTCAAAGAGTTCTCCAACCCCAGCGCCAGCGCCAACGCCGTCACGCCCTCACAGGATTTGTGCGAATCCCTCGCCACTTTCTTCCATCGCAAGATCAGCGACCTCCACGACAGCTTCGGACACCAGACCCAACCATACACCACTGAACCCGCTTCCCCGGACATCACCCTCAACAACTGGACCCACATCAACACGGAAGAAACCAAATCCATCATGAACTCTATCCACTCCGGCGCCCCTTCGGACCCCTGCCCGCACTTCATCTTTAACAAAGCCGACGACATCATCGCCCCGCACCTCCAGACCGTCATCAACTCTTCTTTTTCTTCTGCTACCTTCCCCGAATGCTGGAAGCACGCTGAAGTCAACGCCCTACTAAAGAAACCTACGGCTGACCCAAGCGACCTGAAAAACTTCCGCCCCATCTCTCTTCTACCTTTCCCAGCCAAGGTAATAGAAAAGACCGTCAACAAACAGCTGACCACCTTCCTGGAAGACAACAACCTGCTCGACCCTTCACAAACCGGATTCCGAACCAACCACAGCACGGAAACCGCCCTCATCTCAGTCACAGACGACATCAGAACCCTGATGGACAACGGTGAAACAGTCGCCCTCATTCTCCTCGACCTCTCGGCTGCCTTTGACACCGTCTGTCACCGCACCCTAATCACCCGCCTACGCTCCACCGGGATCCAAGGCCAGGCCCTGGACTGGATCGCCTCCTTCCTCGCTAACCGCTCCCAAAGAGTTTACCTCCCTCCGTTTCGCTCAGAACCCACCAAGATCATCTGCGGCGTACCTCAAGGCTCATCGCTCAGCCCGACACTCTTCAATGTCTACATGAGCCCCCTCGCCGACATCGTACGCAAGCACGACATCATCATCACCTCCTACGCCGACGACACCCAACTTGTACTCTCCCTCACCAAGGACCCCGCCAGCGCCAAGACCAACCTACAAGAGGGTATGAAGGACGTCGCAGATTGGATGAGGCTTAGCCGCCTAAAGCTGAACTCTGAAAAAACGGAAGTCCTCATCCTCGGCAACACCCCGTCCGCCTGGGACGACTCCTGGTGGCCCACGGCCCTCGGCACCGCACCGACCCCCGCAGACCACGCCCGCAACCTCGGCTTCATCTTGGACCCTCTTCTCACCATGACCAAGCAAGTCAACGCCGTGTCCTCCGCCTGCTTCCTCACTCTCCGCATGCTCCGCAAGATCTTCCGCTGGATCCCCGCCGACACCAGAAAAACCGTGACCCACGCCCTTGTCACAAGTCGCCTGGACTACGGCAACACCCTCTACGCCGGGACCACCGCCAAACTCCAAAACCGCCTGCAACGCATCCAAAACGCCTCGGCACGCCTCATCCTCGACGTACCCCGCAACAGCCACATCTCCGCACACCTGAGACACCTGCATTGGCTCCCAGTCAGCAAAAGGATCACCTTCCGTCTTCTCACCCACGCACACAAAGCCCTCCACAACAAGGGACCGGAATACCTCAACAGACGCCTCAGCTTCTACGTCCCCACCCGCCCCCTCCGCTCCGCTGGCCTCGCACTTGCTGCCGTCCCTCGCACCCGCCGCTCCACGGCGGGTGGGAGATCCTTCTCCTTCCTGGCGGCCAAGACCTGGAACTCCCTCCCCACCAGCCTCAGGACCACCCTGGACCACTCCGCTTTCCGGAGACTCCTAAAGACTTGGCTGTTCGAGCAGCGATAACCCCCCCTTTCCCCCCTAGCGCCTTGAGACCCGCACGGGTGAGTAGCGCGCTTTATAAATGTTAATGATTTGATTTGATTTAATTTGATTTGAGGTTTGAGATAGACTATGACATAATTCCTTGGATGGCCCCTTTACCAGTTGCGGCTCGCTGCGTGATGAAGTAGCGGGGTGGCGCGCGTCAGGGAGGCGGGGGGAGACAACAAAATAAACAAAAAATTTAAAGGATAAAAAAAATAAACTTACCTGACTTCCGAGTCCCCGCTGCATCGCCGGTCTTCAGGCTGCACAGCAGGCACAGGCTCCCAACCTGCCTGTGGCCAATCCTGACTCTGCTCTCATGCGGCTGGCAGCATGAGAGCTGCGTTAGGATTGGCAGGAGCACCCTGACCTGCCGCTTCCAAGCAGACTGGAAGCTGTGGCTGCTCTCCCCAACCCTGCGACAGCCGCCCAAACACAAATGTGCACTGAGGGGAGTGCACTCCACTCCTCCTCCATGCTCGTCATCCCCATGGCCCCTCCCCTTTAAAAATAAAATGACAATAAAAGTAATTTATTATTGTTTTATTTTTAAAGTTTTGCAACTGTTCCTGCTGGTGGGGGTGACGTTCCATAGTGGAGGTGCAGCTGCTGCTCTTTACTCTTCTGCAGTGACACATGCAATAATACATCTAAATAAATATAGCGAGAAGTCTTGCAGACTGACACTTTTTAAAGTCACATATGATTATATTTAGCAAGAATACATATACTCACAATAAGACTTTTTTCCGCCAGGTGAAAATGGTGTAGTCAGCTGCGATAAGAATGAGGTGGCCACCACCCTACTCTGGAAGGGTGAAAAAAGTACTAATTTGCATGCTGTTAGCAAGAAATACCAAAGATGGGAAGTCTGTGCTGGCAGTGGGATGTCACAAGACCTCTTCCTGATGTTCCTCTGACGTGTCTCTTTTTTGGCAAAAAAAATACACTTGCAATTCTTTATGCCTCCAAGTTCATTAGAAGGATAAACAACCATTGTAGAGTTCTTGGACTGTAACAAACTCTGGAAGTGCTAACTCAGGATCCACTGGGATACAGTGGTGTAGCGCAAAATGCCCCCATTAACCACCCCACACAGAATATGAAGAGGGCCCTGGAATCTCCCATATCTCACATATTTGTATTGGCCTTCAGCTGAATGAGGGTCCCATGAGGCATTAGGCACCTGGAGGGCTGAGAGCCACCCTGTGTTGTGTACAGCAGTGGTTCCCAACATTTTGACTTCTGTGGACCCCCACTTTATCATTACTGGAACTCGGGGACCCCCACTGAATCATTATTGGAATCCAGGGACCTCCCACTGAGTCATTACTGAAAGCTGGGGTCCTAATTTGTTAATATTATTAAATTTTCTAAGCAGGCGCGGACCCCCTGAGGAGACTTTGTGGACCCCCAGGGGTCCCGAGACTACAGGTTAGGAACCTTTGGTGTAACAGGTGGGGCCACTTTAACTTTCCCTCACACTCATTCTCCTTGCAGGAGGAAAGAGCTGCCACTGGTGTGTTAGGAGAAAACTCCCTGTGTGTGAGGGGTTTCTTTTTTTTCTATTCAGGAAAAAAACATCGTTGCTGAAAGGCAAAAAAGAATAACAAGGTAATGCACTCAGCATCTAGCTGTGATGAAGGGGCATTCTCCCCAAACAGATGATATCTTTTCATCAAAGAGATCTCCACCAGGAATGGGGGATCTCTAAATGGTGTCCAACCTTTTCAGCTGGCAAGCAGTCCTTTGGCCTTTGAATGAGGACCCAATAACACCATCCATATATATATATATAAATTGACATGGAAGAGCTGCAGGTGTAATTTTACAATTGCAATCTGTGAACGAACTGGTGGAGAGCCTCAAGCACAAGTTTTGCACTCTCAGATTTAGGAACTCATTCGAAGTCTGGGGGTCCAAGGACCGCCGGACTCGCTGTGGCGGACGGACCACGACACTCCAGGTGGTCCAACCACCACATTATGACCCTGGCAGTTGGCCCACCAGGGGACCGCCATCCCCACCAGGAACATGGTTCCTGATGGGCTGACAGTGGTCTTACTTTTGCTCAGCCACGGCAGTGCTGACTTCAGCAGCACCATACTGAGCATGAGTCCCCTTTCCGCCCATCTTTCCATGGCAGTTCAACCTCCAGGTAAAGGCTGGAGAAAAGGCTATGCAGGTGGGCACAGATGGGCCACTGCACTGTCCATGGCATGGGCAGTGCAGGGGAACCCCTGCCTAGCACCCTCGGAATGCGCACTGCCTGCTTTGCAGACAGTGCTCATTCCAAGGGTGGTGGTATGCTACGGTATTGGCCTTGGCTCTGCATCATCCCCGACTGCCAAACTCGTAATGAGCCCCTTAGTCTGTCTCTCATTGGATATGAAAAAAGAGAGCAGGCATGCACAATAGCATCCATGTGTAATGTAGTTTGGGTCGCAAGGGAATTATAAGTCACTAGGCTTCCCACCTCTTCAGTCACAACACACTAGGGAGTAGAAATGACTTACATAGGTCTTAATATTTGGCTCAAAATATATAGCTGCACTTCAGTTATTACTGGAACGATGGATTACATGTGGCTTGCAATGCCTAAATGCAACATTTTGGGGTATTTTAACTGAACATTCTGGATCACTCAACTATCCAGTACCATTTAAGGTGGGTTGGCGTAGCCATTGATGAAGCATGGCCCAGTGATATGGATGAGGCTTTTCTGTCCAATATTTTTTATATTGTCTCCATAAAGCAGTGACACTCCCCAGTGTGTATGGTGCATTTACCACTATGGTATTCTTTGCGGTTGCTGATGTTTGTGGAGGACATACAGTAGGATTTAGTGTCCTCTTGCTTTCTGTTTGTGGTGTACATTTTGTTCCCCAGCCAACACTGAACATTCCACTGCATCAGCCCTATAGCAAAAGAGGGATACTTAGGGGATTGGAACCTGCATCAGGCAAATATTCTGCCTCAGAAATACAGGGAAATCTTTTCCTGACCCACTTGCAGAACAAACTACAAACTGCTTTCCCAACTGACATTTTGTGGCTGGACAGATTGTTTTTGTCCATTGCCTCTTGTGAAATATATACATACTTCTCGATCTGCATGAGCACAGATGGAAAGGTACAAACTACCCCTGTCAACGTTGGTTGCTCCCCCGCTGAGCAGCTTCACATGGTAGCGGTTGCCTCTCTGCGCTGCTCTGTGCTGCTCTGAGTTCAAGGTCTCGTGCTCAAGGTCCTCCTCCCCCGCAGGCTCCCACCGGTGCCTCATCCCTGGTAGTCGTCCAGTGGTCAGTCTGTCTCTGCTTCCTGTCCCTTCTCATCTCTTGTTCTGTTTCTCTTGTTCTGTCTATCTAGCCTTTTTCCATTTTCCATATTTCTGCTGTTTCTCTTTTTCCCATTACTTCATGCCTTTTCCTTCCCGCCCCTGGCACTGCTCCGTCACTATGGCCCACCCCCTTCCAGAGCCGCATTCAGCCTCCAAGCGGACCAGCCTCTCCCATCTCCCTACTACTACCTAAAGGTGGCCACTGCGCTGAAGGCAGGCCAAAGGCAAGCCCATCCGTGCCGGGGCCGCACCCAGCACAAAGGACCCTGGCCCCTGCACCTTTTGCCACTACAACGCCAGCACCCTCAACACCATCAACACTGGACGATCCACCATCTGCCTAGACTCCATCTCCCCTGACGTCGCTTTCTTCATGGAAATTTGGATTACCGCCCCCCCCGCCCCGGCCCCAGACATCGCCACCGCCATTCTTTACAGCTACAAAATCATCCACAAGGACTGCATCAACAGACCGGGAGGAGGCACTCCCATCCATCACAAAAACACCCTCTGCCTCACAACTAGCTCTGACAACCACTCACTCGACATGGAGAACGTCAACTTCCAGATCCAGACAAACCTGAACACCACTCTCCATGGCATCTGCGTCTATAGACTCCCCCCCCTCAGACACCATTCCCCCTTCAGCGAATCCATAGGCGACTTCATCGCACACCACGCTATCAGCTCAATGGACTACATCCTCCTCGGTGACCTCAATTTCCACCTAGACAACCTTAACAACCACAACACATTATCCCTACTGGAGAACCTCACCACCATTAGACTCAAACAAATGGTCACATCCCCAGCCCAGTCAGCAGAACGCATGCTTGATACCATCTTCTCCACTAGCAACAACACCTCCGTCACCCACACCTCCGAACTACATTGGACAGACCACCACTGCATCCACTTCACCTTCAACAAACCCACCGAACAACACTGAGCCCAACGCTACCCATGCAGAAGTTGGAACAAGGCCCGCAAAGACCAACTCGCCCTCCCTCCGCCAAACACCAACGCCGGCCTTCAGGGATGCCAACACATCAACACGCAACCTCCACCAATGGATCTCCAATGGGGCCAACACACTGGCTCCACTCAGGAAACTCTCTGACAAACAGCCCTCCAAGAAGGCCAGCTGGTTCTCCCCCGTCCTCCAAGACTCCAAGTGCACCTGGCGATGGCTTGAGAAAAGATGGAGGAGCAGCAAGACCCAGGCTGTCCATGCAGCCTTCAAAACCATCCATTGTCACTATAAACCACCACCCCATCAGAGCCACAAAGAAATGGCCACACATGAAAGCATCAACACCAACTCACACAACAGCAAAGAACTCTTCACAGTGATCAAAGAATTTGCCAAATCCAGCACGGATCCCACAGACATCAGCCCTCCCAAGACCTCTGCGACAACCTTGCCACCTTCTTCCACAGCAAGATCTTAGACATTTACGACAGCTTCACAACCCAAGACCCTCACACCTCACCCACAACCACTGCACCCAAAGGCTTCAGTTTACAGCTGACCCTGCTCAACTAGACCACCTTCACCACTGCCGATACCCTAAAGATCATGAAAAACATCCACTCCGGAGCCCCCTCAGACCCATGTCCCCATCACGTCTTCAACCAACCTGGTGCCACCATCGCCCACAAACTTTGCTGCACCATCAACTGCTCCATCAAGTCTGCCACATTCCTGGAAGACTGGAAACACGTAGAAATCAACCCACTGCTGAAAAAACCCTCTGGAAACCTAAAAAACGTACAAACCCATCTCGCTGTTCCACTTCCCAGCCAAAGTCATAGAGAAGGCTATCAACACCCAACTCACTGAATTCATTGAAACTAACCACACCCTGGAGTCCTCCCAATCAGGCTTCCAAAGCAACCACAGCACCGAGACTGCACTCCTCACCGCAACAGAAGGCATCCACACTCTCCTCAACCGAGGCGAAAGTGCAGCCCTCATCCTCCTGTACCTCTCTGCTCCCTTCGACACCATCTCCCACCACACCTTCTGCACTAGACTCCACAATGCCGGCATCCACAACAAAGCATCAGAGTGGATCCTCTCCTTCCTCACCAGCCAATTCAGAGAGTCAAGTTCCCACCATTCTCCTCAAAACCTATAGAGATCAGCTGCAGAGTTCCTCAGGGCTCCTTTCTAAGCCCCACACTCTTCAACATCTACATGGCCCCTATCGCAAACATTGTCAGAAACCACAAACTCAACATCGTCTCCTATACCAACGGCACCCAGCTGATCCTCTCCCTCACCAATGAACCTACAGCCACTAAGAGCAACTTTCATAACAGGATGAAGGCAGTCGCTGCCTAGATGAAGGGCAACTGCTTCAAATTCAACTCCGACAAATTTGAAGCCCTCATTCTGGGCTCCATCCCTTCTGCTGGGATGACACCTTGTGGTCCGCAGCACTCAGAACCCCCCACACGTACGACCACACACATAACCCTGGCATTATCCTCGACTCCTCACTCTCACTGAACCACCAAATCAATGCCATCTCATACTTCTGCTTCCACACGCTCCGCCTGCTTCAAAATATTTTTAAATGGATCCCCACCAAGTCCAGGAGTAAGGTCACCCAGGCACTCGTCAGCAGCAAACTCTGCTACGGCCACGCACTCTACGCCAGCACCACCCAAAACTCCAAAAGAAACTGCAGAGAATCCAGAAAGCCTCGGCCAGACTCATCTTGAACATCCCCTCTGCAGCCACAACACAGGTCACCTGAGAGACCTTCACTGGCTCCTGATCAACAAAAGAATCACCTTCAAGGTCATCACGTATGCCTACAAGGCCCTCCCCAACATCGGACCCACATACCTCACCCACTGCTTGTCCTTTTACACATGCACCAGGCATCTCCGCTCCGCTTAACTGGCCCTGGCAACCATCCCAAGGATCTGCAAGAACTCGACCGGAGGAAGATCCTTCTTCTACCTCGCTGCACAGACGTGAAACGCTCTACTGCTACATCTCAGGCAATCACCCTCACTTCCTCAATTCAAGAAGGACCTCAAGACCTTGCTCTTCGACTGAACTGCAACATCCCTCTCCCCTAGTGCCTCAAGACCCTAACTGGTAATTAGCCGCCCTTTACAAATACATTGATTGATTGATTGATTTGTGACTCTCTCCCTGACTATGCAGTCACACATGCATCACAGCAGAGCAGTGCGTTTGCCCTTCCTTTATGTAGACCTCTCAGAAGCTTTTGCAGCCTCGGGTCACTAACACCAAGCGTAGAGCTCCTCTTGTTGCATTAACAGCCCCTTCAAATGAAAAAAAAAGCAACGTCCTGGGATCCATTTCTTTGCAGATTCAGCATATGGCGCCACCTAGTGGCGACCGATGTTACCTACATCATGATGAATGTATCTCAAACAGAGACTAGGCTTTTGTGTTAAATGACTACATCTACTAGTGACAGGCTCAAAGAGTGCAGCCAGGGGGCATAGAGGCTTCCCTTGAAACAGCTTTGCCTGCACGTTGGGTTAATGTGTTGAACAATCTTCAATGGTTCGGCCACGAAGCAAAAAGCTTGCTGCTCAGAACGCTTTCCGTACTTAGCCATGTCATTCTGGTGAGTGAGCACTTAGGAGGGACCCCCGTTTTTACCCCGGGCTCAGCTCACAGACAGATGTTCTGCATTTCCTGTAAGCACCTGCTCAACATGCGACACTGCTTAGCAGCCACTCATGTCTGCGGGCTAATTTTCAGAAGCTGCCTTTCAAGGATGTGAGGCGCATTAACCCCTGTGCCCCTCGTCTCGCCCTCCTCCCTGCGCCCAACACCTCAGCTGGCAGCGAGCTTGACCAGAATAAACCGATTTTTCACGTCCCTCTGGAGACAGTGCCCGCGGTCTCAGGAACGGGGTGGGTGGATCTGCAGATGTGCTCACTTCAGCCCAGGATATGAATGGTTTGCAGATATACAGGGGAAAACAACTGGCTGATGAATTGAGCTTGCGGAGCAAAGCAATTTATCTATGTGCCCCCAAAGCAGACTGAGAGAAAATGGTTTTGACCTCTCCACCCCTGGAACCTTTGATCGATGGCTGGTGTGGAGCTGGGAGTGCTGCACCTCGGGCGCCATCTTAGGAACAGCTGATGCTCTGGATAGAAGGGCACAACGCTCTGTATCAAAGGCAGCCAGCAGGATGAGTGCACAGCAGATAACATGCTACAGCAAAACGCCGGCCACAAAACAAACTTTAATAAAAACTAGTTAGCCTGGCCTGGATTTTGAGTCCTGACTAAAAAAAAAAACAAATGTAAAGATTTATCTCTGCATACAGTGGCTCTGTGAGTTAAAAATATTAATATCTGAGGATTGAGTGTACTGTTGATGTTTAAAATAGCTCTCCATGGATAGCAATGCAGGCATTTAATAGGAGGTGGTATGACATAACAAGTAGCCAATAGCATGAGGGGAAAAAGTGATTCTTCTTTTGATGCAGAGTCAATGCCAAAAAATGTGAAACAATTATGGCCATATTTACGGGAGTGTCACATTTTTTGACACTCTGGCGAGGCAAGTCTGTCAATCATTTCTATGAGGCCACACAAAGACATTTTGCGTGGCTTTTCATGACCTCATAGATATGGAGAAAGGCAAAGCAGTGCAAGTCTCTGTGCAGGGGTGTAGCTCGGTCTGTATGATTGGGGAGGAGAAGTGTAAGCTTCATTTTTCCAGACAATCATGCTGGCACATGATATTAAAATACATTACACAATAATTTTTTTGTGGAAGTGAAGTGCCCCTTCCTGCACAAAAACAATCCTGGTACAAGGGTGCCTGCATTGGCGCGAGGCAGCAAATTGTGCACCAGGGCAGGGGGGAGGACAGGAATGCACTGTATTTCAGAAATATGGTGCATTCCTGGCCTTTCACGTTGGCATGGAGCGGCGCAGCAAGAAGACTGACATTGCTGCTCTACACCAACTGCCCATAAAAAAGGGCCGTAGTAATAATAGGTCAGCAGAGACCTGTGCCGTCAGGCCAGATCTAAACTCAAAAAAAACTCTCAGACACTGCTATGAAATCTTGGTATTTATAGTTATAGATTAGTAAAAACATTCTTTACAAAAAGCATTTATGTGACACTCAAATAGTTATGTGAAGGAAGATACTTCTCACTCTAAGTTAATAAGCACATCAAATTCATCACCTGCATACAACAACTGTAAAAATCCACTGAGCAGACTAGCTGAGAAACTTTATTGGTTTTAGCAAGGGGTGCAGAATCATAATTGAAACATCGGAATTGATTATAACTCACAATTTTACACTTTGTAAGATTTCATTTTTGCACTCTTCCCTCTTATGATAAACATATTTATAAGAACGTACCTACAACAGCCAGTTTCCTGGTGCTGTCCTCTTTAGGGTACATTGTCACAATACCTGTCCATGCAGTGTTTGTGAAATCTTTCCGGAAGCAGGGGCAGAACAGCGCTGAGTGGTGTGCGACCTGCACAACTCTTCAAGAAGGTGTGAGGGTGTCCTTGCCTCGGCTCAGCCAATAGGAGTCACACTTCATGTTTGAGCACCATTGCTTGGAACTGTGAGTCACAAAACCCAAGTCAGAATGAGGGGCACCTGCTGGCTGTGGTGTTCATGGTAGTGGAGACGTCGCTGCTTGCGTTTTGGTCCATTCACAAAGTTCCCCACTCAAACAGGCAAATGCCTCACTTGTGTTGCAGGGGTGGCACTCTTTTGACAATGAGGCTCTTGAGGTTTCTTCTCAGTACAACTGCGTATGGTTGTTGTCTTTCCCCTAGCACTTTAAACACTTCTTAGTACTTGATATTTGAGCAAAACTCACACCTTGTGAAGTTCCACAAAACTTCCAGCCTCCGGAAAAAATGGCGCCTCAACTGGGGAGACACAATCAGGCCCTCGGCCCTCACTCTTAGCACACTAACTGGGAAGGTTTCTTCTGAGGAGCAACTCAAGCCAAGAGCAAAGAGGCAAGGGAGACATCACCACTTAACCACTTTTTGATCTATAGTAGGTAGCCCCTCTCCAGGAACAATAGCCTACTAAAAGGCAAGGGACCCTCTGTCTCCCTACCTAAAACTCCTCTGTCTGACACGCTACAAAGTATTCCTGGAGTATTCTCGAGACAAACCCTGCAACCTACATCTGATTTATGGACATTCATCCAAATCCGCCTTGTTATACACCATTACAGAAAGTCTGATACAAAATGGAACTCAGTGTGGCCAGGGCCATTTCATGTTCTCTCCACATGCATCATCTACACACTGCAAGTAATGCACATACTCTCGACATCCCTGTTTCACATAGATGGCCTAAAGACCCTTCTGCAGGGCTAGTAGAGCAATTTAAAAATACTGGAGATGGTGATAGGCTACTCTCCCTAGCATGCACAAATACAGCTTGCCCTTCTACTGTAAGCATTGCACTGCCACCACCGTCAGTCCTTTACAGACTGACGGGATGACAGTAGTCACATGAAATAAAGAGAAAACCAGGACAGCTCTCAAGGTAGGAAGACTTTTATTTTAGAAATACAGCACACAAGGAGGGAGCTGCCAGCTAGGCAAGCAACTGCCGTCTTCTGCCTGTACACCCATGAGCTCCCAGATCTCCCACAACATTCTAAAGTTAATGTTGATAGAGTTTTCTCATTGCCCACAATATAAAACATCTTCTGTTCTAAAGGAACACAAAACAAAGCAAAATATAACAATAAAATAAAAACAATACTATATCATGTTAATATGAAATAAAATAAATATTTTCCTTAGCCATCTAAAACAAAATAAAATATTACAATCATGAAAATGCGCAAGCATAAAGTTAATATTCAACAGATTTCCTATAATATTACATAGTCTTTAAACATCACAGGAAGATATGTTTCCGCTCCAAAGAGGACCTGGCCTGGAAGTTCGGGTTGACTGTTCCCATGGGGAGCAGGGTCAAGACTGATTTGCATATGACTGGGTCCAAACTGGGATGGCCTGTTGGTAAAAAAAAACTATGGACTTGGATGCAACCTGAGTGATTGCCTGTAACTCAGGTTGTTTGAAGCATTCCATCCATCATCTTGTTGCTTTTGCATTTGCCGCCATAAGTGTGACAGGTATGTCCAGATTTGGCTCCAGGCTTACTGTGATTCTGGATTCAAACTGCTCTGGCTGATGAGGGGGTGATTCCCCCAAACTGGTTCCAGGATGCTTATTTCAGGTACAGGGATGACCTGCCCTGGCAGTTCAGGCTGGAGAAGGGATCAAGACTGATTTGCATATGGTTGGTTCCAAATTGGGGTGACATGGTGAGCATTAAAAGATGGACCACCACATGTTTCTTGCCTGTCACATATTCTGTTCTATAGCAAAACACCAACGTCCTTAGAACCCACTGTCAGATTCTCAAAGAATCTTGACAAGTGCCTTTGTTGGTGAAAACATCCACTAAACGACAATGATCAGTATGAATCACCACGTCAGTTCCCCTCACAAACTTCCTAAAATGATTAATTCCCCACCAACATGCCTCCTTCTCTATATTAGAATATGAAATTCTGTATTTCTCAATGGTCTGGAAGCATAGGTAATGATGACTTCTCTACCATCGCTATGCTGGAGTAGCCATGGGAATGGCCAATCTTTCAAAACAACCTTGTGTGTAAACCCCTTGAGCAAACCCAGCTGGTTCTTAAACACATTAGGAAACCTCTCCTGCCACACACTGCTACTTGCCATATTCACATTTGATTGTACACCCAAATCCCACTCAGGATGATTGTGATTTAGTCGTATTAACAACTCCCTTTGTTATGACCACCCCATCAAATATAATCCACCCTTGAAAATATATATTTTCACTCTGGAAATCCATAGAAACTTCAAAATACCTCACCAAATTAATAGGCTTATTGCCATAGGCCATTAATTTATTTTCAGTGACACATTGGACACAGTCAGGGAATCTCTAAAAATACTCTTCCCCAATCAAAGTGTAACATGCACCCAAATTTTCCATCACTTGTACATCATCCTTGACAATACAAAAAGGGTGATCTCTATACTCATACGTTCCTGTTTCACTCGCTGGTAATATGAACTCTTGAACAAGATTATCCCATGAGGAGCAGGTTCAAGACTGATTTGCATAGGGCTGGGTCCAAACTGAGGTGGCATGGTGGGTGAAAAATGATGGATTGAGATAAGACCCTGAGTGATTGCCAGTGGCTGAGATTAATTTAAGCATTCTTTCTATCACCTTGTTGTTTTTGTATTTGATGACCTAAGTGTGTTGGGTATGCCCACAAGTAGGTCCCAGGCTATCAGTGCCACTGGAACCAGGTTCTAACTAGCTGAAGAGTTCTAACTATGATAAAACCTTTTCTATGTTTGTGTTTTGGTTTATGGATGACATTGACTTGCAGTTTAGGCTGGACTGTTCACACAAGGACCAGGGTCAAGACTGATGTGATATAGCTGAGTCCAAACTGAGGTGACACGGGGGCAAAAAACAGTGGATTGGGCTGTGGCCCGAGTGATTGCCAGTGGCTGGGATTAATTCAAGCATTCCATCCATCACTTTGTTGTTTTTTCATTTGATGCCCTAAGTGCACCAGGTATCCCCAGATGTGGGTCCCGGGCTCACCGTGATGCAGGAACCAAGCTATACCTGTCAGAGGAGCTCTAATGGGTAAATCCAGTCCTAGGTTGATTGTTTTCCAATTCAGGGAGGACTTGGCCTGACAGTTCAGGCTGGACTGCTCCCATGACGAACAGGGTCAAATCTGATTTGCATATGGCTGGGTTCAAATTGAGGTGTCATGGTGGGCAAAAAACAGTGGATTGGGATACAGCCTTAAGCAATTGTCAGTGGCTTTGAGTAATTCGGGCATTCTATCTATCACCTTGTTGTTTTTGCGTTTGATATCCTAAGTCTGCTGTGTATGGCAAGACGGGGAGTCCGGGCTCACTCTGCCATTGGAACCAAGGTATACCTGGATTAAGAGTTTTAAATAGGGCAAAACTGGTCTTATTTTGCTTGTATTCCAGTTCATTGAGGACTGTTCCTATGAGAAACAGGGTCAAGGCTGATTTGTATACATCTGGCTTCAAACTGATGTGACATGCTGAGCAGAAAAGAATGTTTGGAATGTGTCTCTGAGTGATTGCCAGTAGCTGAGATTGTTAGTTCTGATATTTCATCCATCATCTTGTTGTTTTGTGGTGCATGGAGAGCATCACAGATGGTTGTCGCTGTAGCCTGAACAGCAAGCCAGGCGTCGCAGAGGGTCATTGCTATAGCTTCGCATTGGTGGTCACTGCTTCCTGTTGATGCTGTAGTTGAAGAGCAGATCTCATTTGCCGGTCGTTGCTGGTGGTCGCTGTAGCCTGAAGAGTTGTGTTCAGTAATATTTCAAGTTGGAAAGTTGCACGAGTGGCAAGATCTTTCCGCTAACAGGCTGGTTTGGATCGCTAAGAGCCCAACACATAAGGATTCCTTCGTTTTTTCAAGAAAGATTTCAAATGGGGTCACACCAAGGGTCCAGGACCTGTGGGACATCTCTTCAGGATCACAATTTTACTCCAGATGAGGAGAGCAGCACTCAGGCAGGTCCAATTGAAGGTCCAGTTGCAGGTTCAGTTCAGGCAGCAGGTCATCTGAGCAGATGCAGGGAGGTCTCTGGAGCTTATTATGTCCCTCTAATGCTAACAGAAGGTCAGTCAACTGAAACTTGTAGTCACTTCGGCATGGGATAAAAGGTCCAGGTACAGTATTCCTTCTCAGCAAACAGTAGGCCTCAAGCAGTAGGGAAGCAGGGTGTCCTTCTTCTGTAGTATTCACAGATCGATGAGAGGGTCCCCTTATTATCCCTGGTGCCCAGAGAAACTTCTGGAGTTTCCTCCTACTAAGGCATTTAGAATTTCCTGCCTGTATAACCTGTTCCCAGTCTGTCTGGGGGTATAAAAGGCCAGTTTCAAGTCCTTTGTGTGTGTGTTCTGAGGTAGTCCCATTGAATTGCAAGTTGTTGGTGACAGCTCTGCCTCTTTATTCTGCCAGAGATGGCCCATCCTTCCACTACCCAGACTCACTATTTTCTGGCAGTCTAGGATGAACACAGAAAGGCCAACTTCCAAATACACCTAGTTGTGTGACTCATGAACAACCTGCAGGCACCAAATGGTTAGGAAAAATGTCAAATTTCTAGAAGTGGCATTTTCAGAAGTGTGTCTTAAAATCATCCGACTTTACCATTAAGGAAGATTTTAAATAACAATTCCCCAGACATCAAACTTGACATTCTCACTTGTTCCCAATCGAAAGTTATCACTTAAGAAATGTAATAAGGTAACCCAATGATAAACCTACTGGAGTGGCAAGCCTTGCAATAGTGAATACAAATTTGAGAGTTTTTCACTACCAGGACATGTAAAACTTAAAAGTGCATGTTTAACTTTTAAATACAATGCACCCTGGCCAGTATTAAAAAGGAAGATTTAGGCCTGGCAAAAGGTTTTCTGGCCATGTCAAAATGTCAGTTTAAAACTGCACACACAGGCTGCACTGTCAGATCTGAGACAGGTTTAAATTAGATACTTTTGTGGATGGCACAATAAGGCCTACAGGCCCACTAGTAGCTTTTAATTTACTGGCCCTGGGTGTATGTAGTACCACTTTGCTAGGGACTTATAAGTAAATTAAATGTGTCAATTGGGTGTAAGTCAATTTTACCATGTTTAAAGGAGAGAGTACAAGCACTTCAGCACCGGTTAGCACAGGTAAAGTGTGCAGAGTCCCTAAAGTCAAAACAAAATGACTTCAGAAAACATGATGTTTAAGGCAAAAAGTTTGGGGATGACCCTGCAGAGAGAGCCAAGTCCAACAATACCCTTGTTCAGCGTTCTGTCCTCAGACGATTAGGTTGAGGGTTAGCTATCCCCAAGAGGCAGAAACAATGGGGCAGATTTAAGAGCCCTTGAGCCATATAACACCCCATTAGCGTAATTTTTTTTAAAGTTAATGTGGCGATATTATAGCAAATATGCAGCGCCACATTTACAAAGTGGCCCAATGCATGCATTGCACCACTTTGTAACCCTTTGCACCACATTATGCATGTTCCATGCATAATGTGTGCAAAGGGGGCATTCTTCTGTTAGGGGGACCGCAAAAATGTCACAGTGGAACCTAAGAGTTTCCACTTTGTCATTTTTTGCAGCTACCTTTAACTCCAGCTCAGAGCAGGTGTTAAAAGGGGGCACACCATTGGTTACAATGGTCCCCTATGTACTGTTCATGGTTAGCACCAACATTTTGGCACTAACCCCGACCAGTACATAAATAGTGTCAAAAATGTTGACGCTATTGCCCCCTACCCTGCACCATGGTGCGCTGTATGTGAAATACGTCACACACGTGGCAGTGGGGCACTAAGGGGTGCAAGAAATGTGGCGATGCACTGGGTGCAGCACCACTTTTCTTAAATCTGCCCCAATATGTTGTATAAATGTTAAAAATACATGGTTGTGAAATGTGTTGATGTCACTGTAGGTTCTTGTGTTGTAAATGGACTCTTGCTCCTCTGCGAGACTTCTGGTTTAGGGATGACTGCACTTTTGTTTGTAGGCAACTGAGTCACTCCTGCAGCAAGTAGGAACTGTCTGCCCAACCCTCCCAGCCCACAAGCAGTACCTCACCATAACTCAGACACCAAATACGATTTCTGGCAGCCTTAAAGCATTGACTCTAGATTAGACCTCTCAGGGAAGTTGTGGTGGAACGGAAGCTACCCTTTTCTCTCATTAGCAACAAGTCTCATTTACACATAGGCAATGAAGAAGATGCAGGAGAGTTTTCAAAAGGTTTATTGAAAAGACTGCAACCTACAGTAAAATGCATGAATTGCAATGATTAGGATAATGCTCAATAATAAAAGCATAAATGTGAAGATGACAGCTGTGAACATGAAAACCCCACCATATTGCAATAAACATAAGATATGCAATTCCTAGCGAAGAAAGCTCAATCTCTACACTAACGAGAGTTGGTGTGATAAACCTAATCTGCCAGTACCATGTCGATGAGAAGTGCCCCCAAATCTCGTTATCTTGGAATGAGGTCTCTAGGTCAGACCCGTGGTGACACAAAGGCTGAGCTCTGCAGCAAGGTGATGTGCAGCATGGATGGCATCTGGAAGGAACCCCTCTCATGACCTTGTCAGTGTGAGGTCTATTTATACAGATCATGTAGGATTCCTGATGCAGGTATGTTCCTAAACAACTGATAATGTGACAATCACTGTATCACTGATAGTGACACTGATAATGATGTTTCCTCAAAATGGCACTGATAATAAAAATCAAAACATTTCTTAAAAATATAAGCAATGATAAAAGCCAAAAGGAATAATAAAATTAATGAAATAAAACAGAATATACTAAGTAGGTAAAAGGTCAGTAGCTGACAGGGGCAACAGGCCTGCAACTCAAAGGCTAAGCTGACTCCTTTGTCCCAGTGGGGAATTAAAATGGATTCGCCACACTTACACAAAAGATGCCAGTTTAAGACAGTGGTAAGCATTGCACTTTGGTGCAAAGACAAGGCAGCAACTTCTTGTAAGGAACTTGCACACGAAGCACACCTCTGAGTTCAAATTCTGCACAATGACATCTGACAAAGAGTAAACTGAGCAAAATACACTACTTCACCTAAATTGTACTTGCTAAGCATGAGAATATCAAGAGATATTTCACTTGCTATTGTTTGCACCTGCTTTTTCTTGGTGTTAGGATTTAATGCACAGCCTAGTCAGGGTTTTTTAGGTGATTGACTTTGTGTGAAATCCTTGGCCAGTTTAATTAATAAGTGGTTGATATTGCACAATTCGATACGTTTTTCACATTGTGGCTGAGTCAACTTTCAGCACAATGTAGATTTTGGTGACGAGGCCAACCCAAAGTAACGTTGGACTCAGACATTAAAACATTGTAATTTAGGGTCATAAACCTGGCCTTAGTGGGATCGACCTCGAAAACATTGCCCAGCTTTTATTTACAATGATTAGCCAAGTCTTACATGTGCCATTGAGTGCTACACACGAACCATATTACTGTAACTAATTAGTTTCCCCCTGTATGACGCGAAGATTTATTTTACATCTGGTGATGTTTTTGGTCCCCAGATCCGCCCTGTTCTCTTTAGATGGGTTCAAGATTAACCGCATTACCCGCAGTTTGTTTATTTCTGTTTTTATTTCACTTAAATCGATCGTAGTTGAATTGATACTTTAAAATCAATGCAACGCCTAATCCCAGCAGAGGAATTTACTGCCCAGTGCGCTCCAGGAAAACATTCCCTTCTTCAGGGATTATTATTCAAATACATCGCCAAAACATATTCACATTTAGAATTTTTGTTACAAAAACCATATATGTTTTTTTTTCTCCACCAACCGTTCTGTCTAGCCCACATAAACATTCAGGTGGTAGGACTGTATGGGTTATTTTGTATGAATCCAGGATTTGGGAACCGCGGTAAATCACCCGTGGGGGGCTTAGAGACTTGCACCGGGGCTCCCTGAGCCCCGAGGTGGATAGCTCAGACCTTCGGGCCACATTGGCTCCACCCTCGCGTTCTGAAGGAAAGCATTACTCCGTTGGGCCGAAAAAGCTATTTCGTATTTAAAAATGTACAACAAACATAGACGATAGAACATAAAGTCAAAAGAGCCGAAATGAGGTACTCACAATAAGGAGGTCGGCACACACACTCTGACAATCACTTGGCCTGCCGCCTGCACATTCCCAAACATCTCAGTTTACAAAATAAATACTTCAGCTTTTTGGCACACACGTAATCACATGCAAAGCTTTTGGCAGATTATTATATTCAAAAACGGAAAGTGCAGACATTAAGACGTGAGCGCTGGATGAAAACTGCTGTAAGCCGTTATTTGGACAATTTTCTTGCCAGTGAAGTGGTTGGAGCAATCAACCTGGAGTGGCATGACACAGGGAGATGTGCAGGTTGTGAACGCGGGTATTGACTTTCCCATCTCAATGGCAACATCCCATGGATTAATAAAAGATGCTATTTTAGTTTCGCATGTGGTTAGACTGAAAATGATAACTTTGTAAAATGATGTTTTCCTACGTTTTGGGCAATACATTCGTTTCTTATTCTATATGTTATCATCCGAGAAATGTTTTAAATACACACCTTTGCATCACATGGATGTCAGTCAACTGACAAAGCAACACAATGTACGTGAAAACAATTTGACTTGAATATCGGCTACCAAACTATCGTGAAGGTAAGTATATATAGGTGAGTATAGATTTACCATAAGTAACCCCGTATTAATAACCTTATTGTCATACTGTCGAATCGTAAGTGCTGTCCCCTCTCCCACATTCGTGAAAGGATGTTCACTACTCTGATGGGTGCCTTTTTTAACTACAACCACTGAAATTAGTAGGATGAGGGCACTGAACTGCAATGAAGATTGAAGGACTGTTATGCCGCTGCCAACTTTAGGGCAGGAACTTTGAATTGCCCCTCTATGACCTACTGTTTCCAGGATAAAGCCAGTGGTGCAACTTAAATGATGGCGCCCCCTAGAGAATGTGATGAGGGATCCCAGTGTCTCCCATATTGCACAGATATTCATTACTCTTCGCTTCATTGGGGGCCTCCTTAATGGGTGCCCCCACCCCTGCTCAGGAAAGCATAGTGGCATTACCAAGCTTTTACCTATTTTTTTAATTTAAGGTATGCAATGGCATGACTTAGAGGGTGAGGGAGTGCTCTCCAGAACAAGCAATCCTGGGGACCCCCACGCACCACAGGGTCTTCGGAGGACTTCATTATGCCCCTGGATATGGTCAGCTAGAGATGTGTTGCTACTCCGGTCCAATGGCTGCATTCTCTGCCTGAATGCAACTGAAACTAGAAAATGTTGATGGACAACCACATGAAGGCAGTTAATCTCTTGAGCTTACATAGAGGGATACACTTCCATCCTGGACCTCACTTGACATCCTCAATAGATCTTTGACAGTATGAGACTCCTCTAGTCCATGTTTTCCCTCCTTTTGCCCACTACTAGGAGCCATTAGACGTTGAAGAAGCAGAGGCTTAGTAAAAATTAACTTTGAAAAAGGATCTCTCCTCCAGAATATCCTACCTCAATATCAAGTTTTATATATATATATATATATATATATATATATATATATATATATATATATATATATATAGAGAGAGAGAGAGAGAGAGAGAGAGAGAGAGAGAGAGATATCCTAGTGGCATTTGCCACTAGTTAGTTATAGTTAGAACTTTTTTTTTTTACCATAGACAGAGTGTTTTTTATTGTGTCAATGACTTTGGCCCGCTTGACGAATTTTCATGACATTGGTGACTTCAACTCTTGTCTTGAAAGTTTTGGGGTGATCCATCAAGCGGTGGCCGAGAAAAAGGGGGTTCCAAAAACTTTTTCCTCATTCTAGGTCAATGGGACTCATCACAATTGTGAACATGACTACAGCCCAAACCACTGAACGGAATGACACCAAATTTGGCAGAAAGCTAGATCTTGGTCCCAAAAGCACACTTTTTGTGATTTGGTGTAAATCTGTTCAGTAGTTTCGGAGAAATAAGAGATTTAAAAATATAGCCATACAGGGACGCGGTTCCTCCTCAGATTTGACTGTCCCCATCCAGATATCTGATTGACTGTCAACACTTCAAGCAGGTAGTGTTGGCAGCCATCTTGGGACTCAGAAAACAAAGTGGAAAAAAAGAAAAAGGGCCAGGGTAGTTTCACCCGACCCCTTAGCACTGGTGCTGGAATCCTGCAGGGACCCAGCCAGGGCTAAAAGGCTTTTTTTTTTTTAAAAAGCAGACTTTTCTGAGATTTTTTTTTAAAAAAGGGAGGTCTGCCGCCCTTTTGTTTTATGTGACCCATGGGTGGTCCAGGTCCCAGGGGCATTCAGAAAGGAGGGGGGCATAGGGCCTCCTCTTTGTGCTTAAATTAGCCCTCAGGACCACCACCACCCTGGGGCAAAATAGTTTATTTGTGTGGGGGAGGGCCAACAGCCTTCCCCACAGCCACTGGGTCCACCACCTCCCTGGGGTGACACATAAAATATGTGGGGGGGGGCACGCAGCCCCTGTGGCCCTGGGACCACCACTTCTCAGGGGTTTGGACTTAATGATACGGGGGGCACGCGTCCCCCTCGGAGCCCTCGGGACTGCACCCTACATGGGGCATTCTTAAAATTCAATGTGGGCAGGCACGCCCCCCGCAGCCCCTGGGTCCACCACTCTCTCTCTCTCTCTTTCAATCTCTTTCTCCCACTCACACACCCACTCAGACCTTTACGCACCCACTGACAGACCCACTCAGACACTCATGCACCCACTCACAGAATCGCCTCACACCCTCATGCACCCACTCACAGCTGTACTTAGACCCTCACACACCCACTCACAGACCCACTAAAACCCTCATGCACCCACTCACAGACCCACACAGACACTGACACCACACCCACTCACAGACCCAATAAGACACTGATGCACCCACTCTTACAACCAGACAGACACTTTCACATCCAGATTCACCCTGTCACACCTATTCTCACACCCAGAGACACAGGCCGCAGCCAACTTCCGCTACACACGGCCCAAGGCCTTGCGCAGTGGGTGTGGTTAGGGGGTTTGGGTGCAGAATCTGGTCACATGCCAGGCCCTGCGGCCAACCCGCTGCCATGCACGACCAAAGGCCGTGTGCATCATAGGCCTGGGTGGTTATAGGGAAGGTGTTGGCCCCACAGCCACACCTAGCAGTGCACAGCCAAAGGCCTTGCGCAGCGTGGGGTTGGGTTGTTATAGGGGTTGGCTGCCAGGCCTGTTTGCAGGCCCAGCCCTGCGGCACACCACCACTGCGGATGGCCAAAGGCCGTTCGCATCAGTGGTTGGATAACGTATAGTAATAAAGATGATTTCAGCAGTGTGTGGCAGTTCTTGAAGACAGATAGTAAAAATGCTCTTTAGGTGACATTGCAATCCCACTTGGGAAAGATTTGAACATTGTGAGGTGACGGAAGAGTATTATTTATTGTGAAGGACTGCAATAGAGATTTAAAAATGCCGGTTTGGATTTTTGAATTTTAAATAGCACAGTGACTGGATAAACATTTCTATTTTAGAAGAGAAAGACTAACAATGGTATTTTTACTATGTTGATTTAATGCACATGTGCTGAGCATTTAAATTGATTACAACATGGCGTCTGTACAGTTGACAAGGCTAAATAAACCTAAAACGTGTCCTGAGGGGAAAAAAAAAAACAGGGAGCTGCTGGAGTGAAGTAAGAACATTTTTCTCTTGCCAGTGTGCTGTTTTTGTTTACTTGACAGGAAAAAGTGCTTTATATACATATATATACATATCAAGAGATAGATAGATAGATAGATAGATAGATAGATAGATAGATAGATAGATAGATAAATAGATAGATAGATAGATCGGGTATGGAATTATTATTCTTACTCACAGCTGATATGTATGCGTGTGGTGTTAAGAATAGTAAATCCATACTTAGCTAAATTCTTTTAACTCAATGACATTGCGGTACTCAATATTGTGCACAATATTGAAGGTGATTATTTTGCTGCCTTCATCTTTTTATCTGTGTAATCATTTGCTTTTTGTAAACAAAGGAAAATCCCTCAAAAACAAAAATCCCTGATAGGTAATTTCCCTTTGTGTGGACAACAGGTATCATACTGTATCTAAGCCCAATCATATTTCACCAACTAGATTAGGTCTTGAGTGCACAATCACACCACTCTGGGAAAGTCAACTTTAATCACTTGCACCAAACCAAGAGCATCAAAGGTAAGTGAATATGTCCTGAAAAAAAATGCAGGTGTCAAGAATAGCAGAAATAGTTTACCATACATGAGCCCAAGCTGCACTGACGAGCAAGAGTACTCTGTTCATATAGGAACTGAGCTTGGTCAATATTTCTGTACAGCTAAAGCTTGAGGAAGGCTTCTTAATTATTTTGGAGAAAAGAAAAGGTGCCATCCAAAGAGGGGTGATAAGGTTCTGGGCTGCATACATACAGCTAATGTAACTCCCGCTTGGGCAGTCAAGAAATAGGGCCTCATTACGAGGCTGGTGGTCTTAAGACCGCCAGCCTCATGGTGGTGGTCAGGACCGCCACTATTGTGGACGTCTGACCAACACATTAAGACCCTGGCGGTTAGACCGCCAGCTCTGCTGGGATGCATGATCCTGATGGCCTGGTGGTGCGTAGATCTCAATCAGCCCTGCTGATTATGGCAACATGTGCAAGGGGCCACAGGGGTCCCCTGCACTGCTGATGCACTTGGCATGGGCAGTGCAGGGCTTCCCCCGCTCAGCACCATTGCAATGTCCAATGTCTGCTGTGCAGACAGTGAACATGGCAAGGGTGCTGGTGCACCTTGCAAGCGACAGCATTGCTGCCGGCTCGATAATGAGCCAGAGACAATGCTGCTGCCTGTTTCCCGCTAAGCTCACAGGGACTCCAACATTTTCCTCATTGTTACTTAGGGCCTGATTAGGAGTTTGGCGGATGGGATGACCCATTTGCTGAACGTCCGATGGGGTGGTTGCCGCCTTATTGGCAACCTCCCAGCTGGGGTGATTGTGAGTTTTCCGCTGGGCTGACAGGTGGAAACCAAGATTTCAGCCCATCAGCCCAGCTGGAAAGTGGTGGCAGCATTGTCTCCGGCATGTAAATGAGTCGGCTCTGCCGGGATCCACAGCAGACAGTGATCCTTTCGAGGGTGCATGGGCAGTGCAGGAGCCTCCCCGTGGCCCCCTGCCTCCATTCTCCTCCAGCGTTTTCATGGTGGTGAAACTGCCATGAAAAGGCTGGTGGAGATGCAGATGGTAACCAACAGGACGGCACTGACTTCATTTCCGCCCTGGCTGATTCCAACCTGTACCACTGTCAGTCTGTCATGATTGAAGATCCTAGGGGGACGGCGGTACGTCGGCGGGACTGCCACATTCATAATCAGGCCCTCAGAAACATTGGGATAAGTATTGTGTGCTAGAGGGGTCACATTTACTATTCCCAATCACTGTAAAGTAAGCAACACTGTTGAAACCATAGGACTCTGAAAAGGTAGATTTACCTTTCTCATTCCAAACTGACATCAGGAATCTGTTCACTCTGTGAGATGTGGGGTTACATTTACTATTCCCACTCCAAAGTAAGCTATACTGTGAAAAATGTTGGAATCTAGTGGATCAAACTTACATTTTCCACTAGAAACTAAAAATCATTTAACAAAAAAGAAACACATTTACCTAAGTAACTATAAATTAAAAACAGTAAAAATATTAGAAATGTATTACATTTAAAACATAAAAATGTCACAAATAATATCTAAAAAATAAAATAATTTTTTTAAATATAAACATAAAAAATCACATGCACACAATAATATCTGACATATACATTTAAAATAACACTTTTTCAGTATTCACAAAACTGCATTTTAATAGTGTGTTTATAAGTGCAGAGACTTTGTAGGTGGAGAACTCCACACATAAAAATACAAGACAGGGTTATTCTTTTTAGGAGCAAAGTTCTCCTCCCTGACTGCAGAGTCTACAGACTTGTAAACTTACCATTAAATGCAGGTTTGCGAATCCTTAAAAAGCGTAAATGTACACAAATGTATATGTTTACCTTTGTGAATCAAGCCCTTAATGTTTAACGTGGGTAGTGCGGGTGTCGGCCACAGGCCGACGCCCACACTGCCTCCCTGGTGCAGGTCATGACCAGTGGCCGACACCAGGTAGGGGGTTAAAAAATCCTCTGGGGCAATGCACCGGAGGATTTATTTTTATTTAATTTGTTTAATTCTGGGAGACGTGGTACAACTTCTGCGTCTCCCACCACCCCCTCCCACACCTCTGTGATGCATCACATCTTTCCCCACCAGAGCAGGGGAGGAGCAGGTAAGAATCCTCTCCCTACTCCAGTGGGGAAAAAAGGCCAAAACTGCCTCCCCAGATGAAAGGGAGGCATTGATGGAAAGGAGATGCCTTCCTGGCACCGCTGCGATCTGTGATCCATGGCCAGGAAACACCCCTAGGCACCAGGGATCTTCTTTCTTTGGGGGGGTTGGCCCCTGTGTAAATGGGCCAGCCCCCCCCTGTGGGGGCACACATAAAAAAAGATTGGTGTTGTTTTAGGGGGCGATCTTGCCCCCCCAAGATATAAAAAAAAGTATGTAAAAAAAATGGCTAGGTCCGCCCTCCGAACACGGGCCGACCCCTGGGGCTACAAATTATTGTTTTACCTGGGGGGGGCGATCGCCCCCACCCCCGAGGGAATATTACAAAAAAATAGAAATGCGTTTGTTGTTTACCATCCGACAACCACAGGAAGACTCATGACTTTCCTAGATTTCCCGTTGGCTGTAATTGGAAGCCTCACTGCTGTTACAGAAGCAGCAGCAGCCTCCACCTCATATATTCTGGAGGATGTGGCAAGGCTGCAGGAGCGACACTTTGCTGATCACATTCCTAAAACACCCAAAAAGGATCGTCCATGTCATCGCTATAAAGTGTGCTTGAAGCATGGAAAGCGGCAGGAGAGTCGGTATTACTGTCCCCTGTGCCCATCACAACCAGGCCTCTCTGACTTACTTGCTTTATGTTGTATCATACTGAAGCAAAGTTCTGGGAAATCGACTGAGGTGGAGCTGTCATTGGGTAATTCTTTTAGTGGCAGTGCAGGTATACCGAATGTCAATAGACCACTGCTTCGTTAGGCAGGGAGCCACAGAATTTTACTTCATCTACTTCAGGAAATCATGGACTTCTTATGGCCTGCTTGAGACCTAAATCCACTGTCAGAGCGTGGTAGGTGTTCTGTTCAATTAATGTGCATTATACTCCCCATACTGAATATACTAGTGGACAGAACATATGCCACATTGTCACGGAGTACCCTGTGTGGCAGAATATTAAAAGCATGACTGAATTTTGAAGTGCTTGTTAGGTAACTTCTGTATACTACACAAGGACCACCATGATTGCCAACGAGAACCAGAGTAAGTGTAATAAGCCAAACAAATGTCCTCTCAGACATATTCACCAACATTTCTACTTGTCTGAAATTGTGCAAACTCAATTTGTAGCTTCACTTTCAAAGCAAAGGTAGAAGTATTGGTGAATGAGTCCCACAGGATATTTGGTTGACTTTTTACTTTAGAGAGCTTAGGATTTCTTCATCAGCATGTCTGCCTTAGTTTCAACAGTAGATATGCTCGTTCATTTTGAGGAATAGGCCTCCCAAGGCATACTTGGACACCCCCAACTTGCATCCACAAACTAGTATAGGTTCACTTGGAAATTATACAGGATTAGTCAGGACTCTGATGAGAACAGAGACATGCATGGGTAAGGAAAGCTTATGGTAGGTGTGCCTTCACAGGGATATTGCACAGGTAGAAGGCAGATAGTAAAGGTAGTACAGATGTACATCATCTACAGCTATGGATTCAAACCCATTTGGTGCCATCACAGCACTGAAGGACAATGAGATGTATAGGTCAGTGTTTGACCTGCTTTTCATGTTCATCCTCCATCAGAACTTAGTAGATGTTCAGTTTGCTGTATGATAAGTGCATTACAGTCACAGCACTGCACATAATATTGGCTGGGACATATGCTACAATCTCATGGACTCCCCTGTGTGCCAAACACTCCCTTTTTCATAACCTATGACCTTCTCTTTAGGGAACATCGCGAGAATTCCCCAGCATGTCTCCCTTAGTTTCAAAGGTAAATATACTCACGCAGTTCGAGGAACCGCTTTGTACGGCATACTCGGACACCCCCAACTTGCATCCACAAACTGGAAGGAGTTGGATTTAGCACAGTGAGTATGTTAAAGGTGCATGAAAAACATGTCTTCCTGAGCCTCAGGTGGCTGTCATGGGGGTCATTAGTAAAGGTTTGTTACGCATGCATTCGGTAATGTTAAGGAAGAAGGAGGCGGTTACTTGACAGGTGGTAAAATGTAGTCAAACGTATTCAGTTCTGTGGCGTGTAAATGTGATGGGCCCTTTTCTGGCAGCGGTAAGTTAATGTGAGTGCAGTGATTGGTTGGATTGGGCCTGTGGCCGGTGGTATGAAAGGGTTGTTTGTTGTGCGTGAATGGAATGTGAATGGACAATAAACAGGTTGGTGCCTGGACGTGGCTTTATGGCCCACCTTCAGAAGGCTTGGTTTCAATATTCAGATACTTTAATAAGTATTCATGCTTTGAAACCATCATTTCTGGAGGTGCTAAAACCAGCCAGTGTGAGTGGTGGGTTAACTTTAACAAACTAGTACCAGGGTAGTCCAAGAGTGCAGCACTTGCATGGCTCTCACCAGTTTTCTTTCACCCAGAATCCCCTTGAAATCATAAAATGTGCTTAAAAAAAACACATTTGCCTTGCATTTCAATGAGCAGAAGTCCAGGGATCTGTAGGCAGCCACAAATGTTCTACCACTCAGCCTTCCACTAAGTCTCCAGTGAAAAACTGCCTCACTTTAGTGAGTGGACAAGTGACCACAACAGGGAAGTACCCAAAACGGATTGTGGAAACATCAAAATTACCTACCACAAAACAGCCTAGTTTTGTAAGATTGGTCCTGGGCTCGGCAGCCATATAGGGAAACCTACCAAACCCAGACATTTCTGAAAACTAGACACCCAAGGTAGTCCACGGAAGTGTGGCGTGTTTGGATTTCACACAGTTTTCTTACCCAGAATACCCTGCAAATGTGAAACGTTAATTAATCCCTAGGGTGCCCAGGACGAGCTGGTCTCGCCCTCGGCAACAGTTGCCCGGTGCCGAGGACGAGGCCAGCTCGTCCTTCTATGGGCCACCGGGGGGAGCGCTAGCGCTCCCCCAGATGGCCAAACACCCCCCTCCCCTGGGCAGAGATGAAAGGGGAATCGCTTCCCCTTCCACCCCTGCCCCCGCCCCCCCCATGGCGTCTGGTGACGTCAGTGCGCTAATGCGCGCTGACCTCCTCAGAGGCCTTCCCCTCAGCTTCCAGCGCAGATCGAAGGAGAAATGCAAAAGCATTTCTCCTCCAATCACGTGGAGGGGACAGAGAGGCAAGGGTCGCTCCCCTGGGGGGGCAAATTTGTTTTAGGCCATTTCTGCCCACCTTGGGGGCAGATCATCCTATTTTTATTAGGCCAATATGCCCCCAAGAGGGGCAGAAACCACTAGACACCAGGGATTTTTATTGTTTTGCGTCAATTTCACGCAAGGGGACCAACCCCTTAGGCAAGGGTCATTCCCCTGGGGGGACATTTATTTTGGGCCATTTCTGCCCCGTTGGAGGCAGGTCGGACTATTTTTATTAGGCCGATCTGCCCCCAAGGGGGGCAGAAACTACGAGAAACCAGGGATTTTTTTTGCGCCAAATTCACGCAAGGGGAGTGACCCCTTAGGCAAGGGTCGCTCACCTTTGGGGGCAAATTTATTTTAGGCCAGTTGTGCTCCCTATGGGGGCAGATCTGCCTATTTCTATTAGGCCGATCTGCCCACAGGGGGGCAGAAACCACTTAGGCACCAGGGATTGGTGTGTGTATGTGTGTGTTTTGTTTGGAGAGGCAGTCCCTTGGGCAAGGGTCGCTCCCCATGGGAGCACATTACTGTTGGCCAGATCTGCCCCTACAGGGCAGATCGGCCTAATTTTGGAAGGCCTATCTGTCCCCAAGGGGGGCAGAAAGCCCACCAGAGACCAGGGAAGATTTTTTTTCTCCAAAATAAGAGGGTGGGGGTATGGTCATACTCCCACCCCAAATAAATGGGGCCAAAGTTGTTCTGACCACCATGGGCAGATGGGGCAATTACCCCCAATCCACACCCGGGGGGGGGGGCAGAAAGTCCACTAAATGCCAGGGAATTAAAAAAAAAAAGTGTGGTGGTGGCTCTACCAACCTGTATAGGCATGGTTATGCCCCCACCCCAACTGAAGGGGGTAACAGTCTTTCAGCTCCCCTCCCGCACAATAAAATATCTTATCACACGGCAAGCAAGTGGACTTTTGATTATTTGGGGTTTTGGTTTTACATTTGGGCCGTGAGAGCTTGGCTAACTCTCAAAATCGTCCCACTTAGAATGGTGAGGGCTGCACTTTTTGGACTTTGGGATGCTGCCATGTAGAAAAATCCACAAGACCTGGACACATCTGAAAACTAAACATCTGGGTGATTCCAGGGTGGTGTGCTTCACATGCAGCCCGCTCCATTTTCTTACCCACAATGCCCTGCAAACCTCCAACTTTGCTGGAAATCAAAAAAATTTCACCATTTTTGTGATGGAACCTTCCAGAATCTGCAGGAATCCACAAAATTCCTACCACCCAGCATTGTCTCATCTATACCACTAAAAATTCAGCTGCACTTGTCAGCCTAAAAATGTTTTTATTCAAACTGCCCTTTTGGACCCACTTTGGTTCCCTCTCAATTTTGACAGGTTTTTGGCTCTTGCCTGTTACAAGCACTTGGCCCACCTACACAAGTGAGGTATCATTTGTACTGGGAGACTGAAGGGAACGTTGGGTGGCAGGAAATTTGTCCCGGTTTGGTGATCCCACACAGAAATGTTGGAAAAATGTGATTATTTTAGCAAAATTTGAGGTTTTCTGAGGATTCTGGGTAAGAAAACATTTGGGCATCCACGCAAGTCACACCTCCCTGGACTCCCTCGGGTGTCTAGTTTTCAGAAATGTCTGGGTTCGGTAGGTTTCCCTAGATGGCTGCTGAGCCCAGGACCAAAAACGCAGGTGCCCCCCGCAAAAACAGGTAGTTTTGTATTTGATCATTTTGATGTGTCCAGATAGTGTTTTGGGGCATTTCCTGTTGCGAGCACAAGGCCTACCCACACAAGTGAGGTACCATTTTTATTGGGAGACTTGGGGGAACGCTGGGTGGAAGGAAATCTGTGGCTCCTCTCAGATTCCAGAACTTTCTGTCACCGAAATGTGAGGAAAAAGTGTTTGTGTTTTTTTAGCCAAATTTTGAGGTTTGCAAAGGATTCTGGGTAACAGAACGTGGTGAGAGCCTAAAAGTCACCCCATCTTGGATTCCTCTAGGTCTCTAGTTTTCAAAAATGCACAGGTTTGGTAGGTTTTCCTAGGTGCCGACTGAACTAGAGGCCAAAATCCACAGGTAGGCACTATGCAAGAAACACCTCTGTTTTCTTTGGAAAAATGTGATGTGTCCACGTTGTGTTTTGGGGGCATTTCCAGTCACAGACACTAGGCCTACCCACACAAGTGAGGTTTTATTTTTATCGGAAAACTTGGGGGAACGCTAGGGGGGAGGAAATTTGAGGCTCCTCTCAGATTCCAGAACTTTCTGTCACCGAAATGTGAGGAAAAAGTGTTTTTTTTTAGCCAAATTTTGAGGTTTGCAAAGGATTCTGGGTAACAGAACCTGGTGCAAGCCCCACAAGTCACCCCATCTTGGATTCCTCTTGATCTCTAGTTTTCAAAAATGCACAGGTTTGTAGGTTTCCCTAGGTCCTGACTGAGCTAGAGGCCAAAATCCACAGGTAGGCACTTTGCAAAAAACCTCTGTTTTCTTTGGGAAAATGTGATGTGTCCTCGTTGTGTTTTGGGGCATTTCCTGTTGCAGGCGCTAGGCCTACCCACACAAGTGAGGTACCATTTTTATCAGGAGACTTGGGGGAACATAGAATAGCAAAACAAGTGTTATTGCCCCTTGTCTTTCTCTACATTTTATCCTTCCAAATATAAGACAGTGTGTAAAAAAGACGTCTATTTGAGAAATGCCCTGTAATTCACATGCTAGTATGGGCACCCCGGAATTCAGAGATGTGCAAATAACCACTGCTTCTCAACACCTTATCTTGTGCCCATTTTGGAAATACAAAGGTTTTCTTGATACCTATTTTTCACTCTTTATATTTCAGCAAATGAATTGCTGTATACCCGGTATAGAATGAAAACCCACTGCAAGGTGCAGCTCATTTATTGGCTTTGGGTACCTAGGGTTCTTGATGAACCTACAAGCCCTATATATCCCTGCAACCAGAAGAGTCCAGCAGACGTAAAAGTATATTGCTTTCAAAAATCTGATATCGCAGGAAAAAGTTACAGAGTAAAATGTGGAGAAAATTGCTGTTTTTTTCACCTCAATGTCAATATTTTTTTTATTTCAGTTGTTATTTTCTGTAGGAAACCTTGTAGGATCTACACAAATGACCCCTTGCTGAATTCCGAATTTTGTTTATTTTTCAAAATTATTTAGCCTTCCGGGATCCAGCATTGGTTTCACACCCATTTCTGTCACTAACTGGAAGGAGGCTGAAAGCACAAAAAATAGTAAAAATGGGGTATGTCCCAGTAAAATGCCAGAATTGTGTTGAAAAATGTGGTTTTCTGATTCAAAACTGCCTGTTCCTGAAAGCTGAGAAGCTGGTGATTTTAGCACCACAAACCCTTTGTTGATGCCATTTTCAGGGAAAAAACCACTAGCCTTGTGTTTCCCATTGTTTTGAAAAAAACAAAGCTTTTGCTGTATATTGGCTATTTTCTTGATCTCCTCTAGGGGAACCCACAAACTCTGGGTACCTTTAGAATCCCTAGGATGTTGAAAAACAAGGATGCAAATTTGGCGTGGATAGCTTATGTGGACAAAAAGTTATGAAGGCCTAAGCGCGAACTACCCCAAATAGCCAAAAAAGGGCTCAGCACTAGGGTGGGGGGGTGGGGGGGGGGGAGTCCCAGCAGCTAAAAGGGTAATTTGAAACAAATTAAAAATGTTTTTTAAAGTAAAAAATATTATCCAAAATAATTTTGCCAAACAAAACAAATAATATTTTTAACTTGAACCATTAAAATAAATGTACAACATTTTTAACAAATGAAATATAGAGTAAATAGAAAAAAAGTATAAATTTGAAAGAAACTACACACCCAAATCCACTATGAAACCTGCCAATGCAAAAGATAAACTAAAATACACATTCCAGTCTTGAAAAATACAAAAACAGTATAAAAAATGAATTAACATCAAATATAATAAAATCTTATTTTAAAATACTTCCCTCGCAAAACCCCAATAAAACCTAATATCCTGAAAAATAAATTTAAAGCAAAACTATTCTTAACATTTTAAAAACTAAAATCTTTTAATAAAGAAAACATGTAATAAAAACATTAATATTTAAAAACTGCCCATCCAAAACCTCTATAAAGTCCCACAACCAAAAAACATCAATTGATAAATTAATGAAAGTAAAAATATTAAAGTAGAATATATTTTAAAAACCCTTGGTCATTCACAACAGCAACATTTTCTGACAGTTACCTATTGCACAGTTGGTTTCTTGTTATTTTGATGACGTGAATACATGTTACTTTTCACAAAGTTACACTTTTCACAAAATCATACTGGGCACTGCATGTATATCTTGGGAAATGTATCACAAACGTAGTCACTCTTAGCTTCAACGCATCACAAAACACCCCCTTAATAATACAGAATGCAAGCATTGTAGATTGTGTGATGCGTTCTGTAGGATACTAAAGTGTAAGAAATATTTTATGTCTTTGCTGAAGGTGATGTTAGTTATACCTTCTCTACTAGTCACCAAAGCCCCTTTTGATGTCTAAAAATACACCCTTAAAAGTGGTACCATATGGCACTTTCAAGCGGACGAGCCAGCACTGAGCACACTTTTGTTATAACCTAGTTGTGCTTCGTATGTCATGCTCATATGCAGCACTCCACTGCTCTGTAGATGTAGTATGCAAGTTTACTTTAGTTTTTTGTTAAGGACACAACATTACGATGTAAGCAAACCCTACTTGTTATCCCTGAACAATGGTCCCATCCAAGTTTCCGGGGTGGGCATAATACAGAAGTCAGTGTTTGACCAGCTAGTAGTTTGCAACTCTGCTGCTACTTTGGTTGCTACATCATAATGGTTGGGCAGTGTTGAATCAAGATGAATGACAGGCTATGACACCATCCTCACATACCATCCTGAAACATGATTATTGCATTGCCATGATATCACATGTTAACTTGCAAGTCTTGCCACAATATGCAACCACCAACACATCATTCATTCACTCACTCATTCATTCACACATTTAATGTTATGACTACATATACACATACCAGTCACATACTGACACCCCACATGTAGTGTACAGAGCAAAAAGTACAACTAATGTAGGTGTACATATGCACACCTTCATAAACTTAGCAATGTATTTCTAAATGGCCTCAAACATTAAATGCATTTCAAATTTCACTAGGTATACTTTCAACCCCATAAATAGGTTACCCATTTACTTTATTATCAAGCTTTTTAATGTGCTTATGTATCAGATTTCTAAACTAGTAGGGTAAAGAACTCCACAGCACAGAGAGAGAACTCTGCAGTCCGGGCAATGTTTTTTGCCGCCTGTCACAAATAGGATATGATGTACTGAAACAGGATGAAGGCCATTCCTGTCACATCCAAAGACAACTAAATAATCCAGCTCCATCCTGCTGCTTCCTTTACTGCAGTTATTTCCAAAATGGCTGAGGATTGAGAACAGAGGATAAAGATGAATGGGGAGGAGTTAACTAGAAGTGCAACAGCTCTATGTGGACCTGATCCAAACTGAGCAATTCAGAATGGACTGAGATCTGGCAGGTCATTACCATGCACCAGTGCCATGGGTGTCCATATAGGGAGACTCCTAGGGTGCCACAAGTGCTGAGAGGACCTCCAGCACTTGTCAAAATTTAAGGCGCTCCCAGCCTCACAGGCACATGCTACAGGCTCTCCCCACTATACTGGAGTTCATGAGAAAATGCATGGCTAACCCTCCATGCTCAGCTGGAGGCACAGGAGCAGAAGCAAGGTGGTAAGTCATAGAAAATTAAATAAGTTACAATTTTATCTTTACTTTCAAAGTTTTATAGTGTAATCTCATGTTTATTTTGTTTTGCCAATGTTGTATTTTTGTCAAGTAAAAATTGACTTTCAATGATTGAAATGAATTAATATATTTGCCCTACAAGTATTTTCAATGCTACACCCACATCTTAAACAATGGGTTAGACATGGGTTAGACATGCTTTTAACATGTTTTAATTTATTTCCAAAATTACAGACATAATATAGTTATTGATGGTGTAATACATGACATGTACTGTTAAAAGTAAAATCAATCACATGTACACATTATGCAGATTTAAACTCTATAAACAATGCACATTTTCATCCACTTAATCATTTAATTGTCCTTTTTCCCCACCATGAATGTTAAAGTGACAGTTTTTTAGCCATTGTAGGCATCCCAGATGCTTTGTGAACATTTCTGTTTATATACAATTCAAATACATATAAGTAAGGTATGTGAACAATTGGTGTAATTGTTTTGTATCTTTGGTAACTTTGCTTCCTCCACCTCCCTGGGGCACTACACGTTGGAGGGGGGGCATGGGACATAGCTATTTGCTGTGGTTTGCTGGCAGCTTTGACAGCTGCCCCCAAGTCACAGCAAACACTCTGCTCTGATGAAGGAAGAGCTGTAAATCGCTCTCCCTTCATCGAAGCAGACGTTTCCTCTGTGAGCCTGCCCACGGAGAGCAGGAAGGCACACAGAGGAAACTGCTCTCACAGAGAGGAAGCTGCAATAACAGCCCCCTCTCTGTGACAGCAATGCTGGCTTCCACAGGAGGTGGGGAGGAGCTGTGACTGTAAGGGCATTAAAGCCCCCCTCCACCCCAGTCCCCAACATTGTGACTGGGTGCCCTGTGGAGCACCCAGGTAACATGACCCGGCCCCACGGGATGGGGTCCCCGGGGCCAAGATCGACCCTGGTGAGGTGGGCCACACGGCCCCCCTTCCAAAAAACAACAACAACAAAAAATAAATAATTAGGTTGGGTCCTGCGGGATGAAGTCACCCTTGGGAAGGGGGCAGCGTGGCCCTACTCTCCCCCCCCCCCACAAAAATAAATAATTAGGCTGGGTCCCAGGGCTGGGATCCTCCCAAAAACTATAATGTTTCGGCTAGGCCCTGTTGGATTGGGTCCCCAGGGATGAGATCTGCCTTGGGGGGGCACGCAGACCCCCCTTCCCTTAAAAAAATTAAATATTTATGATTGGCCCTAGGGGGTGGGGCTCCTGGGGCTAATATTGGCCTGAAGAGGGGGAGCAATGCAGCCCCCTCTAAAAAAATATATATATATTTACACTGGGCCCCAGTGGATGGGGTCACCAGGGCTGATATTGGCCTGAGGAGGGGGAACCATGCAGGGTTGGTTTGTTATAGAGAGTGGCCACAGGCAGTGGGCAAGACCAGGCTCTCTAGCCAACCCCTGCTGTGCATGGGCGAAGGCCAGACTCAGTGCGTGGTTATAGTGGTTGGCCGCAGGGACTGGCTGCAGTCCATGTATCGTAGACGACCCCCACTGTGCACGGCTAAAGACCATGCACAGCGTGGAATTGGGTGCCAACCCTAGCTGTGCACAGCCAAAGTCAGTGCATCGCATTAGTTGTTTTAATGTATAGTAATGAAAATTAGTCTAGATTAAAAAAAACATAGAAATTCATTGAAAAAAAAACAAAGGATACTGGCACGTTATAGTTAGGAAATAGAATTGTAGAAAAACAAAGAAATGTACTAAAAAAAACAAAGGTTATAGGGACGTTATAGTTAGGCTCACATTTTAAAAGAGCAAAACCATTGAATTTCACCTGTTAGAGTTACCTCAAGTAACTATAACTCACCCTCGCCATTGACTGCTAATTACCCCACAAATTACGGCACTCGTGACATTCTTGATACTATAACTGAAAATATCAATGTAATATTTGCAGTAACTTTTTAGATGAAAAAACTGTGCATGGCGATATCCATTTCCCCTCAGAGAAGATACCTGGTTGGGCTGTCTGGTGGCCTGGCATTACCGGTGCATGTGGCAGACCTCAGCTACCATTCAAAATACGCAAACAACTGTCGTCCTCACAATCCATGAAAACAAAATGCAGCACAACCAGCTAGGTTGTAACATCCTTTAATACTGCTCAGTACTTATGTGTTTTGGCTTTACAAAAGCCTAATTCAAAAAGTGCTTTTTAAAGTCCCTGGCTCCATTATTTCATTATTGTCTATGGGAGGTTGTTGCAGTTTCAGTGATTGGACATGTGTGGTGCTGGACTTACTCCAGGTCTCAGATGGAGTATGGTTACTACAGTTTTGGGGGCCTTATTGACTGTATTAACTTTAGAAGTATAGTTTGTGATTAGCAATGTGCTTTTTCTTGTGGTTGGGTACATATTCCTCCTTAAACTATTCCCTAGCCCTCGCTTAACCAATTTGTATTCCTTCCTGATTCCCTTTGACTTAGTAGTAAGTATTCCCAATTTTCTAGCTTTACTACTAAAGTGTAGGTCTACATGTGTAGAGATCGCCACATGCGGTCTGGAGACGGGGTAGTAGAGGCAGAGGAAGAGACCTCAACAATTAGGTATGTGTACAGTATTTCGCAGTATTTGAGTTGTATTATTGCAGTTTGTGAATAGGCCCATAAAAACATATTTACATTGTACTACCTGAAGTCTAGAGCCAGAAATATGCTGTTGGATAGCCCAATAATTTATCTACATGATTGTTTTTTATTTCCATCACCACAGCAAAGCTGAATCTGACATTCGTTCATTCATTTAGGACGAAGGTCTACACACTACAGTCCTGATTCACAAAGGTAAATCTATGGGGGGAAATGTCCCTACAAGTAAATTTATGTCTATGCTTAGCCATAAATCAGCAATTTCAGGTCAGGTCTATGTCAAAATGCAAACTATCAACTCCAGGCTGGGATTTAGACCTTGCAGTAGTTTATATGTTTTTGTATAGATATATGGAATCTCCAATATTGTGAGACAATTTTTAACAATAATTTAATGTTTGTTTTTTATTCTTCATTTGTTTAATATTTTTACAACATAATGTTTGGTGGTGTGTGCACTGTCTAACATTAGTTGTATTCTTTTAACTTTTTATCATTTTGTAAATGTTTTTGCAGTGCAAATTGTATGATCTCTGCAATGTCTAAAGTTATATGTATTTTTCCTCTTGTTTCCTTTAATTTAATTTGGGTGTTGAGCTTTGTGCTGGTATTCCCTTCCTCCACTGATTTCTGTGTGATTCTCCTGCAGTACCTCTGAGTGGCCATGCATGGCGTGAGACTTCCTCCTAGGCTTGACTAGAGTGTATGTGAGCCTGCTTAGTCTGTAGTACTAGCAGAATATATATATGGGTGTTACCTTTACTGAATTGAAACAGACATACCCTTTTGTAAAACCTTTTTGTTTTTGCATGCCCCTCTAATTTTCCTATCCCTCTTCACACTTTGTACTAGATATTCTTCAATTCACAGTCACCTCCATTGCCATTCTCTCACTTACACCTGAAATATAGTCCTACATATGCACAATTCTCTGACCTTATTGTGAAAAACTCCAAACCTGACCGATAAGACTGGCGTAGTCATAGATCTACACTCATGCCTATGTGAATTGTATTTGTGAGTAAATAGGGTATTACAGGAGTACTACTTCATGTACCTGATTGCTTTTTGGGCCAATCCCTAAGAGAGTTGTGGCCTGAGGTATATAAAGAGTTAATTGTGATGTTGTAAATCAGACAATATGCAATGGTCAAAGATGACTTATTCAAGTACAAATGCCTTGCACAAACCAATGAAAAATGAGTGGTGCAGCCACAAAACTTGTGTCTCACATGATTTTTGTACACGAGAAATGCCTGCATGTACAATTTTCCCATCGAAAACTGGCATTGTATATTTATTGTAATATTTGTAGTTTACAGTCATATTACATTAATTTTACAAAAAAATAATGTTGCAGTTTCACCTGTCCCACTCTAAGGCTAGGCTGCACCCCCCCAGCGATGACCCCAAGCAGTAAGAATTCAAAGCACCTCTTTGTTGCATCGATTCTTTTTAAATGCTCTGAAGCCAGCCCCGTCTGCTGGCGTTTGTTTCCTGTTTCCATTACTCCTGCTGCTGCTCCCTGACAGGTTCTGAAAGCTTCCAGCCTGAGGCTGCTCCCACATACTGTGAATGGAGCATCTTTCCTGCAGGACTGTCTTTGCTACTGGCACATCTTCTGCTGCCTCATTCAACAACAAATTATTCTACCTTCCTGGTTTTAATGCATTCTCTTGCATTCTGGTCATCCTGTTTTATTTCGAATATCCAGTTCTGTTTCTGTTGATCAACTTTCCCTCTTATGATCCTGTCCTATGCTTTTTATCCTTTTCATGTGCCTTAGTTTTAAATTCCCTGTCCTCTTTATTTCCCATAGTACGGTCCAGTTTATCAGCCCTATACCTCTTCATTGTAAATGTGCCTCATGCATCCTTGCTTCTGTTACTCATTTGGCTATTTCTGGAAAAAACCTTCATTTTAAATTATTATTCCCTTACCCTTTCAGGACAATGATGACTTTTCTTCAGCTTCATCAGCATCTGCAACTGAAACAGTTTCAAAGACACATAAGCTGTACCAATGGCTGAAAGATAAGTATTTGATTTATCCATTGAATTGAATTTCTCACACTGCTTGCCTTTTTGTTAGGGATTGGTTTTGGGACTGTTTTCTTTCTCCTGATAAATGGTCATTATTTTCCTGAACGCTCTTCTGTCAAGCCAGTGGATGAAGTTTTAACTCCATATCTTTCCTCACTTAAGGTCCAAAGAGGCTTGTCCCTGGTGAACGTTTCAGCAGTACCAATTCCAGAAGGGATTGTTTGGGATATGGTTCCCTTTGATATATACAGGCCTACTGAGGTTATACAAATTTCATATGTTTTCAAAATGTCAATGACTGATGTAATTACACCTGGTGTTGTTTGTGATGACTGGGATGTTCAAACAGTTGATTCAACACTTGCTCAGCTGCAAGATTACACAGTATTTGAAAGTGAAGATGTGTGCACAAAGAATTATGGGGAAATTTTCTTTTATAGTAATGGCCGACATTACTATCTGTCCCGAGCAACAAGACATAGATCATTTATTTAATTATACACAGTGGGAACATTGTCCAACACTTCCTGTTGGGAGCCTCAAGACATATACAGATAAATTTGCTTTTTTTTCTGGGTATGACACTACAAAAGCAGAGTCATATTACTTCAAATTACCATCTTCCAAAGAACAAAAGATTTTGCTAACTAACACAAAATTTATCTATTCAGGTTCCTTTGTTTCCTGACTTGCAGTTGAAGGATACGAATGTTGGAAGAACACTATTGATTTAAAGAGTGTTTGGGGAACACGAGTTTGGCAAATTCATGGCAGGGAAGTTTTATTTAGAGCATGCCTTATTCCTGTTCAAATGATCTTCTTATATGACACAATTCAACAGACATCCTGTCTTGGGTTAGCAAAAATAAAAGAACTGAATGCACCTAGTGTCCCCACACCAGCCAAATTCACCAAGTGGCAATACTTCCTAAATGTCATTGAGAAAGAAGTAGATGCAAAGCTTCAGGATGGTACCTATAATTCTTCACTTTCCAGTTCAGGCAGTTGGTTATTGTGGCCAATGACCACAAATGGGTTTCAGGCACATTTGGTTAATTCCTCAAGGGGTTTCAAAATTAGCAGGCCAGACCCTTGCTTTGTCTCAGGCCAACACTCGGGTATAGTTACCACATACAATGTGGGTAAACTGTGCCAAAAATGGTTACAGATGAACACCTTAGCAGTAGTAAAAGAACATCTTAATCTCCTTCTAGAGAAAATGGACTTGTAGGATTTCTTTCGAGGTCCCAGAAAGCCCCGCCCCAATCTTGAACGCTATATACAATGAGATATGGAAGCTTTCACAAATGGAGGTGGCTGCCTGTTTAACGCAGTTAGATAAAGACATTATGGAAAAGGCTTTGATGCAGACCCAGCCTTTTTGCCCCTACAGAGTCTGATCTAGAGACCTCATTCCAAAGTAAGGAGGGTTGGGGGACACTTCTCATGGACCTTGTCCTGGCAGGTTAGGTTTAACACAACTAGCTCTCGTTAGGTTAGAGATTGGGTTCTCCAAGCAAGGGTTTTAGGGCTATTTTACATTTCATGTCTATTGCAAGATGGTGGGGGACTTTGTATTCATGACTCTTATCTTTGAAATTCTGCTTCTTGCATTGTTCATTATCCTAATCATTGCAGCTCATGACTTTTACAATAGACTGCAGTCTTTTTCATAAACCTGTTAAAAACTTTCCTGCATCTCCTTTATTGTCTGTGTGTGACTGAGACTTATTATTAATGTGAGAAAAGGGTAACTTCCATTCCACCATGACTCCCCTGAGATGTCTCATTCTAGAGTCCATGCTAAGGCTGCCAGAAATCACCTTTTACTGTTTGGGTTTTTGATGAAGTACTGATTGTGAGGGGGGTGGGTTGGGCTGACAGTTGCGACTTGTTGTAAGATTGAACTAGTCACCTACAAGCAAAAGTGCTGTCATCCCTAAACCATCAGTCCTGCGTAGGAGCGAGAGTCCAACAACGACACCCTGTCCCCAAAAAGTCCAATGAAAAATTCAAAGTCCATCCCAAATCCTTCTCCACCCACAAGTCCCTCCCCCCAAAACAAAAACCTTTAAAAAAGTGCTTAAAAAAGGGCACTGTCAATATGGGTCAATAAGGGTCCAGAGATGGTCGAGGCTCTGCTCAAAGCTGGTGAGCCGGCTCTCCATCTGGTCCATCTGCTGCAGGATGCTGTAGCAATGCTCTGTTGGAATGGGAGGTTGCAGAAGCGGGTGCAGTCGGGGTCCCTGATGCTGGTGGTGGTTCAGGGGATGTACTGGCCAGGAGACTGTGGCTGGCGTGCTGCTCTGCTGGGTCCTGGGTGCGAGGAAGCTGTTTTGGCCTTTTTCTCCTCCACAATCACCAGGCACTGATATTCTGCCTGAATGTTCCCCAGTGTCTGTTGCTGCAGATGGGTCACTATCTCCTACCTGGTTGGTGGTGGTCATCATGCACGAGTAACTATATCAAGTAAAAGAAGAATTACAAAAGACAAATTGTAAACAATGTTCTGAGCAAACACTTCTTCAAATGATAGATAGTGGATGGCATCCTAGCACTACTTTGCTGGTCCACTAGGGACATTGGAATTTGATGTGAAGAAGAGAGTCACAGAGCCAATATTTTATTTGTCTACCTGCACATGCCTCACATAAAAAGCACTGAAAGTATGGTAGAAAAGAATTAACGCAGAAGACCAAATTAATACACTGATTTAATTTTCTTTTTCTTTTAAAGGCTTTTCTAGTAACTAAACAGACACATTTAGTGGAAAAATAAAACTAAATTACCACTAATTATGATGGGTAAGGCATTATGCACTATGGAGTACAAGTTGTTGTGCCTACTAATTGGAGGCATGCAAGCCAGCACATCAAGTATGTTGCTACAGTTTGCAGCTCGGGCAGCTGTAGCTGACAATTATCTATCTTTAATTGCAATGGCCCTGCTTTTCTCTGCATGCTTTTCACTTAGTTTAGTTTCTACCCTGACTCTAAAGAGGCAAATGAACAAATAAGATATGTCACACATGTCATGTATAAAATGCAGATATATTTATCCTGTCTGCAGTAAGTAGATAAGGGGAAACTATGCACTGCACTACAAAGAAAGGATTGGACTCTATAGATTGTATTTTGCACATTCGTTACAGAGTATACCCTATGCCAAAGATGAAATTAAACCGCACACTTACAAGTTCCACTTTACTCACTGGTCTTGCCCATCATCACAAATTCTTTCCAACAAATTGATTTGCTGGGAAGTAAGGAAAGTAACGAAACTTGACTTACTCTACTGCAGAGTAAGGCAGATAAATAAGGTAGGTAGGTAAAGCTTTTGCTATTGAAGAATAGAGGGGACGTCACTGATCTCTCTACAGAAGAAGAGTTCCCTTCTTTATTCATCCAAGCAATTATTCAATCTTCTTTTCATTCTTCCCCTACGTACACCCATAGGCACCATGATTTAAGCTTTACATTCTTTCATCCAGTGTTTCACCCAAATCACAATCCTTCATCAACCCATTCAGTACCCACAATATCCATCCTTTCTTTCAATCATCCTTTCACCTATTCATCCATCTATTTACCCAATACCAATATTCACTCATGCATCCTTTTTCCTCCCACCATGCATTCTTTCCTTTCACTCTTTTCACACATCCTTTTTTTTAACCTTCCATTCTTTCTCGTTTCCACCAAGCCATAATTTTTACCATATATTATGTGTGCTTTTGCTGAGTTGCAGATAGAAGAGGCCATAAGTAACCCATCTACCACTGTAGCGATAATGCGGGGGTTCATGAATCCGATAATGACAATGCCCTTGTAGCTAGTGAGTAAGAGTAATTGCCAATAAGAAATCAATGTGGCTTACCATCGCCAATCCCTGCCACCATATCTCCCCCTGCTCCTTCTGCTCCTGCCGGCTCCACTGGTTGGTGTGGCTATAAAAAACAGTATACAGTTTTGAGATGCCAAGTACACCTCCCATTCCTAATTTTTTTAATAAAGAAATGCAACCACAATTGTTACGGTCCGGTTAGCAGTGCAGTATCTTCTGTCAAAAATATCACTCTGGGCATTTTGTTGGCATGTTAGAAAAGCCAGGTAGTCAAGCCAACCAAAACCTTTGCGTAATAGAGGGACAGAGCTTTAGGCTATGATTGACGATGACTCAGAGTCATTGAAGAGCAATGACGGGGTGGAATACTAAATGGTCAATGAAAGACAGAAAAAAAGATAATGCATGGATAACAGGAATCAAACAACACTTGAATAGTAGAGTTGGGGAAAAAAGGAGACAATATAAAAAAGTATACAAGTCAAAATTGTAAGTAGTATACAAGTGGGGAGAGGTAAAAGTTAGGGAAATAAGAATAAGAATAAAAAGAATAATACTTATAAATAATAGGACTTACTGGAATGAGCAGAGCCATCAGCATCAGCGCTGGTGGTCGACGCCTTCTCAGCTCCTGCTGAACCCACCGGAGCAGTGCCCCTCTTCTTGCCTTCGGGTGCTGATGTAAGATTAGAAATAAAGAAGATAATAAAATACATTGGTAGTACTGTTAATCTCCACAAAATAATTATACAACAGGCAAATGCAATAACATTGTACTTAAATCAGATCGCCAATGCTACTATACTAGTATGATTAATTATGATTGAGTTGGCTAAACTCCTAAATTCCCTATTCCAAATTTGCCTCACAAAAACTACATTTGGAGCCAATGCACTGCAATGAATGATCTTTTATTCTATTCTCATTTTTCAAGCCCTTTGATGGACCAACTCAGTCTTCCTTTTTTTGCAATGCATGCATACTCGCATCACTTTGAAATTGCTTGGAATTGTACAAGTTACATAAAGTCACAGACGACACTAACTTGCTGATATCACTAATTCACTATGAAGACATGAGAACAGAGGAGTCTGAGTTGCAAGAGCTTCTTAAATAATCAGCCAAAGCAAGTGCCTACCTACAAGTATGATGATTTAGCACCAAGATTCTGCCTAGCTCTAACTGGATCACATAATAAAGAATATTCTTAACGTAAACTAAACGTCACTTACCTCTGAGTGGAAGCCACATGCTACTCGGATAAAAAGTTAGTATTGCAAAGCAGAATCACAATAAAAATATAATACTCACCAAGTCCCGGGATCCCGACGCCTAGCAGGTCGAGCAGGTTCTGTTCACTGTCAATTATATATGCCCTGTGGTGCGTCAGCTGCTGGGTGGTGTGCTGGACCTGGGTGGCGGCCCTGACCAACCGGTGCACCCTAGCCCAATGCTGCTGACCCTCCCACTGGGGATAACTGCTCTAAGGCCCGCCGCGTGCTTCCAGCATGAACGAGAGGTGGCACTGCACATAAAAAAGTGCTGCCACCTCCTCCTCACTGAAGATCGGCTGAGGCTGTATCCCTTGGTGGCAGTGCTACCCACAAAGCAGGAGGCTGCTGTTACCCTGCTCTGTCATGGTGCTGGGTGGGGAACTGGGGTAGGGTGAAGAAGAGAAGAAAAGATACAGGAGAAAAAGGAAGGAAGAAATAAGGGAAAAATAAACAAATGCAAAAAGTCACAAAAACACAAAAGAACCTAAATATAATGAGACACAAAACGACACTAATCCAATAAATTTAAAATAGGGGTAGATTGAGTGTAAGGATAGAGGATTACAAAGGCTGGGTTCGGACTGAAAGTTGAAGGCCCAGCACCATAAACAGAGTGAAAAACAGGATGGCCATGCCCATGCGAACAATGTGGTATGGTTTGTGTGCTATTTTGAACTCAAATATGTACTTCGAGTTGCATTTGATATCAAACGTAACGCGAACAATTGCAATGGACCACTCCGCCCACTTGCGGAACCCTGCATAGCGCGGCAGAGCTTTTTAGCCACTTTGCAGAACTCTGCGCACTACGCTGAGGCCTAGATCTGAGCCTATTTTTTATGTAGTGCCAGCAAAGTAGAAATTGGTGTAACTTTACTGAAATGCAACAGACATATCACAAAAGTGTTTTTGTGCATGTCTGTCTATTTCTATGTCTATCCTTAACTTCTCATTCTTTCTCCCATTCTGTACAAGATATTGCACATTTTCTAGCCACTCCCCATTGCCACTGACACATTTATACCTAAAACCTTGAAGTGTATTCAGTATCAACTCACCCCACTATGAACCTCCCATTTAATAGCCTGTATCAATGTTGGAGAGCCTGTAGCAGAATAGGTACATGCAAAACTGTCCTGCTGCAAACCCTGTACCTTAACTCATGGTAGTGTGGCATTATTGAATTACACTGCCTGGCTTTGCCATGCAGATTCCTAAAATCCAGCCTTTTCATCTGCTGTTCTACACTTGCTGCCTTCTTTTCCAAAGGCTTTCGTCTGAGGTTGGTCTTTCTTATTTCATTCAGTGTTCTTTGGATCCTTTGACTACCGACTCTAAGATTGGAATTTCTGACTCTCAATTTATAGATCATGTTGTTATTGTAATTTATTCACTCATAGGTGAGGTAGAAACTACTGCCACAAGTCCAGGGTCAAATCAAAGCAACACCAAACAACTCCTGTATTTTACCAAAAGAGAGGTGAGCCAAGCCAGAGATTACAGGTGAGTACACTCATAAGATATCACAGGGCACAACGCATTTTAAGGGGGCTGAGGATCCCTTTGAAACTCTCATTATGCAAAAATAATTATAAATTCTTGGACAGATGGTACACTATCCTAAACAAATGTTCCTTAGATCTAATTGTACTCATAGTCTAGGAATTATCCAAGTAATTTGAGGAATTGAGCAGTGAAATAACTCAATTAAAGAGAGATCTATCTAGTACAATGGAAATGTAGGATTGAAACAAGACCCTTGCCCATATTAACATTCAACTAGAATGATACACACAAGAAATTAATGACCTTAAAAAAAGGATGTTCAAAAGAGACACCTTAGATTGAAAATTAGGAGAGGGTTGTAAATGAGCCGAAATGTATGCTGCTAGATGCCAGAACTAACAACACGCTAGATCTTCGGAAATTGAGACTTCTTCAACTGATAGTGAATCAATATCACATGCCCAGAAGCTGAAGGAGTGCATCGTTCCTTCAAGTAACTTGCGCCCACTGACATAGAATAAACTCAGCATTCAGAGATTAGAGGAACGTATGGCTCCTTCACATCATCTAACCACTGAGGCACAAGATAAGCTTATACTTTCAAACTCAGAGGTTTTTTTAGGAATCAGTCCAGTAGGAGATGACAAACAAAGAGGGTATGTGGCATCAACAGCCACAAAACGGGTGACTTCAAACAGAATCACCAGGAGTCAGAAGACCTAACTGAAACTAAGTTTGTCATCAACATTTCCAATCAATCAATCAATCAATCAAAAAATGTATTAAGCGCACTACTCACCCGTTAGGGTCTCAAGGCGCTGTGGGGGGGGGGTTGCTGGTTATTGCTCAAAAATCCACGTCTTGAGGTGCTTTCTGAAAGTTAGGAGGTCCTGGGTCTTGCGTAGGTTGGTCGGGAGGAAGTTCCAGGTCTCGGCGGCGAGGTGGGAGAAGGATCTGCTGCCGGAGGTGGTGTGTTAGATGCGGGGGATTGTAGCGAGGGTGAGGTCAGAGGAGAGGAGCTCTCGACTTGGTATGTGGAAGTTTACTCGTTCGTTGAGGTAGGCCGGTCCAGTGTTCCAAATATTCTCTGAACAACATCGAAGTCAAAACTCTACAAAAGGGTACTTTGTTTGACCTGACTTACCATTTCAATTAAATGGAACAGGAGGTTAGTTTCTTCAGATTCATAAGGACGTTAAGACTGAGGATTTTTTTGAAAATGTGTTAGGAGGTCAACCCTCCAGGAAGGCGGGTACCCTGTGGGGATTGAAACAAAAGAACACCTTTATACCACCAGTCAGTCACACAATTTTGGATTCCTTTGAGGTCATCATTAAAAAAAGAAATTACAAACATTTTTAAGACCAAAAGCACCAAATACTCCAACATGAGTATAAAAGAAAGGGGAATAATTAAACAAATCAGAACAAACCCAGAGATCACACGTTGCAAGGCAGACAATGGAGGTGCCTTAGTGATTATGGATTCTTCATTTTACACCCAGAATGTAATAGAACATGTGTATGATTCTTCTATGTACATCAAGTTGGATTATGATCCCACAACAGAATTCATCCCAATTTTGAATAACATCCTCACTTCAGCCGTGAATCAGGGAACTATCATGGAGGAGGACAAACATTATCTAACGCAAGACCATCCACCAATTCCAAGCATCCACTTTTTACCAAAGATACACGAAAATTTAAGTTCAGCTCCTTTTAGACCCATAGTATCAAATAAAGGTTCCATACATGAACCTGTAAGCAAGTATCTTGACTGTCATTTACAACCTTTACTACAACAAATGATGACTTATATACAGGACACTACACATTTTGTTAACAAAATCAAGGATCTGGGATTTGAGGAAGACAGTAATCCAATCTTGTGCACTATTGATGTAACATCATTTTATACTTGGATTCCTCATGGTTTAGTCATGGAAGCAGTTGAACATTTTTTATTGACAACTAATTGGGAAAAGGATTTCAAAGTTTTTCTACTAGAACTCCTGCATTTCATATTGTACCATAGCTATCTCTCTTGGGATAAATAATATTTCCTACAAAGATTGGGTAAATCCATGGGAAACTGCACTGCTCCATGCTACGCAAATTACTTTGTGCACAAGTTTGAACCAGAACACATTCTCACAGCACAATCTTATGATCCTTCTGAAGAACATTGATAATAATTTCATCATATTGAAGGGACCACAAGCGTAATTGATAAATGCCATTGACAACCTCAACAAGGCAAACAAAATGGGTAGCGCTCCGTAAATTACAACTCCCTGTCACAAAATGATGGCATTGGTGCCCCCAATTTCGAATACTACTATTTGACAGTGCAGCTAGTGACCCACATATTGGTTGGTGGGACGATGCACTGAAGAATTAGGCCCTCCTAACCCTGGACAGGCACAAGAGTTGCAATGTGTTTTCTTGCCACAAACACGCCCTCTGCCCCGATGACAAATAGCTTGCTGCAGATTGCATATGAAAGTTTTTATAGAAGCCTGAAACTTACACCAAAAATGACACTTTACCCGCCAGACATAACACTGCAATCGATACCCACCTTTCGTGGGATACTGGGTGAGTTGGGGCTGGATACATGGTCGGAGGCGGGCATGGACAAACTAGGTGCACCGTTCTGGGAGGGTATGCTCACAATGTATGATCAGATGCAGAATAAATATGGGCTACCTGCAGGACACTTTTTGGCACACATGCATCTGCTAGCAGAGGCACTCAGATTATGGGGTATAACTGACGTAGAACCGGACCTCCACTCACTAATACAGGTGCTATATACAATGGGTGAAGGGAGCAAGCATATAACATGGCTAGCGTGAGCATTTACTCATACTGCGCAAGATCCCCGAGTCGCAACCTGGAAAGAATGAGAAAGACACATGGGCAAAGAGCTCATCATTAACGAGTGGGAGAAAGCCCTTGCATACCCCAGATGAGTGTCACGTAATGTGAAATTTCAATACATTCAACTCAACATTTTGCATAGGGCGTACCTCACACCTGCTTCCCTATATTGCATGTTTGGTTCCCCGTCAACATGCCCACTGTGTTCACAGCCAGGGGCTGATATGAAGCAAACGTTCTGGGACTGTCCGATAATAACAGATTGTTGGGCCCAGATACACAGCGAAATAGGACACATGATGGGGAGTTTGGACTTGCACTTGAAGGAAGAGCTGCTGCTTGGTCTCTTCCGTAGATCACCGGCTGCCGAGGCCAGCAACAAGTTAATCAACCAGGCATTACAAGTGGCCCGAAATCTCAGGTGTTACCCAGTAAAGCTCACTGGTGGACGCAAAACACTTACGTGGGGCCGAGCGGAAACAATAGCCTTGAGACGTGATGAGATTAGGAGCCTTAGAAAATACCCTATAGCCAAAGACTGGGAAACACTATTATCGGCCTCACACATCCACCCAACGCAACCTGCCGACTCTCTGAGTGACCACTAGGGACCATTTATAGTCGAACCAGATCACAATATACTCTAAAACATAACAAGTGAATGCCTCCCCCCATGTACCACCGCAAACTGAGGTAATAATGTGATAGAAGAAAAAACTGGTGGCCCAGACTAGATTAAAAGGAAATTATATTTGTACACTATAGACTAAAAGCTCATCACGTGATGGTTTATTTGTTATGTTGTTGTTTTTGTTGATGTAGGTATGAACCTTTCACTCTTGTGTTTTCTATGCATCCTGATTAATGTATGATGGGATTAATGTATGTCATCATAAATAACAATCCTGCTTGGATTTCTGTACTGTATTACGATATTGTACCCTCAATAAAAATGTTTCAAAAGAAAGAAACAAGGCAAACAATAGAATTGTTTTTTACCATAGCATAAGTGAAGACAGCATTACTTTCCTGGATGTGCCTGTCGCCAGGGCGAAGAATGTACTTGAAACAGACATTTACAGAAAGGGTACGGATCGGAACAATCTTCTACATTACAAAAGTTCCATCAAAATTTGTTAAAGAATCTTCTACTATATTCCCAATTACTCCGGGTTAAAAGGATAGTATCTAATCCGGCCAATCTCCAAGAAAGGATGGGAGCATGGTGGAGCGGTTTCAACATCGCAGTTACAATGATGGGATCATTAACAAGGCTGTGGAGAGGGCGAACAATAAAACTAGATCTGAGCTGCTGAAACCCAAATATTCACAAGAAAAAAGGAATAGACTTGTATACTTTTCCAAATTTTCCACTAGAAGCATTGAACTCAAAAAAGCCATTTTAAAACATTTACCGATGTTACAAAGGAAAATTATTTCAGGGGAATCTTTTCTCACCCTTCACTTTTTGAATATGAGGGGGAACAAACCCAAAGAATTGTTTTGAAGCTAGAGAGGGTCCTACAATCTAGTCTGACTATAAAGGTATGATCCTATGCCTAAAATGCAATAACATCAAAGGAAATTACCCATCCTTTGAAAGGTACAAAGATTGTGTTATACACTACTGCTGGATGCGACTCCAAGAATACTGTGTATCTTCTAAAATCCCCATGTGGACTGGCTTACATTGCGAAAACCGAGAGGAACATCAAAGTTTGAGTCGATGAACATAAAAGTAATATTCTCACAAAAAACGCAAAATCATCGATGGCCTCACACTTCAAGGCATGTGGACATAACGTCAGTCAGCTGTGATTCCTGGTATCAGAAATGGTACCATTACGTGAACAATTAAACAATAAGAAATACCTACTTCAAAAGGAGACATACTGGATCAAGAGACTTGACACACTAATCCCTAATGGTTTGAATGAATGCAATGAATTTAGCTGTTTTTTGTAAATTTCATTTGCATCACATAAATGAGTGGACAAGGGCACTTTTATAGAGACCCATGACATTATGAGATATTATCAATTCATTAGAACTCATTTGGGTCATTTGTGACTGACATTTACCTGATGGATTTGTTTATTTTGTTTGGGGTTGTGATCATGTTAACATCATGACATTTGGGGAGTTTACTGTTATGTACATTGTAGTGAACGGTTCATTAACACATATTACAATTGTTCACACCATTGTATGTGGTATTCCATTGTGGTATCCCGTTTCAGTTATACACTGTTGTCAGGGATGTAAATTCACTCTATCATAATCACACATTGCGAGGTTGAGCCTCGGGTCAGTACCATTTAATTATGGTGCCTCCCATTCGCGCATTCACCCTGAGCCCCTCATTACAAGTGTGGCAACACCTGCGTCGGCGGTCTTCACGCCACGGAACTGGCGATAAAGACCGCTGAAATTACAAGTAGGCCGGTTTGGCCAAACTGCCAAAACCCCACCTATCCCGCCGGTGCGTTCACACTGACACAGTCGGCGGTGATGTCCTCCAGGCTGGTGGCAGGTCTCAGACCACCATCCATATTAGGAGGCAGCATTCCGCCAGGCCTTTAACAGTGATCGCCCTGACACAAAAAGCCAGGTGGTAACGCACCCGACGACAGGATTCACCACATGTACCCCCACACGTCCATACACCTCCATGCACTCCCCACATGTCCACACACCATGCACCCTCCCACACATCCACACACCTCCATGCATGCACCTCCACTCATCCACAATCCACACGCATGCACACCCCCACTCATTCAGACGCATGCACACACCCACAGCCCTGGAACCTCCTCTCTTCCTCCGTCGGCAGGGCAACTCCAAATATGGCGGTCTTAGGACAGCCAACACTGGCAGTCTGTTGGCGTCAGCGGCTTCAGTGGTCTTGCAAAAAGACAGCTGAAGTTGTAATGAGGGCCTGAGTCCTTTGTTAATATTCTCAACTCAAAGCATACATAGCAACACTGCGCCAAGGAAATTCACTCACCTGTGGTGGCTGATTTGAGCGCAGTCTAGATCATGGTTTTACCGGAATCCCATGATGAGTTGAAAACCGTCACTTTAACAAGTTATTCAACATATTTTTCCCATTATAATTTATGCATGGTACTCGGGGTTCCAACCCATCACTGAGGTCACATTTTTTTATGATTTTTGATTATTTCTTGGGTAGATGCAATGTAGATATTGATGTTTTCTTATGAACTATGAACACATGATATTTCGAATAACGTGACTCTGTAGAGTTGGATTGTTGTTCACTCTTCATGGAATGTTCACTATAGCTCCACTTTAACAAAGCTTGAAGGCCCTATACTGCCTTTGATTATAACAACTCTGTTTAATTTACACCATTGAGGAGTTACCAGACTCACAGCGTCACAACTAATTGTAGACGGTCCCCAATTTATCTGTGACTTTCAGTGCATGTGCCCTATAACATTTTTACAAGTATGTTACTAATAGGTTCACAGTACTTTGCACGATCTTTGAGCCACAAGGGCTAGGTGAGTTAACCCAGATGACTCATCCTGAATTATGTTCTCATCTTGCCTTACTTACTTTTTTACTGTGTAACAGATCCCCCGATGAAGGGCATCTGCTCCAACTGCACTGGGATTCTTTGAAACACATAGGGCCTCACTTCAAGTTTGGCGGACGGGAAAGCCTGTCTGCCAAACTCCCGATAGGGTAGCCACCGCCTTTGTTGTGACCACCCTGCCAGACCTTTTAGGAGTTTCCTGCTAGGTCAGTGGGCAGTGGGCTAAACAGCCGCCTAGCGGTAAACAGGCTACAGCATTGTCTCCGGCTCGTAATTGAGCCAGCAGCAGTGCAATATACTGCAGGGTGCACCAGCCCCCTTGCAATGTTCATTGTCTGCAAGGCAGACACTGAACATTGCGACGGTATTAGGCAGGGAGGCACCTGCACTGCCATTGCCAAGTGCACGGGCAGCACAGGGGCCCGCTTTGGCCCCCTCCATTTGTTCTCTGCCAGCCTTTTCATGGCAGTGTTACCGCCATGAAAAGGCTGGCAGAGAACGAGGTCATAATCCACAGGGCAGTGGTGCATGCAGCACTACCCTGGCGGATTACGATCACCACCACCGCCAGGCCGACGGGATCATGGATCCTGGTGGTAATGGCGGAACCCTGGCGGTCTGATGACCGCCAGCCTCGTAATGAAGCCCATAATGTGAACATGTTTACATTGGATGGACCACGATTCGACAGCATTCAATTTCATCGTTTTTTAAAACAAAATAAAAAAAGATTATTGTTTTGAAATTCATGAAGCACATTGTGGAACATTGTTTTTCAAAATCTTGGCGAATACCCAGATCGTTCTTTGGGACGATTGTTGAGCAATTTGACGACACTTCCCTTGTGAGGGGCAGCGCAAAATTTGGCACTTTGGCCCTGATTCCGACTCTGGCGGGCGGCGGTTGCCCCCCGCCAGGCGGGAACTGTCATTTGTCCGCTACGCGGTCAAAAGACCGCTGCCGGCATTTCAACCTTCCCGCTGGGCCGGCGGGCGCTAACCATGTTAGCGCCCACCGGCCCAGCGGGAAGGAGGCGTGCAACACAGAAGCCGGCTCCGAATGGAGCCGGCGGTGTTGCGGGCGTGCGACGGGTGCAGTTGCACCGGTCGCGCTTTTCACTGTCTGCTAAGCAGAAAGTGAAAAGCTTCATGGGGCCCTGTTAGGGGGCCCCTGCACTGCCCATGCCAGTGGCATGGGCAGTGCAGGGGCTCCCAGGGGCCCCAGGAAACCCATTCCCGCCAGCCTCTTCCTGGCGGTGAAAACTGCCAGAAACAGGCTGGCGGGAAGGGGGTCAGAATCCCCAGGGCAGCGCTGCCCTGGCGGATTCGCCCAGCCGGGGGAAAAACGGTGGGAAACCGCCGGCCCCGGTTTTCTGACCGCGGCTTACCGCTGCGGTCAGAATGGGCTTGTAAGCACCGCCAGCCTGTTGGCGGTGCTTCCGTCATTCGCGACCCTGGCAGTCAAAGACCGCCAGGGTCAGAATGACCCCCTTTGTCATTGTATCATTATTTGTTTGTAGTGTGCCTTTTTTATATGACGTGTATTTCATTAAAGGTTTGCTTTTTGTCCAGCAACTGCCTTCCTTCACAACCTAGGTTGAAAGTACTGTTGAAAACATTAGCTACTATAATACTGACCCAGTGACTCCCTAACCTTCAGGGCCCAGTTTCACTCAACTTTAACATGGGTGCTGATGTGACGCTAAGTGGTGCTATGAGACGCAAAGTGGCTCAAACGTTAAAGCTGATCAGCTTTCGTGGTCAACATCTTTTGCAGTGAAAACTTAATTCCTTAAGTATACAGGACAGGAACTAAAAGCAGTCAGTCTGCATCTCAGCTAAAGTCATACTAGTCAGGACATTGCTGGAGGGTTTTGCTCTCAGTAAACATGACAGCCATTCGTCACCTTTTCCAAAGATTCTTCTTCTTTCAAAAACATACTTCCAAAGCAGGAGTTTGTTTTTGAAAACTAAAATAAACAATCACCCCACACCATGGGAGTTTTCTTCCGTGGTCCGAGGGCATGATTTTTTCCTGTCCCTTGTTTCTAGGCTTTACCTGACTGAGAAGGATAGGAATAAAACCGCATAATACTACCCTTCCTAAATAGCGCAGATTCTTGGTGTTAGCGCTGATGAAGCAGAGCCAGTGCAATTGTGTTTTTTATGATTAGTTTTATAAAGTCTTCTTTCCTGTGCCACCAGCAGAGGGCAACAAGGTGGTCTGTATTGCGGCTGACACATGCAGCGCACCAGACCATTTGCTTTGGATGTGTCACAGGCAAAAATGTATTTTTGCCTGTGGAGCCGGAAATCCTTGAGTCATTCCTGGTTAAATCCCATTTCTTTTTAGCTACTATTCACCCTAAATATTACAATATCACTTTTTTGCTTTAGGAAAAGCATTGACACTGGCTTGCCCTGAACGCTAATCATGAATGCTTTTTGGATATTAACTGCTTCCAAGTTCTGAGAATTTGAATAAAAGGAGAGATGTGAATTGAAGCAAAGCTTTCTAAAGCCTGATCAATCGCACTAACTGGCATAGGTGCCTCTCGGGTGTCCCTCATCGATGCCAGTAGATCCTGAGACTGAGTGGTGTGGTTTACTTGAAGGTGTGTTGGGATGCTTCTCTACGTATGTAAAGGAACCTGCAGTGGTGAATGCTGTCTTGTAACCCATGCCTCTAGAATAACTAGATCCCCTACACCTCTATGTACTCTTTACATATCTTAACTCCAGCTTTGGAAAGAATGCATGGTAATGGGGGTGCTGGTGATACATTACGAAAAGGAGGATGCTAAATGTCTGTTTATGTGACTGATCTTCCGCAGTGTATGCTGTCGGACGCTCTTTCTCGTTCTGGAACTATATGTGGTAAATTTGTAAGTAGGAGGCTGTCCAAGCTTAACCCGAGTGTAGCACGATCATTGGGTTTAGTGTCTTCTTTCGTCACCCAGAATCTAACTATGGCTCCAGCCCCAGCATGTAGATCAGGTCATAGTTGGAAGGCTTGGGCTCAGGGCAGTAAAGTGAAATGTCAACATTTTGTTGTTTTTCACACTGGAAGTGAAATGAAGAAATAGGAAAAAACACTCTCAATTTATGCACTTGGGGACTGATTCACGCAGGTAACTTACACACTTAATAAGGTTTACACTTTTGAATAAGTTTAGCACTTTCCAATATTAACAAATTCCGAACGTAAGTAACAACTATAAAAAACACTACACGTGGCTGACCACAGATATTGCTGCACTCTCCCATAGAAAATAATGGAAGTAGGGAATTAAAATTAAAGCCCATAGGAAATAGTGTTGAATGAAAGTATTTAATGTGGTGAAAAATACAAATAAATATAAATTAGTGTGAAAAATATAAAAGTACATCTTTCTTACTTAAATATACATAATTTTAGTAACCTATTTTGAATAAAAAAATTATGAAACAATTAATTTTATTAAAACAATGCATCATTTTAAATAATTCTATTAATCACGTTTAATAATTATTAACAGGCATCAAAAATATCGTTTTTCTTTAGGTAGGAATTTATATCTTAATTTCAGCTTCAGAAAAATACTCCTACTACGGTTTGCAACTGCCAGTTTCGTTTAGGTGTGTGAGAAATTTGAAATAAGACCAAGGGTGAATTTAGAAGGTTAAGCATTTTTCCAGAGACTGCTGTGCTTTAATTTATGCAATCTCTGCAGCCGGAAGTCCCACTGAACATGACAGGATATGAGGATCCAGGGATTTGAATTTCATTACTGTTGTCCTGCAAACATGTCATCTGATTTACCAGCTTCCAACAGTTCTGCTGGTGGACTTACCCTGGGAGCATGGAAAAAAAGAAACCCAGCGCTGCAAGAAAAGTGGTAAGCGAACGCCGCTGACAATGCATGGCTGCAGCAAAAAAAATCCCATTGCAACTCAAGTCCACCTTTACCAATTTTTTTAAAAACTTCATCAGCTTTGCACTTACAATGCTGGCAATCTTTTCTAACAAAGTAAAAGTGCTAAGCTGAGAGCCGTCAGTACTTGCAACTTTGTACAGCTCCAAATCACGCAGAGGAAAGCACACTGCTGTTGTCTGAAATCACCTAAAAACGTTCACTTTCAGATGTCTCAACAGCTTCTGCCAAAGAAGATGAGCTCTTTTAATCTATTTATTCCACACATCATACACCTCACAGAAAATGTCAGGAAGTGCAAATCTCAGGCTCCTTTTTGATCTTTACATTTATCCTTAACCCTTCACTGCTAGGCCTTTCCCACTCACAGTCCTTATCCCTATTTTTGCTATTTGGAGTTGTTTGCACTTAGAACTCAGTAACACTTTTTCTATATAATTACCCACGCCAAATTTGTGTCCTTTCTCTTCAAAAGCCTGGGAATTCAAAAGATACTCAGGGCTTATGGATTCCCCTCAAGGAGACTGAGAAAACAGGCAAAACACAGCAACATTTTGAGTTTTGTGAAAAAAATAGGAAAAAAGTGCCCCAGATAAAAGTGTCTGTTTTCCCCCCCTAAAAATGACATCCTTGAACGTTTTACTGTGCTATAGCCACCATCTTACCAGCTTTCAGAAACATGCAAATCTGAATCAAAAAACCCAATTTTTCTAAAAGGTAGTCTATTTTCCCTGTTTTTTGTGCTTTTAACCTACTTCCAGTTTGTGGTGGAAACCAGTGTGAAAGTCAAGGGTGATTTGGAAAAGCTATACATGTCTGAAAACTACACAAAATTCCAAACTCAGCAAAGGGACATATGTGTAGCTCCCTCAAGGTTTTCCCAAGCAAAATACTCTGTTGAAATGAAGAAATATTGAAAATTAGTAGTAAGTAAAAGAGGTATTTGTGAAAACATTTTTATCTGGATCTTTTTGTCACATGACAGATTGAGATTAACAAAATCAATTCACCATTACATCTGCTAGACACCTCTGGTTGTAGGGATATGTAGAGTTTGTAGGTTGTCCAAGAATACAAGGTGCCCAGAGCAAACTACTGGGTTGCACAACACAATGGGTTTTCATTGAGTACCTAGTAAAGACCAAGTGGCTCATTATGAGTTTGGCGATCCTACCAGGGCGCCACGAAAGTCACAGGGAGGAGTTCACCGCCATGGTAGTGATGACCCCCCGAAAGTTTTACTATGTTCCTGCCAGACTGACCAGCCGGAACAGTACTAGGATGATGGCCTCAGCAACCTTAAGGGAGCCAAGGCCAATATACTAACACTCCAGCACCCTCAGAATGCACACTTTCTGCAGTGCGGACAGTGCGCATTCTGACAGTGCTGGGGAGGGAGGCCCCTCCACTGCCCATGAAATGGGCATGGGCAGTGCAGGGGCACCCCTGTGGCCCCCAGCACTGGCTTCCCACCAGCTTTTTCATGGTGGGTTCCCTGTATGATCTTGGTGGAAACGGCGGTTTTTAGACAGGTCCGTCCTCCAAAGTTGTTATTGGGAGGTCGGACCGCCTAGAGTGCGGCAGTTTGACTGTCAACGCGAGTGTGACAGTCCTCGGACCCCCACACTCGTAATTAGGCCCCAAGTCCTATAGTGAAATGGGCAGAGTGAAAAATGGGTATCAGGAAAACGCATGTATTTCTGAAATGGGCACAAGATGTAGAGTTTAGTATCAGTGGTTATTTATACATTGCTGAATTTGTGGGTACTTATACTAGCATATGATTTTGAGTTTATTTTTCAAAATGTAATCTTTCCTTTATACAGGGTTACATTTGAAAGGCAAAAATGAATCAACCTCCTCCTGGTAATAACAAATGTTCTACTATTCTATGCTCCCCCAAGTCTCCCAATAAAAATGGTACTTCACTTGTGTGGGTAGACCTAGTGCCCGTAACAGTAAACGGCTCAAAACGCAACATGGACACGGCCCATTTTTCCACCCAAATCTGACCATCTTTTCCCAAAGTGGGTAGCTCTAAATTTTGGCCCCTAGCTCAGCTGGTGTCTGGGGAAACCTAGCCAACCTGTATTTTTTTTTTTTAAAGACACCTAGGGCTATCAAGGGTCGGCCTACATGCGTGGTTTTCACCATGTTTGTTACTCAGAATTCCTTGCAAACCTCAACTTTGACTAAAAAAACACATTTTCCTCACATTTTTGTGATGGAAAATTCTAGATTCTGCAGGGAGCCACAAACTTCCTTCCATCCAGCATTCCTCCAAGTTACCCAATAACAATGGCACCTCAATTGTGTGGGTAGACCTAGTGCACAGGACAGGAAACGGCTCAACATGTAACAGGGGTGCAGCTTATTTTTCCAACCAAAACTGACCAGATTGTGGACCATAATTCAGCTGGCACATAGAGAACCATAGACAAACATTTTTTTAAGGTAGACACCTAGTGGGATCCAGGGCAAACTGACTTGCATGGCTGTCACCATGTTTAGCTACCCAGAATCCCTTGCAAATCTCAAACGTTGACTACAAAAAACATTTTCCTCACATTTCTGTGATGGAAAGTTCTAGAATCTGGACGGAGCCACAAACTTCCATCCACCTGGATTGCCCCCAAGTCTCCCCAAAAATGGTACCTCACTTGTGCACCTGGGCCTAGTGCCTGCTCCAGAACCAATTAAATCAAGGTCAAGAAGGGTCCCTTTCCGAGGACTCCCATTGACGCCAGTTTGATCTGTTCCTGTCACAGGCAGTAGATACAGCCACACAAGTGGGGTAGAATTTTTATAGAGACAAGTGGGAAAACCCTGGGTGATAAGAATATTGTGGTTTCCTTCTGTTTCTTGAAGAATATGGCACGGAAAGGCAAGGAAAATGTATGATTTTAGTCACATTTTGAGGTTGCAGGGCATTGCATGTAAGAAAACACGTTGGAATCCACAAGAGGTACACCACCCTGAAAACTAAAATCATGAACAAGAAAACTAAAACCACGATCAAAACATCTAAAACTATGAATTGCTTCGGAAGAACGAGTGGTAAAATCAGATGGTCCCTTGACTCCACAAAGACACCATTTACAAATACCTTGGCCTCACATTCAACAATAATGGTAATTTTAAGCCATACAGGGAGGAAATGAAGAGAAAAGGGCTCACCCTGGCCAGAGGTCTCAGTGTGCTTTCAAGGAACATGAATGAGTTATCCTAAAGCCCCATCTTGGAAACAGCTAGGGCAAAGATAGTCCCAACCTTGGCATACAGACACGAAGCCCTCCTAGGAAGGGCCTAGGTCACCCTGGACAACATCCATGCAGATACACCTCAGCAGCCCTAATTAGACTAGAATTTAGGGGGTCATTCTGACCTCGGCGGTAAAATGCCCTTACCGCCGGTCATAAGACTGCCATAACACCGCCGCGGCCGCGGTCAACCGCCACGGTCATTCTGACCCACAACGGCCAAACCTCCAAAAATCCGTCCTCCACTGCAGCCCGCCACATCGGCGGACAGCGATAAACTGGAGATGACCAAACCTCCACCGTCACGCCAACAGAAATACGCCCATGCCATTACGACCCACGAATCCACACGGCGGTCATTCAAACGCGGTATTCCATTGGCGGTACACACCGCCGCGGTCAGAATACACACACATCACCAAAACACAGCCACATTGGACAATTTGAAATACACACACCTGATACACATACACACACCACTCCCACACAATCAACCAACTATAAAACACACACCCACATCACCCACAAACCCCTGCGACCATAATTACTGAGAGAAGGAGAGAGAGACACAGCAGACAATCCATAGCAAGACACACTGAGGCACACTACACCATCACACACACCACATAGTAGCACAAAGGACCACACACCAACATACTCATCATCACATACACCACCCCACACCTCACCCACACCACCCCATGGCACCCCAAAGGCACCCACGCTTTTCGGACCAAGAACTCCGGGTCATGGTGGAGGAAATCCTAAGAGTGGAACCCCAGCTCTTCGGCTCGCAGGTGCAGCACACCAGTATAGCCAGGAAGGCGGAGCTATGGCAGCGGATCGTGGACAGGGTCAACGCGGTGGGACAGCATCCCAGGAATAGGGAGGACATCCGCAAAAGATGGAACGACCTACGGGGGAAGGTCCGATCGATGGTCTCCAGGCACAACATCGCGGTCCAGAAGACTGGCGGCGGACCCCCACCCACCCCTCCCGAATTTACATCGTGGGAGCAAGAGGTCTTGACCATCCTGCATCCTCAGGGCCTCGCTGGAGTAGCCGGAGGAATGGACTCTGGTAAGTCCCATCTCAACTACTATATCCCCCCCACCCCACCAGCATGCCAACCCACACCCCCACCCTCACCCCCAACCCCCCAGCACATATCCTCCCTGACAATGTCTCACCAGCACAACCCACCCATCCCAACACCAACTCCTGCATGCCAACACAAATCATGGGCACCCATCACCTATGCATGACCACTGCACTAACCCCTCCCCCCCCACTAAATACCCTCACAACACCTCCCTCAAGGGAATGCCTGCACTGGGGAACAAGGGCACCCATAACATGCACGCTATTGCACACACAGAAACAATAACCAAACTCTCTTACCCCATGCAGGACCCGAACGACAACACACCAGCCAGGAGGGTCCAGAAGTGTCCATCCCACCACCGGAACAGGCCCACACTGAGGATAGCAGCTCTGTCGACAGTGAACCTGATGACCAGCCCGGACCATCGGGGACCTCTGGGCAGTCGGTTCCCCTCAGGCAGCTACAGGCCACACCAGACCCGACCCCCTCTGCCGACACCAGCACAGCTCCCACCCAGCGGGCCCATGCCTCTGTCTCTAGGACAGCTCAATCAGCGGTGTGTCTGCCACTACAGGGCACCCAGGCTAACCCAACACCCCAACAACAACAGGGACCTGGGGGCAGTGGGAGCGGGCACACCGGCCAGGGGACAGAGGCCGGGGGAAACCGGGCAGCTCGGAGGGCTGCTGTGCGACTGGGGGGGGAGGAGAGGCCCAGGGAACCCACTCTCCAAGAGGCCCTCACCACCATCACGGCAGCCTACCACCACTCCCAAGAAACGATGGCGACGGTACTGGCCAGGTTCACTGAGATCCAGGCACAGCAGGAAGAACGCTACATGGGGTTCAGGGAGGAGCTGAGAATCATCGGGACCGCAATGGGGACCATCGTCCTGGCCCTCCACAGGATAGAGGACGCGTTGCGGGACCATGGTGCACCACACAGGGCCCCTGTCACTAGGCCGGACCAGGAACAGCCTACCACCTCCGCCGGCGCTAGTGGACAGGAGGTCCCAACACCTCGACAGCCCCCCAGAACCCCACCTCCTGCTGAAGAACAACCACCCCGTAAGAGGAGCCTGAGACCAAAGAAAAAGACAGAGTAGGATGTCAAGACCCCCGCCAGCAGGACATACCCCCTGAACTCTTCCCACTGTCCCACATTGCCACCCTGTCCAACCATGAACTGCCTATGCTCCATCCTTCCCCAGGCAAAAGAACAATGCACCTGTGAGACTGAGAACTGGACTCTGCCATGGATATTCCTCCACCCCCACCCATCACCCTTAGAATCACATGTACCGATATCTAGCACTGTAAATAAATCACATTTTGCACAATAATCTGTTTTGAGTCATGCTGTCTTATTAACAAATGTATTACATATTACTGTTCAATTTCTGTTCTGTCAATTAGTCATGACAACATACCAATGTCAATACGCTGTATTTCATGGGCGAACCAAGCAGAAGTCAGGTACTGAGTCAGACAGCACTGAGAAGGGAAGGGAAAGGCAAAAATTACTGAAAAACATCTGTGGGGAACTACAGAAAGTACAGATGCAGGAGGCTAGAAGCAATTGGGAAATGGCGTGGGTGATTCTTACCTGGGTGTCACTGGAAATACTGTTGTATCACTCTATCCCTATTGTCTGTGTCGTCCTCTGAGTCTTCCTCCTCTTCACTCTCCACAGGCTCCACGGCTTCTACAACACCACCATCTGGACCATCCTCCTGCAGGAAAGGCACCTGGCGTCGCAAAGCCAGGTTGTGAAGCATACAGCAGGCCACGATGATATGGCACACCTTCTTTGGTGAGTACATTAGGGATCCACCAGTCATATGCAGGCACCTAAACCTGGCCTTCAGGAGTCCAAAGGTTCGCTCAATCACCCTCCTAGTACGCCCATGGGCCTCATTGTAGCGTTCCTCTGCCCTTGTCCGGGGATTCCTTACTGGGGTCAGTAGCCACGGCAGGTTGGGGTAACCAGAGTCACCTATTAGCCACACACGTTGTCTCTGTAGCTGCTCCATCACATAGGGAATGCTGCTATTTCGCATCACATACGCGTCATGCACTGACCCTGGGAACTTGGCATTTACATGGGAGATGTACTGGTCAGCCAAACAGACCACCTGGACATTCATCGAATGATAATTTTTTCTGTTTCGGAACACCTGCTCATCGTCTTTTGGGGGTACCAAAGCCACATGGGTCCCATCAATGGCACCAATGATGTTGGGGATGTATCCAAGGGCATAGAAATCACCCTTCACTGTAGGCAAGTCACCCTCCTCGGGGAAAATGATGTAGCTCCGCATGAGTTTCATCAGGGCAGACAACACTCTGCTCAAAATCTTAGAAAACATAGGCTGAGACATTCCAGATGACATGGCCACTGTGGTCTGGAATGACCCACTGGCCAAAAAATGGAGGACTGACAAAACGTGCACCAGAGGGGGAATCCCTGTGGGTTGGCGGATGGGGGACATCAGGGCTGGCTCCAGCTGGGCACACAGTTCATGGATAGTGGCACGGTCAAGTCTGTATCGAAGTATTATATTGCGTTCTTCCATTGTCGACAGGTCCACCAGCGGTCGGTACACGCGAGGATTCCTCCTTCTCATCGCAAGTCCCAGCGGACGGTGCCTAGGAAGGACAACATGGAGCACAGAGTCAGCCAAAACACAGGTACGTACAGACAGCTTGCACAGTTAAAGAATGGCAATGGGTTGAAAGGCGTGTATGTGTGGCAATGCAAGGCCTAGGCCTGTGTGTCGCAGTCAAAATTAAGCCATGTGGGCCCTTGAAATGGCGGCTGCCTGACCTGTGAAGTGGGACAATGGGATGTGAGGTCAATGCGCTGGCGGGGCACACCGTGGCGGTAGGCGGTCGCAGACCGCGGCGCAAAGCCGCATTGGTTAACATTGAAGCCTATGGGTTTCAGGAGCCAATAACGAAGTGCGCCGGCGGTCGAGGTACGCACCGCCGCGGTACGCACCGCCGCGGACGTGACCACCATTTTCTATCTGCTTAATCACTCGAGACCTGATCATCCACAGGAGAGGACCTATACTGCAAGTGCTGCTGTGACCTCGGTCTGGAAGATACAATGGCTGCTGCGACTGGGGAAAGGGCCCCTGCCTTCACGTCTGAAGAGTTGGACAAGCTCGTGGATGGGGTCCTCCCCCAGTATGCGCTACTCTACGGTCCTCCAGACCAACAAGTGAGTACACCGGGTGCTAATGGAATGGGCTATGCCTGTGTGGATTGGGGTGGATGTAAGTTGGTGGGGTGGGGGGCGAATGAGGAGTGCAACGCCCGACAGATGAGAGCATGTGCCATATGGCAAAGTGGGTGGGGGGGGGCCAATTACATCTAACATGCAGGTCATTGATGAGTTCCTCCTTTCCACCCTGTACATGTCTAATAGGTCAGCGCCCATCAGAAGATCGACATTTGGCGTGCCATCGCCAAGGAAGTCCGGACCTTGGGGGTCCACAACAGACGGGGCACCCACTGCCGCAAGAGGTGGGAGGACATCCGCCGCGGAACAAGGAAGACCGCAGAAACACTGCTGGGGATGGCCTCCCAACCTAGGAGGGGTGCCAGTCGCACCATGACCCCCCTGATGTCCCGGATCCTGGCGGTGGCCTACCCTGAATTGGATGGGCGCTTTAAGACATCACAGCAGACACAAGGGGGTGAGTACCAGCACATTCTCCTATCTTTCTGCGCAGTGGAGGCGTCTGGGTGGGGGAGGAGGGCTGTGGGTGACATTAGGCCAGGGTGCTTTCTGTAGTGTAGTCCTCTCCCTTAGGCATGGCCCTGTGGCCCCGGCCCCCACCTCGGTAGGGTGACAAGTACAGCCATTGAAGGTCCAGCATCTCCCATGTGCGCGTTTGACGTCTCTTGGCCTGTTGTCTTAGTCAGTAGTACTGAGTAGTGTACCCCGAATGCGCGGCTTAGTGCATTAGGCACCTGTGTCTGTCCTCTCCGCCAACGGTGTTGACATTGCATGCACTCAACCTGGTCTTCTTTTTTCTCCCCCCACCCTTTCTCTTCATCTTCTTGTGCATGTGTGCATTAGCATCATCAGGCGGAGGAGATATGGCATCGGAGCACGAGGGAGCTGCAGGACACAAGGCCCCGGTGGGCCCAGGAACAGACACCGAGGGCACCAGTGATCCGGAGGGCGAGGGGAGCAACACGACGGGGACCGCTGGTGAGAGCAGCGAAAGCGACACGTCCTCGGATGGGAGCTCCCTAGGGGTGGCGGCAACATCCGTGCCCCCCGCCTCTACAGGTACAGCCGCCACCCAGCGCACCAGCCCCGCCCTCCCAGCAGCCCCTCAGTCTTCGCTCCGTGCCGGTTCGCCCAGGAAGGCGCGCGTCTCCTTCGCCCCAGGCACCTCAGCCCCTGCCCCTGTTGCCCCTGCTGCCCTCAGTGCGGAGCTCATTGACCTGGTAAGGACGCTCATTGTTGGGCAGACGACCCTTTTGAATGCCATCCAGGGTGTGCAAAGGGAGGTGCAACAGAGCAATGCGTACCTGGAGGGCATTCATTCGGGTCAGGCTGCCCATCAACGAGCGTTCACTGCTCTGGCCTCAGCACTGACGGCAGCCATTGTCCCTGTTTCCAGCCTCCCTCTTCTGACTGCCTCCAGCCTGTCTCTGTCTCCTGTTCCTCAGCCTATCCCATCCACACCATCAGACCAGCCTGCACACACCTCAACACCCAAGAGCAGCTCATCCAAACACAAGCACCACAGATCCCGCAAACACTCACCCGAGCAACACCCAGATGCAGACATGCCAACAGCCACTGCCACCCCTGTGTCCCCCTCCTCCTCGTCTCCCTCCTCCCTCCCTGTGACGTCTACACTCACACCTGCATGCACCCCAACATCAGCCAGTGCTTCCATCACCACCTCACCCTCCAGTACAGTCCACACTCGTGCAGTCACCACCCCCACTGCCATGTACACGTCCCCTGTGTCCTCTCCCACTGTGTCTGTCACCCCCTCTTCCAAGACTCACAAACGCAGGCAGCCACCCACCCAACAGCCATCCACCTCACGACAGCCTACAGCACCAGCACCTTCACCCAATGACAGCACACCTGACTCTCCTGCAACCACCTCCTCTACCTCCACTTCCATCTCCACTTCTCCTACCCTTTACCTTGGCCCTAAAAAACTTTTCCTGGCTAACCTTAACCTCTTTCCCCCCGATGACCTCCCCCATCCATCTTCAAAGAGTCCCAAGAGCACCGCAGCCACCACCAGCCCAGCTTCGGGTGTCACTGTTGTGCCTGGGTTCTGGAGCCCACCCTTTGCCAGCAGTGACACATCGAGCTGCAGCAAGGACACGTCCAGCCCCCCCCCCCGGCAAGAGGACCCGCAAAACCAAGGACCGCCGTGCGAGGACCGACAGGGCTGCCCCCAAGGAGCAATGTGCGGCCACTTCACCACCCACACCATCTGGGGGAGGCAAGGGCCCGAGAGCCCCATCAAAGGAGCGGAAGGGCAGCAGGAGCGCGGAGAAGGTGGACCCCACATGCCACATCCCAGCTGGGAAGGAGGACACTAAGGAGGCCAGGAGTCTGTCCCCGAAGGGTCCAGAAACGTCACGGTCCGAGGGCGACTGAGCAGGGAGTCGAGGCCAGGTCTGGCTCCCTTGACCTGCTGGATGAGCACCGCTGAACAGGGCCCGCGGTGCAGAAGAGCACCGCTGAACAGGGCCCGCGGTGCAGAAGAGCACCGCTGAACAGGGCCCCGCCGTGGAGAAGAGCACCGCTGAACAGGGCCCGCGGTGCAGAAGAGCACCGCTGAACAGGGCCCCGCCGTGGAGAAGAGCACCGCTGAACAGGGCCCGCCGTGGAGAAGAGCACCGCTGAACAGGGCCCCGCCGTGGAGATAGGCACCGCTGAACAGGGCCCGCGGTGGAGAAGAGCACCGCTGAACAGGGCCCGCCGTGGAGAAGTGCACCGCTGAACAGGGCCCGCGGTGCAGAAGGGCACCGCTGAACAGGGCCCCGCCGTGGAGAAGAGCACCACTGAACAGGGCCCGCGGTGGAGAAGAGCACCGCTGAACAGGGCCCGCCGTGGAGAAGAGCACCGCTGAACAGGGCCCTGCCGTGGAGATAGGCACCGCTGAACAGGGCCCGCCGTGGAGAAGAGCACCGCTGAACAGGGCCCGCCGTGGAGAAGAGCACCGCTGAACAGGGCCCGCGGTGCAGAAGAGCACCGCTGAACAGGGCCCCGCCGTGGAGAAGAGCACCGCTGAACAGGGCCCGCGGTGGAGAAGAGCACCGCTGAACAGGGCCCACCGTGGAGATAGGCACCGCTGAACAGGGCCCGCGGTGGAGAAGAGCACCGCTGAACAGGGCCCGCCGTGGAGAAGAGCACCGCTGAACAGGGCCCGCAGTGCAGAAGAGCACCGCTGAACAGGGCCCCGCCGTGGAGAAGAGCACCGCTGAACAGGGCCCGCCGTGGAGAAGAGCACCGCTGAACAGGGCCCCGCCGTGGAGATAGGCACCGCTGAACAGGGCCCGCGGTGGAGAAGAGCACCGCTGAACAGGGCCCGCCGTGGAGAAGAGCACCGCTGAACAGGGCCCGCGGTGCAGAAGAGCACCACTGAACAGGGCCCCGCCGTGGAGAAGAGCACCGCTGAACAGGGCCCGCGGTGGAGAATTGCACCGCTGAACAGGGCCCGCCGTGGAGAAGAGCACCGCTGAACAGGGCCCCGCCGTGGAGATAGGCACCGCTGAACAGGGCCCGCGGTGGAGAAGAGCACCGCTGAACAGGGCCCGCCGTGGAGAAGAGCACCGCTGAACAGGGCTCGCGGTGCAGAAGAGCACCGCTGAACAGGGCCCCGCCGTGGAGAAGAGCACCGCTGAACAGGGCCCACGGTGGAGAAGAGCACCGCTGAACAGGGCCCGCCGTGGAGAAGAGCACCGCTGAACAGGGCCCCGCCGTGGAGATAGGCACCGCTGAACAGGGCCCGCGGTGGAGAAGGGCACCGCTGAACAGGGCCCGCCGTGGAGAAGAGCACCGCTGAACAGGGCCCCGCCGTCTCAAGCACCGCTCCGCTGGGCCCTTCTTCTCAAGCACCGCTCCGCTGGGCCCCGCCGTCTCAAGCACCGCTCCGCTGGGCCCTTCTTCTCAAGCACCGCTCCGCTGGGCCCCGCCGTCTCAAGCACCGCTCCGCTGTGCCCCGCCGTCTCAAGCACCGCTCCGCTGGGCCCTTCTTCTCAAGCACCGCTCCGCTGGGCTCCGCCGTCTCAAGCACCGCTCCGCTGTGCCCCGCCGTCTCAAGCACCGCTCCGCTGGGCCCTTCTTCTCAAGCACCGCTCCGCTGGGCCCTTCTTCTCAAGCACCGCTCCGCTGGGCCCCGCCGTCTCAAGCACCGCTCCGCTGGGCCCCGCCGTCTCAAGCACCGCTCCGCTGGGCCCCGCCGTCTCAAGCACCGCTCCGCTGGGCCCTTCTTCTCAAGCACCGCTCCGCTGGGCCCTTCCTCTCAAGCACCGCTCCGCTGGGCCCTTCTTCTCAAGCACCGCTCCGCTGGGCCCTTCTTCTCAAGCACCGCTCCGCTGGGCCCTTCTTCTCAAGCACCGCTCCGCTGGGCCCTTCTTCTCAAGCACCGCTCCGCAGGGCCCCGCCGTCTCAAGCACCGCTCCGCTGGGCACCGCCGTCTCAAGCACCGCTCCGCTGGGCCCTTCTTCTCAAGCACCGCTCCGCTGGGCCCCGCCGTCTCAAGCACCGCTCCGCTGGGCCCTTCTTCTCAAGCACCGCTCCGCTGGGCCCTTCCTCTCAAGCACCGCTCCGCTGGGCACCGCCGTCGCAAGCACCGTTTATGGTTCACTGTGCCCACCATGCCTCCTCCTTGACCAGTGGAGACTGTCATCCACCTGATGGACTGTGGCTTTGCACTCCCCAGGATGGTCCAGTGGGCAGCCCACCCACTGTAGAGACATTGAGAGACTGTGGCTTTGCACTCCCCAGGATGGCCCAGTGGGCAGCCCACCCACTGTAGAGACATTGAGAGACTGTGGCTTTGCACTCCCCAGGATGGCCCAGTGGGCAGCCCACCCACTGTAGAGACATTGAGAGACTGTGGCTTTGCACTCCCCAGGATGGCCCAGTGGGCAGCCCACCCACTGTAGAGACATTGAGAGACTGTGGCTTTGCACTCCCCAGGATGGCCCAGTGGGCAGCCCACCCACTGTAGAGACATTGAGAGACTGTGGCTTTGCACTCCCCAGGATGGCCCAGTGGGCAGCCCACCCACTGTAGAGACATTGAGAGACTGTGGCTTTGCACTCCCAGGATGGCCCAGTGGGCAGCTCACCCACTATAGAGACATTGAGAGACTGTGGCTTTGCACTCCCCAGGATGGCCCAGTGGGCAGCCCACCCACTGTAGAGACATTGAGAGACTGTGGCTTTGCACTCCCCAGGATGGTCCAGTGGGCAATCCACCCACTGCAGAGACTTGAGAGACTGTGGCTTTGCACTCCCCAGGATGGTCCAGTGGGCATGGTGGCTCCTCGTGGATCTGGCGTCGTGGACTCATGTGGCTGTGGTGCCCCCCCCTTCCCTTCCCCCTGAGGTGCCTGTAGTTTTTACATCTGATGCCCCTGCAGTGTTCTCTCCAAAGGACTCAGGTCTCCTGTGTGGGCTTTGCCCTTGTTTCTCAAGACTTTGGCCCACGGACATGCTGAAATCGTAGGTTGTGCAGGACTTGGTACTTCAGTTATACACTGATGTGTGTGTCATTAGTTTTGTTGTGGATATCTTTCATGGTTGTACGCTAATTTTCTGGAGCTTTTTGGTACATAAATATTTATTCAAAATATGATTATGTCCTAGCATTTTTCAGGGGTGTTTGGGTGGTGTCACTGTGACTTGGTGCGCTGCATTGGTGAGTACATAGTTGGGGGGGGGGGTCGCATATGTGTGTGGCCGTAACCTTTCGTCCTCCCCCTCCCGTGTGTCGTAGGTGCAGTACTCACCGTTGTCGTCTGCGCCGGACTTCGTACTCGTGGTAGATGAGAAGGTAGACGAGAGCAGGTAGGATGTTTAATTCGGGTTCCATGCTGTCCTCCTTCCTCCTGGAGTGCGTAGTGGTGAGCGTTTTCCCGTCCGTAGTCTGTTTCCGCCGTGTCTTTATCGGCGGTGCTCCCGCCCCGGAAAAGGTGGCGGATTGGTGAGTTGGAATAGTGTGGGCGGTACATTGTCTGCCGCCTGTCTGTTGGCGGTGACCGCCGCGCTGTTTGTTTGTACCGCCGTGGCGGTCGGAGTGTTAAGGTGGCTGTCTGTGTTGGCGGTTCCCGCCAGGCTCAGAATCCCATATTTTTTACCGCCAGCCTGTTGGCGGGTTGGCCGCCGCTTTAACACCGACCGCCAGGGTTAGAATCACCCCCTTAGTCTTGTCAAGAAAATGATAACCAGAAGCGCCACATTTGTTACCATGTGGTACACACTTTACTCTGCAGATAAGAACACCCTAAATTACATTTGGCTGGAAATCAATACACCCTTTTCAGCTGCCAGGAAATTCTTTAGAGACTCCATTGACCAGCTTGGACTAACTAAGCTATGGTCCACAATGCCCACCCTTGAGTATTTTAGAAAGATGACCAGCAAACTGTTAAGACTAATTTCATCTTTAGAAGCCAAGGCTTCTCTTCAGAACCTCACCCACACATGGATGGTTCTAAATAGCTACACATAGCTAAGACCACAACCATACTTGGGAGAAGCATCTAGTAGCAGTATCAAGGGATTTAAAAAAAAATATCACCTTGGTGCTTTTCCCACTAATGCACACACAGCATCCTCGCTTAGGGCAGCAGGAAAGTTGTGTGGCTACTCAAAAGAAGATGAGATTCATGCCTTCTGCCTTTGCAAAGCTACCCTAGATCTGGGGTGTCGCTGGCTTGGGGCCTTCTGTAACCAGGCGGTATATGTTCCTGTAGACAAGCAATAACAACATGCCTAAATTCTGGGGACCCATGAGTAATCTCCTGAACAGTAAAATATCTGCAGGGAATCAATTAGGCTCTAAAGAAAACACCTTGCTAGCCTGTACAGATCCTCTACCTGGGCCGTTTGGTTTTGGGGGCTGAGCTAGGGTAATGTACCTCTAATTCCAGCCTCATTCTCTGCAGTCTAGCTATTATTTGCACAAAATCCCTTTTAGAAAAAAAGCTATTTTCTTTTACATAAGTTAAATTGTCTTCAGTTCTTTTTTATTGCTATCATATATCGGACTCAATCTTAACGTGGGACATTGTACCTTGAGTAACGCAACACTCTCACCGTCACATTGCCAAAAAGTTTTATAGTTTTAATGCATTTTATATAACATTGCATTTTACATTGAAACAATTTTAATTCATCAATCAATAAAGTTTATTACATTACATTACACCCTGTAGTCCCCTCGGTGTCTTGTATATGAAAACATCTAGAGTTTCCTTAGAGACAATGTACTCCCTGGCAGAGAAAGACAGAAAAGACATATTACTTCATAAACATCAATTCCTCCAGTACACACACATAGTGGTTGGATTTGGTACATGGTTAAGTGAAGGTTCAGAACGTAAAATTTTATTAACAAGAGATTTCACAAAAATGAAATGCACTGTTGATAACTGAAAGGTCATAAAAGTGAACCAAATACTCACAGCTCGTGAGCTGTAAAGCTGCAACAAGGCAGCAACCGCTTTACAGGCCATTCACACATCTCTCAGACGTGACACACACTAGACTATTGACACCACCAATCATGGGCCTAGCACATTACAACACTCACATCAACAGACAGCTCCATTAAAGGGCCCATTTCATTTTATGATCCCACATGGCTGACACAGTAATCACACTGGCTGGTGGCTGACGCAGCGTGTGGACTAGCGTTTGGCTAGCATTGTGTGTAGTGACCAGCAGCAAGTCACTACTCACACAATGCCAGTCAAGTGCCATTTCACACACCACCAGCCACATGGTAGTCCATGTACACTGTCAGTTAAGCACCAATTCACACACCGCCAGACAAGCTCCAGTCCACTCACCTCGTCAGCCAAGAGAAAACACAAACCAATTGGATGTAAATATAAAACTATACCTACAAACACAACAACATCACACTAATGCCAACCGTGAAATCTAAACAAAAATATAAAACCATACAAACCAGTCAGTTTATTTTTACACTTCTGGTTGCTCCCAATAACTCTGTTGCGTGTGATACAATTTAAAATATGTGGGCACACACAACCCAGGTTTTGAAGGACACTTTGGGCAGTACATACGACTCTCCTTCCGCACACCTCTTTGGATACAGACTCTACATCTATTGGGAAAGTCTTTTTTGGGCATAGGAGGAATGTGATCAGCAAAGTGTGTTCTTTCAATTTAGCATTGCCCTCCACCACTCCTACTCTAGGAACACTTTCCTGCTCCACCACAACAAGGCTGGCTATCACAGACTACTGAAACTGAACAAGTGTCATCTTTGACTCTGAAAAACAATATTTGAACACAAAAAAGCATTCAAGGTTGCAAGATTAAACAAATGGATAGCCAACTTCTTATACCAAATGTACTCCTTACTAACAGCAGTGTAGGGTTCTAACCTCTGATCTACTTTATCTCCACCACTCATGTGCTTATTGTAGTCTAAAATGCACACAGGTTTGCACACTTCAGCAAACTGACCCCAAATAGTCACAGGTGAAGTACTTTCATCATGGATGGTAGTCAGCATGCAGACATCTCTCCTTTTTGCAAATTTCACATCTATAAGTTCATCACTACGCAAGGCATTGCACTTTCCCCTCTCAAGTCTTTTACAAACAAGCTTTTTTAGGTAGCTTTTACAGTTAGAGCGGTTCATGCCACAAGCAACAGTGTCCACTTTGAGCAATTCCCTGAACAATTGCACACCAGTGTAGAGGTTAAGGGCCATATTTATACTTTTTGACGCAAAACTGCGCTAACGCAGTTTTGCGTCAAAAAATTAGCGCCGGCTAACGCCATTCTGAAGCACCATGCGGGCGCCGTATTTAATCAATGACGTTAGCCGGCGTTAGCCGCCGGCGCTGCCTGGTGTGCGTGGAAAAAAACGACGTACACCAGGCAGTGCCGGCGTAGGGGGATATGGGGCTTGGGCATCAAGAAATGGGGCAAGTCAGGTTGAGGCAATTTTTTCGCCTCAACCCGATTTGCGCCATTTTTTTCGACTCCCAAGCCCCATAGAAATGACTCCTGTCTTAGCAAAGACAGGAGTCATGCCCCCTTGCCCAATGGCCATGCCCAGGGGACTTCTGTCCCCTGGGCATGGTCATTGGGCATAGTGGCATGTAGGGGGGCACAAATCAGGCCCCCCTATGCCACAAAAAAAAATAAAAAAAAACACTTACCTGAGCTTACCTTAATGTCCCTGGGATGGGTCCCTAAAGCCTTGGGTGTCCTCCTGGGGTGGGCAAGGGTGACAGGGGGTGTCCCTGGGGGCATGGGAGGGCACCTATGGGCTCCTTCAGAGCCCACAGGTCCCTTAACGCCTGCCTTTTGCAGGCGCTAAAAAACGGCGCAAAAGTGGCCGTACGTCATTTTTTTTGACCCGCCCACTCCCGGGCGTGAATTTTGCCCGGGAGTATAAATCCGACGCACATGCCTCGGAGTCGATTTTTTAGACGTGAACGCCTACCTTGCATCTCATTAACGCAAAGTAGGTGTCCACGCTAAAAAATGACGCAAACTCCATGGACTTTGGCGCTAGACGCGTCTAACGCCAAAGTATAAATATGGAGTTAGTTTTGCGTCGAAATTGCGTAAAAAAAAACGACGCAATTCCGGCGCAAACGGAGTATTAATATGCCCCTAAATACATAAAAATAGTGATCTTTGTTAAAAATTCCTCTACCAACCTCCCACACAATTTTCTTTCTAACTCGAGCATGGGGCTTAAGTCTGGAACTGTTGTTAACTCAGTATACTGTTCAGCATACAAATTGGTCTGGTCAACAATCTCATCCAAAAATACATCATCCATAAACACTGAAAGAAACTGAAAGAAATGTATATGCAAAACGTTTTCAGAATTCACTTGACACCCTGCGACACCAATGAAGGCAGGCAGGCAATGTCGGCTGCACTACGTTTGGGGCAACCCAGAGTTGACCACTTCCGATAGGAAGCCTTACATCGACAGGCTGAAATCCAGATGCCTTTTGCTGAACTATTGGCACATCAGTGTCCACCTCTAAAACAGGCACTTCCTCCACACTGATAGTGGTTTCATTATCAGATGATTCCTTTCAGACAGAAAATTCACTATCAGAATCTTGCACTTCCTCCTCTGCCTCAGATGCAGAGTCACGGTCATAATCACGTTCAGAGGAAGATTAAAAAAGCATACCAACAATTTGCTGAGCCGTAATCATGTGGCTAGCCATGATCCTTACTAATAAAAGTAACTTGACAAATACGTCAATGATAACCAACACTGGGTAAAATAAGTAATACACAAAGTGAAGCTTTATCCCAAAGACCTATTTACTCAAAAAACTATATCACTCTCTTGACCGAGACAGATAAACTCACCAGCACCTATTCTACACAGACAGAGCAAGCACCAAAGATATCCCACCAGAAAGGAAACACAAAAGAAAATTACACACAAGACAAAACAATGTACATCATGCACAAGGAGAATTTCACACACAATAAAACAGAATCTAAATATGCTGCTGTTATTACACCATTTACAAACAACACATTCGTGCAGGGAAATGATACTAATTTGAGTAAACAGTTTAAAAAATATTTTCTTACCAAACACATGCAACTACAGAACCTGTAGATCACTAGTGCCGATACCGCAAGCAGGAGTTGCAGCAAAGGAAATCAAAAGCTTTGCTATAGAATAAAAAGGAGAAGTAAAACATTATAATCACAAATGAAAATGATGACATGAAACAGTTAACATGTCCAAATGTTACCCATCATTGTGCAAGTGTCAGCCACACACATCACCAGCAAAAAGCCAATCAACAGACACCATCAACTATTAGTCAGTCGACACACACCACCAGCAAATTCCCCAGTTCAAACACAATGCCAGCCTGGCACCAGTCCACACACACTGCCAGTCTGCACACTCCACCAGGCAGTTGCCATTCCACACACACCGCCAGGCAAGCGCCAGTCCTCACACACCACCTGGGAAGCACCAGTCTACACATACAACAAAAACAACATCCCTGGTGGTTTATGGGCTTCCACCCCCACATAGAGCAGATCAGCCTAAAAACAGCCAGTACTTCCCTCAAAAGGCGATTGCGAGGACAGAACGGTTCCGTCCCCAGCACACATCCACCGTGGCTGAGGACAAACCATTCCCATCCTCAGTACCAATGAGGTTAATGTGAAAATTGAATATTGGCACAGCCTGGGTTCAATATTGTCAATAAAGACACTATTACTATTATTATTATTAGTAGTAGTAATGGTGATAATAATAACATGAAATTAATGGAAATAGCAACAACAATATTCTTCTTCTTATTATTATTATTTTAATTAGTATTATTACTATTATTATTATTGTTGTTGTTATTATTATTACTGTTATTTCTTATCATTTCATTTTTTAATCCTCTCCACACATGTTGCTCATTTGTTAAAAGTTGAGAGATCTTTCTGAACAGTACAGTCCTGGGACATCTTCCTCAGTGTATCTTCTGAAGGTAATGAGAGGTGTGAATTCACTGTACATTTTTAACCACCACAAACAATGGCGTAGCAAAGGTGCCACGGAACCTAATGCAGGCTAAGAAAGTGGGCAATTCTACTCTTTAATTTTTTTACCCTTTTATTAGGAAGAAAAAAGACATAGGCGGTCATTCTGACCGCGGCGGTCGGCAGTCGCCGCCCGCCAATCGGTTCCCGCCGAAAGACCGCACCGCGGTCAAAAGACCACGGCGGTCATTTCGGCTTTCCCGCTGGGCCGGCGGGCAACCGCCAGAAGACCGCCGGCCGGCCCAGCGGGACAGCCCCTCCAACAATGAAGCCGGCTCGGAATGGAGCCGGCGGAGTTGAAGGGGTGCGACGGGTGCGGTGGCACCCGTCGCGATTTTCACTGTCTGCTAAGCAGACAGTGAAAATCTTTGTGGGGCCCTGTTAGGGGGCCCCTGCACTGCCCATGCCAGTGGCATGGACAGTGCAGGGGCCCCCAGGGGCCCCACGGCACCCGTTCCCCCCATCCTGGTTCTGGGGTTGGACACCGCCAGAAACAGGCTAGCGGTGAGGGGGTCGGAATCCCCATGGCGGTGCTGCAAGCAGCGCCGCCATGGCAGGTTCCCTGGGCCAGCGGGAAACCGGCGGGAAACTGCCGGCTCCCCTTTTCCGACCGCGGCTTTACCGCCGCGGTCAGAATCGCCCAGGAAGCACCGCCAGCCTGTTGGCGGTGCTTCCGCCGCACTCCGCCATGGCGGTCATGGACCGCCAAGGTCAGAATTACCCCCATAATTTGGTGCAGTAGGCAGCTTGCGGTACAAGACCAGGGCTTAACGCTACCTATTGTACTAAAGATACTAGCTCACGGCAAAAAAGATGCGAAACGGCACAACCATGATGTTTAGGAGAAATACTATTTATAACTGGCACACTATTGGACAACAACTGCAAATGACACTTGCTGACACACACAGGATGTGTTAACCACAGGTCAGTTGACCTCAGTATCGCCCAGTTTACCATACATAAGATCCTCATCGCCAGAGAGCTAAACAAAAACAGAAGCAATAACATCAGCAGTAGGAGCATTAGGTTTATGTTGGATGGACTGCCTTAATGGAAGAAGATACGTATAACAATGTGTAACATTTGCTCTCCCACTTATCCTACAGATTGTGCTTCCCTTCAGGAATAGCTTAAGAACCTTCTTCCTTCCCTGTAAAGCAAGGTAATATCAAATGTGATGGGCATGATTTGTTTAGGGAAGTAAATCTCTCCACAAGGCAAACATATCCTAAAGTCGCTTAGATGGCACAACCCCCAAAAAGAAATTGTGCAAGGAATGCAGTCCTTCTGCCACATCCTTCTTTTAATAGGTACTGCAGATAACCATTGACTAATGATTTGTCCTGCAGATATACTAGCTTTAACTACCAGCAACAATCTTTCACTGGTTTATATATTTTTAATGACCTGTGTCTGCATCAATTAATTCACGCGCAGAGTGTAAACCTCCAGCTTCCATGTATATTTTAGTCTCTTCTTCTATTGTGATGGTTTTAATTAACTATTCAATAAATCTCGATTTGATTAGATTTGGAGTTGATAATACTGCTTCCCTGTAGCAAATTTCAAGAATGAAGAGTTGTCTGGGTGCACTGGCAGCAAGCGAAGCTCTGACTTTATGTCTGTGTTCGCCAACCATGTCCCACAGCTTTACTTCTCGCCGAGCTCTCATCTGACTCAGAAGGTGTGTACCCTAGAGAACATGTTTTTCAGACAATAAAGCTGTTCACTGAGCTACCTTCTGGGTACGGGAGGTGATGTATCATTCGGAATTCACCTTTCTTGATCACATGTAGCTAAGCAATAGATGACTATGAAACTCTCAGATGGGGCAGCTCAAATGGTCCTACCACTCCCCCCTGCTTCAAAATGAATGACAGCTCCTTCACTGATCCGTGAAAAAGCAGCATATGGCAGAGCCAGCAAAAAGAGTGGTGACATCTGAACACCCCTTTAGAAAAGTTCTGCCTCTACCTCATTTCCATTCCCAACCTGAGTTTTGTGTAATTCCAACAGGTTAACAGGAGTGGGTAAGTAATCTTCCTGTGCTATTTCTTCAATGTGATGCCAAGATTTTCCTTCCAAGACTTCTTGTCTTCGGCCTAAAACTGACTGTTTGTTCTGTCCCGTCATTGTGTTCTGGGATGACCACCCCAAACCTGCTGTATGCGCGCAGGGATCTGCAAGGTGTCCCCCAGGTTCAGCAATTCTGATTGTACTGTTGGCAGTACCCCTACTTCCTGTTTGTCTTTAGAGGTGCACATTCAGAATACCATATTGATATCTTGATGCATTATTACCAAGACAAGATCTCTTCTGAGTATGTTTACGAAGGGAACAGTTATGCCCCACACTTATCCATGCTATGTCCCCTGGAGGGGTAAGATACAAGTGAGCAATTGATACACGTACAAACCTTTATATTTTAAATGCCAAGAAACAATCTACTCTTAAAAGAAGAAATTGAAAGCAAACAAGAAAACTTCACAATCGTGCCCCTATTGGAGTGAATGTCCACAGTTTACATTTTTAGAGAGAGATTTCCATACCATACCCAATGTACATCAACTTTCACCAACAAGTTCTTCTACGGTGTCTGAGCATGTAAGGAAGCCATTAGATTCATGGGGGTAGACAGTGAAATGAGAAGGCACCTCAAGTGTTCTCCATATACCCTCAAGGTGATTTATAATCTAGTTTCCCATTTCTTATATCCCATGGCCCTATCTCAAGTATCCTGAGATGTACGTATCAGCAATTTACGCATCCACCAACATCTTTAGCTCAGAATACAGCACTCATACTCAATGTAGCTCATTTCAAGGAATGTAAATTGCACAAGGGGCATGTTTCCTTTGTGTGACCAACTTTTCTTTCAGTATACCTAAGGGGCTCCTTTGGGTATTGAATCTTCAGAGAAGTACTGTCGGTGAAATTCCTGACTTCACGCAAGGAAGTAAGCCTTTCTCTGCAGTTGGATGACCCACCCAACCTGGAATGGCATCAAGCAAGTCTATGTCCTATGACCCATTCTGGGGCACCCGGAAGTGGTTTTATAAAATGAGAAGGCAGCAGCGTCACCAGGCTGCTGAGTGAGAGGTTCTCTGCCTTGCCCTAAAGCAGACACTTTAGGGCTGCTATGGAAGGCCCATTCTTTCACAAATTTGAAATTATGTTTCTTTTAAAAAATGCATCAGTTGCACGAATGATGAAGATGACAAAGGTTTTTAAAAGGTTTTCGAAGTTGTGAGAATTCTGCGTCTTCGCACACCTCAAATCAGTACCTCCTCTCTGCCTCCCCCACGCAACCCTGAAATGGAACTTCAGAGTAAATTGTGATGAGTGGGTTCTACTGTAGTAAATAACAGACTTATCATCCTTACTCTCTCAGTAAATGGGGGGTAGATGTAATTTGAACAGAAATAATTATAATTTCTCTTACCCATGCTCAAAAGCATGCTCTGGTATGCTCTTTATGTGATTTTTATTTTTACAATGAATGACTGAATGAATTGATGAATGATAGAATGCATAATTAACATACTGCCAAAAGAAAAGAAAGTGAATGCACTGAGATAAATGGAAATTTCAATACAGCCTTCGAATACTATCATAGAGATATGTTTGTAACTGAAAATAAAATAAGAATTGAATTAAAATATAAAATCAGCAGAAGAATACAGAAGAGATTCCCTGGGGGGAGGGGGGGGGGGGGTCTGTGAAAGATTTCACGATTGCTCCTGAAATTAGAGGATTGTTCTTTACTACTCATCGCTAAACCAGGCCTAAAGTCACCTCCCCATGGATCCAACTTGTGACCTGCAGGTTGCACCAAGATATCTGCTCTGGCACAGCAACCCACCGCTCTGTCATTTGGGCATAGAATGGTAATGGTCTCTCTCTGGTATCGAACATGAATCTTTCTGTGAACTATTTCACAGCTAGGAAGGGTCGAGGGCGCTGTAAAGTACAAAGAAACTGTGTGGAGTCAGAAACGAACATAAAAAGTTGAACATTACTTCTCATCATTTAAAAACCCATTCGGGCCACACTGCTTTTGCAGACTCATTTCCATTCCTTGTAAAGTGTGCAGTCTCCAATAAACTACCGTTTAGATGGTTTCATGTAGGCCTATCCACTTTTCATATTTTAAGACCAGTTTCTGGAATTACTGTTTCTTCTGAATCAGCATCACTGCTTCTTAGCCTCTTTCATCTTTAGGATGGGTTAGTTCTCTGGCAGGTAGTGTCCTCACAGGGTGAACAAAGACCAGTGGTGGCTTCTCCGCTATGGCAGGGAAGCGTCACCCCCTGCCAGCAGCCTCAAAAGTTGAAAATAAAAATGATAAAAAGGTTTATTATTGTTCTATTTTTCAACTTGGACCGGCCGAGTCTTGGGGGTGGGGCCTTCGCGGTGAGAGGACAGAGGGGTAGTGGTGGAACTGCTGTCAGTGCGCATGTGGGTTTGGCCGACCGTTTAAGGATGGCCCGACCCACATGCGCACGGTGCTATCTCCAACCCGAGCTGTGTTGCCAGTTTGGAGGCAGCAGGCACAGGCTCCCAATCTGCCTGGGAGCGCAAAGCCAGCAGCAAGAGAGCAGCATCAGGATGGACCGTAGGGAGGTCCAGAAGCCTATGCCTACAGTGGAGAGTAGCAGAACACTGTCAATGTGGTGGGCAGCAGGTAAGTTATTTTATACTTGTTCTGTCTCCCTCTATTTGTTTTGGTGTCGTCCACCCCGCACCCCACTCTGCCCTGACACCAGATACTACTGAAAATTACACAGGGTGAAAAAGACGAAAATAGAAGTTTTCACCATTTGGTATTGTCATGGGCAATGCCAGTTTTGTTCTAATTTATGCAAGCCTGGCTACAATTTAACTCTAGCGTGCCTGCTTTGCTTGGCCACATGTTTCTCCAGACCACACAGCAGAGCACCTGGTTGCAATACTTGACTCTTTTTGCATTGTGGTGACTTTGAAGTTTTTCTTAGGAGCCCAGGGGCAGCACTGCTAGATGCCAGGGTTGAGGAATGTCCAGACTGCCTCCTCTTCGTCCACTTCATGTCTCTATTCCACCACCGTACACTTTCTACATTTTCGATTGGTACTGCTTCATGTCCTGGTGGTGATTAAAGGCAGTGTTTGCTCTAAACACCTTTTACCGCCATGTATTGATTGCAAGATTTTTGAGGTGGGTACGTATGACAAGAACGTTTGTGCATATTTGTTGTGTGGTTTTCTTTTGTGATTGTGATGTGTTCCGTTGTTTTTATGCTGATGTATTGCATTACTGCAATGTGATTTTCTTGCATGTGTGCTGTAGTTGTGGAGTCGCATTCCATTTTGACTGTTTTGACGTGATGTGCCCTTTTTAGGGTTGAGCCTGCGTTGCATGCGCTTGTGCATGCGTTTTGCTTGCGAGACGATTTAGTAGTTAGAAAAGGGCTCAGAGGCCCGTCCATGTCACGTCAGTGTCTTTCATTGGTTCGTGGGCTTGCCTGTTAAAATCTGCCTGCTTTCATTAGTGGAAGGCATGCATACGTCATGCCTTTTCCGGTGTTTATCCCTCCTCGAGTGCGCGACCAAGTACTGGAAACATGCAAGGCTCGCTGTTTTCCGTCCGGTTTCTGGACTACTTTTTATCTTTTTTCACACCGCAATCTCGCTTGGCAGAAGTCGAGCGCTTTCCATGACATCGACCCTGTTACATAGTTAATTGCACTTTTGCCGGTACGTAGATAACACTTTGGCTGATAGGTTTCACTACGAGTGAATTGTAGCAGCGCGATCACACTCTTTTTTTCCATTTAATGTGGCAAGAAAAGTCCGGTTGGGAGTTTACACCTGCTAATAGCTCTAACTCAGAGAAATGCAAGACCCGTTACATTGCAAATGCTTGTTTAAATGTTCTGTTAGTGTGCTCTATGTATGTTACTCAGTTATGTTTTGTTGTTTACTTTATATGTGTCAACGAATCTTACTACATTTCCATCCATAAGCAGAACATGCCTTAAATTTAGCTGTAGAAAGAAACCTATATTCATTGTCTAAGATGCTAAAAAAATGCTGCTCCTCCTCTTCAATGAGTTAAGACACCAATGAGCCCAAATCTGTGGCAAAGTCTGAATCTAAACTTAGTGCTCACAGTGCTGTCTGTATGTGGTATGCTCACTCTGACAGGTCCTTCTTCTAACCATTCTGCTTCCTTTGTTACTGTTTTGCTATCTTTCTCCTTTTTTTCTCCCTTTCAGTCTTTCTCTATCTTGGTTTGAATCAAAGTCTGATGGAGAAAATAGTTCCGAGTCCTCAAAAATGAGGCCCAATGATTTCCACCTGCAACCACCTGCACAAAGTAAGACATCCTGGGTGAAATTTCATTCACGCCAATGTAATTGACATAATTTTGGTAATTTCACATAGTGAAATGTATGCCAAATTACTGAGATTATACCAATAGGCCACATTGTATAATTTTTAAGAGAAAATTGAATGCAAGATGTACAATTTGGATAACTGAACGTAAACTGCCTTTCATATAGATGTACTACCGGAGTGGTCCTTTTGGTAATAGTTGAGGGTAAAACTACAAATCCAAATGCGAGTGGCAGTGTTTTCAATACGAGCACTAGTTCCTTTAACCTGAGGCAATAAACCAACATTTCAGGTAGATTTTTTACCTGAAACCTTTAAATCCGAATGTAAGCATTATTTTGAACACAAGCGACCAGCAATCAGCTTAAAATTACATTTTTAAATTAAATCTTACCTAGATGGACCGTTTGGGTTCTTTTTGAGTCCCAGATGCATTTTGCACAATTTTTCATAATCGTATGGTAATTTTACTTGGTTACGTTACAGCAAGTTATGAGAGTTTCACAAACTGCTAGGTGTGCATGGACAGGGACAAGGCAGTAATTAAGGTTGATGCTTGAAAGGGATTAGGAGCTATATTAGTGGAGGGAGCTGAAGGGAAAAGGCATTGTTTTGAAATCCAGGTGAAACTCCATTGGTTAGAAAAATTCTCCAAAATTATGCAAAATTTGGCAAAATGCCAGTTCAACACCTCGCACACATTGCAAGCTAAAAATAATAGCATGAAATCACAAATGGTGTAAATGACAGCTGCTTGTTCTTGGTTCAGTCACATTCTTTCGTGCCCAAGCAACAGAGTTTTTTATTCGCATTACATTTTGTTAAATGCTGGTCTGGCACCTCGAGTCCAAACTAAATCTAAGAGCAAATTTCGTACCCAAAAGTGCATACGACTCAAACATAACTTACTCACATTTGGTTTGTTCACATTGTTCTTTGCTCCCCAAAGTATTTTTACCTCAACACAATTTTGTTTAAATGACATGGCAAATGGCATATTCTCAGTCATTTTGTGTAACAATCATAGCACAAAATGCCAGAAATGATGCCTAAATAGGTGAAATTTCCCCCAGGTCTAACTGTGCTGCTACTAGGAGTGGGAGTTAAATTCCGTTCCACCGGCGTAGTTGACAGAGATTTGGCCACTCCGTATTACACTTGTAACAAAGAGTTCCAGCCAAATTCTGCCAACCGCAGCATGGCATCGTTTTTTCTTGTACAGTAAATTGGTGAGAACGAGCGAGAATTGGCATTCCCTATCATGATTGTTAAGCACTAGGAGGGCACCAGGGGAGATTTTCTCACTGCGAAGGATTGTGGGTGATTGTGGTCGTTCGCAGCGAGGCAGCTGCCGCTGGAGTACAGAATTAGACGCTCTGGCATGCTGCATGGTGCAGCTCACATGGATTTTTCAGAGCAGAACAAGATCCTGGCACTAAAAATCAGCATGAGCAGTTCAAAGTGCTGATTTCCGCCCGTTCGCAAAACTCCTGAGAATCTCGAGGAGATTTCATGTTACTCGGCGGAAGTCCTTGGAGTGATACTCCGCAAGTTCTGCCCACCTCTAGCTGCTATCAGTGTTCCACAACTTAGTTAGAAGACTGAATTGCAGATTGAATAAAATAAAAAAAGAACCACTTGGTACGGGTAAGCATTCAGATTTTCAATTCAGTTCAGTTGAAGCCAAAAGAGTGTAAGTAGTATCAGCCATATTCAGAGAAGCACGCTTTGTCATGCAACTAACCTATGTTAAATATTATTTGTCAAATGTGACAATATAGGTGGAGGCAGAAGCAGATGTGGAAAACTAAGGTTGATCAGTGCTGCTACTGATGTGGTATATAGCTGGTCTTCTTGGAGACCTCCGTTGAAAAGTTATGTCTATCTCTATCTACTATAACAGATGAAGGAGTGGAAGTGAAAACAACTCAATTCACAAATAAATAATATGGGAAGTCAATCATATATACAAGACCCTATGAAACTGTGAAATTTAATTTCATGAAATATTGGGAAATTTTGCATACGTTATGCAAAATTAGGCAAAATTTCACTAAATTAAGTGTTGCTTTAAAATTGAAGACATCCCTCATATTCAAAAGTGGCACAAAATAAGAGAAATGCGACCGGTTCAAGAAAGAGATGTCTCCTGCAAGACATTTCCTGCTCTTGCAAGACATTTTCTGCTCAAATCTAAATGGTGCCAAATTTCAAAGTGGCATAGCACAAGATTTGTGAATTTTATGAATTTCACAAGTGTAATGAAAATATTGCACAGGGATGCCCTAGGAGACTGCTTTTCGAAATACAATCATATTTAACTGAACTAAACAATGTGACTTATTGGTGAGCTTGAATTGAGGTTTTACACCTGATGGCCTCAGTCCCTTAAAATTGAGGCTCACCTTTCCATGCCGAAAGACGTGAAATGGAGAGGTCATTGATCTATCTGTTTCTGAGTAAATCCTTCTCTCTGATTATATGATGCTCAAGCACCACCTTCTGAAGCAGAGATGAATGATTAGCTTTGCCTTAAGTATTGCCAGCTGTGACATAGGAGAGCATTTCAAGTAATGATTAGTGGGAAGCACTCCTTCCATCTCCAAGCCCTATTGGCAAAGGTCTAACATATGGAGCTGGCCTAACCTTTGGCTCATAAGGGAGTTGAAGGACTGTCTGTCTTTCTTTTTCTCTCTTTTCACCCTAACACGCTTCAACTTATAGGAGTGAAATACATTATTAATTTAATTTTCCCATCTCATAAGCTGTTTTGAAAAATGCTCAAGCACAGTAAGCCTCTTTAGGGAATTTTCCTGTAATAAAGGGTGGCAATGGCAAACATGCAACTCCCATAGGTGTTCCACAGTTTATAAGGCAAATCCAGTGTCCGCCAGTGGTGCCATATGGTTGACTACCCTGCCCACCCACGGGTAGAGGTATGTATTCTTCAATACATAATATTTTTACATATTACAACCAATGCACACAATACAGTCGAAAAGAGTCCAAAATTCATAAGTATTGCCAACAGCTCTGTTTGGCATTGACAAATATTTTATTTCGCAATTCCAATTTCCTTCATGCTTTCTGTACAGTTCTTCAATAGAGTTAATTCGTACTTGACAGCCAACACGTGCTTCGTCACACAAGTGACTTTATCAAGACCGAAAATTCAACATTGTTCAAGATGTCATAAGGTTCCGTCCGTATCCAGAGTGTCACATACGTAAGTAGTAACGGCTTGTGTTCACACACCGAAGTACGTAGAGTATTCTGTTACAACAGGTTTTCTAATAGTAACTTACTCCAAGGTGTAAGGAGCATTCAGTAAGGTAATGGCCATATTACACCCATATCAGAAGTCCGTCGAGAACAGTGTCTTCGGTGCTACAACCGAGTACAGCCTCTTTAGGGCTTTAGTGTCCAGAGGGTTCAAAGTCCCTGTTACACTGGCCTTCTGCTGCATCGCATAAAGCTTAGACATCACTATATCTTAATTTGCAGGTGAATTTTCTTGTCCCGCCTCAATCCATCAGGAGTCAGACTGTACCCACTAGGCCCAGATTGGCCATTTATCTCATTGCAGGTTTTTGAAGGCACCTGGCTATCACTGTTACCTCTGTCATTTCCCCCAGCTTCCTGGGGTTTACTGAATCAAGAATAGGGGTGGCATATGTATGGAGGAAAAGAGTGAGTGATGGAAGGTGGATGGATGGAAAGACAGAAGGACAGCAAGAGGAAGGGAGTAGCACTTGTTTGAATATTTTGCTAGGACTGCTTTTGGCTCACAACCCTGCACTGGTGCCCACATTGAGAAGTGGGTGGAAACTGACTGCATATCTACAACAGTTTTGAGACATTAGTGGATATTACATTAAATATAAATTGTACAATTTTCATAAAGTTATGATAACTTTCATCAAAGAGGACTATTTGGGGAAATGTCATAAAATCAGTGCAATACATTAATTTATTATTGGTCAAAACCGGGAAATAATTGAAACACATGCCTTCATAATCCGTTAACAGCACATATTTTAAAATATCACCAAATAACAGGCATACATTTAAACATTGCAGGTTCTAAAGTACATGAACATGCTTAATGATAAGGTGATGCAGTAAATACAAATAGGACCAACCTGCAAGTTAATTACAAAGTAGATTGACAGTTTTGACATGATTTTTCAGTATCTCCCACAAGAGTGCAAGAAATACAGAGACAGCGAAACCCAGGGCTTGTATAAGCCAAGGATTTGCAATATATTAGTGCAAGGAAGTTTCTCTTAATGCATGGCCACTCAAATATTTTTGCTGGCTGGTATTGCTGTTTTTCAACTCTGCACAGTGGGGCAATGTTGTACAGGGCTTGGTGTACATGCGCTGACCCCAAAAACATGGTCAAATTGGCACTAACTCCTAACTGGAATGTTAATTCCCCAGTAAGGCCATAGTATAAGGTGCAGGAAAGACACCACAAAAAGTTAAGTCACCTATAGACTGTATTGCTTGTTTTGCCACTCACTAAGCATACAAGGAAATATCGCTTCAGGCCTGACTGTTGTCTGACTCATGAGGTTTTTAAACCTGCAGGTGAACGTTTCAAATTATTCCTTTTGGCAGAAAAGAACACTACTTTTATACAATAAATAAGCCACTCAAAATTAGGCCTCATATTCTCCAAGGTATGATACCTTGTATTTAAAAGTAGTAAATACAAGAATGTAAAGTTGACATGTATCTACAGTGATTAGCCCCTAAAAGTAATTTTGACTGCAAGGGCTGTATCTGTCCTATGAGAACACTGAAGTCCACATAAATAATATGTTTGCTAACAATGAATTACTATAAGCTAAAAATGCAATAGAACCACTGTTTTCAATAGTTATTAAAAATTCAACACATTGGTGAAGTCAGATTTCAGTAAATATTTTGGAAAAGTGACTTGTAAAAAGGTTACACTTTACCTGCCTGAACCTTCAAGGCAAGTTAGAATTAGCTCAGGGTTCACACTACAGTCTCTGTTGAACTTTATCTGCTACTCAAGTCTTTTGCTGACTTTTATATCTTTTTCAGTGCCCCATCCTTATGCCTGCTCCACCCTTGAGCTTTCCCTTACTGGGACGTGAAAACAGAGCTGAAACAATGGCTTAAGCCTTTTCACAGAGAGACCTGGGTCTGAGGTATGTGACAGGTATCAGCTCAGGAAGGAAAGCTGGCAAAGGTCCAAAAATGCCATTAACTTCAAAAGGACCATAGCGAGGCCCACCCAATCATAATTATATGTAGTGGTAGACCTGGGGAAGCAAAGCATTTTGTGCGATGATCCCTCTTTAGCCATTTTAACACCAGCCTAGAGGGAGGGGAAGGATGTAGCAAAATCAGTTTGAAGTAGCTGAAGAGGATGGGACCCCCCCGTTTCCTTAAACACACCCCAGGATGGCACAAAAGCTTCTTCCAGGAGCAGCAAGATTCTGTCATGTAGGTTTTGCCTCAGAATATTGCACTGCAGGATAGTTTACATCAAGGAAAACAGGATGTGCTGCTAGAGTGGGAAGGGTTTCTCCTTGGACTTCTATTCACATATCCAGGAGTCACTTCCATCCTATGTCTAGTGAAACCTACAAAGCTGGTGGCTCACCCACAGGTCATGAGAACACTCTCCGGATGTGAGGAAGTACAGAAGAAGACTTTATCTTAATTTTGAGACCTGCGGAGACTCAAATGGCTGAAACTAATCCCACATGTACCCAGGACTAGAAAGTAGACTCTAAGGATCAATTAGCAGACTTCCTGTGTGGCTACAGGGACACAAAAAAGCTGTAAGAGGTCTTTTTCTTATAAGGCTCAGCTGACCAATAGCAACTGGAATGGGACTGGATCCTACTGGTGGACACTACTGGAGTAAGCCCTCTCCTAGTTCCTAAGTACTTTGTGTGAGGTCTTAGGAGCCTGAGAAGTGATAAAGAGGATCTGCTCCAGAAACCTTTAAAAGTAGGGTCTCGGAAAAGATGTAGACTTCCAAGACCTCCAGAGCATCAGCTGCACCTCTCAATAAAGTTGTCTAATTTTGAAGCTATTTTGACAGATACAACTTTAAGTTTGGACCGCTGGGGTATTTTAAGCTCCATAAATGAGTCTATGGGCCTGATTACGAGACTGGCAGTCACAAGACCGCCATGCTTGCGGTGGAGCCACATTACAAGATTGCAGCCGGACTGCCAACTGACTGCCGTCTCCGCCAGGATCCAAGATCCCGATGAGGTGACAGCAGTGTTGCTTGTAATCAGCCAGCTGAACTCAGCGCCGCCCTGCTGATCAGAAGCTTGTTCTCCGTCAGCCTTTTCATGGTGATTTCCCCACCATGAAAAGGCTGGTGGAGAACAAGTGCAGGGGGCCACAAAGTGGCCCCTTCAATTCCCATAGTAATGGCATGGGCAGGCGCCACCCCCGTCCAGCACCGTTGGAATGTGCACTGTCTGCTTTGCTGTGCTGATCACCCCCATCTGTGCTCCTTTAAGGGAGCCGAGTGCTATCTTGTACCACTGTTCCCATCGGTCAGACTGGCTGGAACACTCTATTTCAAGGTTTCCACTCGTCAGCCAGGTCAGACTGATGGAAAACTTGTAATAGGCTGTGGGGGGGAGGGGTGCCACCGTCATGGCAGTGGCGTCCTCCCGGCGAGTTTGGAGGTCTTGTGTTGGGATTGCCAGAGTTGTAATCAGGCCCTAAATCTGAAGATTGAAATCTTGATCAGATGAAAGCTTGAAAAATATCTGCTCAACATGAGGACTTTGTGGGACGTGAAATCTGAATTGCTCCCGCTCGGACAGTGGCTTCAGTGGGACCTCATCCAGTAGCTATCTGGCTTCAAGAGGACTTCGGCAGTTTCGTCCCACTGAGGATTTCGACTTCCATTTCAGAATCAAAAGGTACAGTCTTTGTTGGGACAAACCCATTTGTGTTGCATTGCAGTCAGCCTGAAATCACAACTAGCTCCTGGTCCACTATTCACAGTGACTACTGATTGCCTTGTTACTTTTTCTTTGTGATTTTTTCATTAAATATTTAACAATTCATATCTCTGGATCCGTGTATTGGATTCTTTGTAGTACTGGTGACATTTTATTCACTCCATTTTTCTCTATGTTTTAAAATAAAATGTGGGACTTTCTTTTGTGTTTATGTTTAGACTTTTGGACTGTTTTAGCCATAGCTATTAGGCAGTTGAGGTCAAGTTTTAATATTTTAAACTGTATGTTACCCCAGCACATTTGTGGTTTTATTGCTTGTGGTAAACTCACATCCATCCTAATTAATAACCCACTTTCTTATATTGGTGTTCTGTGGTGGGATCCAGAACATGTGCTTAGTGGTACCACACAAGTTTAAAAGCTGAAAATAAAAATCTGTATACTAAAGCTGCAGCAAAACAATTATTTCTGATGTTAAATTGCTATATTGTTTTCAAAAATTATTTCTGAATGTAATTTATGTACCTTAACCTTTTTTTAACATTAAGGTAAATCTATCTACTAAGGACAGCCTTAGCAAGGCAGGGCTGCAAAGCATTTGCAAGCAGAGGACTGAAGTTGAGCAGAGAATGCAAGATAGAGTATAATCACAAACCCCCAGGACCTGACTAGAGGACCACCAGCTACAAACTACCTCAGAGGACAATGAAGACATTGAAGACACTAAATAAAAAGAGGACTCGTGGTAACCTACCTCAAGATGATCTCTCTAGTGTTCCTTCACGAGCTGGAAGTGATCAAGACTCCAACAGCCTGAGCGCTTCTGACCTGGGCATCCACCAGATGGAATACAGCAACATGTAGTAAGAGGGAACTTCAAACCAAAGTGGTGGCTGTATCCTTGAAAGAAAAGAAGCTGGCATTAGAGGAAAAGAAGCCAACCTTAGAAGAAAAGAAGGCCAGATTGGGAATACTGCAGCCCAATGAAGATGGTGGTAGCAGATGTGAGGTCTCTACTGGGGGATCCCACACCTCTCAATTTCTCAAAGGTCTGGTATCCTCCTTTGTGGCGGGGGTGTCACTGATAAATGGTTGTTACTTTGAGAGAGCATTGACGATCTGAATGGCAGACAAATATCACTTGGACACATTGCTTCGGAGATTGGACCCTACCCTGGGCATGGCACACTTCTGACTCTTGAAGAGGAGGTAGCAGATCATTCAGCCACATGAAGAATTCACTAGTGCAGAAGTTTGGCCTCACTCCGGAAGAATATTGTAAGTTCTGCAAAACACAACACACACAAAGGGCCACAACAACCTTGGGTTGATTTTGTGGCCATCTCATTGAAAACACTGGAAGGGTGGGCGAAGGGCAATAAGGTAAACAATTATAATGGGCTATACACTTTGGCTGTGAATGAGCACATCTTGCGTAATTGTTTAACAGAGTAGCACTAGCGTCAAGTGTGTTCCATGCAGACTTACACCAGACACCATGGTATGACAGATGATGTGTGAGTACACATTATCATGTCTACAAAAGTCCCAGGGTGATGATCCCGCTCAGCATAAACCTCGAGGGGTGCCCGGCTTAAAATAGGGCGGACAGTCCCAGAGATTGGCACACATGATACTCTATTGCTGTTGTGACGGAGTACCCTGGCCACCAAACTCTAAAGAAGGCCCTACATTTTTTCTACTTTTCTAAATTAGTTGTGGGATTTGCTTTGTGTTGTGTATTTAACATTTTTACCTATGTTACTTCTGCTAAATACTTTACATATTTTTACGTATTTTCCTACGCTGTCCATTCTGTGCCACGGCTAGCAGGGTGTTGAGCCCAGGTTTAAGTTATAGAATCTGTGTTTTACCCTTATAATTTTGTGATCTTATATATTATGATGGACTCACATCCACCAAAATGAATAACTCACCTTCTCACAAATTGTCCTCTTCAATCGAGATTAGCCCAGATGATTTGTAGGCATGTAATATGTGCAGGAAAAATGTAAAATGGAGAACTGATTCTTCAATGTCAGTACCGAAGCAGCATTATCTAAAAGGTGGGAAATTCCCTCTCCAGTTCTTAGTTACAGCAACAACAGCTTAATATAATGAGACTCGGTCCATTTACGATACACTTCAGGGCCTCGGTTGCTTTTCAACATCAAAAACTGACTATTTGAGAATTTGGATTCATACTTGAAGAGCAGTTGAGATCTAGCTCACCAACTTTTATTTACAGATGTCGGATTACAAGACGGTTCTGCCAATCCCGAATTTGACACGAATAAATGAATATGAGTAAACCAGGAAAGATATTTAGTTTTATTATCTTCGAGATGCAGTACAAAGTATTTATTTAAGGTTCACGTGTAGGTGTAATCCACAAGAGGAAATGCTTTAAACGGATACTCTGAGCAAAACTATCATGTCCATGATCATAATACAAGTGGAGAAGTGGATCAATAGTAAAACGTCCTCCATTTCAAGGAATATTTTTTGGGGAACTGAAATTACCCTTAATGTAAGTGCCATAAGTTTCACAGCCAAGCCTCAGAGCTAAATGCATTGAGGCAATAATCAGGCCACATTTTTAGATATTTGGCTGTGCCATCTAGTTTCATCCCACACACAAGGACCAGGACATAAACTCTGGGATCTCGTTTTACAGTCTCTTACATAGCTGGATTTGGGACCAAAAGGACCTGTGATGCTTGACAGTCGTGCATTTGGTCATTCAATTTTGGATGGCTACACCATTCACATAGAAGAGGGCAAACTTATAGAGCAGGTACAAATGCCCATAGGTGTTTTGGACTGCAGAACCACATCATCTGGGGAAAGAAGGGTTGTCGCCAGCTCTCCTCACCAAGGTAGGTTCATTGGCATTGCGTTAATCCAGCAGGTGACCAAGATCAGTACATATAAACAAAAGGATCTTGAGGCCAAAACACAGCATTGTTTGGCTCTGCTAAAGATTGTAAGTGTATCAGTTTGATCTCCCTGGAAAGCATTTTTTTTAAACTGCATGGGGCCCCAAGACAAACCAACACTCGAAGCCTAGCATTTAATTAAAAAGGAACTATCGAAAGCACTGTTTAGAGCAACATATAAGGCCTCCTTCCTAAGAGTGACCTATGTGTTAATTAACAGGTTGAGGAAGCAAACTTGATTAAAGGGACTAAATCATTCTGAAAATAAGCGCGGACTTAAAGGATTGTTTTAATTGACATGGCCCATTCATGCAATCTAGCATGGTGACCCTTGTAGTATATTTTCTGGATGAAGTCAAACTAATTACACCATAATTTGCTGCGAGGCTACATAAGCCTTCTTTTAGATGTAAAATAAATTGCTGCTCTAAACCAGGAATACATTCGAGTCGGTAACTCAGTACTACTGCATTAATTAGTCCTAAAATAAGGACCTCAGATTTCATGGTTAGATGTGTACAGAACAACCACAGTCCCTTCCAACGTTAGGGCCGACCATTTCTTTGTGTTTCTTTGGTGGTCAAACCACTTAATAAATTAAAGACAGGGATATATATTTTATTCTAGTGAACAAGGACAGACAGGTGTTTTGAGGGCAGGATTCTTCCTAGTGAACAGACGTTTTCACAACCTACAGTTGACTTTTCAGAGAAGAAAAATGCTAAGGCTGGCAAGTCAAACCTCAGGGCTGGTGGGATGTCATAACTCTCATGAGATGCAATGCACCACAAGGAACACTTATCCTGCGATTTGATTATTTTGTTTAGTTTTTTACAGTCAACGTGTCCCCACTCCAGTTTTCGCTACTCAGTCAATGTCTTATATCGTGCCTGGTCTCACTTTTGCACCAGTTAACCCCAGTCAAGAGTTCAGCTTTTGAAAAGTGTCATTCTATATCATATCATCCACAAGGTTTACTAACAGTAGAAACCACTTTTCCTCAAATCAGATGAAAAGAACAATTACTTGGACTATCTGTTGTTGAAACTATAGGGGATCCACCATCGTGAAAAAAGGCAAATAATGGAATAATTCACTCAAATAAAGCAGGGTGGGTGCAAATAACCTTAGCCTGTTCCCATTGTAATCTCTTGTGGTTATTGGAGACAATCACTTTGGGAAGAGCTAGGGATGTAATTAAAGTACATGTATAAAAAATCTGAGTCAGTGGCAGTATCAGTGGATAATTGATCCTTTAAAAGAGTTCCTCAATCAAATTTTGTGAGTTAAATGCTAGTGCTTAAATGCGACTAGAACATAATCCATGTCGTTCATAAACATCCGCTCACAACTAAGGCGGGTTTACCTAGGCGATTATGGTGAGTTTAGAACAGGGCCATCATCAGGACAACAAGCTTTTTAGAGGAGACGCACACAAAGGTAAGTGGGCCACAACTGCCAAAGGTCCTTGTGGGCTGCAAAGTGGCGCACCTGCAACCACCTTAGGTGCTTCAAGAATGGTTCTAAGCATCCTCCTACTGTATCCCTCCTTCCAGCCAAGGTTCTTTTAATATATTGGGCTCATGGTTCACACTCTTGTCTCTTTAGCTTTTTCTGCCCATCGAGTCTTTTGTTGACTTTTATAACTTTTTCAATGTCCCACCCTCATGCCTGATCTGCCCAGATCCATACCCACCTACTAAGGGCTCACATAGTGCTCTCTTCATGTCTACCTATTTTAGCCCACCCAGCCTATTTATACCAGGCCACATATAGTTCACTGCACAGTTACCCTAGATTGCATGAAAACCATTGGCAACATCTGAAAAGTGAACTTTTGAGACACATGTTTGCAATGATTGATTACATCACACCATTGATTTAATGGTGATCTGAAAAACAGACAGCAAACTAGCACCAAAAACTTTTATGAATACTGCGAAAGGATTACATATTTGCCCATTACCCATTGCATTAATGCACTCATTGATTAAATTATGCTGGTGGTTGCAAGTGGTGGGCACAGACACTCATTGTTTATGACGAGTACTTCCTTTTCATCATCAGACTTTCACCCAGAGCACACATGAAAAACTGCTAGAGTGGGATAAAGAGACAGTGTAGGGTGATGAAGATACAGATATGAATTGGAATCAGAGTTGGCCAACCTCAGTATTCAGTATTCTTGGCATTAGGTCACTGTAGAAAAAACACTTTTTCTGCGTAGTCCCCTAGGATGTTTTGTTTTTTACTGGAACCTTCTTGTTGAGTTCAGAACTCTGTCCACTTTTCCACTGCTAACCTGCTGTAAAGTGTCTGTGCTCCCCCTTTAAGCCTGGTCCAATTGGCATATTCCGAATTGGTATATTTAACTTATATACCACGCCCCAGTGTAGCGTTCATAATATACCGAAGGCCTGTAAGTTAACTATCACTAGGGAACTGCAGCACCTATTGTGTCATCCACTACAGTGACAGTGTAAAACATGGTTTCAAAGCTACCATTGTAGCTCGAATGTTGTAGTTAAAAACTGCAATTCAGCCTCTCAAAATAAACACCTCTGACATGTCAAAATCTTTCTTTGAATAAATAAAAAAATGACTAAGCCACCAATAAGTAGGTCTTGTAATCCACAACGCAGGGTGCATGGTATTTACAAGTGGGACATGGAGCAATGTGATGTGAACATGTCCTTACAATAACTAGGACACAAAATCATTTTTTCACTGTAGTAGGCCTAGCTGTCCTATATAGATATCCGGAGTACAGGTTAAAAATCCTAATACCGAAACTCAGGAATAGGACTAGCTTGAAAAATAATTAAACAACTACATTTATAGTTCTTAAAAATTAAATTTAATGTTGAAGTCAAATTTTTAAGAAATATTAAGATAGTGACATTTACCTAACTGAAGTTCCTGGAGGTTAAATTTGCATTTCATCTCCTATATCTGCCTGCTAGTAATTAGTATTTGAACAGATTGTGAAAAAGGTGTGGAGTGCCGCCAAGGAGCAAGCAATAGACTGACCTGAATGGGAAGGGATGACTTGTCTAAACCTGACAGAATATGCAAAGTGTGACTGGGGCATCCTTTTTGACATTTTTATGTCAACTCTTGCGTAAATGCGTAAATGTCAAAACCTGCTTAACAAGTCTGCAGGTTTACACATAACAAACTGCAGCACATTTGAAAGGAAGGGAAACAGGAACTAAAACCAATTCCTGTGTATCTACTGTCCGATTACTGAAAACCCTACTTTTGTTCTGGCAGAATTCTGTCTCTATGACTTACTCAAAGTAGATTTTACTGTTAGATGTGGGTGGACCCTAGAATTAGCATTGTATCTCCTGACACACATCCCCAGCCCTCAGAGCCCAAGTTAAGAGTGGCCAAAGACTTTGGCCATCTTCAAAATGCCCACAATGGGTGGGGTTAGCCCTGAGAACTTTTACCCTATTGGTTATGTTGTGCCCTGGAGTCATTCCCACACACTAGTTCATGTCAGGCATGAATATGGTACCTCCAGGCACCCACTCCCGGACACAGCTGGATCTGAGGAAGATAAGAAGAGTACTGAACCTGTTGTCTGTGACCTGAAAAGAGCCATGAAGGACAGGACCTGCTCTCTCTTGAACCCAGGGCAAAGAAGTGGACTCCAAGGGTCGTTAGTGCAGCCCCCTAGTAAAAGCTACAGGGACACAAAATAAAAGAGGCCTTTTACTTCAACTCCCAAGCTGACTGGTGCCAAATGGACCTGGGCTTGGCCCTGCTGTGGCTTCTGCCTGAACCCCCGTGAGTCTCTAAATGCCACCCCTGATGTCCTAGGGGATTTAGAAGTGTACTCCTGTAGTAGATTGAGACTTAAAGGGCTAACGTTAGAAGGTAACAACTATGACAAGGCTGAACCTGGTTGATGTATTTGACCTGCACTCTACTGTGGCCAGCGGCAAATTGAGCCTTGGTCCCGGTCTACCATGGCCACTGTCTATCATTAGCACTTTATGCTTCTTAGCACTATTCCTACGTAAAACTTTAAATCTTCGTACCTCCAGTTCCCCACATTGGATGTTTGTCATTTTAATTTTTTTTGTCTATTAATTGTTACTATTTTTTCTAATTTGCTTTGGGATTTTTATTGTTTTGCTTTTCAACATTATTACTGTTATAGTACTGTATAAATACTTTACACATTGGCCTAAGTTAAGCCTGTCTGCTCTCTTCCTTGGCTACCAGGGGAGTGAGCTCAGGTTAATTTGTTGATTTTGAGAGTTCACCTCAAAGAATGGTCATTATTCTTTGAGGTGGGTAGTCACCCTCCCCAAATCATAACTCATTTTCTTACAACAGCACTTTAGGAGCTCCTTATAAAATCATTTGAACCCTAGACTTTTTTTAGTTTTATTTTAAATAAATTAAACATTGCGTGTACCTATGTCTCTGTGGGCCACATGTATCAAGCCTTTTTGCATTCGCAAACGGTGTGAATGCCTGTTTGCAAATGCCCATTTGCAAATGCAAAAGTGCCTTTCAGTATGTATGAAAGGCATTGGCAATGCAATTTTAAGGAATCGCTAAAATAGCGATTCCTTAAAATTGCAAACCCGTTTAGAGAATCCCAAATTGCGATTCTCTAAATAAGAAATCGCAAATAAGGAATACTTATTTGCGATTTCTTAAGCACATGTATGAAGCTTTTCCTTAATGCGAATTGGGCATTAAGGAATCGCAATTACCACCAAGTAAAACTCGGTGGCAACCAAGTGCAAATTTTAAAAATGCATTAAGAATGCATTTTTAAAATTGACATGTAACCACACATGCTCCTTTGGCATGTGTGCGCCTTACATGCCCTAAAATATTTTTTGGGGTGCAACAGAGGGGGCATTAGGCCCCAGCACCCTGGTGTTTTGCATTTCCTAAACTGCGAATTCCAGTTAGGAATTTGCAATTTGGGAAATGCAAAAAAATCGCAAATATGGGCCCACAGGCCCATAGGTATGAATAGGGTCTGTATCGCAATTTGCGATTCGGTAATAGCATTTGCGATTTTTAAGAAATCCCTATTACCGAATTGCAAATATGATACATACCATTTTGCAAATCAGAAAGAGCAATTTTTTTAAAATCGCTATTACCGATTCGCAAAAGGGTTAGATGATACATCTGGCCCCTATATGTAAATCATCCAAATGTGGCATGCTGGGGCTTAAAAAACACTAAAACCAATGTGACATTTTTGAATTAGACAAAGCCTAAAAGGGCCTTCTAGGTGTCAGATATTCAACTCAGTGAGATAAAGGTTCCGATAATTGTGCGACAGAGATGGACTGTAGGGTAATAAAACCTCAATTTCTGGGCATTATCAGCATTTAGATCTGAAGATGAAAGGTCATTGTGTAATGCAAACTGTATAAAATGTTTCTAATGTGTTCCTTAACTTGACTGACTTCATTGTTTAAAGATATGTTTCTAACTTGTATGTCTTTCCTCGAGGGTAAACAAATGGTGAAGTAACATATTTTGGAATTGTTCTTCCTGTGACTTTGTATATTTGATGGAGTGGAAACCAAGGATCCACAGAGGAGGCGGAAGAAGAGAAAGTCTAGAATGTAAAATGTATTAGTTTACATTTCGTCAATTGAATTACAGGAAATAGAAGAGCTTGGAACAAAGTAATTGTATAATTTTGATATCAGTTAATGTTATGATTGGTGTACTGCCATTTGATAAGTTTTGTTTTGACCAATGACTTTGTGTTTCACCACTGCGCATATTAGTTGCTCAATGTTCACCAGTAGCACATGGTATGTTTTGTTCAGTTGAGCCGCCTATTGGCTTTGACATCGCATTAGCCATTACATTCTGTATTCTGCCTATTGGCTTTGACATGCTGTATCCAGTCTAGCCGCCTATTGGCTTTGACATTGCATGCCTATTGACTTTGACATGATGTATTCAGCTCAGCTGCCTATTGGCTTTGACATGATATTATACATTGCATTTTATATTCAGCTCAGCTGCCTATGGGCTTTGACACGATATAAGACATTGCATTTTGTATTCAGCTTAGATGCTTATTGGCTTTGACATGACACTAGACATTGCATTTGATATTTAGGTTAGCTGCCCATTGCCTTTAACGTGGAGTTAGACATTGCAGTTGAGAATCCAAGCTGTATTTTTCCAAGCTGTGTTTTTGCACCAGAGAACCAAGATGTTTTTCTCACAGTAGACTAGACCTGATAAGAGAGGGTACATGGTGTTGTTCTCTCTGCTTGAGCTTGGGAACAGGAGTAGTCTTGGAGACCTGGCCAGTCTCCAAAAGGCTTGCTCAGTTTCCCAGGTCTGAGAGGAGGGGGCACACCTTTGTAACGAATGTAACAGGCTGCAGAGAGTCAGATTCGAATCTGCCGGACCTCGTGCTGGAGCTAGGCGCCAGCTGCCAGCAATCCCGTGTGGGTAGATGAATCTCTTTCTCGCGGCTGACAGGGGTCATCAGCTTGCAGACCTTAGAAAGATGAAGCTGTAAATAATTCCCACACAGTGAAGTATTTGTTTTGCTTTGCATTCAATATCTTATAAATATAACCTGCTGTGTATATTGCAAACTGATATATTTTGTTTGATTAACGCGGACTTGAAAGCTACTAATTCGTCATACATAAATATTGTGGTTGGGGAAGAATTAACAACAATAAAAGTCTTCTTTGACCTCAGAAGTGCATTTCTGTTGTGTTATGTTAGTGCTTAGAAACTAGATAAGAGGAAAGCACTACAATTGGTACCAGGAGTGGGGTCGGTCATTAAGAGGTGATTAAGAGGGTGTTGACGAGTTGGTAGATTTCTAAGTGCACACTTTAAAAGTGTAATTGTTTCTGTTGTTTGGAGAATTACAGAAATTGTTTTTTTTGGAGAATCACAGTAGCACGGCAGACCATGTCTGGGAATGCATGTATTGGTAAACTGCCTGATGGTGCTACGAAAAACTGTGAATTGTTTTCTGTTTGGGGAATTACAGAAGAAAATGCATGTGTAGCTAAAAGGCCTGATAACGCTTTGAGAAATAATTTCTGTTGTACATATGTAGAAAACGTGTGTTTTGGAAGTAATGATGACAGAAAGGTCTGGATACCTTTATCTGCTTACAGAGAAATGCAGGAGAAATGTAGGAAGTTGGAACATGAAAATAGGAATTTACGTGAGCAAATTAGCCCGACTGAAAGTTATAAAAGGGCTGTTTTTGAAGAATCTTTCTTGTCCCATTCCAGTAATGAGGGGGTTAAGACAGCTCCGAGCTGCACTGAGTTTTCGTGTGAGCCAGGGTTTTTGGCAGCAGTAAAACGAAGGATTTTAGAGCAAGACACCCCGAGTTTCATTAGCTTGTTTGATTTTTGGAAAAAGAATAGCCCTCATTTGAGAGAAATCCTAACACTTTTGTATATGGTCACTGTGAAAAATTATATGCAGCTGCGCGCTTGTGATTTGGCAAATGAAATAATGCAGACTTTAGGTTTTTGCGCAGTGCAAGAAGGAAATACTTATGTACATGTAAATCAAGAACAAGGAAAGAAAATAGTGCCCCTAGCTAGAATCATTCAATGGATCTGGTACTTGCAAGACAGGGCTAGAGTACCACAGATAAAAGAATTACCGGTGAAATTGTGTGCACCATTTGAATTCGTGTCCACTGAAGATAAAAAGCATGTTTGTTTTACTAATGATTCATTGACTGAAATGTTGTTTTCTGGCACAGGAGAAGGAATGGAGTTGTATAATGTGTGTCAGATTTTAAAGCAAGAGCTACGTGAGATGTGTCATTTTTATGCTGATTTTTGGTTCATTGTTAATGTTTTAGCACCTAACTGGTTCAATTACCTTGCAGATGTTAATGAGAAAAATTCAGAGAGAGAAGTGTTCACCCAGAATTCTGCCTTAGTGGGGATGGCTAAGTGGGTGCCCCAGAAATGTGAACAGCTGAGAGAAAAAGCCACTTACAGGTGGGCAGAGATGAGAGGGATGCACATTCCCCTAAATTTGATAAAAACTGTGCAGCACGCACAAAAGCAATCTGTCATGCAAGCAGTCACAGAGCAGTTGGGGAGAGGAAAGTTACCAGGACAGAAATGGCAAATTGATCAGGTTTTAGGGAGAGTGATTGCTGCAAATTACCAAGGAAAAATCGAAATTATGCTGATACCTAGAAAAGAATCTGATTCATTCATACAAATTGGAGACAGAATGGCCCAAATTGACAAAAGTGCAGTGAATGGAGGTTTGTTAATGAAGGAGTCTGCCCCAGCCCTTCTGACAGTGCAAGAAAAGGGAAGCTGTGGTGCAGCAGATAAAAACCTCAGTGCTGATGTGTGGGCTGAAGCCCCAAGTGATCCTCCAAAACCTACAGAAAATATAACAAAGGGCCCCAAAAACGTCCTGCTGATTATAAAACAGGGAAAGAAAGAGGAAGGGTGCAGTTTAAATGAAAAATGTTATTTGCAAGAAAAGTCATACTTGTTTCTTTTGCAGATCCTACCACGTTTCGCCACTGTCCCTGAGTGTGCTGTGTGGTCCCCCTTCCAGTGTGTGCGTGTGGGGTCGGGGAAGGGACCGAATCCCCAACCTGAACCTGGCTGAGTAAAGTGCCAGCACCATGGATCCATTTTGCGCAAACTGCGCCTTCAGTTCAAGTTCAACTTGTTTGATTGCATTCTTCCACTGGAACTAAGCTGTGTTTTTTTTTTTTTTTTCCCTCTCGTATGGAACTCTGACTTTTGCTTACCTTCCAGAAAACCTTTCAGGTGGACCGTGCACCTTTACATGAGCAGAACTCATGCCACATCAAATTGCTAACACTGTTGAATTAGAGACTCACTCAGAGTATAAAAATTGCCCAGTCTTTTCTGTATAGATGTATCTGATGTGAAAGGTTATGAAATCAATGTGTTAATCCACTTCTATTGCTTTACAGGGATTGTTTTGATCATTCAAATCTGATGTTTTTTGTTTTTTGTTTTTGTTTTTAACAAGAGATATGTGAAACAAAAATTCATTGGTCAAAGGGCGGAATGTACTGCCATTTGATAAGTTTTGTTTTGACCAATGACTTTGTGTTTCACCACTGCGCATATTAGTTGCTCAATGTTCGCCAGTAGCACATGGTATGTTTTGTTCAGTTGAGCCGCCTATTGGCTTTGACATCGCATTAGCCATTACATTCTGTATTCTGCCTATTGGCTTTGACATGCTGTATCCAGTCTAGCCGCCTATTGGCTTTGACATTGCATGCCTATTGACTTTGACATGATGTATTCAGCTCAGCTGCCTATTGGCTTTGACATGATATTATACATTGCATTTTATATTCAGCTCAGCTGCCTATGGGCTTTGACATGATATAAGACATTGCATTTTGTATTCAGCTTAGATGCTTATTGGCTTTGACATGACACTAGACATTGCATTTGATATTTAGGTTAGCTGCCCATTGCCTTTAACGTGGAGTTAGACATTGCAGTTGAGAATCCAAGCTGTATTTTTCTAAGCTGTGTTTTTGCACCAGAGAACCAAGATGTTTTTCTCACAGTAGACTAGACCTGATAAGAGAGGGTACATGGTGTTGTTCTCTCTGCTTGAGCTTGGGAACAGGAGTAGTCTTGGAGACCTGGCCAGTCTCCAAAAGGCTTGCTCAGTTTCCCAGGTCTGAGAGGAGGGGGCACACCTTTGTAACGAATGTAACAGGCTGCAGAGAGTCAGATTCGAACTGCCGGACCTCGTGCTGGAGCTAGGCGCCAGCTGCCAGCAATCCTGTGTGGGTAGATGAATCTCTTTCTCGCGGCTGACAGGGGTCATCAGCTTGCAGACCTTAGAAAGATGAAGCTGTAAATAATTCCCACACGGTGAAGTATTTGTTTTGCTTTGCATTCAATATCTTATAAATATAACCTGCTGTGTATATTGCAAACTGATATATTTTGTTTGATTAACGCGGACTTGAAAGCTACTAATTCGTCATACATAAATATTGTGGTTGGGGAAGAATTAACAACAATAAAAGTCTTCTTTGACCTCAGAAGTGCATTTCTGTTGTGTTATGTTAGTGCTTAGAAACTAGATAAGAGGAAAGCACTACAATTGGTCATAACTTTCTCACCTCATGCTTATCCAATTATTTTCATTTAACAAGTTTAATTTAATGTTCAGTCGCCATTGTTCGGGGGTCATTCTTCTTTGGGATTCTTGTGTATCCTGAGACCTAGAGATTCTATTGCTTTATGAAGAACTTATGCTAGATGGTTTAGTGTATCTTATAGTCCAAAATTCTAAACCATTACCCTTATCCTTTTTCCTGTTTCTATCCTGATGTTGGTGCCTGATGTTGCTGTCCACTGATGAAGCAGACTTTGTTGCTGATTACTGTAGTATTTTAGTAATGCATAACTGTGAATTGTTATTTGTCTTTTGTTTTTCAGGTACCAGCTGCAATTACTTATTTACTGCTGCATATTTTTGAAAGTACCCTAGCCAGATGTGTTTTAAAATTTGTGTTGCTAAAATTTGTACATGAAACCCAACATCTCAATGCTAATTAGTGGTTAGTGAGGGAGGCGTTACTCACATGCTCATGATTTGTGTTTGATATTTTCTTTGTCTTATCATTATTCAGATGTATTCAATTTCTCTTGCTCAGATCTATTATTATAGTTTTGTGTTATAACCATTGAGGTAATTTGTCTTTTTGCGTTGATTAAACTCAGATATATCCAGCATTCGAATCGGCCTTTGTTGTTTCTCTATATGTATCATTTGTGTTTGAGAATTATTTTCGTGACTTTAGCATTGTTAATATAAGGAAATAAATGATTAACTTCTTAATAAACTGGTGTGGTTATTGAGGTTGAACTGATTTCCATATGTTATTTCTGATGTTTATGACGTATTTCAAATGACATTTTCTCAAAACAGATTTGGTTCGTTTCATCAACCTATTGTGTGAAATCCACTATTCAGATTAAAAAATACTGGGATTTCTCTGCAGTAACAGTATTGGTAGCCGAGTTCGGTTATGTATTTTTTTGATGATGTCCTTGCTTGCGTCATAAATTGTGAAAATTAATTAGTGTGTTTTGATCATTAGTTTTTCAAGATGTTGTTCAAATTTGATAAACATAGTTGCTGGAGAGCCTAAAGTGAATTTCCTCAGTCCTTGGAAGTTCCCAGGTTGGTAGGGTGTGTTCTTATTGTTCTGCTAGTAGATTGAGTGAGTAGAATATGCACTTGCACAGCCTTAGCTAATTTGTAGTTGATTAAATTTGTTTGTGAGATTTAAGGGGAGTTGGCATACTCCAGAAGAGAAAATAGTATTAAAAAGAGAATTGGGGTACTCTGAAGTATGTGAGTAGGGAAGTCGGCAAACTTCACGTGTGTGGTGCTTGGTATTCAGGAAAAGTTGTCCACATGGTTGTTGATAACACGGACCTAATGGTAGAGGTCTAAGACTCCGGAGTATATTGAAAAGTGTAGTGAGACACTTGGTTTATGTTGTTATTTGTCTATTTAGTTGACCAATCGGGCATGGTTGGTACGTCGAGTTTGTGAGTTAAATTGAGCGTTTGAAATTTTTCGACTGAGATTTGGTGAGTTTTATTTGCACCAGGACTGTCTCCATTGATCAGTTGAGAGTGAAATTTGCAGGTCAAATTTTGCTTGTGAATCTGGGGAACTGTGAAAAGAATAGGTGCAAGAGCGAAAGCGAAAGTGAAATTTAGAAGGTTACTGAAGCGATTGTGGTACCCTTACCTTTAGTAAATAGACAAATATGTTTTCTTTTGGTTTTAAAGAATTGCTTGCGATTAATTTTTGCATTTTAGTTTGAGTGTTTTGAGTCTAGGAGGACAAGCCGCAAGACTTTGTCAGCCGCTGTGTGTGAGATCAGTTTTGTGACGTGCTGGGATAGTTTGGTTAGTGAGAAGGGTCGCGCACAGATTGGTGGACAATCGTGTAGTGTGATTGCATGAGAAGGGTGTCGAAGTGGATTGTGGAATTGCAGTCACTTCCTGATTATTGTTTTTGAATAGGTTTTGTGAAAAATTAGGTTTTTCAAAGCTCTTAAAAGAGCTCTTAGAGGAGATGAGTATGTTCCGGCAAGGAAAGGCGACATTTGTCCGCCAGAAGGTACTCTGGCATATATCGTAATTGAGGAGAAAGGTACCGGAGCATGTCTTTGGTTGAAACATTGGATTAAGATTATGAAAAAGGAAGGTTGTTTAGCTTTTCCTGAAAATGGTACATTTAATTTGAGGATTTTAGAGAATTTGAGACAGAAGATGTATGGTCTGAGACCTACACAGAGACCAGCTCAGTTCGAAGCCTTAGCGATCTGGGAGCTAGTACCTAGACAGCAACAGTGTTTGAAATTTGAAAGAAGAATGAGAAGGGCAGAAAAGTCATTCGCTGAGGCTAGATGGGACAGTGAGCAGAGACAGTGGAGACTTGATATTTTACAAGGTGTTCGATTGTTTCCAGCATCAACAAAAGACAATGAAAATTAGATGAATAAGGTTTCAAAGAAGACTAAAAAGAGTTCTTCAGCAGTTGAAGGGCAGACATCAAAAGAGCCTAAGAGGGTTTTGTTTATATTGGCGAATCGGACGATGATGAGTTTATTACACAGATTTTGAGAAATCATCCACCACCATATGTGGCTCAAGAAGGTTCTGGTACTTGTGGTATAAATCCTGCTGCACCCAATGCCAGCTGTAGTGTCACAGAGTTCAGTTCAGAGTGATCATAACACAACTGAGAGTTCTGTACAGGGTAATCCTAACATGAACCAGAGTTCACTAGGACAGAGTTCACAGAGCTCAAGACAGACTAGTCCTTTTGAGCAAATGCTGATGTAGAGTAGCTTTAATCAGTCGACAGACAATGGACAGCTCCCAGAGATAAATATTCCCGAGATTTATCCAGATGTCCCGATTGTGAAGACAACTACTAATTTAGTGTTATCTTTTAGTCAGAATCCACAGGAGCTGAGATTGATTCAGAAAGAGCCTACTCCGATATTGTTACCACAGATACAGAACATGGGTTGGCCTTAGAATGTAGAAACCAGAAGCCCAGGTGCGATTTCAGTACCAATTACATTTGGTCAACCTATGTCTTTATATGTCCAGGGCAGCAGGGGTGTAGTGAATCAATGAGTTCAAAGTCAGAATGGAAACATTGGGTTGATGTCATCTGTGGTACAAACCCTAAACATGTCACGGGCTACTCGTCATTTATGTCTTTGGCCCACTGGAACTGCAGACAGGTCTTGATTCTTGCAGGTTTTGCCTTGACCCAGGTAAGAGTGGCCCTTTCTGGTAGCCACGGTGCTGCCAACGAGGAACACCAAAAAGCAGTCTGTGCCCTTCAGAAGGAGTCCCAGAGGAAAAAACCCCAAAGGTAAAAACCTCTAAAGCAGGAACTCCCTCAAACAAAAAGAAGCAAGAAGATAAGTCTTCTAAGAGGAAAAATAATACTGGAAAAAGCTGGAACAGGCGAGGAAAACTAACTGGAGAAAAAAGTAGCAGGAGCAAAGATCACCACCAAAGGAAGTGTTGAAGTGCAGGGAGAACAAGAATCACTCATCTTATATACCCAAGAACAGGAAATGACCAATAGGAAATAGAAAGTCACTGTATTGGATTGAGAAAGAAACATAGAGAAAAGACACCATGTTGAAAAAGGTTCCTAAGGCATGCAGGGAAAAAGAAGGCATGCTGGGAAATAGAAAGAACATGGCAGCTGAATATGCACATAAAAACAAGAGGAAAGGAAGAAAAAGATAATAAAGAAGAAGGACAGGCTCACCAGGTAAGTGAGGGATGTGGGGGAAGGTGCCCAAGTAAATATTGAGGGCGCACCGCGCCCAAGACTCGCCGATGCCTCATGCCTAATTTGGGGCCTTGAGCGAGAAAGTAAAGTACAGTAGGGGCGCGGCACACTCAGCCGCTGTGAACCACGGCCGTGCCCCGAGCAGAATGCTCAGCTCACGCCGCGGTCTGCCGCGGCACGACAAAAGAAGTCAAGGTTTTTAATAGATCTGTCTCCTTATACAAATTCTGAAATTATTGGATCATGCAGTGGTCAGAAGAGGAGATTATTGACTCCCCAATGTGTGAGCCCAATGCAGCAGCAGTTTACGAGTGTTCAGCCTGATAAGGTTTCATTCAAGGTCTGACTGCACAGGAAATAACAAAATGGTTAGAAGATTTGAGTGTTCCAAACGTTCCAGAGAATCAAAATAAGGGAGATGAAGTTATAAACAAAATGAGATTTTCAATGGAAGCGGGTGAATTTCTTGAAGGGACAATGGGCGTAAATAGACTTGAATCATATACTGAAGCCAGTTTAAGATACTTGTGTAAGTTAATTACAAAGGGAGCAGCTGAAGTACATCAGCAATTACAAGAATTAGCAAACAAATTCGAAATAGATCTTACAAAAATGAAGAACCTGAAGAGAAGTTATAGATTAAATTTTGACACAGAAGATTTGGAACAGATGAGGTCTGCAGGGATGAAAACACATCTTATGGAATTGCTTGAGAACATACAAATTTGGAGAGCATTGGAAAAATGGGAAGACAGATGAATCAAGAAAAGAGAAAGGGCGAAGAAAGATTTAGATACTCCTCTTGTAGATATAACACCGACAAGAGAACCAGTGAAGATATTGCTGATAAGAGAAACTCCCGTAGGGAATCTTGTACATGTACCTTGGAGCAGGAGTGATATTTTGAGTTTTACAAATGATCACCTCAGGTTGAGAAAGAAACCAGTGGAATGGTATCAGCAAACAGATAGGTTTGTGAAATTTGTGAAATGCCTGTGGGATGACTTGAATACTCTATTTGTTCCAGCAGATTTGTGGACTGAGTGTAAAAGGAGTGTAGATTAGCCTACAAGTGAACTGCAAAGAGATCAGAAAACAGATGCACCATCTCCTGAAGTAATGAAATATTACTATATGGTCATTGAGTTCCTGAAGATGAAAATTTTGCCAAAGAATATTGACTGGCAACTCATAGTTAGAACATCCCAGGAAGGGAAAGAATTGATTCATGCATACTATGAAAGGTTGTTAAAATCATTTAAACATTACAGTGGTATAGAAACAATTGAGCCGAAAGACATGATTAATTTTGTGTTCAGGTTTGTCGAAGACTGGAGACCAGAGATTGGACAGATGATTAAGAGTCATTTGATTTGTTGGCAAGCAAAACCGATTGATGAGGTGTTACAGTATGTGAAATACTGTATTGATAAGATTGAATTGTAACAGAGAAAGTTGAAAGAGGAAGCAATGGTGATGCAGATTAAAGCTGCACAGACAGGGATTCAAGGAAATGTTCAGCAGCAGCCGCGGGGAAATTGTATGTTTCAGAATCAAGGCAGAGGTAGAGGACATGGTGGAATGACACTTCCGGTTGTTCGAAGTGTGGATTTAAATTCTTTGATGATGCAAAGAGAGAAGCAGGAAAAAAGAATGTTACCTTGTCATGTTGCGGGGCAATTGGACATTGAAAATGGCAGTGCCCAATGTTGAATCAAGGGGGTGTTGTTCAACAGACAAATGGTATCAATACTTTTTAGAGCATGAGAGGACCAAGAATGAGAGGTCAATTTGAAAATTTCCAGAATTATGTAAATCCAATGCAGGGTTTCCAACCCTTACAGCCAGTGCAGAAAGTGCCAAATGTACAACCGCAGGTACAACAAATACAAATGCCCCAGGTACAGCAGTTACAGTCACAAGTGCAGATGGTGCCTGCACAACAAATTCAAATACCCAGACAATTGCAAGTGCCACAAAGTCCTATGGATCAGCAACAGGTGATACTTTCCCAGGTGGTCACAAATCAGAGATCAAACCAGAGTGAAAATACAGTAAATCAATTTCCTTTACATAGTGAGAAGGAAATAAGCGATGTATGTATGGCTGACGGATAGTTCAGATGAGGAGGAGTATGTGATGGCTACATCATTAGAAGTGGATCAGAAAGGTTCTTATGTTAAGGGAAAGGTGCATGATCACAAAGTTTACTTTCTGGTTGATACTGGAGCTACACGATCAACAGTGAGACTTGTAGAAGTTCCAGATTTACCTCTGTCACGGAGGACAGTTCAGATTGTGGGAGTTGCAAATAAACATTTGACAAATCCTATTACAGAACCAGTTATTGTTAAAATTGGTAATGTTAAGGGTTTGGATACGTTTGTGGTTTGTTACTCAAGTCCAGTGTCACTTCTGGGTAGAGATCTGTAGTGTAAAACAAGATGTTCAATTACTTGTACAGATGAGGGAAATGAGATTCAGATTAACATTGATGTTGAAAACTCGACCCTTACTGTCAACAATGAGTCGGTTTCTAGGGAATTTCCTTTGATTAGTTTCGATGAACCAGAGGTTGAAGAAACACCTTTGATTAATTTCTTTCCAGTTTTATGAAATAAAAGAATGAATGAATGAATGAATAATCTATTAGTGTACAGTTAATAAAAACCATTACAAGGGTGTGCCGCCTGTTGCCAGCATAAAATCAAGATTGTTTACATAGAAAATGCATAAATATTACAATTCTTAATAAAAATACAGTTTAAAAAGGAAAAATTTGACCATAACCTCAGTCTTTGTTGGTCCTCCTCCTGTTGCATCTTTCTATTCACTTTGTTCCTAAAAATGTCTTCTCAGCCTTCATTAACATTTTCACCATACGTGAGTTCAGGATTGGGTCACCGGGTTTTAGGCATGCTGTTACTGCTTGTATGCATGTTTTTATACCCCGTTGATTAAAAAGTGATTTTAGCAAGCTTTTCCTCTGTTGCTTTAAGGCAGGGCACACACATAAAAGGTGAATCATATTCCTCTTCCCCTTATTGCGTAACCTACAAATCACGTTCAAGCGCTCCTTCCCACCTGAATAGTCCTTATTATCACCAGGTACCTTCCCTAGTCGAAAATACAGAAATTCAATTCTTAGAACAGGGGACCAGCCTTCTTCGAAATAGAGCTGCTGTTGAAGGCATTTATAATCGTTTAGTGCCACCCAGGCATGCGATCTTTTTGATAATATATCTTTATTATTCAGTAGAGATAGCATCTTAATTTTGTTGTTTACTACTCTTTTGAAGCCTGCTACGGATAGGTTACTTTCCCAGCTGCCTTGTAGCCCTAAATCATTAATTGCTTTGTCCAAACAGAGCGCAGCCGTATACTCACAATTTCTTTGGAGTTCTTACCACAAAATCTGGCACAGATCATTCCTCTTATTTGTTTTTATTTTTAACCAAGTTTTCGTCTAGGCCCCTTTTCTAGCTACTGTCTTGTTTATTAGCCCAAACTCCAAGCGTATTTGTGCTGGCGATGCATTTAGAGGTATGCGAAATAACAGTCTATATGTTTTTATTATGCTTTTGTTTAGACATAGTGCATCGCGCCCTAGCAGTGCAACACTGCCATACGTTAAGCTAGGAGCCAGTAAGTGATAGCACCCTTAATAATGATAAGATACTAGGGCCATTCAAAGTTCTTTTTAGGGTTAGGAGCGCTATCTGCAGTGTTAGACCTTTCCTTTTTAACTCCTCTCTATGTTGGATAAAGCAGCCCTGTTCATCAAACCGTACTCCCAGGTTGCGATTGAGTTGAACTAACTCCACCTATTCTCTGTTCATGAACCATCTATATTTTTGGTTTATCCTTCGGCTACATTCCAGTACCTTGGTCTTTTCAAAATTTACTGTCAGACCGTTTTGCTTTGAGTAGTTTGCTAACCCTCCCAGTAGTCTTTGAAGCCATAGTCTGCATACAGCAGATTAGATATAGTTATCTGGCCTAATCTCAGTGTGTGTGCGTTTACTACTTTTAGTTCTTGTGATAGGTCTGCTACAAACAAATTGAAAAGTTAGGGTGCCAGGACACAGCCTTGCTTTAGTCCTTGAAAGGTATCTATTTTTCTTGACAAGACAGACCCATCCCCTATCCGTATCCTCACCCAAGTATCAGTTTACAGGAGCTGTATAGATTTGAGAAGACTGGGTGGAACGCCCAGTGTTGTGAGCTTCCTCCATAGTAAATTTCAATTTACAGAATCAAAGGCTGTTTAAAATCGACAAGGCAAAGGTACATTGTTGACTTCTTTAGAGTCTGTTTATCCATTAACAAGGATAATGCTAGTATATTAGTTTCTGTTTCCACTCCTTGTGTGAATCCGTTTTGATTTAGTGGGACAATCTTTCTATCCGCTGCATATTCTTGTAGTTCACTTAGTAGTAGGCTAGCAAAATACTTTGCTTCAATATCTTGTCACGTGATTAACCAATAATTTTCAGGCGCGTTTCTGTTACCTTTCTTATACAGTATACAGGGTTTATTATAGAGCCCCGCCATTAATCTGGTACTATCTGCTGTTGTAGTCTGTATTTGACACAGACAAAATTTGGGGGAGCCCATTTGGTCCTGGAGCACCATCCTTCCTGGAATTTAATAATATTTTCCTTATTTGATTCTCCGTAAAGCTTTCTATAATGCTGTCATTGGTTTCTATACCCTCCTTCCTGATGTTTTCACATATTGACTTTTCCTCTCTAGGCCTAATTGCTGTTGGTTTAAATATTGTGTTTAAAAATTGAACCCATGTCGGTTCTGCTATATTGGAGTTAACTACTGGTCTTTGAGACCGGTTTATTCCATTAACTGCTTTCCAGAACTGCCGTGCATTTTTTTGTTTCCCCAGAAACAGCATCTGTGCCCAGAACTTCTAGTTTCTTTCCCTTTTTTCTTCCCAGACTAGTCTTTGTAAACTCTAATTTACTTTATGGAAGATATGCTGTACATCTCTATTTTGGGGGCCTTTTCTAATTTTCCTTTGCAGTTTGTTCCTTTCTTTTCTTACTTTCTGAGCAGATATGGATAGTTTTATTCTTCCCCGGTTTACCTTCACTAGACTTCCTCGAGGGCCCTTATGGGGCTCCTTTACCACTCCCTTTTCTATTATTCTGTTAAGAAAACTCCCCCACTGTTTGACTTTATTACTATATCCACTTACTACAGTTTCTCTTACTAAAATTTTGGCTATCTCCTTTACTTGGACGTTCACTTCCATAGACCATATTATCCTTCGATAGTTTATTGTTGTGTCTACCCCCGGCCCACATGGGTATCTGTTGGTGATACTGCATTTGTGCTGAAAGCACAATTCTTTGTTGCCCATGATCGTTACTTGTAGTTTTATTTATACTAAAGGATTCTATCCTTGCCCAGAGATTTAGCATTGCTATTGTGTAATCTATTATGGAACAAGCAAAGGGTGAGAAACAAAAATAGTTTATGAAATAAAAGACCTTCCAGTTGATTTGCAGAAGACCGTTAAGTCTAAAGTTTGGGATCTTTCAGGAAAGGATATTGGGTTGATCAAAGGAGTAGAACCAGTCAGAGTTGCAGTGAAGCCGAATGCGGTTTTCCCTCAGACTCCACAATATCCTGTGACATTTGAGACAATCGAAGGTGTAAGACCCTTGATAGATCAGTTTGTGGAGAACGGAATTTTGAGAGAAATGCTGAGTAGCCCATGTAATTCACCAATAATGGGTTTGAGAAAACCAGGTGGGAAAATTTGTCTTGTACAGGATCTGAGAAAAATAAATGGCATTGTGATTAAGTGTTGTCCAATTGTGCCAAATCCAGCTGTGTCAAGCATTTTTCTCCGTGCCTCTACGTGAGGACAGTAGCTATCTCTTTTGTTTTAACTTTTTGGGTAAAGAATACTTTTGGTGTAGAATTCCACTGGGGTTTTCAGAATTACATCTATTTTCAACCAGATCTTGAAAAAGAATCTAGAGTCATTGTTGATGCCTTGCCAATTGACATTGGTGCAATACATAGATGATGTACTAATTGCATCAAAGACAAAAGAAGGATGTAAATATGATATGCTTTCATTGTTGAATTTCCTGGAAGACAATGGTCATAAAGTGTCCCCTACTAAATTGCAGTATTGTCAAAAAGAGGTGAAATATTTGGTTCATCTGCTTGAGAAAGGAACTAGGAGAATTTCAAGAGAGAGAGTTGTGACAGTTTTGCAGCTGAAAGTACCAAGTACACAAATCGATGTAAGGATGTTTCTGGGAATGGTTGGTTATTATCGCCAATGGATTCCAATTTTCTCAGTCATTTCGAGGTCCGTACAGAGATTGACTCAGAAAGATGTTTCTGAACCTACAATAATGGATGCAGAGTGTATGAGAGCATTCACTGAACTGAAAGAGAGTTTGTTTCAAGCTCCAGCTTTAGGTATGCCTGATTATACCAAACATTTTCTATTGTTTTGTCATGAACGTGATGCTTGTTCTTTGTCTGTTTTCACTCAGACACGTGGTGGTGTCAATCGTCCAGTAGCATATTTTTCAGCTACTTTGGATCCAGTCGCAGCAGCTTTACCAGGATGCTTGTGGTCCGTTGCAACAGATGTACAGTGCTTAACTGGGAGTTGCTACCTGAAAATGATGAAGTGTATACGAATTTTGCTATGCAAATCATTGATACTCTGGAAGAGCTGAAGGCTCTACAAGACAATGTTTCTAAAGAAGAACGCAGGGATTGGATCAAACTTAAATGTGTCCATAGGGAAGATGATGTCTGGGTGACAGTAGAAGGAAAGGTCATTTTGCCAAACAGTCTACTGGCTCAAATGGCTAGATACTGCCATGGTCAAGCACAGATAGGGAGAGATGCAATGGTTCGGTGTTTTAAGCAACACTGGTCTAATCTGAATTTTGGACAAGTTGCCGAAGCAGTTTGCCATAGATGCATTATCTGCCAGCAAATTAATGTTGGGAAAGGGACAGTGGTAAATATGGGACACATTGACATGAGAGGAGGACCATTTAGTAGAATGCAAATGAATTTCATTGAGATGCCTGCATGTGCTGGTTTGAAGTATGTGTTGGTGTTGTGTGAATTTTCAGTCACTGGATTGAGGTTTACCCTACGAGGAGGAATGATAGTCTCGCAGTAGCTAAATTGCTGCTTAGGGAGTTAATTCCAAGTTTTGGTTTCCTGGTCTCTATGGAATCAGATAGCTGAAGCCACTTCAACAATGACATGATAAAGTTGCTATGTTCAGCTTTGAACATTGAACAGAAACTCCATTGTAGTTACCGCCCAGAAGCTTCAGGACTTGTAGAGCAGGTGAATGGAACCCTAAAGTCCAGACTGGCAAAGTGTGTGCATCCACAAACTTGAAATGGCCAGATGCTTTGTTGTTGGTTCTAATGTCCATGAGAAGCACTCCTAACAAGAAAACACGATTGTCGCCCCATGAAATCCTCATGGGTAGAGCTATGAGACTACCAGGAGTACATGCAAATGCTCTTATAAATATTACAGATGACATGGTGTTACATTACTGCAAAAGCCTGGCTGATGTGGTTCGATCTTTTTCTCATCAGGTGGGAGTAACCACACTTCAACAATCTCAAGGCCAAGGACGCAACCTGAAAGCTGGTGATTGGGTCGTCATTTGTCAGCACGTGAGGAAGTCGTGCTTGGAGCCAAGGTGGAAAGGACCCTACTAGGTGATATTGATAACAACAACAGCTGTGAAGTAGGCAGGACTTGCGAACTGGGTGCATGCAAGCCACACTCGGAAGGTGAACAATCCAACAGAGCAAGAAGAAGAGCTGTCGAGATTACCTGCAGCTAAGGGTATTCCAGGACAAGAGAGAGAAAGAGAGGAACTGGAGGATGTACCTAGAAGCGTTCCAATTGATTTACCTACTCCTGTGTCAGACAAAGTGGAGAATATCCTGGAAGAGGAGGGTGAATCATCCACGAATGGAGTGATAAAAGAACTGGTCCAAGGAGAACAAGAGAGAGTATCGGTCGAGGGAAACACTGCTCAGAGGAGGGTGTCCTCAGAAGCAGGTGGTCTGACGTACCAGACTGAACAGGTGACTGACCCCAATGGAAAGGGAGTTGAGACAGATCCAAACCAAGAGTGTTTGACTCCCTCTGAACCAGTTGCAGGAACGTTGAAGGAGAAGAGTTTGAGTTTGATTCCGAAAAGAGCATTAACAAGGAGGCCTTTGAAAAGTGACAATTAGCCAGAGAAGAGCTGAGAAGCAGGGAAGATAAACGTGGTTCCACCAATTCAAGAAGAAAGCAAGTTGAACGAAGGCTAAGTTCTCAGTGAAGAAGAAGCTGGTAGTAGTCAAAGAGTGAAAAGGAAGAACGTTGCAAATTGGAAGTATTCTGGCCCGGAATGGGCATATGTAACTACAAATGAATGGCAAGAAGAGTTTTTTTATTTTTTGTTTTGATAGAGACATTCTGAGTTTATATTTTGGTATGTGAAGAGGAAAGGGAAAAACTGATGCTGAGATTTGAGAAAGTAAATGAAAAGACTTTGATGAAGTAATACCTAGAGAGATTTTGATAACATGACTTGACAAGCTGCTGAACTGATTTGATAAATGTTTGCCGAATTTTGACAAGGAGAATCCTTATAATGTGAATGAAATTTTTATTTAAAAAAAATAGGAGAGATTGAAGATTGCAGTTGAAAGTTGAAGATTTTTTAAATTGAAATTGTTGTCTTTTGTTTAAGTTTTGTTAGGATTTTTGCTGCATAGACATATTTTGTTTACTTCTACTTTTTGGTTCTTTACAAACCATGGGAAACTTTAGCAACCAACACACTAAAAATAGTCCCTGTGAATGTATTGGTAGTGGTTTCCTAATTGTTTGTGTAATATTATGTTTGTTATTGATTGTGAGTGTGATTGTTTTTTAGATGAATGGAGCCAGTCATGCTGTAGAAACACTTACAACTGTTAGTCCTCCAGAGGCAACTATTACTCTTTCATCAATAGATAGGTTTAAAATAGATGATAAATACTTACACAAAGAGAAAGAACGTTCTTCTAATGTCTTCTATCCCTTATTGCGTGAGTATGTTGATGTAATGGATGCGAAAGATTGTTATGTCTGCACAGAGATTCCAGCCTCAGTTGAGGAGGGAATTGCTCATCATAGATTACCGCTTACTTATGCTATAAGTTGTTGTCTTTTACTAACACGATTCTATGACCAGGAGTATGTTCAATATTTATTTTCCAATTATGATGTAGTGTTTTCCTATGTACCTATAAATAGATATTTAAGTAGAATAGTTAAGGAAAGTGATATTGTTTTACTAAGAGGTTTCTTTGAACCTACATTCACCTTTGGCACAGCCTTTGCTCACAGGAACAACCTAACCTGTTTGCTTTCACCAGTAGAAAAGAGGTTTTTGGAAAACACAGAAGATAGGAGAAGGGCAATCAAAGCTAAAATAGATAAGGTAGTAATTCACCATAGACCTGGAATTGATCATGCTTACACTGACATCACTAAACAAGGGAAGTTAGCGTTGGATGCACAACTTGTAGGGAAGCTTGGGAATATATAGCACACAAAGTTACTTTGATAGAATATATGTGGGTACGAGTGAATGTAGACATGTGTTTCTATTTCAGAGAAAATTGAATTTTATGCTGAATGGTCAGGATCCTCCAGTGCCTGTTGTGTACGATATTTGTGGAAAGAATGCTTATTATTATCTTCCTAGAGGATGGTATGGCACATATTATTTGGGAATAGTCTTTCTGAAAATGTACTAGCTGGAAGACTTAAGTAAGTTTCCCAAATTTACTGAAATCCAAATGAGACACAAGCGAGAATCAGTTTCTGGCATTGAGGGAGACACATCTGGAGCAATAATTCCTTCAGTGGGAGTTGATCTGAATTCAATAAAAATACAGAAGTTGTCTACATTTGTGGATAACATGTCAACGGACTATTCAGGAGGTATTCTTCTCTTAGATACTGAAATGGTTGCTACAGAGCAATGGCTCTTCAGAACCGCTTTGCATTAGACATTATCATAGCAAAAGAGGGAGGAGTTTGCAAATTACTTTTTCCGAGTCATTGTTGTTCATACATACCGGACAATGGTAAATTAATTAGTTAGAGGTTTGATTAACAATTTAGCAAAAGACAAAATAGAACTAAAATAATTAACTGAAACTACTGTTTGGGAAAAAGCTGGCAAAGGAATTGCTTCAGTGGGAAATTGGCTTGACAACTTGGGAAAAGGTATTATATTAAAATTTGTCAAATGGATTTCGATTATTATGTTTTGTCTATTTCGAATTTGGGGAATATATAAAATATTTCAAATAATTAGAAGAAGAAAATGTATAAAAAGGTGAAAGAATCAAGGTTTTAAATTTTGAAATTAAATGAATAAATGTATTTTAATGTTTGTGTGATGACATGTATAGTCATCAGAGGAGGGATTGTCGAAACTGAATTTTTACTGATAAAATGTTGAGTCTTTACGTTATTATACTTACAGATTAATGTTTGAATTAATTAGATAATAATATTATGTTTACGAAATGTGACTAATTGAATGACCATCATCATATGTAAGGACTATGTTTTGTCCATGCTAACTTAAGCTGATGAAATTATTCTGTCTTTACAAGAGAGTGTATTTCTTAACTAAAACAAATAGTAGAAATAAGTGTGAATTTAGTGGCCTCTGCTGGACTAAAGTAGAAGCAGATGCAAGGTCATTGTGTAATGAAAACCGTATACAAATTTTCTAATGTGTTCCTTAGCTTGACTGACTTCATTGTTTAAAGATATGTTTCTAACTTGCATGTCTTTCCTCAAGGGTAAATAAATGGTGAAGTAACATATTTTGAAATCGTTCTTCCTGTGACTTTGTATATTCGGTGGAGTGGAAACCAAGGATCCACAAAGGAGGCAGAAGAAAAAGAAGTCTAGAATATAAAATGTATTAGTTTACATTTTGACAATGGAATAACAGCAAATAGAAGAGTTTGGAGTAAATTAATTGGTATAATTTGGATATCAATTAATGTTCTGATTGGTCATAACTTTCTCACCTCATGCTTATCCAATCATTTTCATTTAGCAAGTTTAATTTAATGTTGTCACCATTGTTTGTGGGTCATTCTTGGGGTCATCCTTCTTTGGGATTCTCGTGTATCCTGAGACCTAGAGAGTCTATTACGTTATGAAGAACTTATGCTATATGGCGTAGTGTACCTTGTAGTCCAAAATTCTAAACCATTACCCCTATCCTTATTCCTGTTTCTATCCTGGTGTTGGTGCCTGATGTTGCTGTCCCACTGATGAAGTAGACGTTGTTGCTGATTACTGTAGTATTTTGGTAATGTATAATTGTGAATTGTTATTTCTCTTTTGTTTTCAGGTACCAGCTGCAATTACTTATTTACTGCTGCATATTTTTGATAGTACCCTAGCTAGATTTGTTTTTTTTATTTGTGTTGCTAAAATTTTTACATGAAGCCCAACATGTCAATGCTAATTAGTGGTTAGTGAGGGAGGCGTTACTCACATGCTCATGATTTGTGTTGATATTTTCTTTGTCTTATCATTATTCAGATGTATTAAATTTCTCTTGTTCAGATTCTATCATTATGGTTTTGTGTTATAACCATTGAGATAAATTGTCTTTTTGCGTTGAGTAAACACAGATACATCCAGCGTTCGAATCAGCCTTTGTTATTTCTCTAGATGTTTCATTTGTGTTTGAGAATTATTTTTGTGACTTTAGCGTGGTTAATATAGGGAAATACATTATTAACTTGTAAATAAACTGGTGTGGTTATTGAGGTTGAACTGATTTCCATTTGTTATTTGTGATGTTTATGAAGTATTTTGAATGATATTTTCTCAAAACAGATTTGGTTTGGTTCATCGATCTAGTGTGTGAAATCCACTATTCAGTTTAAAATATAGCTAGGATCTCTCCGCGCTAACACCTGTTGCCCCAAAAATCCTTAAGATCACCTTGGGCAAACAGTGCGAGGTAGAGGTAGGCAGAGAGAAAGAAATGATGACATTCTGAAATAGACAGAGGTGATATACAGCAAAAGCTCATTTTCGCTGGGGCCCCTTGGAAGTGGTTGCCCTGAGCAATCGCCCACTTTGCCCATGCTGTAAGCGTCTCTGCATGAACAACAGGCATGTGGATTTTTGTGCTGGAATTGGATACGAGTGCTGGATTTATTGCCACGCACCCAATAATATAGACAAAGTGGGTGTAACTGGGTGGCAACAGCAAAAATACCCTACAAGTCAATGCAAACCCAGATCATCCACATGCAGAGTAGCCCGACCCGGCTTTGCATAGAATTCAAGTGCAAAATGGAAGCAAACGCAAATATTGTGCAAGAATCAATCATGGACCATAAGTGCAATTTTCATGAAAATTACACCTATTCTGACCCTTGGATGGTAATAAGTGTGAATAAATGTTTCTGGATGTTGAGCCGCGGGTATAGCCCTCACGCAAGACACCACCTGCTTGGTTTTGCGAGTACCAGTACTAAAACAGATATAGCAACATGTAAACTATTCCTTAGTAGTATCTGCATGGATAATGACATCATCATCACACAACGCGTTGTAAACACAATTGTGCACAATATTTTGGTGATCGCACAGGGCAATATTTTCACGCTTGGTTGTGATTCTTAGCAAATGCCCCCTAAATTCAACATGACTTGCAGCACATTTGAGGTACAGCGTATATATTCCCTCTCCCATGCACGCATCAATTGAAACTTTCTTTAGCCAGACCTAATACAGGGCCAATGGAATTATGAGCAGAAGAGGGCCAAATTATGCTGCAGAGATAAGTAAATTATGCAGCAAGAAAAGGAAAATTTTGCAGCATCATGCGCCATATTTTGCTATAGTATTACAGCATTATTTGGTTATTAGGGGGGAGCCCAATGCGCTCCGTTCCTCTTCTAATCTCTCTTTAGGGGGATTTTAACCACGCCCATGTAACGTCAGTCACTTACATTGGTTCGTTGGCTTGCCTTTTAAAATCCGCATGTTTTCATTCGTGAAAGGCATGCATACGTCATGCCTTTTCCAGGGTTTAGCCCTCCTCGAGAGCACCGGTAAACTACGGAAAACATACGAGGCTCCATGTTTTCCGTATGGTTTCTGGACTACTTTTTCTCCTTACTTTGCAGTGCGATCACACTGTGTTTTACACAGCGCGATCGTGCTCATTTTATTTTTTATTTTTTAGTTAATGTGGCAAGAAAAATCTGGTTAAGAGTTTACAATGCTAATAGCTCTAACTTGACGTAATGATGCGAGACCCGTTGCTTTGCTAATGCTTGTTTTAAAACTTGGTAACACTGTCTGAGTATTGGCTAAACTCATTAGTAACAATTTAACGCCCAAATATAACAAAAAGTAACAGAAGGGTTCCCGCCCAACTTTGCAAAGGGCTTTCCACCACACAACATGCCACTTTTGAACCGTTTCAGCTAGAAACCCTTTTTTAGTTAAAATCTGCAGAATATGTGGCAGATGATGAATTATGTGGCAAATGCGGCAGATTTCTAACTATGCGAAAACCGCCGCCGCCGCACAATCACATAATTCCAGTGGCCCTGTGGGCTAAAGAGACTTGAGCAGTGAAAGGAGATCCTTTCCCGTCTTCATGAAGTGCGTTCACCCATCAGTTTCCTCGGGCAGTAGCGACACACTTTTCAGAAGCTGAGCACATTTACCAGCAGCATCCGAACTCATGTTCACATTCTTGTTTGGAGCCAATACTAAATAAATGCTAAACTAGGTTTGCAGCAAATCAAAGCAGTAGCCTGACATTTAGTGGAAAAGAAAAAGAATCATAAATGATGGTTTTTATTAAAAAAATATTATGAAAAAGTTTACATGCATTCTACCACCTAGAAATGCAATAAGTTGAAGCGGGAGATGGGGGACAGGAAATTAAAATAAAGGAAAAGGCAAAGTGAAGAATATAAATGCGGGCCTAAAGTCAATAACGCTCATAATTGTGCATTGTTTGTTCTTCTCTATAATGAAAACTCGCTTCTCATACATTGAATGCATTGTCGCGGGAATGAGGAGGAAAGCAGCCGGGAAATGAGAAACGAAGCATGTTTTCTGCTACCAGCGCGTCAATGAACTCATTTGAGGGATGGAGAATGCTACAGAGGCAGGCTTATTCCTTTCCACCACGCAACACGTGGAGGTTCTGGTCAACAGGGTATTGGCCAATGGTCTTTCTTTCCTGTGGTGTCCGCGCCAATGAGGTGAAAGTGTTCAAGCAGCCAGGATCCGTTTTAGTTTTATGTCTATGCGGATACAGTTCTATGAGGCTGATTTTGATTTGGGGTGGGTGAAAATCGAGGAACTTGCTTTAATTCAATTATGCAAAATGCAATCAAATTAGACATAATCGTTAATTACCAGAAATGTATCTCACACTCAAAAAACTTACTTGAACGGTCTGTTGGGGTAAAAATTGAATTTGAAAATGTAATTTCTGGATTATTTCTGGACTCGCACGTTCCAAATTCTGCCGATCATGTTAAGATTTGTAGTTTTGCAGTAAAACATTACTCATATTGCCCGTTGTGGAAAAAAAAAATCTCCCTGAAATGTTTGTTGGCAGCCCAAGTTTAACAAACTGCAGCTTTCATTCAAAACACTACCACTCATGTTCAAATTTGTAGTTTCGGGCTAAAAAATAACTCAAACAGTCCTCGTGAGTAAAAAAAAAAAATTCTACCTGAAATACTGTTTGGGGAAAAAATTACCCTAATGATATAGCTTGTGTTAAAATTTCTCCCTAAAATTACGCAATGTAGTTTAAAGGTAAAGTCTTGGTAATTTTCTGTAAATATTGTTCTACTTGAAATTACAAATGTAGCCAATTACACTCACATAATTAAAATTCCACCTAAGCCCGATTATGAGTCGGCAGAGTGGTATCTTCATAGGTATCCCACCATACCCAATTCTGAGGTGACAGGTACACTACACAACACAGGCCCAGCCTACCTGAACAGCTGAATACATTTCCACCAACCCTCCAGGCACTTCTGATCTCTAGAACATTTACTAGCACAAGTCCCAGCATTCACAAAAGCTGATCCGCGGGTTGATCCTCCTCGCTCCTAAAGTTTGGAACAACCTCCCACTTTACATCAGAACCTCCCCCTCTGTTCTTGAATTCCGCAATAAGCCGAAGACTTGGTTCTTTGATCCTCCTCGTCTCCCCCAACCACCGCTGGACTAGACTCATATACCCGGGAAGCGCCAGGATACCCTCATGAGAGATAGTGCACTATATAACATATAACACAAATTAAACATTTTTTATGTGAAATTTCCGGAAAAAGATATGGTAAATTGTGCACTGTACACTGAACAAGGACTTCTTTAGGAACATTTGCACAAAACAGTGCCCTTTACAGTAGATTTGAACAGTGACATTAATTGTACTGGAATGGATTTGCAAATAATTTAACAAAAGAAATTGGGTGCACTCACTAAAAGAAAAGTAAAAAAAGGGTTTAGGAAATATCGATTTTGAAAGCATACGTAGCCAGTGTTATTGGTCAAAATTGATAAAATAAGCATAATTTCCCAGAGTGTTTTGCAGTTCTTCCGTAAGCAATCTTAAGAAATGTGACAAAAATAGCAACTTTATTTCATAGCAGCATGGTCAGAACTGGGTAGAACGTAATGTGTCCATAATCCTATGTGACACACAGTATCCCATAAAAGCATATAGTAGATACCCAGTCTGCAAACTGTTTTCAAGTACTAATACTGCTGATGTTACCAATGTTTCTCACCATGCTAGGATTACAGGATGCTGGATCTAAGTGTCAGCATATTATGTCCTCCATGCTAATAGTGCTACTAGTGGTTAGGATGGGCAACATTGGAAAACTACACATACTATCGCCAATGTCCACACACAATATCCCAACATCAACAATGTGGTGGTACACCCACATTATACCTCAATAATACACATATTTGCTAAGTTTCCACAATATTGAAGAAAAAGACACATTTCTAACATCCACCATTGCAGCAATTAATTGCACATTTTCCACATTTACACAGTGCTGCGTCATTCATGAGTGCCTTAACCTTTAGGAGTTATGAGCTGCATCTTGACTGGACACGTGCAACAAGACCTGTGAACCAATGGTGACCTACAGTACTAACAAGAGCTACACATCTACACTGATGCACACAAGAGCTGCCCACTTTCAGTAATAAGCAGAGTTTGTCTGGGGCGGTCTGCCTTTAGTGACTTGTACATTTTTACAAGACCTATACCAATGCAGATGTGACCTGCATGGCACACTATGACGAATCTGAACATTATAGGACTCTGCTAACCTAGACACTGTAAGTAGAACTTATCAATTTAGCACTCATTCATCTTGCACACTGTGATGGGAACAATATCATTATGAATCAGCCATCCAGCACACCGTGAAAAAGATTGTGTCATTATAGTTGTCTGATGCATCCTGTAGCTGATCAGCATCTCAGTGATAATGACCTGGAGACTGCCATGTCTGTAAATTCTTACATGGCTGAGTGTGAATTCAGTACCATGTGACTCATTGTCCTAAGTCCATCACTGGTAAGTGGTAATGAATATAACCCTTTATCTCAGGGCATCTCTAAAAACATTTTCTGTACTGGCTGCTGACTTGTTTAACTTCTACAGCAGCTACCAAAGTTTGGAAATGGCTCTCCAGATAAATGAGGGACAGGATCTCAAGTATGCCTATATCAGGTAAATATAGGTCACCAAGTCCTGTCATTTTCTTCATATTCTGCTGCCTGCAAAATTCAATTTATGACTGAGAAAGCAGAAGAACCAGGTACTTACCTATTTTCTGTAATGTTCTCTTTCATAGAGACTCTATCTAAAGGAGATTCCTCACCTTGTGAACACCCACCAAGTGTAAGAAAGGATCCAGGGATTTTTTAATAGCAGTTACCTTGCTCATCAGTAGGTGGTGTTGTGTGGCTCCGTGCCAGATCCATCTCACTCCGGATATGATGTTGAGGTCAATATGTCTGTACCTCCTCCCTGCTTTCACATCAGTTTATTTCTGATCTCTGTCCATGTCATTGGTCACAGAGCCCTTAGAAATCAGAATTTACCAGTGTGCATTTCTCCTGATTGGGATCTTATAAGAACACCATATGAATCTATTCCACAGAATGGAGATGTGAGTGAGTCCGTAAGGAATCTGTGGTTTGATAGAGTCTCTACCAGAATTTTTCTTTTACTGTATCTAAGTAATTATTTTCTTGACTGAGACGTCTAACCACAGATTCCTCATCTTATGAATAGAAAACAAACCTTTAACTCCCTAGGTGGTGGGTGTGTGGAATAGTTCAGACCAGAAAATCCTGCATGACAGAATGGGCAAAATACCTCTCCTGCTGGACCAGGTTATCCAGGCAGTAGTGAACTTATGTACCGAAGTTCATGTAGCCGACTGGCAGATGTCCAGGACTGGCACACCGTGCCCTATATCCGTTTTAGCAGCATTTGCTCTGGTGGAGTCAGCACACAAAACTTCTGAGCCTAATTCTTGCCAGCCCATAGCAGATCTTTATGCTTATAATGATCTATCTGGTAATGGTTCTTTTCTTTACCTCTTTCCTTTTCCTTGCTCCAGATAAGCCCACAAAAAGCTGTTCATCCAACTGGTGGGCTCTTGTACAATCAGTGTAAATACTTTGGGCCCTTTAAGGGATCAAAATGTGCAGTTGCTCTTACTCCATGTAAGGGTGGGGAGAAGCATGAAAAGCCTTTAAGGGTCATGGATTGGCAACCGTGAACAGGTTGACTTCATTCTGCAGTAATGCCACTTTCATCCAGAGGACTAGCTTGTCTGGAAAGAACGATGTGTATGTCATGGTGAAAGGTGTCCCCAAGAGAGAATCGGAACGCCACCTTCAAAAGTGCAAAAGCCTAGACACTGTGTGTTCTCTATGGTGGCGAATAGATTGAGTCTGGACTCTCCCCATTGTTAGAAGATGCCCTGTGCAACCTACAGGTGCCACTACCATTCGTGATCTGCAAGGCACCGTCAGCTGAATTTGTCTGCTCCAGGGTTGAACGATCCTGCCAGATGTTTACCTATCAGGGAAATGTGCTGAGTGTTCAGCCCTTTCAAAGATGTAGAGCCTCCTGGCACAGTGACAGGAACCACATCCCCATGTCATTCTGTTTGTTGCAGTACCACATGGCAGTGTTTTTGTCTGTGAGAACCCGCACCTATTCCCCACTGATGGTCAGAAGGAATGCCTTCAATGCCAAGTGAATCACCCTTCTCTCCAACAAGTTGATGTGGAGATAAGTCTCCATCAGAGAGTAGAGTTCTCTGATCTCCACTTATCCCAGATGACCTCCCCACCCCAGCAACAATGCATCTATATTGACTGCTAGCACTGTCTGAGGTAGGAAGAGAGGAGTGCCTCTGACCCCATTGCACATGAGTAACCACCACTGCAGATCTTTTGTAGACTCCTCTGACACCAGGATGGAATCTGACAGGTTCCCTCATTGTTAAACCCACTAGAACTTCAAATCCCACTGCAGAACCCGCATGTGCCAACAAGCAGGATACAGGAGGGAAAGAATCCTCAGGTATGCTCTCACTGAGACCCAAGTCAAGGTCTGAAACATTGGGAGCATAGCCCAAATGTCATGGACTCACTGAGGTGGAAGAAAGGCGTGCAAATGATGAGTCAGGTGTGACTTCAGCACATTGATGGAAAACCCAGCAACGTTAGTAGGTAGGTCATCATCTGGAGGTAGCTTATGAATATTTAAGACAAGCCAGCTTTCAGTCTCAGTCGTAGAGGGAGGGAAAAATAAGCACCCTGTAAATCCAACACCCGATTGAGTTTCCTGGATGCATGGGAGACAAAACCTGTACCAGAGTGAGCCATTTGAACTTTTCATTCTTGAGGAAAAGGTTGCGAGGGGAAAGATCGATGATGGGTCAAAGACCTCCATTTTTCTTTGTCTCCAGGAAATCACAGAAGTAACAGCCACTTCTGATTTCTGATGCTGGCATACTCTCTATGGCTCCCTTGTCCAAGAGAGTCTGAGCTCTTGGGAATATGAACAGGGGGACTCTGGAAGGTGTTGTGGTGTGGGTGGCACATGTGGGGAGTAAGAGAGGAAGTGGGTAACCATGTATGGCAATTTGGAGCTCCCATTGGTCAGATGTGATGTTACCTCCTAGTGGGCAGTCATGTGCTGGCAAAGATGACCTAACGTGGTTTGGTGGCAGCTGCAAAAGGGAGGATCTGATTTTGTGGTAGATAGTTGCTCTGGGGGCCAGGACACTGTCACCTTGATCCCTGTCCATTCCTCAACTGGACTAAATGGCCTGTTGTTGCAGGGTTGCATTCTGGCACTGTCTCTGCTGGTATCACCGCCGAAGCCTCGAAAGCGGTGAAGCTACTGCGGGAGCTGCTGAGTGGGTGGGGACAGGCATACTCAGTTGGCTGTGGCTTTGTTCTATTTAAATCTTTCCAATGTTGAGTCCGCCTTTGCTCCAAACAGCCATCAAAGGGCATGTGCATTAAAGTTTGCGGAACATCATTAAAGAAGCTAGTGGAGCAAATCCAATTGTGGTGCACCGGCAACACACTGGTTCTGACTGCCTTGCCTACAGTTGTTAGTGTCCAGACTTGAACATAATAATCACTTGGCTGCATCTTGGGCATCTCAGAAGAGGTTGTAGGGTTAGCCAAATGTCCTCAGGAATAGCCAGCAAGATGTCCATCACTCTATCTAAATGAACCCAAGTACCTTCTCAGGAGGCAAACAGGCACTGACTGACCAAAGGGCAAGACTAGTAGAGGAAATCATTTGCTTGGAGAATATTTCTATGTGTTTGGATTCTCTATCAGGAGGTGTGGCGGGACATGCATTTGGATTAATTCTGCTGGGGGACCTGCACCAATAGGCTTTTTCGAAGGAGAAAATCCAGGGATTCCGGGTGCAGCCCCATGATGCCCTGCTACCTGTCTGTTTACTGGGGTGAGGGGGCAAAATCCTGTTTTTGCATGGATGCCCATCAGTATATCAGAAAGTGCCTCATTAAAAGGTGGAAGAGGTTCCTGGCTTGCCTGTCCTGGATGAAGTACCTCCATAAAGACATTTGTTTGATCTTTGTAGTGGGCAAGGTGTGGTCTAATGCTTCTGCCCCTCTTCCGCTTACAGTTGCAAAGGAGGCAGACTCCTCTGTTGCCACTGCAAGGTTAAGAGATGAAGGGCCTGGCCTTTAACATCAGGAGAGGTATCCAGGTCACCTTCATCTTGTAATTCATGAAAAAGATTGTGATCATTGTAAATGTCATCATCCAGGTTGACTTCATCAAATTGTTGGGATGTTTCATGGTCGAATTGGGAGTAAAGGCAGGCCGTTTGTGACACTGGAGGAGGTTGATGATGAGTCCCAGAGTCATTAGTGACAATGGTGTCAGCATCAACGTTTGGGCCAGTGGTGTCAGTTGAGGCACCAAAGGAGCATCAGAGGTTGAGATGGGGCTGGAGTCGGCAGATCCGAACTCCAGCAAAACTTTCACGTTGAGTAAAGATCGGATGGCACTGTCATTATTTTGATGGATCCGCTGGCGGTAAAACAACTGGAGACCACCTTGAATTATTAGGGTCCAAAGGCACTCCAGAGGGATTTGGATGAGTACCATGTCTTTGATGGCCAGTCTGAGCTCATGGAGCTGTTGTTGCATTGCCACTACCCAGAAAAGTGGGGCCCACCTGGAGGCCTGGAGGTACTTGGGCGTTACGTGACTCTATATGGTGGGATTGGCGAGATGAAAGAGATCCTTGTTTGGCCTTCTCATTTATTTAGACTTATTTGACTTACCTAAGCTTTGTGACTTCGATAACGATCAATCGCAAAATCAGCCTTGGAGTGTGTGTTTGTGCCCTTGATCTCAACAGAGACAGGGTCTTCTTCAACTTTCATCAGAGTTCAGCAACAGAAAGTTTGCTTCACAGTCACAGATTACCTTTTTGGTTCATCTTCGCATAGCAGTGGCATGGTGTTGAGTTGTGCTTGAAGTCGAGGCACCAAAAATAAGCATTGTGGGCATCGTACATCTGAGAATGTTAGTTGTTGCATGGTTTGAGACCTGTACTTTCTGGAGAGAACATCTATTGTGCACTATGAAAATGTGTAGGGAAAATAATTCTATCAAAAAAAAAAGAAAGGTAGAGCTCCAAGTCTGCAAATTAAGTTAATGACATCAGCTTGTGGAGGTGGTGTAGAATAGATATTGTGTTCCTCAGATCATACTGAGGGCAGGATGGATCCGATGCAGAGCCACAGAACCACACCTACTGATACAGGGGGAAATATCTATTAAAAAGCCTCCAGATCCTGTCCGGGGATATACTTGTTTGAGGGGGGGTGCACAGCCCCTCTCAAATAGCCAATAATAACCCTTTGACCGCCACTACCCATGGCCGGCTCCTGGTATGTCCTAGGTGCCCACCCCCAGCACATAGCCGTTTGTTTTCTCTTGGTGGAAGATGACCGCTCCCACTGAGCAAAAGCAAACAAATCCTCGTTCTGACATCCCACTGTCAGAAAGTGGAGTTTTCATCTCTAACAGAGATTAAAACATTGCTCCAGGAACCAGGGAACTGCGACTTAAAGCAGCTCCTTGGTTCCCGATGCAATGCCGGCTCCTGCAGGATGCAGGAGCCACCCAGGACTGTGGTGGGGGGGCTTGAGGCCCCCCCCACATTCCCAGATAGTCCAAAAAGGGCTAAAACTTAGAAAAAAGGGACAACAGAGGGTAAAGAAGGGGCATAAAAGCTCAAACAGAGGGCAATGAATGAGCAGAAAGCACAAACAGAAGGCAAAGAAGGAGCATAAAGATTCAAACAGAGGGCAAAGAAGTTGCAGAAACGACCAGAAAGGCACACACAGAGGGCAAAAAATAAGCAGAAAACAGGAAGAGAAGCAGAAAAAAAAGACAAGAAATGGGCAGAGATGGAAAACCCGAAGTCAAAAAATGAGCTGAAAGGCAGAAACAGAAGGAAGACAACGCAGGGTTAGATGATTATAGGGAGCCAAAGACCATTGCATTTGTGACTCTTAGCTCAGAGGTGGCAAAATCAGTACCAGAAATACAGGAACAGCTCATCCTTATGGACATCGGTTGGGGCTCTAATCTCCTTGTCTTTTGTCAATGGTTTTATTACACTAATATTGAATAATAATATTCATTGTTAGTATAGTAGAAGAAATGCAGTACAATTAGCTGGAATGTGACCCAGCAGCTGAGGTATGTAACAAATGCTTTTAAATGTATGCTGTGTGCATGTGAGAGTGTGTGTATGTGAGAGAGAGAGTGTGTGTCTGTGTATGCATGTGTGTATGAGCAAACGTTAAGGTGAAGTGGCGTCTGATGTCACTTCTGCTACTTATGGCCTTTTGGTGAATTGAAGTTCATTTAATTTATCCCTGCATCTGCCAATAGTACATGCCTCACTCCCAAGCCGATTTCTGACTACCCAGAAAGCTCAGGAAGCAAGCAGTTTCCAAACCTACCAAAAGCATTGGCCTTTGGGTTAACTCTTTAACCTACCCTTGGTCACACTTCCCACAATATTGAAAACTTAGAAATTGTATCTGATTCCATTATTTTTAAAAAGCAAATAAATATAGTGTGACCATGTTTTGCTCAAGGCAACCATTATTTCAATCACTGTCTCAGTATCAATGAAAGGTGCATATTTTATTCTAGAATTCATTGTATGAAGGACTTCCATGTTTGACCTCATCCATTAAATACTGACTATAGTGGACCTTAGAAATTCAGACATTAAGAGTGTACAATTTGAACAGTGAAAAAATCAAAAGCACTATTCACAATGGAGCTTTGGTTTTCTGTTTTTGGGAGCCAGTGCAAACAGGAAAAAGTTATATCTGCTTTTTAGCGTCAGCACTAATGTTATTTATTAAATCCAAAGGCACATATAAGTTCACCCAGGGCCTGCTGCTGGTAGTGGATTCAGCTTTATTTCCATGTCCCATCCATCATCTTCTGCTTTAGGAAGGCAGTGCTATGTGCCATTCAGTGCATACCCTGATAGATCATCCACTAGTAGTAGTTCCCAACCTGTGGTCAGGGGACCCCTGGGGGTCCGCAAAGCCTCCTCAGGGGGTCTGCGACTGCTCATAAAATTAAATAATATTAACAGATTAGGTCCCCAGCTTTCAGTAATGACTCAGTGGGGGGTCCCCAGATTTCAATAATGATTCAGTGGGGGTCCCTGGGGTTCCAGTAATGATAAATTGGGGGTCCACAGAAGTCAAAAAGTTGGGAACCACTGCACTAGCAGATCAAATGACCTCAAAGGAGCGCGCACTGTCCTCGAATGACTGACTGGTGGGGCTTGTGCCTCGCACTCTCAGCGAGCGGTTTTGTGATTAGGTGATACCAGCACAAGGGCAATGCAGGTTCTAATCACCAAGCAGCTTATTTATTCAGCACCCTTTGACGAAAACAATGCAGGCAACACACACTCTTCACACTGCGTTGAAATGTTGTCCTGCTTTTCAAAGCAATAGTTTTGCAGCATTAATTTTAGCTGGATTCACATGCTGTGCAGTATTCTGCCATCCAGAAAGTTCTTCAAGCTGCAAACTACTATTACAGGTAAGAAACCATTTCATTATTGTTAGCTCATGTGAAGGGAAGTGGGATCCCAAAACCCTGCAAGGAAAACATCCCAGACAGCAGCAGACATGTCAACTTATGAACATTTTTCACCGTGTGAGGAGAGGGTGGTTGTGGCCTCGACGGGCGTGTGACTCAGTGTAGATTATAGCCCAAAGCACTCTTAGTTCATTGTCTCCCCCACTTCAACACCAAACAACAAAGCCTTGGAGGCTGCTGCTAATGTCCTGGGGAGGTTTCATACCCCGTAATGGACATGGGCTACCCAGAGTATCCAAACAACTAGCTGTAAACATGCTAGCTGGAGGGGTTTCCAGCTAATTGTTTTCACACTGTGTGATTTCGGCTCCTCACCGTGTGATGGGAGCCGATATCGTGTGGCACACGGCAGCGCTGTGAGAACTGGAAGGTCTGCAGCAGCTCATCTTCAATTAGTTTAAATCATTCAGCTCACTAGACACTGCTGTTGCAATGCCTCCCTCCCAGGCCCTGGTGCCTTGAACTGGTTGCACCAATAGTAGCTACCCCCTGACTTGCATCCATTAACTCCACTTTTACTTCTCATGGATGTCAGCAGGGTGAATTTCTGTGTCGAAACGGGCTATGAATCAGTTAACCTAATGCGGGAAAGGGTCCAGTTACTCTGGGCCCCACATGTTAGTCCCCATTCTGGTGAAACAAGGTTTGTTTTGCATAGTGCAAGAGTACCAGCCAGCGACAGTAATATCCTCCCTGGTATTCCTTTTACCTCTGAACCGCGCAACTTGTAATTGGGCCAGAAGGGCGCTTCAGCCACCAGCTCAGTGCTTGTGAGCAAAACTAGTTTACTTTGAAGATGGAGCTTTGCTCTTGCAAACTTGCTGTCATTTTTGTGAATATTTCAATTCGTTGTTTTGTTTTTCTTTTCTTGTCACCAAAGGTATTTTGAACACTTTACACGAGCACCAAACGATATCACACCTTTTTCAGACAGGGGAAGATAAATTATTTTATCAGAATCACAGCATGCTGAGTCAAGGGCGGGACTGATATCTTGTTCTCCTGTTCCAAAGTTATCGACGCCTCCCAATTACTAGTGACGAAACGAAACTTGAGCTCCCCCCTCCGGTGAAGTACATGAAGGGGTCCCTCTCCCCCACCCAGTCAGTAGCTCTCAGTCAGGGGGGCCCCTTGGAGCTCGAGGAGTCCTCTGCACTGCGGGGGCTGCAGGGGCTATTGTTATGCCAGTGCCAATTATAACAGTTAGTTGACAAAGTTTTCTGCTTCACATTAAATAACAATCGTGCACCCTTTGAAGAAGTTTTAGGGAAAAAAAGATCTTCAACATCTATCTAGCCTCCAAATTGTTAGAAAAATAGCTGTTAACGTAACTCTGGAAAACAAGCATTTACAATGCAATGGGTCTCGCGTTTGCTCATGTTAGAGCTGATCGCGTTGTAAACTCCTAACCCGACTTTTCATCTATCGGGCAAAAGTGCATTTATGTACATAAACCGAAAAAGTTAAACTAACTATGTAAAGCGCTCGACTTCTGCCAAGCGAGATCGCGCTCGTAAATTAGAGAAAAAGAAGTCCACGAGCCCGATAGACGAGCCTCGCATGTTTTCTGTACTTGGTCGCTGCGCTCGAGGAGGGCTAGCCACCGGAAAAGGCATGACGTATGTGTGCCTTCGACTAATGAAAGCAAGCAGATTTTATTAGGCAAGCCCACAAACCAATAAAAAACACTGACATGGCGTTGACTGGGCTCCGAGCCCTTTTCTAAATACTAAAGCATCTCGCTACGATACGCATGCGCGAGCGCATGCAACGCAGGCTCGACCCTAAAAAGTACTTTATCAACCAGGACTCGCAAGGAAATTTTACCAGTTGTAGTGGAAAAACATTGAATAAGAGTGTGTTGATATGAATTTCCACAAAGGGTGAAGTTTGTCAATCTTGCCTGATTACATCTGCAGACCCTTAGCCCCGGATTTACCAAATGTTCACCTAAAAACGCAGCAAGGGAACTTTCTGTGCTGAGTTGCATGAAAGAGAGAGGGCAGAAATGTATCATACTAACAAAGATATGGTGCACTTCTGCTCTCTCCTTGCAGTGGCACACTTGTGGCAGCCTAGCCCTAACACGGGCACCCTTGCACTATAGTGCAAGGATGCCTGCATTACAGGCAGGATAGTTTATATGCAGGAAGGGATACCTTCCTGCATAAAACCTATTCTTAGAGGCTTATTTCTCATTGCGTGTGTGGTACATTCTGTAGCACACGTGCAAAGAAGAAGTAACAATGAGAAATAAGGATATGCCTCCATGTTAGGCCAGACTTGTTATGCCAAATTGGGCTTTGCATGGCTTAGGACATCCTGGCATTCATTTTGCGTTGAGCTGCCTCAAAAATGTGACACCTCCTCAATGGGGCTTAGTTTTTGCCCCCGGACATAGCTTCCTCACAGAGTACCCCTATCATCACAGACCTTGGCAGTATTCAAGCTAGTATGGTAGGAACTCCTGAGATCTACTTTCACACTAGAGTCGCAGGAGATGGGCCTAAGTGTTGCCCAAGAAGTTAACAGTTTGCCACAAGGTGCATCCAATATCTAAACGTTCACATGCTCATCTGTGGTGGTGAGGAAGCATATAAAACCGCTTTGCAAGTCTTGGCAGTTGAACATGAAAAAAGGTGAAATGTCCTTGCAGTACAAAGAGAAGGCTCCATGTGCACCAGGAACATATAGTTTCTTTAAAAAAACAGCTCTCTGTTTTGGATATTTGTTTCATGAAAAACAAAACAAACACAGTCAAGCTAGCATGACATGATGACACAGCTGGCAGTCACTTTTCCTTTGATTTCACTAGCCACGTCATATCATTAGCCATGTAATCAAGAGCAAATGCAGTGCAAACTTCGTGCCCAAGCTTTATAGTATGGGAGGTCTAAATATGAGAAGGCGGTACCCCAGGACCGGTGGACACGTGATCTCCACCGCCCATCATTTGGCAGCCGACCCAACACTCCCTAAATGCGGAAATCGGTCATGGGAAAGCCTGTCTACTCACAGAAAAATCATTGTGACTCACTCCTACAAGTAATTCTTCTCCATTTACGTAATTATGTTGCTTTGTACAAGCAAGGTTTGATATACTTTCAAATGTTCAACTTTTGCAGATACTTCTTCACAAGCATAGCCTGCAGAGAGGTCCATTTCTTAAGTGCTTTGAAAGATTACCTTGCATTAAAATGTTCCCTGCTTCTTCCTGCAGGTAGTCACTTATTACATAGTATGATTAAAAATGACATAATATAACATTGCTTAGCACAAGGTAGTATACCACAGCACAGCATAGCAGACCATAGCATCACATACCCTAACACAGCATAATATACCAGCGTACCACAACGTGGCATAACAAGTTCTAGTATGGAATATCAAGTATAGATATATTGTGATGCCTTAATATTGCAGCCAACATATTGACAGTTACGTGCAAATAGAGAAGTAGATTTAAAATTCTTAACCTTACATCTACGTATGTGTTGACACTATATATACTGTCACGGTACATATATGTGGAGTTAAATATTGAAAAACTTTACATACTTAACTGGTGATATTTTTAACCTTGATATTTTTACTATGATATTAAGATATAACGATATTCCCTACTGAATATTTAGGATCCACCTTAGCAAAACTTAGCATAAAAGAACACAGTTGCACAAAGTAACATGAGGTAACCTAGCACATAACGTAACATAACATACCATAACATAACATAAATTTGCCATTAGATATTGTGATGTGGCAAAGCATTCAAGAACTAAACATAGCATAGCACAACACTACACACCATACCATTATCCATGGTATAGTTCAACCTCAGATATCATAATATATCACAAGGTAACACAATGTAATGCAACGTGAATTGCAGCACATAATATGGCACAGCTTAAAATAGTACAACACAGCAGGACCTAACACAACATAAGACAATATGGTGCTTTGTTGTACTGCCCAATGAAATGACTAACTGGTAACACTGACCAGTGCAAATGCCTACTTAAGTACATAATAGTACAGCGGAACAGACCATTTGTTGTTTCTTCTCCTAGGAGTATATTTTATAAATGAATGTAAGTGCCATGTCTAGAAAGGCCAATGCACCCAGCTGAGATTCAGAAAGCAGAGTATTTTGTGATCAAGTAAAACCAGATTATGCTCATCTGGGATTTCTCTAAAAATATCACAGTGTTGAAAATTGATTCCCTAAATCCGCGAAGTATTCGCAGAAGGCGAGATTACATTTTCCACGGAATATTCAATGAGAAGGAAGATATTCTTCTCTACCGGATTTGAGGCGTGTTTGTCACATCAGGCATTTCTAAGAGTGAACCAAAGATACGTGAAAATGGAATTTATTCGCTTCATTCTCTTTACTCTCTTAGGAGGGGTGTCAAGCTTAGAGGAAAGGAGCGACACATGCTTGAAGTCAGCAAGAGATGATTGTCTCTTTTCCTTCTCTCTGTTGCATCTCTGTCTGGCTTCTTCTCCTTCTTTCTTTCAAATAAGCAGTCCATCTCCCCATCAATGGCTTTCCACATCCGTCATAGTTCCTGTGCTCTTATCTCTCTCGCATTCTTCAGCTCTGTTATTATTCTGTCTGCTTTTGTCTTCCTCCTGTGCAAATTTTTCGTTTTTTACCTTTGCTATCTTTCTGTTTTTTTCCATTTCTTTCCTTCCTTTTCTATATCTCTATCTTTTGCTCATCATATGCATCTTTTCTGATTGTATTCCCACAGAAACATTACAAGATGGCACTGGTGCCTCCGCTCTCTAGTGGGTTCATACAATGAGAGTGAGTCCCAGCTGTTCTCCCCTCTGAGTGGACGAGTCAGACTTTGTGGAATCAACCAACATAGACTCCACTCTACTGAATGTTTTAACTTAAACCTGAACGGAGCCCTGGATTTCTTGCTATCTGTTATTTTTGAAGGACATAATTGTCATAATGAATAATGCTCTTGTAAACTGGGAATACACCTTCTATGTGACCCAATCTGAATCTTGATCCTGCTTGCTGCATTTAGTGGGGTGTTGAAGCTGACTGCTTTATGCCAGATGAGTAGGCCTTGAGCCTGATGCAGACAGGCATATGAGCCAGGAAGGCTCTCACAGGGTTGTTTTGAGTAGATCATACTTTCAAAGACCTATGATGAGGTAGATTGCAGCATGTAGGATGTGCTGCAACAGTATCATGTGTGGTAGTGCCAGTGCGTAGTTGGTCACTCTGAGGTCCAATTCAGTTAGATACGATACCAATAGCAACTAGTACTAATCGGTTTTAGTCTTGTTGTTGGTCTTCCACATTTCCGGAAGATTTGTCTTTATATTAACTCATGTTTCTTTGGATAGACCAATAGAGAGAATGCACAGATGCACCCGATCTAGCAGTTTTGCTTCAGAAGAATCTAGGGCCACACGTACGTACCTTTTTTCTCGTCGCAAACAGCCCGATTCACAGAATCGGGCCATTTGCAATGAGAAAAAAAGCATTTTGGTATGTACAGACCATTTTTGCGATTCAGTAATCTATTTACCGAATCACAAAAAGAGTTTGCGAGACGCAATTAGGAAGGGGCGTTCCCTTCCTAATTGCAAGTCGCAGTCCGATGTATGATTGCTTTGTGACCGAGAATGCGGTCACAAAACAATCACAGTTAGCACCAGTCTCAAATTGGTGCTAGCCCATTCGCAAAAGGGAAGGGGCCCCAATAGGACCCCTTCCCCTTTGTGAATGCATGCAAAAACATTTTTTCAAAGCAGGCAGTGGTCCCAGGGACCACTGCCTGCTCTGAAAAAATGAAAAGAAAACTTTCCATTTTTGTTTTCGAAATGCATTCCGTTTTCCTTTATGGAAGACGGGCTGCATTAAAAAAAATACTGCTTTACTTAAAAGCAGTCACAGACATGGTGGTCTGCTGACCCCAGCAGGCCACCATCCCTGTGAGTACCGCCATTCCCAATGGGGTCGCAAATAATGACCTACCTCATAAATATTCATGAGGTAGGTCATTTGCGACCCCATTGTGAATCGCAAATAGTGTCCTTTACACTGTTGTACATCAGGTTTTGCGACTCGCAAATTGCGAGTCGCTAAGTCTCGCAATTTGAGAGTCGCAAAACCTGTTCTTCGCACATGTGGCCCCTAGGTTGTTAGCTTTCTCATAGCAAAAGTTACTCCCATATACATTAAATTTGACTTGATTATTTTTTTGGATATTAAAACAGCACTACATGCAAACAATTTCGCACAATGCAGCTCTCCATGAAAATCAAAAGCGCTGTTTCTCATTAACAGGAGACATAAACGAAGCACTACATTTTCAGAGTTGAATGCTGGTGATGTCATCAGCGTCGCTTCTGAAAAAAAATGCCCTTTAAAAGCAACTTTAAGAATTGCACCAAGGATCAGAGGCAAGGTTGCCGTGTCTACTGGGAGATCTGTAGTGGAGGTATACCCTCCAGTACAAATTTCTATATATTGGCAACCTACCAAGGTTAAGGCCGAAAAACTGCATATTTTGATAGAGATTATATGTAGTGCAAATGGGAATATTACACAATCTTCTGATTGCCTTTTTTTACCTAGTTTAATTTGGTGCTGCCTTTCACACAAAGACAAATCATACTAGTTTCTTAGATCTGGTATGGAATTCTAGGGGTGTTTGTTCTGTTCTCACCCTGTTACATTCCCTTTGAGTACATTATTGGGGATTAGTTGTGGTGGTCTGCAAAGCATTTTCGTGCTGCGCACTCTAACTTTTGGCAAGAGACAGCTTTTGAGCACAAAAGTCGATGGACAATGCTGTTTTGTCCTCTTTACGTTACAAAGCACTGCTAAGGATCATGTGGGGGCTCAGACAAAACTACACTAAGTTTGCGCTTAAGTATTGTCATATAATTTTCTATTTGAAAAATCTTTTTCCATTCTCATGAAGATGGCGCCAGAGATGAGCTTAAAAAAGAAGACATACAACTGATCCTTAATAGATGTGCAAACAACAAGGTGATTGAATGAATATTGGAGCCAGTAGCGATAGCTTAGGCCACATTCCAGATCATCGGATATGGTCCCAGTGAAGCCATTGGTTTAGGTGGGAAAGGTTTGAAGCTGAAAAAATTTCAAAATACAAGCCCAGGGAAGTCCATTCACCTGCCTGATACCTGTGGTGCCTTCGCCTAGTCAAGTTTTCAATGTTTGAACTTAGTCACGTTTGTTGGAGCACAGATTCTTCCAGCAAGGTAAATCTTCAAGCTATAGATGAAGAGGGCTCCATGAGGCCAGATACCTTCTTCTTGAGGTCCAGTTGAAACAGATTTGATGCTGCAGAAAAGCTGTGAGCAGAAGAAACTGGAATGTTCAGCTCAGAAGCAACGCACTTCAGCCTGATCAACTTGGCAGGTTTGTCCTGGTCCTCTTGAAGTCTTTGGAGCCTAAAGGTTTCTAAGTCGCAGATTTTTCAGGATCTGAGGAGGAGTACACATTGACACAGCCAAGGATCCCAAGACCTCGGGAACAACACTTGCCAGTCAAGTCTCACTCCAGCAAAAGCAACAAGTAGAGTCCAGGGCAGGTTTGGCTATAACTAGTCACCTGGGTTCTTCAGGAAAAGGCTTCATGCAGATTGTTGTGGCCTTGTAACTTTGCATGAGCCTTGAAGTCCACTTCTTTGTCCTGGCTGCAAGGGAGAGCAGTTCCAGCTCTTCAGGTCTCTTCATTGGTTTCAAACAGCAGCTGTTCTATCACAGGTCTTAAGTGTTCTAAAGACGGTACCCAGGAGTGCCATATTTATGCATTGCACTAGCTTGTGAGTGAAGGTGACTCCTGATTCCTTTCCTAACCGATAGGGAAAAAGTTCTCAATGGCAACCTCACACACTTTTGTAGCGGTTCCTGTGTGCCCTACTGCAACCAATCCCACAGAGCCCGTTTCTGCCTAATTATATAATGGTGAAACCCTTTTCCCCTTGTGCAGAGCCTGTGTGCTCACCTCTGAGGCGTGGCCAGTGAAATGAGCAACCACTCCTCTGTGGTCACTTCATTAAATCAATCAATCAATGAATAAGTTGATTTGTAGAGTGCTACTTGTTACCAGTAAGGGTATCTACGCATTGGCAGGGTCCAGTTGATTAGCCCAGTAGCCAGGTCTTCAGGGACGTTTGGACTCTGGAAGAGATGGGGTTGTCCGTAGATGAAAGGGTATCTCGTTCCATGTCGTTACTGGTAGATAGGAGAAGGGGCAACCTCCTCACCTGCTATGTCAGATGCAGGGGGTGAGTGTTACAGAAAGGGACGTGGAGTGGATGTGTCTGGAGGGTTAATGGAGGTTCAGGTGGTGGTTCAAGTCGGCAGGTCTGCAGTTGTGTAGGGCCTTGTATGCTTGGATCAGGTCTTGAACTAGCATCTTTTCTGTACAGGGAACAAGTACAGTTCCCTGAGGTAAGGGGTGATGTGAATTCATCTCGGCAAATCCAGAACGAGTCTGGCTGCAGTGTTCTGTATGGTCTGTAGTCATCGGAGGAGGTGAGCTGAGATTCTGAGCGTTGCTGTAGTCCAGTCAGCTGGAGAAGAGGGCCTGGGTGATGGTGAGTATAGAACTTCGGAGGGACCATTTGAATTCCTTACAAAGCATGCAGAGAATGAAGAAGCAGGAGGTGGATATAGAGTTGACCCGAATTATCCAGAATGACTTCTTACTAGTTCTACTTCATACTAGTTTTGGGGACAGCTTGTTAGTTTGTTGTTCGGAATGACGTCATACAAGTTTTGGGGACAGTTCCCTCCCCACTGGAATTAGGGCATTGCTTACTAGGAAAGTGGGCCTGTCCTGGTGTCATCAGACAAGGGCACTTTAAAGTTAATTAAGTTCTTGGCCCAAATGGTCATCCTGCCAGAGACACAGAAACACCTCCCCAAACCCAGGCCTTTGTCACTGCTAAGGTAGCAGTTTTCAGACCTCATTTAGGGATTGAGTACTCAGAGGGCTGCAGCTGAAAGCTAATACAAATTATCCTCCAAAGGCTCTAGGCGGGAAAAAGGTGACTTTTAAAATTACCTTTTCCTTTATATTTATTAACATTCTGACTCCACAAATGAATTAGGGTTTTACTAAATATTACACAGAATCCAAGAATGACATTTTGAGGTGTTAAGTAGCTGAAGATAACATTGTTAAATGTAAAGCGTAGCCCGGTGTTTCTCTATGGAACAGCCAGACTTGCAACAGTGAAAATAGCTTTTAGGTGCTAGTCACTGTAAGGACATGTTTAACATTAACTTTCTACATAAACTACTTTTGAATAAAATAAATAAATACCATCCACCATGCCTTGTAGGTTGTATGGCATACTTAGAGGTAACTTATTAATATTTAAAATAAATGCTTAGAGCTGTCAATAGGGATTGTTGCTGCCACAGTCAGGCTACAATGAAACGCCTGAAGCCACGATTTCACTGTCACTTTAGTGGATGGCGCAAAAGGTGCTGCAGTCCACTAGTAACATCCAATTTACAAGCCTTGGGTGCACTCTGCACCATGTACTTGGGACCTATAGGTACGTTAAATAGAATGGTTGATAGTATAACCAATTTTGAGATGTTGTAGAGGTCAAAGCACATGCACTGGGGCCTGGTTTGCAGTGTCCCAGTGCAGAGTGTTAAAAAACAGCATCATCAGAAATGGGTGTGACCATAGAGGTGTGCAAAATTCACATAATTTGCTTTTGAGTAATTATGCACAATTATGAATAAATTCCATGCTATCACATGAAATTACCTGAAATCACACATAATTACTCGAAATGCAAATCCATCATTTCACACTGTTTTGTAGCACAAATTGCACCCTTGTATCAATTTTTTTGTGCAAAGATTCATTTAAATAAAAGTACCATTAACATCAACCACTTGCATTCTGTTGTTCTTTTTTATTTGCTGCTATATGTTTCCCTCAAACTGCACTATTTGCGAATGGTATGTAGTTACATTAAGTGGTATAATCGTGTAATCTCTGCAATTTCGTGTTAGAAGCACAACACAAAATTCCTGAAATTGCATGAACTACGCTGCTGTAATTTACATTTTGCCCATCTATAGTGATGACAATGCACAAAGAGGCACTTTACCTACATTTTATAAGTGTCAGAAGAAGTACAACAGGGTTACTTTTTTTGCAAACTCTTTTATCCTTTTATGAATAGACTGAAACGTCCAGCATCCCGTTAATAAAATTGCACAGAATAATTTCTATTGTACTAATTGTATATGAATAGTCCCTGAATATTCCTATTTAATTCCCCTTTTGGATGTTTTACGGCTGCATCTATTGTGCATAAAAAAGTACTAGTAAAATACTACTTTATTTATGACATAATGCCTTTCTGAATAGGCCCAAATCATCAACAAACTACAAACATTAACATCTAGCACTAACAATTGGTACCAGCTACCAAAACAATAAAAAATATGGAGCACTAAAAAATAGATAAAAAGTGCAGCCCAATGTAAAAAAAGATACAAAAATCAGAGAACAGAAATCCTTCAAATTTAACAGAGGCCCACACCCAAAGGGGGCCAGAGGGGTCGCTTGGTAAACGGTGCCTAGGCCCGGGAACAGATGTCCCCAAAGGGGACAAAAAACAGAAGACAGGAAGTCACACCCTTGCCCCCAAGCACAAGGGAGGGGGGGCAAAGGGCACCAAACAATACAAGAGTGGCTAGAAACCCGCTGTTGGATCTGACACACTGAGGTAGTGTTTTTCCAAACTGTTTTGCTTTTTCCTGTAGGGTTTGCTGATTCTCTCTCAGTGGCCGTATGGCTCTGGACACTTTCCCATTGTAATTACAGTGCGAAAGTGCATGCACCTTCCCTACATATGTTAGGAAGTGTTGCTTACTTGTGTGTGCACACTTGCACCTGTGGTGTTCTTAAACATGAGTCCAACCTGTCATAGCCGGCCCGCGTGTGTGCACTTTCACTTATGGCGTTCTTAAACACGTGCCCAGCCTGACATTTTGTGTGTGCAAGGGCATGTATGGCCAGGGAGTGAGGAATACCAATGTGTGTTTTCACTCTCTGTGAGAGTTGCTCTGCGATAGGTTAAAATTGGTAAAGTTTACAATTACTCCTAGCTGCAATAGTGGATTGCAGCGGAGCAGCATCACAATGTTTCCTATCATTGGAGTCGTCCTGGCAAACCTCTTTCTGTAGTAAAGGTGGTTTTGTCAATAATATCTTAGAAATGTCACTTCTAGAAAGTGTGCATTTTTATGCTCTAAAATGCTTTGTGTGCCTTTTAATTCGACTCTAGTCCACACTGGAGGCTGGGGGAGCACATCTGTGCATTCACCAGTGACATCTATAAACCTTGGGCATGCAACTGGAATGACAGACCTCTTCCATTTGAGGGCCAGGCTGGATACATTAAAGAGAGGTTTTGACACTTGGCCTCTGGGAGCCAGATCATGGCCCCACTAAAGATATGCATCCCACAGCCCCATGGCAAACAGGACTGAAATTTAGGGGAGACATCTGTGGTTCAAAGGGCAACCCTCTGAACTACCCCCAACTTCAGTGGCACACTACAGTACAATTAATGATGACACACTGCAGCAAAGTACAGATATGCTTGTGGGGAAGCAGGACCGGAGATCCAGAGATACTGGACTGTGTTTTGCACCCTGCCAGAGAAATCTGTTGTACAGAAGGATGATTACTGCCAGTGGAAGGGACTGCGCTCCCTTCCTGAATAGTGCCTGGCCTGATCTGACTGCCTGCTGCTGTGTGGCACCCCAAAGTGTGCTCTCCAAGGGCTTGTTGGCTTTCCCCCTGTTCTCTGGTGGAGGTCTTAGGGACATCAAAGACCTCCTGCAAGGATCCCACACCTTCTATCTGTGACACCTGTAGAGAGGTGCCCTCTTAAGTGCCCACATCCTCTGCTGGATCCCTCCTGGTAGCAGCGGTGTGAGTGTGGAACCAAGTATTGTGCCTGGAGACTGGATTGCATGGTGCGGAGCCCCAAAGGAACTGCCTGCATTCAAGGAGTGTGGATTCACTGGTTGTGGGATCCCATATGATCTGCTTCATTGATTGTGCCTCATTTCTCTGATGCGACAGGCAGACTGCATGCTCATTGCATGTGGTGTCCGATTCAGAGCTTGCCACCCTTGGAGGTGGGGACGTACCCACAGCAGTGCCTCATTTTACCTCATGTGGCACAGCTGAACTTGCAGCTGTGTGTGTGACCGTAATTGTCTGGACCGACTCAAGTCACAGTAAACCAGACGTTGTGCCTCATTTCTAGTGAGGTACAGAATTGGTAACTCTTTGTTTGTGTGATCGGAATTGTCTGGTGCAACCCAAGCCACCACGCACCAGACATTGGCCCTCATTACAACTTTGGCGGGCGGCAACTTCCGCCCGCCAAGTTGTAACCGATGTGTGGCCGCCAATGCGGCCGCACTCCCGCGGGGGCCATTAAGACATCCCCGCTGGGCTGGCAGGCAGAAACCGAGTTTCCGCCCCCCGGCCCAGTGGGGATGTCGACCGCAACATGGGAGCCGGCTCCAAATGGAGCAGGCGCTGTTGCGGCCATGTGACGGGTGCACTTGCACCTGTCAAGTTTTTCACTGTCTGCTATGCAGACAGTGAAAAGCTTTAGGGGGCTCTGCCAGGAGGCCCCTGCATTGCCCATGCCAAAGGCCCCAAGACTCCCCCCCAAGACTCCCCTTTCTGCCAGCCTTTCCATGGCGGTTCCTATCGCCATGAAAAGGCTGGCGGGAAGGGGACTCGTAATCCCCTGGACAGCGCTGCAATCAGTGCTGCCCTGGCGGATTACAACCGCCGGGACCACTGTGGCGGAAAACCGCTGGTCCTGGCGGTGCGACCGCGGCGCTTCCGCCGCAGTCGAAATATGCAAAATTGCACTGCCAGCCTGTTGCCGGTGCAATCGACAAAACAGCCCTGGCGGCCTTTGACCGCAAGGGTTGTAATGAGGGCCATTGTGATCATTTCCAGGGTGGTATGGGGTTTGGTAGCTCTTCATTTGTGTAACTGGAATTGTCTGGTGCGACTCAACTCACCATGTGCCAGACGTTTTGCCTCATTTTCAAGTAGGTGCTAAATTTGCTGCACTGCACTGTCTGTGATCAGACCTGTCTTGTGGGACTCCTATCATTGCGCTGCCAATGTTGTGCCTTCATTCCAGGAAGGCATGGGGAGCTAATCCATGTTAAGGAGTGCTCTGATTACCTGGGTGCAACTTGTTCAATGTGTTGCCTATAGGGCGCCTCCTCCTTCTAAGAGGCTCCTTTGCTTAACCTCTCACTCAATTGCTCCTTTTGATGCTCTCAGAGTGGCAGACCAACTGCCGTCTCCTCATCAGGCCCTAACAACTCCTTGTTACGAGGTCGTATTGACGAAATCGACCTGGGTGGTGAGAGTAAGTGAGTGGGCTATAGAACACTTCTGGGAACTATCAGAAGTACGTCCCACGTCGTGGTGATCCCTCCTTGTGCCTCGCAGAATGAGGCAAGTACCTGGAGGCATGGTGGGGTGGCCTCTGATTGAACTTCCAGAGGAGTGGCCAAACCTCCTTTTATCGCCTCCCCCTGAAACCGGATGTTATCTATTCCCCTCACCTTTTACCCTAGGACCCTAAATAAGTGTGACTCCAGCCTGGATTGGCCTAGTGTCCGAGGGGTAAGGTCTACTTCAACTCCAGCCCTGAGGGGGGTGGGGTAGTTGGGGTTGGCTGAAGGGTGGAGGAGGGTTGGATTACGGTGTCTGCAAGTACAATATCTAATGACTTGCCAGATATCAATGCACTGCATTAGGATGCTGTGCGTGCGTGTGTGTGCGAGTGCATGCCATACGAACCTGCCTGATATCAGTAGCACGAGGTATCGGTCTGAGTGCGTGGGAGTTTCTACCTGTGATTAACAACACTGCACAGCAGTGTTGCCCTACACATTGATTCTTGCCAAGAGTCTATTGTGTTTGACATTGTTTTTACCCGTGTGGCACACTGCCCACTAGGCTATTTAGAAGTGTTATAATTACCTAGGTATACACATTACCACTATCGTTTTGTACCGCGGTGCACCCTATAACTGTGTGGGCTTGAATAAGAATAATTGCTAGGGTAGGTCAGGTGCTGAAAATGATTTGCACCGTATAAGGATGCAAGAGTGTAAAATAGGACCTTTCCCAAAGTGTACGTATTACTGACATAATCGTAACCTGGTTGGGCCTAGTACTGCTAGTGATATTTCCAATTGTGATTTATGTACAGAGATACATGATTTATATGTTGTGTTAATTTATGTGTGTTGAATACAAACTTTATTTACCTACACCTCGTGTGAAGTCTCTTTTATGATGCTCACCGTATTTGTTGTTTAAGAGTGCTGTGCCAATGCTTTCACATTACCCTTGTGATAAGCTTGACTTCTCTGTGCCAAACTACCCAAGGGTTAGTGCAGTTTATACAATGAGTGTAATCACCCACTCCTGACAGGAGTAGTAGCTTTTGCCTGGCTAGGGGTTGCCTCAGCCAACCAGAATGTGCCTCCTCCAACACCAACTGGCCAATGGGAAATTTGCCCCATGACATCCTGGCCCTATTAAGAGGGGTCAAGTGCCCGTGTCCAGCCACTGTTAGTGTTGGAACGGTGCCGCTGTGCTGGATCATCAAAGAAGGAGCAGAGTACGGTACCTGTAGTAAGTCGTCGAGGGGACATCATTGAAGAAGGATCGGAGTGCGTTACCTGTAGCCAGTTGTCGAGGAGACTGCAAAGCTCTCCATCTTTCATCAAATAGGTCCACTTCCTCGGCTAAAGAAGAAAAGAAGTGGGAGCACCACTCATACCCTGCGGGAGAGGACCGCTGCACCAGGCAGCAATGCAACTCTGTTGCGGGAAGTCCATCATGGCCAACAGTGCAGGGAACAGCAACCCAGTTTCCCTGTTTTCAACAAGCGCAAAGGTTCCTACTCAGTGTGCCAGCACTTTGAGAGAGAGCAGGAATGTGCATTCCTGCTCTCTATTTAACGCAGCATACCTCAGCAAGTTTTCTTGCTGTGTTGTGTTTCATCATCGTTTGTAAATCTGGCCTCCATTGTCTCTGGTTATAATTTGAATTTCATGGGGCCAAGATGATTCTTGTGGCAGCCAAATAAAATCAGTGCATCATCCGATTCAGGTGTCTCACAGTCACTCTAAAGGAGAGTTTTGAAAGAAAGGAGGCACAACTCAGAAACCGTGCCCTCAAAATGAATTTTGCCTCTCAAGATGTTACTGAATGTTGAAAAAAATGCTTTTCTCTCCCTGGTTTTAAAGTCCTTTGAGTTTCTCACCTCACACTATTGCAGATTTATATTTTATTGGATTCTGTTGGGATTTATGAGGCAGAAGAAATTGATTTACATCCGATTACCCATTTAAAATGACATCTTGCATCCCAACAGAAGTGCAGCAGGACAAATAAATGCACATATTTTCTACAAAAAAACACATTCATTTATGTAACTAAAACGTGGCTTGGGAAATGATTGGCTTTGGGGCATAGGCTATGGTCAAATATTAACTGAAAAAGAAACGTAAATTGGCATTCTTTTTAGGTCTAGCCTTAAAAATGTAATCCCCAGATGGACGCCTGTATGACACTTACCATATTTATACTTTTTTAGCGCCGCATTTGCGCCGCTTTTTAACGCAAAAGCGGCGCAAACTTACAAAATCCAATTGGATTTTGTAAGTTTGCGCCGCTTGTGCGCCAAAAAGTGGCGCAAATGCGGCGCTAAAAAAGTATAAATATGTTAATACTATATGGAGTACTATAGTTAGAAAAATCTATCAAGGAGAGTGTAATAAATAGAATTTTTGGGCAGTGTAGAGTACTGTTGAATGATCAAACGTGATGTGTATTGGTAAAGATATTAGTATACAGGGTTAGAGATACCTGGACATAGCGCTGCTAAAACAGCTATACCAAAAAGTGAGTGGACAGCTCCCTCTCCGAGTAGAAGGTCCAGTTGACCACTTAAGAATGGCTTCTACTTGTTTCATTTAATCAGATTAGTGACATCAGAGTCGTTCTACAGCTACTGATTGAAGTTCTCATTTCGTTTAAACCAGTAGAATTTATCTTAAATTCCACTAGAAATATCCGACGTGATTCACAAAGAGGACCCCTACATGCTCATGAAATGATTCATGTGCGAAAGTTCAGATCAGTGATTAACAAAAGTACATTTGTTAATCTGGTCACAGCAGCAGGTTGCGGGCAGGTGGACGGCAGTGTTACCTGCGAAAGTAGGTGAATGATAACTAACATGCACATTTCTGCTGTATTAAACTTTAGGAAGGTTCTTTCCCATCATGCATGCAGGGTAGACATTTGGAAGAAAAATCTCATAAATCTGCAAGTGAAAGTGGAAGTGTTTTCTCTAGAGGGAAATGTATTTTTAATGTGAAAAAACAAACTCAACGTATTGTAGTTTTGCGTTTCATTTCTGTATGTCAACCGTGCTTAATTCGTGCTGGTGTTTGCCAAAAGGCAGCAATGATGCTCATTGAACATGGTCATACATATATGACATTGCACGTGGGGTCCTTTCGTGACCACTCGTGAGCTTTGTCCTTGTTGGTGGGCAACTACAGTAGGTAAACTACAGTATCAACGGATTTCTGTGGAAGTGGGTTTGGTGACATTTAGGGCAAAAACTTACCTTGGGTCCAAGCAGGTTGGGTCCTGCTCTTTTTGGGGGGTACTTGTGAAGGGTCTTTCAGTCAGCTCCTTGCATACTCCATCTTGGAGCTTAGCTTTTCTGAAAGGTGGGGAGGGGCGGGGTCAACACTCACCTACAGCTTTTTTGCCTCCCTAGAGGAGGAAGACCATCACTTGTCTGAAGGCCTGCCGAAACTTTTAAAAGACTTAATTCCAGTCCAGGTTTTCTTTTGTTCCCCCATTTAATTCAAGGATGGAGGAGCGCTTTTTTGTGTGTATCCGTTTCCCAATCTCTAATGGCTGTGATGATGGGTTTCCTGTGTCACTTCCCTTTCCTGTCTGTACTCTATTTGAAAACTGGCCTTTTTCATTTTCACTGCATCACAACACAGCCGTGGCATTTTTTCTGTAGATTTTACTCCCTGCTATTCTCTATTTAAGTCCCTGAGTTTTTCTTGTTAATTTTAAGATTTTCTTTGATTACTACCTGCCATCAGTCCTTTAGTTATCTCAAGGATCCTTTCACTGCCTGCCATGCCCTTCTTTCTCTGTTGCTAGGCCTTCCATCTTCCTGGAGGTTTTTGTTCCACTGTGTTTTCCTCCATTATTCTCTGACCCTTCCTATGGACACCTGTATTCACATGTATAACTAATAATGAGAAGGCACAGTGGGATGAAGAAAGAATCATCCTTACAACAGACACAAAAGAGACCGGACAAGGAACTTTTTACATCAGTCCATGACAGTCCTTAATTACCGATGCACAGGGCAGAAAACAGCAGAGAATAGCCTTCTGCTGACCATGCTATTTTCCAAAGCAGAAGAGTGACAATAACTCTTCACTGAGAAGTTCACTTGAATCCAAGGAAACGGTGATTCCTGCCACAATCCAGGGGGCCATCATGCATAGAATAGTATACTTGAAAGGTGGCAGGTGTCTCCGTATGACAGACCCTGTTAGGAGGGAAAAAACCACAAAGGTTAGAAATTTAGAGCAAAAATTAAAAGTAAAAAAAGAAGCTAGCACCGATGGAGCGCAAGTTGGATAGAGATTAGTCCAGCTGAAGGTTTACCATTTCAAGTTTTGTGCCAAGGATCTTGTTCACGTTGGAGAGGGTCACGAGAAGCAAGGAGAGTGCAGTGGGTGGTTGCTGGAGTGGTGCAAAGAACAGGCTGGGCATCAAAGATGGGCAGGCTTGAGCTTCGCATTGATGCTGGGCCCTTGCAGGCTGTTGACGCTGCTGCGCGAAGAGACAGCGAAGAGACAGCAGTTTGTGCTGATTTTCAGAGTGAGCAGCATGGTTCTAATGCAAATGGCTCTGTTTGTGGTTGCAAAGATCCCAAAACACTGCTGAGCCACACCAAGGGCCCAAGACCTGAGGGGCAACACTTGCAGATCAGGAAATTGCTGAAGACAGGTCCAGGGCTTGTTGGGGAGCCTTTTATGTCCCAGAGGCTCAGATCAGGAGGCCAGCAGACTAGACCTCCACGTCACTCTGAGGTCCTGGGTTCAAGATGAAGTTGCAGATCCAGTTCTTCCCCAGGCAAAAGGGCGGCAAGTCAGCCCCGTAGGGCAGCAGTTTCTTCAGAGCAGCAGGTCAGCTGAGTGGCAGTCTTTGTAGCAGCACAGCAGTCCTTCTTCCTTGCAGAGTATCCACAGGTCCAGGAGTGTTCTGAAGTGGTGGTGGTGGTGTCTGAGGTCCTGCTTTTAAACAGTTGTGTCTTTAAAGTGGTTGTTGTATCTTTAAAGTGAGGGGAAGCTTCTAGACTTATTAGTAAATTAAATATGCCAATTGGTTATAAGTCAGAGGTACTCTGTTTTAAGTAGAGAGCCCAGGCACATTAGCACTGGTTAGCAGTAGTAAAGTGCATAGACTCCTAAAGCCAGCAAAAACAAAGTCAGCTAAAACAGGAGGTCTGAAGGCAAACAATTAGGGGGAAATCATTCCAAGTCTGATATTCATTTTATGGACAGACTTCCATCTTGGAAAGGGCTGTTTATAAAGTTTGTCTCTGCTGCGTTCCAGAAGTGGAAAGCATTTTCTTGACATGGTGAAGACGTTCAAGTTTGACATCTGTGGTGTTGTGCTGAATTCTGCAGTCCCACCACAGTCCTTTTGGTACATTTTATCAGGTTCACCTGTAAATGCATCCCAGGATGTTTTCCTTGGCAGCTAAGCAAAGAATTTACTTACATGAGTGAGAAAGACAAACATGCAAAATCCACGAATCTCCCATTACTTTCCTGGAGATACCTCATATTAGGAAACTATCAATCCTCCGAGGGACTGCCAGGGATAAATTGATTTGAATGTGGGTTGCTGGAACACTTTTCACTGAAGGATGCACACTCATAAGAAATACACACTAGTATTTAAAAGGCTTTAATAATATGTTAAAACGCTATTATAGTGCAGAGCATATGAACAAGTATAATTGTAGATATAAACATTATGGTTAAAAAAATAAGGCAGTACTTGTAAAATGATAAAGATTTTCAACATATTTGCATTGTAGATGGCAAGGCAATATTTGGATAAAACATATGATGGAATCTTTTCTTTTCTAATTCTAGCTGATGTCTTCATTTGCACAAAAATTATTTCCAAAAAAGAGCTTTGTAAAATGGCTCTCATCAGACATAAATGCTTGTAACTCAGTGTTCTTCCTGTATGCACCCTGCCTTGAGGCTCAAGGCCAGTTGTTCATATTATGTCACTGTTCTGTTCAGAAGCAGATAGCTAGCACTTGCAACCACCAGTGTGCCCAATGTGTGACCATAACACAGACTTTTATGGGATAGATGCGCCCTATGGAATTCCTGAAGCTTCACTCTCTTCAGGAAACTCTCTCTTCCATCTTAGTTAGTCTTAGAAAAACAAGCCTTGTGATTTGCGATGTAAGGTGTGAATAGAATCATATTAGCTGAATTCCCTTCCACATGTGTCTAAGACTTCATTGTTGCTCTTTAACTATTATAATGTCTGAGGCTTTAATAATTGAACTCATTGATACACTATCAACCTATAAATAAGCAGAGTTATACTGTGAGCACTTGGAAATGAAAAGATAAGCAAAATCATGCAGTCTTAAGATAAACATAAATGATGATAGGAACTTGTACAAATATGTGCTATGAGGGGACTTAAAAGCAGAAATACGAGAAAGCACACAACACAAGGGATAAGCACTCCAAGCGATTCACAGAACATCCCTCCAGGTGTCAAGGAGCTTGGAAATGTCAGAACAATCTAGGTAGCAAGGACTGCCAGCCATGAGATGTACACAATTTCCAACATGCGCTTTGGAGCAGTGCGTGGAGCTCCTTTCCTCCTCAGAATGTATGAGGCCTCTGATAAGCTTTTGGGACTGCTCTCTACACTACTCTTGATATATTTCTCAGCACAAATGTATCAGAGAGAGATGAAATGCAGCATGCCTGTCTGGCCTACCTCCTCCCATTGGTCAATGCAATTCAAGAGCGGGCCAGCATCCTGAGCACAATTCTTGAGATAGCCTGGGAAGATGGCTACCTTTTCAGTTTGGGCAGGGGATGTTCTGTCCCTGGCATATGATATTTCTCAATTCCCCTGTTAATATATTGGATTTCTCAAGAGATGATATATTTTTCTATTGATTTTTCTGCCCATTTGGAACTTAGAATAATTTCTGATTTTTGCTTTCTGTGTATAACTCTGCATTGAGAGCCTTCATAGTATTGACTTTATACCACTTTATTTTTAATATTTTTGTACAATAACCATTTACATTTTCATTGATCTAGAACTCAGTTATTTAGTGGACCCAATCAATCATAAATTTGAATTTATTAATTAATGGTCTTTTTCTTTAATGCTTTGGGAAGTGCCTCAAAGCTGGGACACATTGCCTCAGGAAATTGAGGTTTAACACCAGCTCCAATCCAGTAAAATGTGGGAACAATGTTGAGGTAAATTTTGGTGTGTCTTGATTTTGGTGTACAATATTTTGCTGCAACAGTGGCGAATTTAAGATTAATCATCCATGGTATTCGGCGTAGAACATGTAATAGCTCCGAGTGGGGGCTTCGGGGCAGACCTTTGGGCACTGACACTCCATCTTTTACAAATTAGGCACTACATCCATCATCTGTTCTACACCTGTTCCAGCTGTGACACGAGTCCCTGTAACACTTGAGGTAAGCCTGAGTCCTTTCTTTCTCTGCTGACTTATGCAGGATTGTTCTCCACAAGACAAGTTTCTGACGTAAACAACTTTGCAGTATTGGCTGGTAGTGCAATATCTCTCATAGTAGAAGCAGGCATAGGATTCTTCTACACTTTGCCCAGGTGATGGGACTATTCCCTATGAAAGGAGTGACTTATACAAACAAGCACTGCCACAGCCATTAGGCCTTGCCTATGAAAGAGCTATTGACTTTGCCAATGTGTTTTAGCCATGTTGTTCAGCACTGTGGCTGTTGTTCAGCATGTCTAAAAGATATTGGCATAGAAGAGAGTGGTGAGGAGTGTCATAAAGTGGAAGGTCGAAGAGTGGAGTACATGTATTGTAGAGTGGAGTGGTGGTGATTGTCATATATTGGAGTGGCATAGTGTGGAGTCGTGTACAGTGGAATACACTGGAGTGGCATAGAGTAGAGTGGACTGGTGTAGAGTGCATTGGCGTAGAGTGTTGCAGGGTATGGTGACATAAATTGCAGTAGCATTGAATTCAGGGTTGAACAATGCAACGTTGTAGAATGTAGTGGTGTAAATTACAGTGGTGCATATTAGAGTGGAGTGGAGTTGTGCAGAGTGGTTGGTGCAGAGTGGATTGGCACAGAGTGTAGTGGCACAAAGTAGTTTGGCTCAGAGTAAAGGAGAGTTGTGTAGAGTGCAGTAGCATAGAGTGTAGTGGCATAGAGTAGAGTGGCATCGAGAGGTGGAAAGTGGAGTGGCGCAGAGTTGAATGAAGTAGATGGCAGTGGTGCAGAGTAGAGTTGATTGGCATAGAGTGCAATGATGTAGAGTGCAGAGTAGAGTTGAGTGGCATAGAGTGCAGTGACAGTGTGGTGCAGAGCAGAGTAGCACAGAGTGGTGCAGAGTAGAGTATAGTGCCATAGTGTGCAGTGGTGTAGAGTAGAGTGGCATAGAGAGCAGATGTGTAGAGTACAGTGATGCAGACTAGAGTGCAGTGGCGTAGAGAGCAGATGTGTAGAGTACAGTGATGCAGACTAGAGTGCAGTGGCGTAGAGAGCAGTGACATAGAGTGCAGTTGTGTAGAATTGTAGGAAAGTCCTTTTTTTTTGCCTGATCACCCCCACTCTTTCTGGATAGGTACTGGTGGTTACTGACTCTTGGCTGTGCCCTGGGTACTGCTTACCAGTCCCAGGGCCAGTGCTTTGTGTAAAATGGATATGCAAATTAGGCTACTTATAATTGGCTAAGTTAACCTACCTATAAGTCCCTAGTATATGGTAGGGCATGTAGGTTTAGGGACCACAGCATAGGTGGTGCACACCTAGGTGCACTGCTGAGGTGCCCAGTGTCATTTTAAAAGCAAGCCTGCCTTGCTGGCTGCTTTTAAATTAAAGTTATATGCAAATTCGACTTTGGAATTAAAGGTACTTCCAAAGTCTTAAACTACCTTATTTTTACATATAAGTCACCCCTAAGGTGTGCCCTATGTGCCCCTAGGGCTGGGTGCCATGTAACTATAAGCAGGGACTTTATAAAAATAGATTTATAAGCCCTGGTGAGGTAAAAACAGCCGAATTTGTTTTTCCCTCATTGAAGTAAATGGCCTTCATAGGCTAGAATGGGCAGACTTTATTTTAAATTTTAAAGTCTCCTTAAATGTTACATACCAAGAATTTGGTATCAAATTGATTGTTGTAATAAATCCCACAACTTCCAGTTGTTGGATTTAATATAACTTTTCCAGGTAAAAAGTTTAGACTTTACCTAAAAAGTTGCCAATTTCAGCTCAGCATTGTTTTTGCTGCTGTGCTCTGATTGGCCACCCTGCAGCAGCTTCTGCCAGGCTGCCTTGATTAGGTGTGAAGTGGCCAGGCTTCACACAAAGGAATGTGCTTGGGGGAGAGAATCTCCCCTCAGCAGATGGTGAGGCAGGATGGGGGAGGGCGGCCAAACTGGTCTTCAAAGGCAGAGAAGGACATTTGGAGCACCCAGCAACACCCCCACATCCTGCAACCCCAGACAATTAGGTGCCCCCTTAATTAGATTAGGAGAGGACAGGAGAGGGGTGTGTTTATGATTTTTAGCCACACCAGTGGGTGGGCTCAGCCAGATCTATCCTCCAAAAATCAGATTCATCCATTTTGGATTTTTAGAGACTGTTGCCTTCTGGGATGGATTTTTGCCACACTTCCCAGGAAGTGGTCATCACAGGGGGACGACCCTGTCCCTGATTGGAGAACCAGGACCCCCCTGCTTTTCACCCAGGAGCAAGGATAAAAGTGGCAGACCTGCACCCACACCTCAGATCCCCACCAAATTTCAAGAAGAAGAAACTACAAGGAGAAGAAGGACTGCCCTGCTGGACCCCTGGCCTGCACCTGGACCCTGCACTCAGAAAGACTGCACCAGCTGCACACTTGGGCTTCACCATAAGAAGGACTTTGCCTGGCTTCAACTGGTTCAAGGAGGGACTCCCTGTTTGCTACAGGTGAAAAATTGCTATCCAGAGTCCCCTGCACCAACTCCTGAAAAAGTGACCAGCTGACCACTGTCCAGTGGCCAAAAAGGAGTTTGCGCCAGGTGCATTCTGGGAGTTGAAGTCCGCACTTCCCAAGGACCATCACAGAACTTCTGGACCCTTGGGGTGAGCTGTGGACCCCAAAAGAACCTTAAAAGAACATCTGGGTGAAGCCCCAGAAGTTTGGAAAAGATTGGAGAATTTTTGAAAAAAAGCTCCATAAAGTGACCGACCCGACGCGGAAATTCTAGCCGGCTTGCCTCAACCGCGACCCGGCCTGACTTCGTGGTTCGTCCCGGTAAAGAAAAACATCCAAAAAAGAGACTAAGTCCGAAGGTAAAAAGTTGACCGGGACCTCCCAGCCATCGTATCCGAGAAGCGCTCCACGGACGTCGGATCAAGATCCAGGTTTACCCCGGTCGAAGGATTTTCATCTCGAAAAAACGACTAAGTCCGAAGGTAAAAATCACCACCGAGGAAACCGACTTCGCGTATCCGGACAAGGGCTCCAGGAGGTCGGATTCAACTGGCAGGTTCGTCCCGGGGAAGAAAAACATCAAAAAAGAGACTAAGTCAGAAGGTAACTTTTTAACCGAGGCCTCCCGCGACTTGTAGCCGAGCAGGGCTCCATCGCGGTCGGCCTGAAAGTTTGACTGTGCCCCGGTCCTGGTGCAACCAGATGACCCGATTGGCGCTTTTTGTTTCTAAGCGCTAGAAAATAATAATACTTTAAAAATTCATATCTCCGGTTCCCCTGAACCGATTTTAATCGTTTTTGTGTCATTTTAAAGATAAAAATATAAGCTATTTTTATAAATTGGTTTTGGATTTTTAAACTGTTTCTTGTGTTTTATTTAATTACTGTTTTGTGATATTTGAATGCTTTACACTTTGTCTCCTAAGTTAAGCCTTGACGCTCGTTGCCAAGCTACCAAGGGTTGAGCTGGGATTAATTTACTGAGACCTAACTGTACCTATGTGGAGGTTAGTGGCTTGTTGCTAGGTGTAGGTACCTACCTGCCCTACCAATAACCCATTTTCCAACAAGAATGCATTTGCATAGAGTGCAGTGGTTAAGAGTAGAGTGCAGTGGCATAGAGTGGAGTGGCAAAGAGTGTACTAGAATAGCATAGCGTGCAGTGGCATAGAGTAGATTGTTTCAGAGTGGAGTGAAGTGGAGTAAAGTGGAGTGTTGCAGAGTAGAGTGCAGTTGCATAGAGTGGCACAGAGTAAAATGGTGTAGAGAGCAGTGGCATAGAGCGCAGTGGTGCAGAGTAGATTAGAGCGGCATGCAGTGGATTGGCGTAGAGTGCATGGGCATAGAGTTGAGTGTTACAGAATAAAGCACATTGGCATAGAGTGCACTGGCACAGAGTGCAGTGGTATAGAGTGCAGTGTTGCAAAGTGGTGTAGAGTACAGTGACGCAGAGTGGAGTTGTTCAGAGTACATTGGTGTGGCCTAGACTGGAGTGGTGTAGAGTGCAGTGGCAAAGATTGCATTGGTGAAGAGTAGAGTGGTGAACATTGCATTGGCAGAAAGTACAGTGGTACAGGTTAGGGTTGAAAGGTGTAGCATGAAGTGGCGTAGAGTGCAATGGTGTAAAGTGGAGTGGTGCGGAGTGCAGTGGACTGGAGTGGTGTAAAGTGGAGCGGTTCAGAGTAGAATGTAGTGGTGTGGAGTAGTGCAGAGTAGAGTGGAGTGGCATAGAGTGGATTACTCATGGTGTGGTAGCACACTGGCATTAAAGACAACACATTTACAATTGAAATTACCATTACTTTAGCACAGACATACAGTTTCACTAATTCTAATAAAACTATAGTATGCATAGACGAAGATGTGTGGAAATTGCACCTCATAGTTTAAAGATTCATTTTGATCATATTAAAGTACTTGTTTCCATCACACTTCCGAAATAACAAAACATGTGTTTCGTTTGTACGTACATATATCTGATATATTCTGAAATACTTACACAGTTCATTTAAATGTTGTTGATGGCTAGAACAAAAACTCTTTCCTTCCTCCAGAATCCATCAAGATTGTCAATAAATCCTCTCACTTTGAAGTCAGAGAAAGAAAAAGTAAAGACAGTGCCGGACATTTGACTTCGGTCTTTGAATGCACAGCAAATGTGGCAAGATAAGTACAAGATTTTAAGACCTGCTAGAGACGTGCATTCGTGGAAGAATATCGTAAACATAGTTTAGGAACCTGGAGGGGCAAACTGAACCCGGAGAACATAAAGTAAATAAAGACAGTGACTAGAAAGGCAGAAAATGTGAGTTACAAACCACAAAGCCAATGGTAATCAATGAGCAGAATGCATTCTTAGATCAACTTTTTGAAAGTCCCCAAGATGCCTTTAGCAAACCAGACAGAGTTCTATGCAGTAGTGGGTGATTTCCACCTATCAGATGAATGCAGTACACAATTTACTGAAACGTCCTCAGGAATTCATTGGCTGAAAATCACAATCCTCATTTAAATTTTCTTTGCATATCACCTAATTATTGCCATATTATTTAGATTATTTTCTTGGTCTGATGAACCGAAACGTAATCAATGTTCATATTTTTTTTGCACGTGAATAGTAGTACTTCATACAGCAGCCCTTCTAAACCCAGGTTTGATCTTTCCCAAAGGATGTAGCCCCTATTCGATGGGTAACATGCTTGAACCGGCACTTGCTTACCTTTGATTTTTTCCATACTCATTCTCGTCACTTGGGCAGATCACATTTAATTTCAGTTTTCAAGTTTTCTTTAAACTTCTGCTTTGAGCCAACCAATAAATGTAATTTCAAGGACCTGAAGGGGGCGCGTACCATTAGACCCAGTTGAGTGCTTCCACTCCAAAAAAAGCTAAGAATGGGGATTATTACGTCATACAACGATGTGACGAACCCAATCTTTCCATAGTCCTTCCTATGGATGTTTAGGGGGTCATCTGGTCAGTGGTGAGGTTGAATGATTGAAACATCGATACAATATTTCTGTTTACAAGTGTTTTTTCAGGGATCTGGCAGGAATTATTTAAAAATGGCTTATCAGCTGATTTTAGTTGGTCACACATCAGGGATGTGTAGCGTCCATATAAATGTGTGCTAGAGAACAGATGGATTAATAAAAAAATAAACAAGCAGCTTGCGTGGATGTTGAAATAATTTATTTATCATGGCGGAACACCTACTGCATCCATACACTGATGATTTTTATTAATTTAATGAGCAGTTATATATAAGTCGCAGAGATGATGAGCACGTTAAATGATTTCTGCTATTGCTCCAAATCTGATCCGCCACAGTGTGTGGCAGAGAAGGCGCTGACTCATCATCAGTTTGCTTCAGGGAAGGAGAGTGTATTAAACATCCTGTCACGGACGCATCAACTGAGTGAAAAGATATGTTTAAAGAGGGCGAAGGCCTGCAAGTGAAGAGGGTGAGAAGTCTAGTTAAAGACCACAGAGATGTACGAGTTTTCTTTCATGACGTTTGGCTGAATATTTTTGCTAAATTAATACCTGGTCAGGAAAACGCCCGTTGTTCACTTTTTTGTGTAATTAAACTCAATGTTTGACACACATGAAAGCACCAGAGTCAAAGATACTTCGAATAGAGAATTCATGAACTGAATGTGACCTACCACTTGTAATTAACATTGAATGTGGCCATCATTGAAGATACTTGGGGCCAGATTTTAGAAGGCCCTAGCGCCAGCTTGCATCACATTACATCATTTTTTACACTAATGTGGCGATAGGTTGGCAAAAACGCAGCACCATATTTATAAATTGGTGCAATGCACGCATTGCACCACTTTTTAAAACCTTGTGCAACAAAATGGCTGCACCAGGCATAATGTACGCAAGGGAGGCTTTCCGGCATTAGGAGGCCCAGAAAAATGGCGCAGTGGAATCTATGAGACTCCATAGCGCCATTTCTAGCATCATTTTTAATGCCTGACTAAGGCAGGTGTTAAAATGAGGTTCCCATTGTTTTCAATGGGCCTCCTTTCACATTGCAGGATTAGCGTCAATATTTTTGGCACTAATCCTGCAAAGCGCCAAACTAGCATCAACATTTGATTAGTTCCCTAAGGAACCCCATGGTGCGCCGTATCATAAATATGGTGCACACATGGCAGCATTAGGGGGGCGTAATGGGGTGCAAGAAAAGTGGCCCATCATGACATGATGCACCACTTTTCATAAATATACCCCTAAGGGTGCACCACATCTGCACTTTTCAGTGAATTTGGCAACCACTGATAATCAAAAATGTCTCCCACCTCTGTGCCTTTTACTGAATGTGGTATATGGAAGGAAGGTAATACCAAATGAATGTGGCTTACCTCTGTAATTTTCACTCAGTGAAGCCGACTGCATGTATTTCTCATTGAATGTGGCAACCAGGGGTCATTCTCACTGAATGTGGTCTCTCACTGGTGACCCACCTCCGTGCTTTTCACGGAATGGGGCCTGCCCGTATGGGGGCCGCAAGTGATTCTAACTAAACATAGATTACCTCTATGATTTTCACTGAATGTTGTCTACCAAATGTGATTGTAACAGAATATGGCTTACCGTGAAAATAATGTCTGAATGTGGCATGCTGTCAATTATTTTAACTGGACAAGGGGAACCACCTGTGTCTCACCTGAACATGATTGAACACACGTTTTCTTTACTGATTCTGGCCTAACATAGCTGCTTCTTGCTGATAGTAGCCTTCAAGTGGTGCTCATGCCTACCTTCAGTGATTCTGACCAACTGTGACCCATGAATCGTATTTCTGATTGAAGATGGCCAACCACTAGAGAAATTACTCTGTTGTATCACTAGAGATTGTGGGATTCCGGGCAGCACAAAAGGTGATGGGAGGAATGTTTGCAATAAGTCTAACCACTGGCAATCGCTCAGGGAAGCATGCCAACGTATCATTTTTCACCCACTGGCTGCTTTAGACAAAGGTCCACCTAATGCAAATCGGAACTGACTCTGCTCCTGATGGGACTGGTCTACCTTGTGAGGCACCCCCCAGAAGATAAGAAACTCCAGAACAGTTTTGGCCTTGTCAGTGAGATACAACTTGGATTGTTTGTCTAGAGTGGCATTGTGGGTGAAAAATGCAATGTTGGAAAGTTCACCAAGTGATTGCCAGTGGTTTGACAAATTGAAAGTATTCCTCCAAGTCACCTTTTGTGTGTTTGAAGTTATTTCCTAAATGGAAACATATGACCAACCATGGGTACCATGCTCATTGTGCACTGAAATCAAGCTACATCCGACTGATGATGCCTACTCAGGTCAAAAACAGTCTTGGATTGCTTGTGTTATGATTTGGAGAGGTCCTGGCCTGGCAGTTGTGGCTGGACTGCTCCTACTGTAGCAGGACCAAGGATGATTTGCATATGGCTGGGTCTAACCTAAGATGGCAAGGTGGGCAAGAGAACAATGGGTTGGAATGCTACACCAAGCAATTTTCAGTGGTTCGAAAAATTGCAAGCATTCCTCCCATCACCCTTTGTGTGTTTGAGCAGTGTTAGACCCATCTGCCTTATTATGGTCTTCCCCTAAACTGTTCACCTTTACCCCTCTTATTTCGCTGAAATTGAATTTGTTGGCTTTGAGACTATGAGCACTTTACCACTGCTAATCCATGTTTAAGTGCTTATGCTCTCTCCTATAAACATGGTAAAATTGGGTTACAGGCAATTGGCACATTTAATTTACTTTTAAATCCATAGTAAAATGGTACCCAGGCCCTGTAAATTACATCCTACTAGTGGGCCTGCAGAACTGATTGCAGCACCCACTTAAGTAGCCTTTTGCCATTTTGACGTGGCAAAACAAGACTTTCCCAGGCCTAAATCTTCCTTTCTAATACATATAGGTCAGTCCTACAGTAGGCCCCAAACAACCCATAGGGCTGGGTGCATTGTATTTGAAAACTTGCACACATAATTTTAAGTTTTACATGTCCTGGTAGTGAAAAACTCTCAAATTTGTTCTTTACTCTTGTGAGGCCTAGCTCTCCCATCGGATAACAATGGATTACCTTATTACATTTAATAAGTGATAAGTATTAATTGGGACCAGAAAGGAAAGTCATGATTGGTGTCTGAGGGATTACAATTTAAACCCCTCTTTAATGGTGAAATCTGATTTTAAGCCACAATTTTGAAAATGCCTATTTTATAAAGTTGAAATTGTCTTGTTCAAACCATTTGTTTAGTGCAGCCTGTTCCTGGGCCTCATGAGTAGGTGTAGTTGGCCTGTGTGTATTTTCCTCTGAGATAGAATCACAATAGAGGGTCTGTGTGTTAGCAGGATTAGCCATCTCAGACTTGATGGGGGAAGGAGCTGTAACATATCACACTTGCACTCCAAAGGCACTGGCTCAGCTCACACAGAAAGGACTTCACACTAGCATATTGTGCCCCCAGATAGACTGGAACCAAGGAGGCAGGGAATACTAGACATCTGTGTAGGGAGAAATTCCAAAGGATTCCCCACTTAAAAGTGTGCACAAGGTATAACAAGGGGACCCTCAGAGCCACTCTTCAGTAGATGCCTGGATCTGTTAATACCACAGAGGAAGGACACCCTGCTGCTCTGCTGCTTCAGGCCTGCCCTACTTGCTGAGAAGGAAGACTGATCCTGAACCGTTCATCCCAGCCTGAAATGACTCTAAGGGTCAGGTGACTGTCCTTCAGTTAGAGCTTTAGGGTCATAACAAGCTCTAGATGGCGCCCCTGCATCTCCGAAACTGACCTGCGATTGGGCCTGTTTGAGCCCTGCTGGCCTCTGCTGGGGTAAGTTCCCAATCCCCAAGAGGTGCCTACCACATCTTAGGCCCCTGCTATAGCAACAGTTGAACACCTCCTTGAAGAAAATGAGAAATCCTGAAGTTTTGAGCACTTCGTGTCCGTGAACAAGCCTGTTCTTACCAAGATCTTGCCCTTGATGCCAACCACCAATGCGATGCTCCTGTGAACCCGACTCTTCATGCTGCAGTGACCATCAGTGACAACTGGCAATGTGAGATCTGCTCTTTGTGCAACAGCATCGAAAGCCCACAGTGACCGCCAATGTGTATGTCCAACAACGACAGTCTGTGAGCCAACTGGATCGTCTTGTTACAGTGACAACCGTCCTCAATGCCCAGCCTGCTCATTGTGCTACTTGAGTAGGGTTTTTACCCCATTAATCAACAACCCAATTTCTAACAAAAACAAACTACTCTGTAATCCTTTCCCTATGGCAGGATCAGTAAACAGAATTAACAATACAAAAGGAGTACAAAGTGCGTAATCTAAATGATGATATTCAAATGGGATCAGGTACTTAGACACTGGAGAAAATATGTGCATCATTACAAGTGTTGCAGTTATTGCAGTGGTAATACCACATCTGGTAAATACAAATGCAGCATAAGAAAATGGCCAATAATGCACCAATACGAGGGCCCTCATTAGAACCCTGGTGGATGGCGGTAATCTGGGGAAAGGTACTGCCAACAGGCTGGCGGTACCTTTTCCTAAATTCTGACATTGATGATTTGGCTCTAGCCAAACCGCCAATGTACCACTCCGTCCGCCAGGGTGGTAACAGCCTCTGGGCTGGAGACTTCTGTCTCCAGCCCAGCGGCCGTCACAATCCCACCCTCGGGGTTATGACCCCGCCTACTGGCATGGTTTTCGTGGCAATCTTACCACCACGAAAACCATGGCGGTAGGCACTATCTGTGCCAGGGAATTCCTTACCGCCGTCTTCTACCATGACCGTCGACGGAATACCGCCAGCCTTCTGGCGGTATTCTGTCTATGGTCATAATGCGGTTGGCGGCTGGTAGCCACGGTGACGGTATGTTGGCGGCCGTTGCCGTAGCGGTAGGTGGCATTTACCGCCAATGTTGTAATGAGGGCCTATATGTTTTACACCATTCTGAACTGCAAAACTCAGAATGTATAGCATTTTCCCAGCACAAATTCTGCTAGATTTTACCAGTGAAATGAGTGCAATGCAAAAGTGTGACACTACAGTATAAATTGTAAATCAATTCGGGATTACTGGCATGACTGGAAATAGTAGTTACTAGTTTATTGCAGTGGCGGCTCCTCCGCAATGGCGGAAGAGGGTCACCTCACGGATTAAGAGCCAGCAGCTGAGAAATAAAACAATATTTTGTTTCATTTTTCAGCTGCTGGGTCAGATGAACCATAGTATGAAGGGAGGGATGAGGCTGGGCCATGAGAGGGGGAAGGAGGGAAGAGGAGTGCAGTGCACTAAGTGTGCATGTTAGTTTGGCCGGCTGTCTTAGACTGACAAAACGTACTCGCGCACTTAGGTTTCTTGAACCCGGCTAAGTTACACAGCCTGGTTAGAGAAACTGCACAGACTCCAGCGTAGTGTCTGAGCGGCAGACTACGCCATTCAGAGCAATCCTGGCACTTCTCTCATGCCAGCTATAGCTTGAGAGTGGCGCCAGGACTGCATGGGGAGACTGTGGTGGTGTCACAGGGACAGCTGGGACACCATCATAAGAGAAGCGCGAGGCAGCCAGCTGCGTCGGGAAAGGAAGGCTTATTTTATTTTATTTTTTTCTCCCAGGTAAGGCCCCCCTCTCACCCCTCTTGAGATTTGGGGTGGCCACTCCCGTGGGTCATTCCTTAATAATTATATCTGCTGGAGCCTTTTAGAACAGTTTGCCGTTAGTCTGGACTCTAGGCGCTGATAACAGGCGTTATTATTACCCAATTCAGTCGTTCTCTCTTTATTGACCCCAGAAGGAGTGAACCTGTGACCTGCCGATTAAACACTGGCATCTACAATTGACTCATTACTACACTGAGCTAGCAGCCAAGGTGATGTGCAGCGGACCCTGAGCTGGAACATCTGAAGTTCAACTTCGGACTGGGTCACCTAGAACAAAGACATACCAAGCACAGCAAAGTGTGTTAGCACAATATACTGTGACAGTAGGCTTCAATCACCAGACAAGCCAGGTGTTATTGTGTTCAAATGAACAATATAGCCCGAACGAGACCGAGAAAATAGTGTGCAATTTAGATATAATTCACAAGTTTGAAATCGACCACTGAAACAACTGATAACCTTCAAACTAGCATCAGAACATGGAATTATTCTATGAGAAACAGAAAGGAACATTAGTGTAAACAAATTTAGCTCCCGTGGGAGTTTGTTACCACCAACAACATTAGTAGAAGAGACGGAAATACCACCTCTAACAGGAAACAAATAATAGCCAATATTTCAGTACCATGGAGAGCTCACAGAGCTGTCATAGAAACGAGACGGGAGATTTAATTTAATTTCACGCTTTTTTAAACGGTATTAAGTAGTTAAGAAAAAACATCTCAATACAAAACAGAGAACAATAAAAGAGAATACTAAAAGTAGAACATAAATATAAATAACTAAAAATCAAAATAAATACAAATGTATTTTCAGACTTAAATGAGACATAGGCCAAGAAAAAGTTGACATTTATGCATTCGGAATTTGCACTTAAGTCACAAAGAGTGAAGCACATATTACATGTATGCAATAGTGGTCTCCGGTATGTACTTATGTATACACTAAGCACCTGGCCCTCTGGGCATCACTATGTCAAAGCCTGAAGAGAAATTAGGAGAATACAATGGAACTAGGATATCAGCACCACACGCCTAAGTGTGGGTATGTACAGACATACTGCCATGCACGGTTCACTACACCAGAGCGGTGGAGGCCTGTATGCTGCAGAACGTGTGGGGCATGGACCGATTTGCTCTTTTGCACAGGACATAAGTAGAGCTAGACGAGCCACTGTAGGTCAAGGCAGACGCTGACTTTGGGTCAGTTCAAGGTCCTCTTGGTGCCTCGAGCCAAAAATAAGCCAGTTCTCCGTGTTGCTTCCATCTGCCAACAATGCACCAGGAATTAAAAACAAAGCATTAAACCATGACCTACATGCAATAGAGAAAGGGACACCCATTTATTGGCTGGAATCCATAAAATGTGAAATCATACAACCCTTGGATCAATCCCAGCTTTTCTGATTGACCAAACTGTATGGTTCTAAGCAACTCTTTTATGTCATTGTGCCTCCTTTTTACTAATTTTCACATAAGAGAGCACCTTGTGAATGTACACTGCACAGAAATCTCTCTAGTATTAATAGACTGTAAGGTTGATAAACGTCTAATAACAACCTATCCCACATATAGGGTGCAAATGACAAACGGCTTGCCTCTTAGGTCACTACTTGTATTGTTGTCAGAGGACATGATTTTTTCTAAGCTCATTTTTAAAATTATCTCTTAAATGCTACTCCATGTAAAACGTTAAAAAATATAGTTTTTATATTTCAACAAGGCTTTATCATATTTTTACATTTTTTTTGCACGATTTATATGCCAGGCATTTTCAAGGCTCGGCTATTGTGCGAGATCTTAGAGGAACCCACTCTCTGCTTGGCTCTCCTTGTTAAGTTGTTGACTTGCCCAACACTACATGTAGGCAGGGGCAGTTCCTCCGCTTGGGCGAAGGAGCATTGCCCCCTCGCCAGCAGCAGCAAGAGCTGCAAACCTTTAAAAATGAAAAGATAATAAACAAAGTTTATTATCCTTTTATTTCTAAAGGGGCAGGCCCTGGGGTGACGAGCAGTGAGGGGGTGCACAGAGCACTCCCCTCAGTGCGCATATGTGTTTGGCTGGCCATCTCGGGCCGGCCAATCATACATGTGCACAAGGGCTCTTGCCAACCCAGCACTGTGTTGAAGAGTTGGAGAGAGTCTGCACAGGCTGCTCCAGCCAATCATAACGCTGCTCTGAGCAGCGTCATTATTGGTGCAGGGCAGGCTGGGAGGATGTGCCTGCAGTGCAGGGGAGCGGTGGCGACGTTCAGGTAAGTTTATTTTTTAATATATTGTTTATTTTTGTTTTATTCCCCCCGCCTGCCACTTTTTCAAGTCGCCAGCCGCAACTGCAGGTAGGTTAGAAGGCGGAACAACAAAAGGATCAATGAACCATTTCTAAAAAAAGTAACATGGTCGTTTGTCCAGCCCTATATCTGTGTATTTTATGCCATGTACAGTGTACATGCACGTAGCAGCACAAAAGTCAGGAAATGAGTGATTATCATACAACCTTGTATAGACTACGTCATGTGTAATTTCCAAACACATAGGCAAGGGATATTTGTGCTTTGGACTCTCTCTTGTGACTTAGAAACATGGATAGCTATAAGTCGTCAACTACATAATTCATATATGCATTATATTGTTCTGATATGGATTGTGTTCTGAGAGAATAAGCAACATCTTGACTGCTTGCAGAGGCCGCAAATGAGTGAGAAGGCCATGCTGGGCTTAATGGCTGTGCAGAAGGATGGGCCCTAGTAGTGGCTGCTGCTCCAGGCATGCATGACCAGTTTACCTCCGTTGTCTAGGCAACACTGGAGCATTTACAAGCCATCGCATCATTTGCCAGGAATTAAAACAAGCATTTGCAATGCAATGGGTTTTGCGTTTGCTCGAGTTAGAGCTCTTAGCATTGCAAATTCCTAACTGGACTTTTCATGCCACACAGGCTGAAAATAAAAAGTAAAACAGTTGACTTAAGCGAGCTGATTCAAAGCACCACAGCCGCCATGAGCGTGAGCGCCCAGGAGACACAAAAAAAAAAAGAATTTTGCTTGCAGTCACAGTTATCGGCTAAATTGCAATTATCCATGTAACAGGGTCAATGGCCAAGGCAGTAACAAAACCGCCCCAAGGAGGGACAAACGTAAAGCATTTACCAATGATAAAAAAGGATTTTTGAAAGGCAAGCACATGAACGAGTGATAGTGATGGGCGTGCTGGTGGGCATGGTTAAAAACCAAGATACATACTCACACGTTGGAAGTATGTATCTTTCGCGGTGCTATGCGCAACCTAAAGAGAGGGTACCGGAGACAGATGCTTCGAAATCACCCAGCAGCACAAAAGAACAGGATTACTGCTGGTGCATGATATTGTTAAGGTATATATTTTATTTTCAGTGTGAATTGTAGCACCATCACCAAAGTGACTAGGACAAGGGCTAATTGCAACGAAGAAACCATCAAGAGGATTTGAGATTCCAAATAGATGGATATTTGGGTTGTGTGCTCAAAGAAGAATCATTAAGATATTAAGATGACATGTCCCCTTCAGAAAAACCCTGAAGACATTGTTTTTTAAACAAAAAGATTCGGTGTTAGAGCACTTTATAAAATGTACAATATTCCATAGCATGTAACAGAACATAGCATATGTAACAAAGCACCAATACATAGTATAATAACCCAACAGAAAACCATAACATAGTATAATACATAGCAACATAACCTACGGTACAAAGCATAACACAACAGGTGCATAGCATAACATACAGCATAAAATAACTCAACATAACATAACACAGCATGCATAACACAACCCAACAGATAACAAAATATAACATAACGTAACACAGCATAACACAACACAACACAGCGGATAACATAGCATATCATGTAACCTAACCTAACATAACATAACAACATACATAACAAGACACATAAGAGCCCAACAAATAACATACCATAACATAAATAACATAACATAATAACACAGCAGACACCATAACTTAACATATACCATAACATTACATAACATAACGTAACAGAACATAACATACTACAGAACAACATACATAACACAACCCAACAGATGACATAATATAAATAACATAACACAGAGGATACCATAACTTAACATACAACATAACATAACGTAACATAACATAGCATACATAACACAACCCAGGAGATAACATAACATAGTATACATAACATACCATAACATAACATGACATGGTTTTGTCGTGGCGAAGTTGGGAATTCCAATTATCAAGAATGGATAATCAGACAGGTTTGATTATGTGATTATGTGATGTGGAAGACAAGACACCACGAGGGAGAATTACTTCATTCCCTCCTGTTGTAGGTGTGCGAGAAGGTGCGACTTTTTTCGTTTGGCAAAATTTGTAAATGTCTTGGAAAATATAGGAAAAGTAAGTAAGAATATCACTTTGACATTTCTATATGGAATTTGGGCCAATATACATATCGTTATTTAACCACACTGACTATAGGGTTCTGCATAACATATACTTTGCAGGAAACAGCTAGGGCTCACTAAAACATGGCTGGTAACCCCGATTGGGGTGCAAACTCCTGCTTGTCTAAAACACGGAACTACAAATCCTGGACATATTGCACCTGATTTGAGTGTTCACCCTTATGATTCGCAGCAGCTAAAACCTTAGGGTAATTCAGAATTAGGGTAAATTCTTGCAATTTGCAGGTTATACCTCTTTCCAACTGTGCACTACAAAATCCACAGCCCTAGTAATTAGCTTCACACCAGTCTTCTACTGTAGGTGTCAGGGTGCAGTAAAGCTCTGCAAAGGTAACATTGAAATGGAAGATTCTGCGGTCCTTATGCATTGTGTATACAAAAGTCCTCCAAAAGGAGAAAAATATGCACACCTTTTCTTGCTTATCTCAATTTGGTTAGAGTTAAAATTATTTTGCAATGTTGTGAAAATTATTTATCCTTGCAGAAGAAAACTTCTCTTGGGCAAGTACAAACGTAAGCAGTGAGGATGAAGGAAAAATACGAAGGACTCAAATTGGTAACCAAGCAAAACTAGCAGTGAACAAAACATTTCACATGCAGTAATCCGATTGGTGCCCCGTGAACATTCAGCATATCAATCAGGCCCATGTTTAAAATGTGACTGATATTCAAATAGGTGGTAAGAATTATCTTTGAAAACCCTTGCATCTATGTTGTATGGTAATTAGCAAGAGGCCAGGCAGGTGCAGAAAATGAGTTGGTATTTGTACCCCGTTGATCGTGAATCAAAGGCTCCTTTTAACAGAGTTAAATATACGTGTTATTTACTCACATGTGTATATATTAATGCACCTAATTGTAACTCTATGCTTTTTTGCTAGTCACCATTTAGGTGAGCAGATTTACACTTCAGTGTAGCCTTACATGTTTCTGGCCTATTAAATCATGGTTGGATCCTTCTACGACAAGATTTACGAGGGTAAAATTATTACTAATAACCTTTCCCTCATGGGGACCTATTCACAAAGGCAAATAAACACACGTGTTAGACCTAGCATCCTTGTGGTTTTCCCCCTAACATTTTGCCTTCAACCCTCCTGTTTTGCCGACTTTGCTTTTTTTGGCTTTAGGACTCTGAGCACCTTACCACTACCAACTAGTGATTAAGTGCTTGTGCACTGTCCTTGAAACATGGTAAAATTGGCTTGTACCCAATTGGCATAGTTAATTCACTCATAAGTCACAGGTAAAGTGGCACTGCCTGCGCACAGCGCCTGTAAATTAAATGCTGCCAGTGGGAATGCAGCACTGATTATGCGATTCAATTAGGTAGCCCTTTAAACATGTTACAGGCCTGACATTGCAGCCTGTGTGTGCAGTTTTTAAAACTGCTATGTCGACCTGGGAAAGAAACTCTTTGCCCAGTCCAAATCCTCCTTTTCAATACATATAGGTCACCCCTAGGGTATACTCTTGATGACCATAGAGCAGGGTGCAATGAATTTAAAGGTTGATGTCGGACATGGCCCTTCTTAGGGGATTTTCCTAATCCATTTTGCTTTTGCCTCCTGTTTTTTTGCTGACTCTCTCTGCGTGGCCTTAGGACTTTGGGCACTTTCCCCCTGTACTGAGGTGGGAAAGTGTGTGCACCCTTCATACACATGCCAGAAAGGTGTGCTTACACAATTGGTTTAGGTGCTGTACCCAGGAGTACCCTGTAAAAAGGTACACCACATACCTGGGGCAGGTATGGCCCTGGCTAGTGGTGGGACATAGCACTGAGTGTGCCCACCACCAGAATAGCCTGTCAAACATATATCAGGCCCGCCATTGCTGGCCTGTGGAGATGCAGTTGCGCTTGTACTTAGGTTTCCATGACTCACTCCTTAGCCAACCCTGAGTGGGTCTTCCCCTACCTCTAGCGCACCCTTGAAAGGTAGAGCAGGTGGTAGATGAAAGGTTGAACAGGTACGCATGGGTTTTCCATGCCCCGGTAGTGAAGAACCTCCATGTGGGTTTAACCTACTTAGGAGATTAGCTCGTCTCATAGGTTTGGCTGATTCTTTTTTAGTGGCCTTAGGGCTCTGGGCACTTTCCCACTGTAAGATCAGTGTGAAATTGTGCGCGCCCTTCCTACACATGTTAGGAAATGGTGCTTGCCAGTGTGTGCACACTTTCACCAATGGTGTGTACAAACATGTGCTAAGCCTGCCCTTTCAGGTCTGAGTATGCGCGCTGCACCATGGTGTTGTAAACATGTGACTTGCCTGCCACTGCATGCCTGAGTGTGGGCGCTAAACCCATCGGTGTTTTACACGTGTCTAGCCTGCTATTGCAGGCCTGTGTGAGTGCCATTGCACATATGCTGGGGTTGGCCTTTCTAAATCCCCAGCCAACCATGAGGAGACATTCCACTACCAATAGGGCACCCTCAGGGTAAGTCCTGAAGGGGAGAAGCAAGTAGTAGGTGAAAAAGCAGGGCAGGTACACAGAGGTGTAACCCATGTGTGTTTTCTCTACCTCTGAAGGTTGCTCTTCCCATAAGGCTAACATGGGGGACTGATTAAAATCACTTCAAACTGCAAAATGGATTGTAGTGGGGCAGCCACATAATGTTTCCTATCATTGCATTCGCAATGACAAACCTCTTCCTATGGTAAAGGAGGTTTTTTTTTTATTACTAGCTTAGAAATGCCACTTCTGGAAAGTGGGCATTTCTCTGCTCTAAATTTATTGTGTGCCTTTCTACTTGGCTGTAATGCAGACTGAAGGCTGGGGAGCACATCCCTGCATTCCCCAGCAACAGCTATAAACATTGGACATGCAACTGGAATGACAGACCGCTGCCATTGGAAGGCCTGGCTGGATAAATATAAGGGAGAGGTTTTGACACTTGACCTCTGGAAGCCAGATCATGTCCCCACTAAAGATTAAGATCTGCAATCCATGGCCCGGCAGACTGGACTGAAATTTAGGGGAGACATCTGTGGGTCAAAGGGAGAACCTCTAAACCACCCCCTACTTCAAAGGCACACTATAGTATAACTACTGGTGCCATACTTCAGAAGGCGAGAGATACAGTTGTGGAGACATGGGACTAGAGAACCTGGTCCATGTGATGCACAGTGCCAGAGGAATCTGTTGTGCAGAAGGAGGATTACTGCCATTGGAAGGGACTGTGCACGCTTCCTGAATAGTGGCTGGGCTGGGCTGACTACGTGCTGCTGTGTGGCACTCTGAAGTGTGCTCTCCAAGGGCTTGTTGGCTTCCCCCCTGTTCTCCCGTGGAGGTCTCAGGGAAATCAAAGACCTCCCATGAGAGACTCACACCGACTTATTGTGACACCTGGAGAGTGGTGCCCTTATTTTTCCCCACATTGTCTGCTGAATTCCAACTGTTAGTGCGGTGTGAGCGTTGACTTAAGGACTGTGCTTGTAGACTGGATTACCTGGTGCATTGCCCGCATCTAAGGAGTTTGGCCCCCGCATCGTGGGGCCTCAACATGTATAAGCTTCTTGTTGATGGTGAGCGGATTCGCCAGTTGCGGGACCCCATGTGGCCCACTTTGGTGAAAGTGCTGCATTTCTCTCTTCTGCGACAAGCTGACGGCACACTTATTGCATGTGGTGTCCGATTCACATGGGGCAACCCTCTGGTGTGAGGGCACACCCGTAGCAGTGCCTCATTCTACCTCATACAGCATTGGTGAAATTGCACCTGTGCTTGTTACCGGAACTGTCTGGTGCAACCCATATCAACCTGAACCGGGCATTGAGCCTCATTTTGTGGAAGGCACAGAATTTGCATCTTTTTGTTTAGTATTATCAGAACTGTCTGGTGTGACATCAATGATCATTATGCCTTATATTCTGGGAGGCACGGAATTTAAAACACTTCATTTTGTGTGATCAGAACTGTCTTGTGCGTCCCGTAACAACACGCACCAGTCGTTATGTCTCATTTTCCGGGAGGCCCGGAATTTATAACTCTTTGTTGTGTGTGATCCGTACAGTCTGGTGCAACCCATATCAACGTGCACCAGACATTGTGCCTAATTTCCAGGGAGGCACAAATTTATAACTTTTCTTTGTGTGTGACCAGAACTGTCTGGTGCAACCCGGATCAACATGCATTAGGCGTTGTGCCCGGACTGCCTGGGTGTGACTGCGATCGACGTGTACTTGACGGGGTGCCTCTCCCATCCAAGCAGCTCTGCTGCAACCTTCCCCTTCATTGGTAGTTCCTTTTAGGCCCTCCTTGTGGGGAACGACCTGCCCGCTCCTCACCCGTGCCCCGACAACATTGTGTTGCCAGGTAGCATTACCCAGACCAGGCCTGGGTGGTGAGAGTAATTGGCTGGGCTGAAGGAATACTTCAGAGAGTGAATGGAAGCAGGTCAAGAGACTGCATGACCCCCTCCCCAGTGCTTCGCAGAACTGGGCTGGTGCCAGAAGGCACATTATGGAATCCTTGGGTTGCCCTCAACTGCTTCTGCTCTGCACCCTGGGGATGAGCTTCCTGGGTAGTGGCCAAATCCCCCCTTTTGCCTACTGCTTCCTGATCAGTCCTGATACCTCCCCCCCCCGGATCCTGACTAAGTGTAACTCCAGACGTGATGGGCCTAGTAGTAGGGAGGAGGGTGATTTCTCTCTAAACCGTTGATGTGGGGTAGTCGGGGTGAGCTGAAGGGTGGAGGAGGGCTTGGGCCATGGGGTCTGCATGGTGCTATAAATTGACCTGACCAATATCAGTTGCACCACATTATGGTGCTGCATGTGTATGTGTGTGTGTGTGAATGTGTTCTGTACGAACCTGCCTGATATCCAGAGCACTGCATATTGGTGCTAAGTGAGTGCTTGCATGGGGGAGTGACTGCCTGAGGGCTGCCTATTAGCGATTCTATCCACCGTCAGTGTTGCTTTACATGCTGATTTCTTGCCAACAGAATACTACGTTTGACATTGGTTTTACCCATGCAGGCTTGTCCGATGGTACTGCTTAAAAGTGTTGTCATGATCCTTGTGTACACATTTCTGATATTGTTGTGATCTGGGGTACACTCTAAACTGTATGGTATAGAATGATAATAATTGCACGGATGAGTCTATGGTTGAGAATGTTACGCAATGCATAAGGGTGCTAGGGGGTAACATACGATTTCTCCCCTGTTTTCATACTACTGATGTCAATTAACCTGGGTTTGGGCCTAGTACTGCTTGTTGTATTTACGAGTGTGATATTTGCCCAGAAGTTCACAATGTTCATATTGTGTTAATTAATGTTTGTGTTGAATACAACCTTTATTTAAATACCACACGTGTGAAGTCTCTTTTGTGACACTCATGGCATTTATAGTGGGAGTGATGTGTCAATGCTTTACACATTGCCTCTGTGAGAAACCTTACTGCTCAGTGCCAAGCTACCCAAGGCCGAGTGCAGGTTATACAGTGATTGTAGATTGTAATCACCCCCCTGATGGGAGTGGTAGGTTTTGCATGGCTGGGGCACTGCCATAGCCACCCAGAATGGGCTGTTTCCAACAGTGGGAGCTGTAATTTTAAGTTTTACATGTCCTGATAATGAATAATTCTTACATGTGTTTTTTACTACTGCAAGGCCTCCCTCTCCCAAAGTATAACATTGGAGTTACTTACATTTAATAAACTGTAGCTTCCAATTGGGAGCACATAGACAAGTCGAGTTTGGTGTCTAAAATATTCTATTTAAAAGCCCTCTTTAGCAGTTAAATCATATTTGTAATCCCATTTCTGAAATTGCCACTTTTAGAAAGTTGACATTTTCTTGTCCTAACCAATTGGTGCCTGCAGCCTGTTCCTGAATCATATGACAACCTGGCAGTTGGGCTTTCGTATTGCTCGCAGAAAGTGAGACAAAGTGAAGATAGGTGTTGGCAGGATGGGCCACTCTGAGTTAACAAGGGGACGAGCTGGCACCTACCACACTTGCACATCATAAAGGCTTTGCCCGAGTACTCTCACAAAGGGTTTAACACTAGTCTATTGTGACCCCAGACAAGCTGGTGGTCGGACAGGGAGGAAGAGGATGCCGGACACCTCAGGGAATGGAAACCTCTAGAAGCTTCTGCCTCTTCAAAGTGGGCACCAGGAATAAATATTGGGCCTCAGATGCCAACTCTTGAGTACACTTCTGGACCTGTGGATACTCTGCCAGGAAGATGGACTGCTGTGCAGCTGAAAAGACAGCCACTCCGCTGGACTGTCTTCTGAAGGACTGGTGCACAACTGTCTGACCTGCTGCCCTCTTGCCAGGGTGAGGAGGACTGGACCTACATCTGTTGAACCCAAGATGCCAGAGTGCCTCAAAGAGCTAGTTGGCTGGCCTCCTGACTAGGACCTTAGGGACAGAAGGCTCCTACAACCTTGAACCCAGCACCTGGACCATCTGCGTGTCTTACCCTGCCAAGTTGTACCACCTTAGTCCTGGAGCCTTGGAAGTGTGTCTGAAGGTGCTCTACCTGCCCATCTCTGGATGTAGCAGGACCGACGCATCTCCTCTGCCCGCTTGGCGCATTCTCGAGCAGAACTGACACACCAGCTCTGCCACGAGGATCCCCTCAGAGTAAGGACTTTGCATCTACCTCATAACTGCATTGGAGCCGCCGCTGTGAGAAGCTTCTCTGACGCAGGTCCCTGTATTGCAAAACTCTGGTTGACGGCAGCCTCAATAACGAAGCAAGTTTTTCCATCGCAGTCTTGCAGCTCCTCTGAACTAATACATTGTCTCGACTGTGCAAAGCATCCTTGACATGGAACCTCGTAACACTCTGCAAACAGAATTTAAGGTACTTTTGTTCAGCATACCTAACTGGGTTCCTGTAGCCAGCCCACACTCCATGGTGGGCATCCTGAACTCGTGACTTTGTTCCAGTCCAGTACGACAGACATCCACAATTTGCCCTTTGTGGTTTTTGGTGCTATTTTTACTGACAATCAAACCCCATATTAACCTGTGCTTTTCCATCTGATAGCTTGACACAAAGCAGTCAGGCTTAACTCATAGGCAATTTGTAAAGTGTTTATGCTGCACTTAAAACAGTAAAAAATTAAAAATATAACACAAGAAAAATCCCACACCAATTTAGAAAAATAGACTAAAATTTAATACATTATTTGAGAGCAAAATTACTAGTATCCAATCAGAGGGACTAGAGATATGCAATTTTAAAGGATGAAGTGAAAATAGTGCTTTGCAGTTCAAAGAACCAACTGTGTTTATCTGGTCATGACAGACAGGGACAAAGTCACAACTTCTAACCCACCAAGGCAGCGCATGGGCCAGATACAAAGGCCCAGTTAGGCCCTCTGAACAAAATACTTTGTCCCATATTTATACTTTTTTAGCGCCGCATTTGCACCGCATTTTGATGCAAAAATGGCGGTAACTTACAAAATACAATTGTATTTTGCAAGTTTGAGCCGCTTTTGCATCAAAAAATGACACAAATGCAGTGCTAAAAAAGTATAAATATGGGCCTTTAAATCCTGGTTATGGAGCATTGCAAGATCTCACTTTGAAGATGCATCATGCATCAGCAGTTCTGAGGATCTGCAGGGCTACGATGCGGAATCCAGGGTAGTCGACGAAGATGCGATCGATGAGGAGCTTGCGTTGCGACGTCCAGCATCAAAGATGTGTTGTGCACAAGCAGTTCCGGAGAAGCTCTGGGGCTGCGATGTGGAGTCCTTCCTCCTCATCAAGGATGCCATTGAAGACGGTCTTGTGATGCGAGGTCTGGCATCAGGGATGGGTCACATTGCAGCAGTTCCAAAGCAGAGCTGTGTAAAGTGACATCATGCTGCATTGGCTCTGCTTACCAAGAGTCCAGGACTGGGGTGGCACCACTAGTGGGGTTTAGACTCACAGTAGACCAGTCCAGGGTCCAGATGCTGGGTTCAAGGTGGATTTTCTGGCCCTGGGTCTTTGATCAGGAGGGCAGCCAACTAGCGATTTGAGTCACTCAGGTGGTCCTGGGTTCAAGATGCAGGCCAGTGCTTTTCACTCAGGCAGCAGAGCATCAGTACAGCAGAGGAGAAGTCCTTCTTGCAGAGCAGCACAGCAGGCTTTAGTTTTCCACCGGTCCAGAGGTGTACTGAAGAGTTGGGTCTGAGGGTCCATTATACATACCTGGTGCTCACTTTAAAGTAGGAGAAGGTCCTGGATGTTTTCATCCCAGATGTTCTTGCAATTTCCTGCCTCCCTGCCCTGGCCCCAGCTTGTCTGGAGTCAGAAAAAACTAGTGTCAACCCCTTTGTGAGTGTGCTCAGGCAGAGCGGTTGTGATGTGGAATTGTGGAAGGTGACAACTGCCCATCCTGCAAATATCTATTCTCCTTTATCTCACTGACTGGAATCAACACACAAAGTCCAACATTAGCAGTCCTACCTGCCCCCTATTGAAAGTTAACATGTATTAAAAATAATAAGGTAACCCATTGTTATCCTATGGGAGAGGCAGGCCTTGCAGTAGTGAAAAACAAATTTAGGAGTTTTTCACTACCAAGACATCTAAAACTTAAAAGTACATGTCCACATTATTAAATACACCACACCCTGCCCAAAGGACTATTTTGGGCCCCCCTAGGGATGACTTATATGTATTAAATAGGAAGGTTTAGGGCTGAAAAAAGGTTAATTTTGCCAGGTCAAAATGGCATTTTAATCTGCACATATATGCCTCAATGGCAAGGGTGAGACATGTTTAAAACGCTACGTGAGTGAGTGGCACAATCAGTGCAGCAGGTCCACTAGTAGCACTTAATTTACAGGCTCTGGCTACATGCAGTACCACTGTACCAGGGAATTACAAGTAATTTAAATGTGGAAATTTGGTGTAAACCAATGTGCCATGTTTAAATCAGAGAGCACAAGCATTTCAGCACTGGTTAGCAGTGGTAAAGTTCACAGGGTCCTAAGGTTGGTAAAAACAAAGTCGGCAAAAACAGGAGGATGGAAGACACAAAGTTGGGGAAAATCACACCAATGATGTCAGGTCGAACAAGCATGATTAATTGTGGTTGTGTGGGATCTGTTGTATGAAACTGGCAGTTCTGTCCTGGTGATGTGTTATACCTCTACGTGGTCATACCAAACCATAGCACAGCTTTATTTAAAAAAATATATTAAAGGGTTTTGAGTAGAGGTAGAGAAAATGTTGTGTCAACCTCTGTTCTCACCATACGTCTTACAGATTACCCTGCTACTAATTTTAAAATCAACATGCTTTAATAATTGAATAACAACAAAAAATGTTTTAATGTCAACAGAATATATTAACTGTATTAAAATAGAAAAAAAAAATTGGAAAAAGTTATTCATCACAAACATTTCATAAGTTTGTCTGTATAACATCAGATAAAATTTCACACTATATGTAAGTTTTGAAATATAAACATTTTGGGTGCGATAGGATAGAATTGAGCCTTGAGAAAGCCAAAAGGCCTAGATTGAATGGGCTAGTGTGTGCTGACACAGACATACACAAGTGTCTATTTGTGTGTTTAATAGAGGTAGCATCCTAAACCAGATTTATTGGCTTTGTCGGTTAAACAAATTGCAGTACTTTAAGTACCTACAACCTAAACATGCATGGGGGCAGAGAAATTAGATATTACAAATATCCCTGAATATATCCCACAGGAGGCGAGACTACTCCAGGAGGAACTAGACACTGAAGCGGTCTCAGGGACTTACAAAACAATCAATAATAATGTGCCTGATAACTTGACAATACTAAGGGCCAGATGAGAATCAGAAATAGAAGAGCTGGATGGCACAAACTGGACTGCGGCTATTCTGCACCATAAAGAAGTAGCGATCAAGACTCGAGTGAGGCTGATCCAATTCAAAATCTTACATAGGGTGTATCGCGATAGAGCTTGGCTATACTGCATGGGCAGGGGGGATGTCCAATTGTTTCCGCCGTGGTTCGGAGCAGAGAACTTTCTTTCATGCTGTCTGGGAGTATACTTAAATACAGGAGTACTGGGCTGGCATAACGGTTGAACTGAGTAAGATACTGGGGGACACTATCCCAGTCACTTCCCAAAATCTCTTGCAGGGTATACTGACCTAGTTAAACATACCCTGAGTCAAGCTTCTGTTCAGCAACATGGGGTTGATAGTGGCTAAAAGAGACATACCTAAGTACTGGGGAGCCCCCCAGGGATTGCCAACACTGCCGGAGTAGAAAAGAGGATTGGACCTCAACATGTGGCAGAAAAGACTGTCTATAAAGTTAGAGGGTGTTCGAAGAAGTTCCATAAAATATAGGGCCACTGGATGAGCTATTACGGTATAGATTTGACAAATTAAGATGTTAACCCCCCTTCCACCTTGCCCGAATAATGTATGGGCTGTTCTGTGCGTCATCCCATAAAAAGTAAAGATTTTGTATCTAATATGTTTAATCTGATAATGTACCCTGCTTCTGTAAACCGATCACGAATAGATGTGAATGGGTTGGACAGTGTGCCGCTGAGCTCCTGTTTTGTTGTTTGTAAAAAATCAATTAAAAAAACAGTTAAAAAAAAGATGATGCTGTTGCCGTTGCAAATAATGTGGGCTTCCACTGTTTGCAAGACCTTCTAATATTCTATTCCCACGGTGTAGGTTATTGCAGTAGGATACAGGATGGCCGTGAGTCAGGATGACTAAGCTTTCTTGAAGACAATCTGTGATCAGAAAATAATAAAGGGTCGCTAGACAATTATAATTTCTATGTACACATGTAGACGTTTTACATTTAGAAACATATGCATATATACATGTAGACACATACTGAAGATCTCAAGTCACACCTCTGCAGTTACAGTTCACACCTCTGGCCTCAGTTAATTTGACACCGCTTGACCAATTTGCACCAGACTTGGGAAAACACCATTAAAAATGGAAGGCTGGCATGCCACCCTCGCAGCAGGTTGGAAACATGGATCAAAAGTTATGTGTGTTTTTTAAATAACATGGGTGTTGGCATAGGAATGGTTCTTTGTATATAAATTCGAACCCGGTATACAAAACTTCACCACATTTTAATGGCATGTAAGCCTTTCTCATAGTAGGTGCCCTTTCTTAGTTCGGTCATATTTTTATTCAACCATTTTAGTGATGTTGGTAAAAATGTAAATGTCTACTGCGCATGTACTAGTGCTGTACGCAATCTGTAATGTTTACCTCAACAATACGGACAATAGATTGTGAACAACAGAAGAAACAAGAGATTCACATGCGCCTCCAAGAACATGCGCACCGGCAACTCACCAACGCTCTCAATGTTTGGTAACATGGGGAGAAAATAAAAGAATAAAAGAAGCAAAACTTCAGGACAGCAGATCTATCCTACTGCATGAGCCTGCCAACTTATACAGGTGCCGCCCTGGCCTGTCATGCAGGTGTGGGAGGGATCAGAAACCAAAAAACAAGCATTTACAATGCAACGGGTGTCTCGTTTTCTCGTTTTAGAGGTATTAGCATTATAAACTCCTATACAGACTTTTCTTGCCACATAAATAAATAAGGAAAAGTAAAACAGTTTCACATATGCAAGGCAATGGTCGCCATGAGCATGAAGGGGAGACAGAAAAGGAAACAGAAGTTCGCTCGCAGTGAAACTTATAGGCAAAAGTGCAACTATCCATGTTACCGGCAAATGTGCAATTATCCATGTAACAGGGTTGATGTTATGCAAAACGCAAAACTTCTGCCCAGCGAGATCGCACTGCGCACAAAATGAAAAGATAAAGTAGTCCAGAAACCAGCTGAAAACACGGAGCCTCTTATGTTTTCAGTAGTTTACCTGTGCGCTCGAGGAGGTCAAAACACCTGAAAAGGCATGACGTATGCATGCCTATCATAAATGGAATCAACCAATTTTTAAAAGGCAAGCCCCCCAACTAATGAAAGAGATGGGCGTGACATGGGTGTGGTTAGAAGCCCACAGAGAGATTACAACATGGTCCAGAGCACTTGCGCGGGCTCTACCTAACAACAAGACTTTCAGCGTTACACACCTCAAAGGACTAGGGGCCAGATGTAGTAATGTCAAATTTTGTGAGTTGCAAATTGCGAGTCAGACCGACTCGCAATTTGGAACTCGCAAAATTGTATGCAGAAAGGTGTCTCAGACACCTTCTGCGACTCGCAATGGGGTCGCAAAGACCCACCTCATGAATATTAATGAGGTGGGTCGAATTTTGCGACCCCATAGCGAGTCCCTGCACTCAGAGGGATGGTGGCCTGCTGGAGATAGCAGACCTCCATGTCTGTGACTGCTTTTTTTAAATAAAGCAGTTTTTTTTTTTTAATTGCACCCCGTTTTCCTTAAAGGAAAACGAGTTGCAATACAAAAAAATAACGAAACCATTTGGTTTAATTTTTTCAGAGTAGGCAGTGGTCCACTGGACCACGGCCTACTCTGAAAAAATATTTTTAGCGACATTCACAAAGGGGAAGGGATCCCATAGGGACCCCTTCCCGTTAGCGAATGAGTTACCACCCACTTCAAGTGGGTGTTAACTGTGAATTGCTTTGCGACTGCTTTTGCGGTCACAAAGCAATTCTGCATTGCGAGTCGCAAATTGGAAGGGAACACCCCTTCCTATTTGCGAGTCGGATTCACATTTTGCGAGTCGGTACCTACTCGCAAAATGTGAATCAGCATCGCGATGGCCGTTTTGCATGGCGCAAACTGCGATTTTCGCAGTTTGCGACATGCAAAACAGTTCCTACATCTGGCCCTAGAACATCCAGTATGTAAGACAGCGACCCCTCAAGAAAGGGTGGTCATACTTACATCTACCCAGCAGGCCTAAGGTACAGCTTAGTCATGCATGCAATCCACATTTGGGAAATGCCCACACCCTGGGTTTCACAAATGGGACGGTACTTGTTATTCCTGCTTCTTTACCCAAAGCTGTGGCAGGGGGGGCTGAATACCTCCTCCCGCAACTCCTGCATTACACAACGTGGGTGTATCCGAGTACCCCTACCAATTTCTGGGGTAATAGTAATGGATGTCATTTACGGGTCAGCAGAAGTCATAGCTGCGACCCTTGGCTTGCCCTTTGCTACACCTGGCACTGCCTTTGCGACGCCTGGCCTTAGAGGTTGCAAATTGATGTGCCAGAAGCACAATGGCAGCTCGTCCTTATGGACGTCATTCGGGGCTCCACTCTCTTTGTTTTCTGTCATTTGTTATTAAACTAAGAGTGAATAATAACACATTATTCACTATTAGTGTAATAAAAATGGAGTGCAATTAGATGGAAGACGGCATCTAAGGTAAGTAAAAAATTATTTTAAATGTATGTTGTGAGCGTACTTTCATGTGAGAGAGAGTTTATGTAAGTCGTAATTAGTGTGTATGTTTAAGTATGTGTGTTAGAGTGAAAGTGGAGGTCAAAGGGCATGTGATGTCATTTCTGCTACCCCTGGGATTTCAGTGAATTGACTTCGATGGTAATGGCTGACCCCTCACTCACATTGATCAAGTGTAGAGGGATCTGGTTACATCCTATTCCTTGCCCAAGGGTTTGAGGGATTACAAGAGAGTACAGGGCAGTTAACAGCTCCTTTGAGGTAGCTTCACGTTTACTCTGGCTTGCTGAAGCTAATAGCAGCTGCAGCAGTCCTCTGACACCCATGAGAAGTTATGGGCACAAAGGAGCAGGCAAGTTCATATCTACCCCAGTAAATTTATCACAGTTTCAAACAGGTGACGAGGACACCTGGCAGCAGCCTCTATAGTATACGGGCTGGAACACTTTGTGGGGCACAAAGGACCCTTGGGCAGTTGACCAAGGGTCCAACTTTACCCAACTGAGATTGAGAGGGGATTGCTGAGAGCTATTTAAAGTTAAGGACTTTGCATAATTTGCGCCTCCACTGTTACTTGTGAAAGGTGAAAAGTAGAGGTAATTGAGAGGCCTGTATGGGGTAAAGGCTGAATGAGTCTGGGGAAATGTTTGATGCGGTAAATAGTGTATGACTGGCAGGGAGACTGATTGAGGACTGCAGAGGTAAGAGCTATGATAAAAATTATTTCCCTGTTGTGCTTCCATGTACAGTGGATGTAAACAAATTGTTTTAACCATAACCAGTGTATACATGCTTAATAATGCTCACACCCCAGACAAGTAGTTGAACCACTTTGCTACTGATGGAGCTTTTGGGCCACGTGCCTTAACTCAGTCATCTGATGGACCTTTTTTAGTCAACTTAAAAGTAATTGGGAGTTAGCGTCAGTCAAAACAATTTTTAATTAACAGTGTAACACATTTGGCTTCACAAGGAGGTCCAAAATGCAGGAAAAAAGTTAAGGAATTTTGGGCCAGATGTATCAAGCGATTTTGCGTTCGCAAACGGTGCGAATCGCAAAATTCGGCTGTTTGCGAATGCAAAAATGCCTTTCAGAAAGTATGAACGGCATTCGCAGTGCAATTTTAAGGAATCGCTAAAATAGCGATTCCTTAAAATTGCAACCCCATTTAGAGAATCGCAAATTGCGATTCTCTAAATAGGAAATTGCAAATAAGGAATCCTTATTTGCGATTTCTTAAGCACATGTATCAAGCATTTCCTAAATGCGAATTGGGCATTTAGGAAATGCAATTACCACCAACAAAAGTTTGGTGGTAACCAAGTGCAAATTTTAAAAATGCATTTTAAATGCATTTTTAAAATTGACATGTAGCGCACACATGCCCCTAAGGCATGTGTGTGCTCCACATGTCCGTAAAAATATTTTTGGGGTGCAGCAGAGGGGGCCTTAAGCCCCCAGCACCCTGGGATTTGCATTTTCTAAATTGCGAATTCCTAACTGGAATTCGCAATTTAAGAAATGCAAAAACATTTTCAACAGGCCCATAGGTGCAAATGGGGTCGGATTCTCTATTTGCGATTCGGTAATAGCATTTGCGAATTTTAAGAAATCGCTATTACCGAATGGTAAGATTCATACATACCATTTTGCATTTCTTAAATAGCGATTTCTTAAAATTCGCTATTTAAAAAATGCAATTTCGTTTTTTATACATTTGGCCCTTTTTTACAAGTTAACAGTGATGTTAATGTAAATTAGCCTTTAAAAAGCTCTACAGATACAAGATCACAACATGATAACCAAATCCCCTGAAGAAGTTTAGGCGCATCAGCATAAAGCATACAAGAAGTTCAGTTACAGCAGTACCGAATATTAACAGTAAGGTTTGATGTTCAGGGAACAGTCTTCGATTCTCTCTCTTAAATATGAATAATGTATATGGTCCTGTAGCCAAAGCCACACTTAGGAAAAGGGAAAGAATGAATGGGGAAAATAGAGGTCTGTACCTCTCAAAGTCCAAGGGAGATCTGCCGAACACCTTATGTGAGCACTAATTAATATCACAGAAATCCTTCTAAGCAACACCCCTTGTTCAGTCCATCAGGTGCTCCACTATCCTTTTCCATTCTCATGTTGTAAGCTGCAACTCTACAGTTTCTCTCAGAGCAGTCCTGATGACGATGATGTCCTTGAAGAACTGCAACTTTATTGAATAAGGACTGTCAGCTCACACTTGGTTTCTCAATGTTCTTCCATCAAGGTCTTTTTCTCAAGCTCTCTATTGCAAAGACAGTGTAATATCTATTCCTAGCATTTCATGTGAACATTCCTGCAAAGAAAAAGACATGCAAGCAGAAATGGAAAACAGCATTTAATGTCGAGAAATGCAGGCCTAATCATGTCAAGGTAAGCGAATAATACAACAGTGCACATTTAAAATGCATGTCAACTGTGCACATATAACTACAAATAAACAAAAATGTCAGTAAAAGATCAAATTAAACTCATATTATGGTTTAGATAAAAGCCTTGCCCCTTTTGAATACACACGTGTAAATGCAACAGCGAACCACATTTAAATGCAATATGAGTACATGAATGCACAGGTTTATATGTATTCTTTTAATTTCTGACGTTAATATATTTCAATCATATAAGGATGGTTTCCACATCATTTCAAATGACTACGTTTCATTTAATAAGGTTAAGGCACACAGAGTATATAATTCTCTAGTTCTATAGTGAATGCACTCCAATATTGTGTTCGAGTGCAACACTTTACATTAATAACATTAGATCATACGGAGTATATAGTGCTAAGTGCACATATATATGGCGTATTTGTGACATGTCGGGTGGAGTTAAATGTACGCTCCTGCACTGAGTAGCAGGATACTCCAGACCCCCAAGATTAGAGTTATACAGGAAGTAGATTTAGTAATATGTGCTTAATTTTTTCTTGTGGATTAGTTGTGGTACGTGTGTAAAGTTTGTGTTCTTGCATGCATTCACAGTAATGTTTTGAAAGGGACGGATTCATTGAAGTGAATTAGTAAATGAAAATGTGAATTGCTATTGGGAGTGGTGGACATGTTCCCCTATTAGTGGAATAAATTTGGTAAACGGGGAATGTGTTTTGAAATGATGTTTAGGTATCCATACTAGTCAGAAAGGTTTGGGATGAGTCAGAGAGTGGAGGGATAGACAGAGGTTGATGGGAAACATGTTTTTCTTCTATGACTAAATATTAATATAGGCACGCATAGAGACAACCCACACATCTACATATTTAGTGAAATGTATAAATGCATACACACATATACACATTGTATGTATTATATTTTTTGTATAAGGCACATACACTACTGTAAATACACCCATATGTATATATGTGTAGTAATATTTACATAGTTAGACATTTACATGTGAGTTGTGCATAATTACACATAGAGTTTAAACTAATGGAATACATGTGTTTTATGTTGTTTTTCTATATTTATGTGCCTAGAGATGTGTATTTAGACAATGCCATGTACATAACTAGGCATACATATGTCACCATGTTTGAATGCACTTGCACCAATACTACATGTAAATACATTTTGTAGATATATAAATAAATTGTTATACCCTTATGGATACTTTCCCTGTAATCATATTTACATACTGTGGCATTCATGTATTATCATAGAAAGAAGCATAAACCTATACACACACGCACTCGTCTACTTAAATGTTATTTGTATACTATGCCATACATATGTAATGCATAAATATACATTTAAAGAATACATTTTTAATATATATTTTATAACTTAAAAGTAATGTATACATGTATACAGACACACCCACACATCTAAGTGTATATGTGTAAACTTATATTAAACAGAATCCTTTCAGGAATGAGAAAACTGGCACTTGTGGTTCATTTGTCCACAATGTGTTAATTGCACACAATAAACGAAGTGTTTCAACACTTTGCCTTCATCAATATAAATATATATGGATGCATGTATGCACATACATAAATGCATTCCAATTCATAATATTTATGTACAATGAACTGACCCCTGTACTCTCTGCTCCCAAAAGCACATCTATGTAATAATATTGTCATGGTCATTGATGCAAATGTATGTTGTTCATAACTATAGACTGTTCTGTCTAATATCTAAGATATATTGTTATACCCTTACAGTACATTCCCTATAATCTTATTTATACATTTAGACATATACATATTGTTAAAGAAAGAGCCCAGCCCCATGTAGAGACAATCATCTACAGATTGTAGACTATGACATACTTATATCTGTAATGCACAAACATACAAATATTATAGCAGTAGCAGTTGTATGAGTATTGGTAGTATTAGTAGCAGTTGTAGTAAGATTTTATTTCCAAGACATGGATCTTATAGAAATATATGCATTTGAATAACATCTTAATAAAGATAAAAATATGCATTATAACTTTATACATCTTAGAGAACTATACACATTGCAATAAGATCTCAAAAGGATACAATTACACATTGCATTTTCATCATTTGAAATACCCAGAGTTCATAAAAAAACATCATAGTTAAAATTAAATCAAATAATCTATACTCCCTATATAGACATTGAAAAGATACTCATCAGACATGTAGGAAATTAACTATTCTTTTCTTTTTAATGGAGTACATTCGTACAGGACTGGCAAGGACACAGTCAATCAGCAACTGCTTGATCCTGTTCAAAGATATACATTCTACAACTCCATCATAATTCCCAGCATTCTAATATCCACCACCTATTCGCCCACTAATACCAAACTAGAACCCAGCACATATACTTCAAATATTGCACGGAAAAGAAAACATTTCTTCATATAGATGCCATATTCAGTATCCAACATTAGACTTTTAAATCTTACGCTTTTGGATAAGCAAAACATATCTACCCATTGTAACTCCAAGATCAAGCTGGTTTATAGCAGATAAAGTGGCAAATGCCTTGTTACATGAGCTAACTCCATTCCTCAAAAATTGTGGGTGCAAGATCTTTTTCCTTTCTCTCAATAAGAGAGTACAATGCATAATGCTTAATTTGTAAATAAACAGGTGTCGGTGCCCAAAGCCCTACTCTTAAACACACAGCTGGTGCAATTAGATGTGCGAACCGGAATACTGCAGCAGTGTAATCCTGAAGCCACCTCAGGCCTCTTCAATCGACATAAAGCCACTCCCTGCCCCTTCTGTTCACTCTTACAGCTTTCTGCTTTCTCCCTTTGTGACGCTTTTTCGTTTTTCCTTTCCTCCGTCTTTCCCATGTGTGTCTTTTGCTTTCAGCAAATGCTTGAGGCAGAAGAATAAGCCCCGGCCCTCAAAAATAACTTCCGGTGCTCAGCACCGGAAACAACAAGCACAAATTAAGCACTGACAATGCAACAGTAGATAGACAACAGAATACTTTGTTTTTTAAAATGCAAAAGCAATAACTGTTGTTTTCTGAAATTCTTTTATTATATCTGACTATTTTCCAACCAGGATCAATACCTACTCATAGCTTGACAATAACACACCTCAGCCAACTTTCCAATACCTGGGACAAGTAAGGAAATTAAACGCCTGCTCCTGTGAATTCCAAGGTGTGGGATACTGAACTTTTGTAGGCCAAATAGTGTCTATCTGTGGTTACAGAAGCTATCATAGCTTTCTCCTTGAGAACCTTCTTCAGGTCATTAACCCTGAGAGTATTTTCACACTCAGATATTCAAAGGCAGCGGGCAATTTTTTTCCTCTAATTCTAAGAAGGATTGTGACAACCGGGTTTTGGACAGACTCATATTTCACATCATTAAACAGGGCAGCTTATCACTAGTAACTTGAACAAATCTAAAAGAGCGTGTTCTGGCCAACAGGTTCCAGAAAACAAGATATTGCTCCAGCCTCAGGGCCCCCACCATTGTGCTTGCCAGGAGACCTCTGAGGGACTTTTAATAGGAGCTCTCCAGGGACTCCCAGTGATCACCGTGATCCAGAGCCAACAGCTTCAACTTCCCTGCTACAGCCTTCTTTAGAGGCTCTACTGATAGACCACCAAACCTCGAATCACACTTTCTCAATGCATTTACTGTGCTTAAGAGCCAAGTTTACACTCTCTTCATATGGCTAACCCACTTCAAGTTCCAAGGGAAGGTGAGCCCAAGATATTTATATTCAGCGATCTTCTCTACCAGAGCTTTATGTTGAAACCATGAAAAAATCACCTACCGCTTTGAGAAAATCATGGTTTTGATTCTCTTCACATTTAAGATAAGCAAGTTCCTCTCACAGTATGTCTGCAGAATTCCTAGCTTCCACTTCGGCCCTATCTGAGCTTAGTTTATCAAGACCAGATCATCTGAGCATATCAAGAAATGAGAATGCACCTACCTAAATTTCGAGAAAGAGAATTTGAACTACCCAATATCTCAGGGAGGTCTGTGATGAAAAGGATGAAGAGCTGAGGCACTAACACACAGCATTGTCTTAGCCCAGTGGTTCCCAACCTGTGGCCCGGGGACCCCTGGGGGTCCGCGAAGCCTCCTCAGGGGGTCCGCGACTGCTTAATAAATTAAATAATATTAATAGATTAGGTCCCCAGCTATCAGTAATTACTTAATGGGGGAGTCCCCGGATTCCAATAATGATTAAATGGGGGTCCCCGGGTCCCAGTATTGATAAAGTGGGGGTCCACAGAAGCCAAAAGGTTGGGAACCACTGTCTTAGCCCATTATTTATCAGTTATGGAATCTAGACCGTTCAAGTCAACCTGCACCGAATTGCTGACATGTAGTCGCTGTATCACTGTCAAAAGATCATGGAGAATACCCCTGCCATACAGCTTCCTTGATTTACTCAAACAAAAGCTGCCATGAAATCTACAAAACACCAACAAAGTTTACCCCCGTGCTAACTGCCCTCCAAGCTGAACCCCTGAATGAAAACATGTAGTTAACTGTGGAATACCAGGCCTGAAACCTCTAACTGTTTTATATATAGAATAGAATTTTTATGGGAATTCTTTTTATTTATTTATTGTTGTAATACCTTGTACATACTATTGATGTTCATTGTTGTGTTACACATATTGTGATCATGTAGGAAAGAGCCAACTCTTTAGTAATCTTTATAAGAAGATATGTTTGTCAGTAGATCTGATGTTTAGAGATATTGAATTCCATAGATTAACCGCATGGACAGAGTAAGATGTTCCATCCATCTTTTTTTCTTGTATGTTAGGATTTTGATGTGGGGTGCCAGTCTAGAGTAGAGATTCCTTTGTTGTATCGATTTTGTGATTTCTTCCTGATGAATAGTGGTCCTGTGACTTGTATTGCTTTGCGATTTAATAAAACAGATTGAAGGTGGATCTTCTGAAAACTGGTAAGAAGGACATGGCCCTCTGAGCATGGGAGATATACACTTGTGGCTTTGCATGTATGATCAGTCTGACAACAGAGTTCTGACTTCTCTGTAATCTTCTTGTGGTTTATAAAGGTGAGACCTGATATAGACCATTAGGGTCATCAGGTTTTGATTGGACAAGAGAGATTGCAGCTTGGACCTGCTGGGGGAATACCAGGTGCAGGAAGATCCACTGCAGCATTTTCATGGTAAGAAACCTTGCTTTAGCTACCATATCCACCTGGACATGCATTGACAGATTGGAGTCCATGATAATTTTGAGGTTTGAGGTTTGAGGTTTGAGGTCATAAGTTTTCCATACATTCAGTTTGAGGTGGTCCATGTAATCCACTGAGCACTGGCCCGGAGGCAAGTGAAGGTTTTGCCATTTCCAATGTCCCTGGGCTTTCCATTTTAGGAAGTATCTGTGTGTCATCTGTGTAGTTGTACCATGATATAAAAAAGCAATGATTCTCAAGGAGCTCATTTGAACAGTAATATAATCATTTAGTGGAAACAATGGATGCAATGCATGCTTATTTGCATTCCTTTGCAATACAGATTCCTTGAAACATAATATTTGTAAATGCTTTTCATTTCATAAATTCCATTATAACAGGAGCATCTGCATCATATAGTCTAAGGAGGAAAGAAAGTTCAGTGTAACCCCTATGAAAAGAAAGGAACCACTGGTATAAATGCATTGATCAAAAAAGTGACATACAATATTACTTTACAAAATACAAATAGTATTGTCTTTACAAAAACAGAACAACTTATAATTCTTTTACAAAATCCTTGGTGTCAGCAAGTTTGTTTGCTATTAGTTTGACACAAGACTTTGGTCTCCAGCCCGGAGGCCATCACAATCCCACCCTCAGGATTACGACACAACCTACCGCCATGGTTTTCGTGCCAAACTTACCGCCACGAAAACCAGTAGGCACTATCAGTGCCAGGGAATCCCTTCCCTGGCACTAATGGGGGTCTCTCCGACCCCCCTCCATCTCCCCAGAGTACTCCCCCACACTCCCCCTCCCTCTCCTGCCCCACACATATACACACCCACATGCGCACCAATATACACACATGCACACACGCATACCCACCACCACCCACGCATGCACACATACATACCCACCGACTGCAACACAGACCAACATACCTTGTCGCACACATGCATTCACAACACACAACATACACTCACATTCTGTCATTCACACACACATTCAACGTGACTCACACCCGCATGCACTTATTCCAAAACATACACACACACCCCCCCACATACACACAACACCCCCTCTCCTGTCGGAGAGCCCGACTTACCTGCTTGCAGGGGGTCCTCCGGCTGGAGACGGTCCGTGGCGCTTCTGTCAGCAGCAGCATCCGCCAGCAAAACACCGCCAGGCCATATCATTGCTCAGCAGCGCCACCTTACCGCCGTCCGCCGCCAATACTGTCAGCGGTATTCCACCAGCATTTTGGCGAAATACAGTTGGCGGTCATAATACGCGTAGACAGCTGGTAGCCACATAGGCAGTATGTTGGCGGCCGTCGCCGTGGCGATAGGCGGCAGTTACCGCCAAAGTTATAATGAGGGCCCTAGTGCCTCTTCCAGGATAGAATCAAGTTTGGAAAGTAAGGAGTCATCGTCAATGAATTGTGACATCTGAGAATAGGGTGCTTTTTCAATAAGTTTGACCAAGAATCGTCCGTTTACTAAAGGTCTGTAATTTTTGGAGTCTCAAGGGGACAAGTTTGCTTTCTTTAATAATGAGCATATATAGATCTTTTTTAAGTCTTCTAGGAAAACTACTGTCGTTAAGGAGTTGTTGATTAGTGTTCTCACTCTGATGGCAACTTCAGTTTTTTAAATACGGCTTTTGAAGATTTTTGTGATTGTCGAAGGTCAGGGGGACACACCTAGTCTCCTCACTTTGAAAGTATACAGAAAATCAGTGGATGAAAGTTCTTAGAAGGAGTGCAGAAGATGTGTTAACTTACCCCTATAGAGGTTTGTTGAAAATGGGTTAGTGCTGCTGATCACATTTGTGTTATCCACCCTCAGATGGAAATACTACAACCAACCAGTAGAGGAAGTTAGAAGTAATAGTTTTTCTTTAGGTCTTCTTGTTGTGATGTTTGCAAGACATTCTGGGTAGGAAGCATACTGAGATCTACACAAGCTTTTCCACCTAGATCTGTAGTTCCTAGAAATACTGAGGGTTGGTATGCTTACTCAGGTGCCAGCCAGCCCCAGGCATTCAAATTGTAGGAGTCGCCTTTGAAAAAATAAGAGTAAATGTATTTGTAGGTATAATTTTGTTGTTTGCTGGCCATTTTGCGTAAGAAAAGCTTTCTGGTATCCCTGCAGGCTATTTTACTCAGGACTCCCCACTAGTGTCTAGGTTTCAGCAATGTCAAGGATTTAGACTGCTTCTTTGTATGCCGGCCTATCCTTGGGGCTAACTATGTGAGGTAAGCACCACAATAAAAGCCTGTCTTATCCAAACATATTTTACTCTATTCACATGGTCTCGTTTTGGGCATTTACAGTTATGAGAAGTGTGAAAATGCAGGATGTTGGACATTTCTTTTTATCTATTTATTTCTCTATATGTTTTGCTTCCAATTGCAAGTCAGCATGCACAAAAACTTCTCAGAGGCAATTATAATGTGGATAATCCAAAATTCAGAGTGATCTGAGTAATCCTTATTGTAGGAGGCTGGCTCACCATGTAGTGTGCAAGGCCAGGCACACTGTGCTGAGAGTCCAGGCCACCACACGTTGGTTAACAGAGGTAAAAACTAGACCACCTAATGCTCTAATTTTATGGTAGCTTGGTCGAGCAGTTAAGCCTACCTTGGAGAAGTGCAAAGCATTTGTTGTACTCAGAGTATCAATAAATATGGACGTGCACTCAAAGGAATAATTTGAGACCAATTTACAAAAATACTTCAGATTTTTATAAAAGGTTAAGACCAACAACATCAAAATTGGGTAAGTACTTTTTAAGTTTAGCAAAAATAGTCTTTTTGTGTATAATTATGTACCATAGGAATCAATGGGAGCTAACTTAAAAAATGTATATACAATCTGGCAATGCGTTTACCAATGTCTTCTTTTGCTTTTAGGTCGAGTTTATCAAGAAGTCATGTGGGCCAGCCAGAGGAGTTTGGGCCGTTCCCGGTTTTGGCTGGAAGAGCTGCTGAAAATTCCTTTGACCTGGTGCAGGACCACTACGGATGACCACTTGGAAATGCAATGCACAGGCGGACTTCAAGGTTAGTACATTGTGTCCCCTTGGAGTGTAGAGGTTGCAAGGGGTGGGGGACCCTTAGAGCACAGATGATTCTTCAGTGCAGGGCTCAAGAAGGCCAGGTGCAGAGCAGATAGGTGAGCTAGGAGCTGTGCACAAAGGTGCCCTTGGAAGTTGGGGCAGGTCATTTTGAAGGCAGATGCAGGTCAGCAGGGCCACTCTGGGGGGTAGTTCTTATGTGTTCTGAAATCCTTTGATGGGGGCTTGCTCCTGGTCCTGTTTGAGTCTGGGACCTTTCTTCTTTGTGTCAGATGCTGGGTGTCCAGTAGCTTGGGCCATTGCACGGTTCAGCTACTGGAGGTCACAGTACCACCAAACTTGGCACACTTTCAGGATTTGTCCTCTGGGTCCAACAGGTGGAATTTAATCTGTCTGTGGCATTCAGTTCCTTGGTCAGTAGCTGGTCATTGAACTGGACTCCACCGTTTTTTGTTGCAGAGAGCAATGCCTTCACTCTGGAGGGAGATCTTTGGTGATTTTCAGAAGGATGGAGGGCCTCTGGGGTTTTGTAGAGTCTGCCTGATGTCTGTGCAACTCCTCAGCGGTGACTGTTGAGTCGTGGGTGCAGCAGTCAGTGTTTGGCACCTTTTTCTTTGTGCAACAGGAATGCAGTTCTCAAGCCTTGGGTCTTCTTTGTTGCAGGCCTTCTTGTGTGCTTGGAATCTGACCTGCATGTCTAGGGGTGCCCACTAAAGACTGCATTTAGTGGACATTTAGGAGATTACCTAGTTGTGGCCAATGGGCCATCTACCTTAGGGTGGCTACACCCACTATGTGACCACTTCCTGTGGGCAGAGGTCACATCTCTATCCCTCATTGACTATTTTCCTACCATGCATGAAGGAAGAAAATGAAATGCAGTGTTTACCTCGCATTCAACCCCTTAGGAGGTGCAAGCTGGGGTGGCCACTCCTCCTGTCCTTTGTGTATTTTACCGCAATGGCACCCAGTGGGTTCGCAATGTGGGCAGCCTTCTGCTGCTAGCAGCAGGGGCTGGGGTTGAGTTTCAAGGGCAGAAAGCCCTTTGAAGCTCATTGAGAGGGCTGTGCACCTTCCTGAGAGAGGAGGTGTAACACCTCTGCCCAGGAAGGGCTTTGTTCTCTGGGCCCAGAGTGCACAGGCTCTCACCCCAGGGTTCCAGAATCGTGTCTGGTGGTGGCAGGCTGGTTGTGACTGGTCAACAACCATACCAGGGTAGTTAGCTTTTAAAGGGGGCACCTCAAAGGTGGCTCCGAGGTGCATTTTGAAATAAATCCAATACTAGTACCAGTTTAGATTTATCGTTCTGAGTTGTTTGATACTAAACAACCCACGGTGAAGAGTGGCCATTAAGTGTCTGTAAAACTCGTAATGACCAGTGTTCAGGTCATGCATGTAAAATGACTGCTGCTCTGTTCACTTACTATGTCCCCGGTTTGACAGGGACACAGTAGGGGCATACTGCTCATGCATCTATGCCCACACATGCAGTATAGTGCACCCTGCCTTAGGGCTGGAAGCCCTGCCAGAGGAGTGAATTACCTATAATGAATGCAGTGTGTAGTGGGCAAGGCGCACAGGTTGCGTGACATGTCAGTTTTACATTTTAGGATTGCACCAGGACACTCAGGGGCATATTTATACTCCGTTTGCGCCGGAATTGCGTCGTTTTTTTGGACGCAATTCCGACGCAAAACTAACTCCATATTTATACTATGGCGTTAGACGCGTCTAGCGCCAAAGTCCATGGAGTTTGCGTCATTTTTTAGCGTGGACACCTACTTTGCGTTAATGATATGCAAGGTAGGCGTTCCCGTCTAAAAAATTGACTCTGAGGCATGTGCGCCGTATTTACACTCCCGGGCAAAATTCACGCCCGGGAGTGGGCGGGTCCAAAAAAATGACGTACGGCCGCTTTTGCGCCGTTTTTTAGCGCCTGGAAAAGGCAGGCGTTAAGGGACCTGTGGGCTCTGAAGGAGCCCAGAGGTGCCCTCCCATGCCCCCAGGGACACCCCCTGTCACCCTTGCCCACCCCAGGAGGACACCCAAGGCTGGAGGGACCCATCCCAGGGACATTAAGGTAAGTTCCGGTTACTTTAAAAGACCGTTCTATTCCCCCACTAGAACGCGCACCGGCTAAACGAGCATCGCTTGATCTGATAGAATGGGCTGCTAATAACATGCTTACTGAAATATGGAGAACTTCCCACCCCACATTACGCGAGTACTCGTTTTATTCATCAGTACACAAACTTTATACTAGACTAGACATGTTCTTCGCTACATGTAACATAATCCCAAAGGTAACTACATCTGGCTACCTAGCCCGCACCATATCAGACCATAATCCACACTACTTCATGCTGCTGTGGGGATACATTCATGCCCGCATTCCAACATGGCGCCTACAACCAGGCGCCTTAACTGACCCCCCCTTTAACACTGAACTGACCACATGCCTATCAACCTATTTTTCTCTAAATAAAAATTCAACATCAACCCGAGCTACCGAATGGGATGCCCATAATGTAGTAGTTAGAGGGCACTGCCTGGCAGCATCGGTGGGCATTAAGAAAATGCTGTCCTCAGAATTGCTAAAATTGGAAGCCAAAATACATAGCGCAGAGATTGAAGCCTCAACAAACAATACACCACCAGAAACACTTATAGCACTGAGGGCAAAATATAGAGAAACGGACGTCAGCCTCGGTAAACACAATTATAGACATTTTAAAATGAGACAACATGCTGAGGGGGATAGATCGGGCAAACTATTGGCGTGGCTAGTGCGCCAATCACCGCAATCATCGCCGATAGGAGCTATCAAATTACAAACAGGAATAGTGGTCAACACCCAAACTGACATCAACAAGGCCTTTTACACATATTATCACACGTTATACCAATCTTCTACACCTCCCACAGAACAGCAACTTGCCGAATTCCTAACTCAGATTCCCCAAAATTCGAGCATCGTCAACAACGCAGATATCCTAGACGGCCCCATCACTATCGAAGAACTCCGCTTGGCCCTCTCTCAGATGGCACGAGGCAAGACCCCTGGCACAGACGGTTTACCGCCAGAATATTATAACTCGCAAAGTACTCACCTGTTGCAACCCCTGTTAGAGGTGTTTAATGAAGCGCGCAACAGAAAACAATTACCAGACTCCATGAGGGAAGCACTAATAGTGGTCCTACCAAAACCTGGGCGGGACCCTTTGGATGTCAGATCATACAGACCACTCTCTTTGCTGAACACCGATTGCAAACTTCTTGGGAAAATTCTAGCAAATAGATTACTCCCCCATCTACCTGACTTGATACACCCAGATGAGTCGGGATTTATCCCGGGTAGAAACACTTTCATTAACATAAGGCGCCTAATTCGTATCATGCACCACACTACTGACCCAGAAAGCGTGACTGTGTCACTAGACATCGAGAAGGCATTTGATACGCTAGGCTGGGAATATCTATTTAACACTCTTAAGATGTTCGGATTCAAGAGCGGCTTCATTAATTGGATCACAACACTATATTCCAAACCAACTGCCCGAGTTAAAACCGGCCAGATGGTATCGGAAGCCTTTCCTGTGTGCAGAGGAACCAGACAGGGCTGCCCACTATCACCATTGCTATTCGCAATAGCTATGGAACCACTTGCAATTAAGATCAGGAGGTACGCACATAAATGGGGAATAAGGGAGTTTGAAGCATATCATATAATTTCTTTGTATGCAGATGATGCCCTGATATATTTACGCAACCACTCTGACTCCCTGCCCAAGATAATGCATATATTGGATAGCTTCGCTCTGGTGTCTGGCTTACGTGTGAACTGGTCTAAATCCTGTATCTTTCCCCTCACTGGTTTGCCCTCTGAACAACAAACATCATCCTCCACACATCAATTAACATGGTCGCACCAAACCTTCAAATACCTGGGTGTCCAAGTGTACCACTCTATGGCAGATCTAAGAGAAGGTAACCTAGATAGGTTTCTCCGCTCCACCCGTGGTTCCTTGGCATTTTGGAGTTCCTTGCCCCTTTCGCCCATGGGCCGGATAGCAATAGTCAAGATGCTAATATTACCGAGATTTTTATATTATTTCTCGGCACTCCCGTTGGCCTTACCGCGCTCGTTTTTCCATAAAGCGCATTCACTACTAACTGACTTACTCTGGGGTAGAGACAGACGCAGAGTAGCTTTAAACACCACGCAATACCCGCAAGAGGAAGGTGGTTTAGGTATGCCGAACCTCGAGCTATATTATGCAGCAGCCCAACTTCAATGGGTCACCAAATGGCTCAATGAGCCGTCCAACGCAGAGGTCACAGCAATAATGGATTACATAACCCCTACACAGATATTGGCATGGTTATTAACAGGGCTCCCTCATCTACGACGTAATACTCCCCTGCTTAGTTCGGCCAGGCATTGCTGGAAGAGATATGTATAAGGCAAAATGCCATCACTCCCCTATTCTCCCTTGATCCCAATACCACAGATCCCGGGCTTCCATGCCTTATCCTCTCATCATGACTTACGAACGGTTAATACCCTCTATACAGGTGACCTATATACCGAATCCAGAGCAATCAAGTTCGTAGACTTGACGGCTGCGGGGGCAATGCAGCCACGAGCCTTTCTGAAATTCTACGCCATCAATAATCTCCTACGCAACACATGGGGCTGTGGTCAAATTGAACCAAACGAATCTCTCCTACTTACTGCAATACTCTCTATGGGAGAGGCAAAACACACTGTTACCAAATTATACAAAATACTCCTATCAAGAAGCTGTAAAGCTCTAACCCAGGTCAAACTTCGCTGGGACTCCGCTCTTCCTACACTAATAGCACAAAAATCCTGGGACACAGCCCTCACTTCGATTAAGTCCGTATAACGCAACTTTAGACTAAGATACACGCAATTCAATTATTTGCATCAGGCCTACCTCTCCCCAGCTCATATTCATAAAATATATCCAGGAGCTAACTCCATATGTCCAAGATGCGCTGCCCCAGCGGCGACCTTTTACCATATGGTCTGGGAATGTCGCACGATCAACACTGGCTGGAACCAAATCGTCAACGCAACCATAGACCTATCAGGCCAACCGCTTATCCAGACTCCAGAATCTTGTCTACTTAATATACGACACCGGAAAAAAAAAGATAAGCACACCCACAAGTTTGTAGATTTAGCATTCGTGACATATAAACGTCTGATAGCCACACATTGGAAGGCCCCAAACGCCCCCCCCCCCATTCTATCTGGCTGCGTGACCTGCACGATTACACATTGGCGGAAGCTCAAACTCTGAGGCTATCACAGCACAGAGGTCAGACACAAAGTGGGATTGAAAATTGGGATCTCTTTGTAGTTAGAATTGAATCTAGAGATGACAAATACCCCCCATGAACTACACCCTTTAATAAACTCAAAACACGCTATCCCTAGATCTACTCAAAATAACTGAATCTTTCAAGAATAGATCCAAATTACTGCATCACTCGGTCTAGCCCGCATCACATTTACCAACGACTGACCCAGGATACAACTATCCCCCTATACCAAAGAACACACATAGTAGTGTAGCCCTCGGAGCCAGTACAATTTCACGCTCCCACTATCATAATGGACGCCGAAAGACATACTTAAGAATATTATTTATCATGTCAAATGTTATTGGTTATAGGATGTTCATGGAAAGCCAGTACATTGAAATGTATCAATACTGTGTAACGTATAAAAGTTAGAAGATAGGTGACTTTTCGCCTAAATATATGTAATGTACTGCTATGTCCAGACCTTGTTTAACTTTAAGTTTAATAAACAGATTTAAAAAAAAAAAAAAGGTAAGTTCCGGTAAGTATTATTATTATTTTTTTTTGTGGCATAGGGGGGCCTGATGTGTGCCCCCCTACATGCCACTATGCCCAATGACCATGCCCAGGGGACAGAAGTCCCCTGGGCATGGCCATTGGGCAAGGGGGCATGACTCCTGTCTTTGCTGAGACAGGAGTCATTCCTATGGGGGTTGGGAGTCGAAAAAAATGGCGCAAATCGGGTTGAGGCGAAAAATTTGCCTCAGCCTGACTTGCCCCATTTTTTGACGCCCAAGCTCCATATCCCCCTACGCCGGAGCTGCCTGGTGTACGTCGTTTTTTTCCATGCACACCAGGCAGCGCCGGCTAACGTCATTGATTAAATACGGCGCCCGCATGGCGCTTCAGAATGGCGTTAGCCGGCGCTAATATTTTTGACGCAAAACTGCGTTGGCGCAGTTTTGCGTCAAAAAGTATCAATTTGGCCCTCAACCTGCAATAGTAGCGCGGGGTACACTTGGATGCATGATTCCTGAGGGTGGCACAATCTGTGCTGCTGCCCTCAGGGACCTATCTTTATTACCTCATGCTCTGGGTCCCTCAGTACTGTTTACCTGGGACTTAAAGTGGCACCTAAAGGTGTTTCCAAACAGTTTTGGGGAAAGAGATCTGGTTGAGGAAACCTGGTTAGCAGGGACCCTGGTCACTAACAACTTTGATACTGATACCACATCAAATACCAGGCAAAAGGTGAGGGCTACCCATGTCAAAAGAGGCCATTTCTCATACTTATCCATAAACTGGGATTCTTAGGTACATTAAAAAAGTATTGCTTTTCTTCATGTGTTTTTTTAAATTTCTTAACGATTTTTCTTCTGAAATGATGAATGATCAGTGCATAATGAAAAATCATTGTAGCACCACAGCTTGATCTACAGGAGGACTTATGGGACCGATTCACAAAGGTATTTTGAAAAACCTGCATCTGGGTGACTGAATAACAGTAGTAAAGACTACAAGCTGCCAATGCAACTTACTCATATGCAGGTGGAAAATTTGTGGTGAAATAAATCTCAGTCAACAACAGGTGAGATAAGCCATCAATCACCACTTGAAAAATTATCACCCAGTAAATGCATATATCTTATCAGGAGATGGGGCATATCTGTGAGTTTTAATGCAGGAACTACTGAGAAACTAGAGTATACTGGGTCTGTATTGTGACTCCAATTCATTTCTAAAGTTTAGACATGCCCCCAGATGACTGAAAGGAACTTAGCTCAGTGCGCTGCTCCATTATGCATGTGATGCCAAAGAACAAAATTACTAAACATGGTAAGACGGACCAAGCATAACAAGAGGAGATGATGCAGCATTCCGATTTCAAGTCTACTGATATCAAGCCCCTCGTGTTAATCATTTTACCTTCCTGTCATGAGCCCATAGCAAAGAACCAAAATCGATGAAGCCTCTTCTCAGAAAGAGGATGGGGCTGCATAAGGAAGAATGCGTGTCTCACTCACTCACAGAAACATAACACATAAAAGCAAACACAGATACAATACTGAAAAGCTGCCGCTGTAAACAAGCTCGGTGTACAGTATTCAATAAATCGCAGAGCAAACCATCATTGAGCTGCCACCTGACACTAGATTGTTGTTTTCGAGACGTTCTCTATTTAAAGTCAAATTTTATTCAACAGTAGCTTGTGTTTAATGCCATGACATGGCATCCAATAAGGAAAGAATAATGTGAAAATATACTTAAAATAGGGATGAGTACTAGCATAGTACAAACATGAATGTATAGTCTGTAACCTATATATTCTGCTTGTTAGATAGTATATGCTCATTGTTAATAGTGCAAATGAATAATACATTTGCCTTTGCTTGCCATTCAAGAATTTTAGATATATACATTTGTGCCACTGGTAGCATCAACTATCAGCCAATGCCAGCAACACCTACCAGCAACCACTGCTGGCCGTATCCACCAGTAGCCACGGCTGCCAGCACCCAAATATAACCAACGGCAACCACCAGCAACCACCACAGCCATCACCCACTGACATCCACATTTCTACCACCCAAACACAGCCACCAACAACCACCACTGGCAGCACCCTCTAGCAACCACAATTGACACAAATAGCCCATACTGAAATATTGAATGTTATCATAAAACATAGCAGTGACATGGAGCTCGTGATGGGATTTAGAAAGTTTATTGAATCAGTCCCCCTTATCTCTGTATCTTTTCCTAATTGCAACGATATTGAATGAACACATTTATTGATACCTTATCATCATTACAAAAGCCTGGTGATCATGCTATACTTCTGATGGCCTCAGAAGGTTAAAACGCAGTGTATAGGAGTCTCCCATCCTTGTGGAATATTAATCTTGACAGCTAAAAAACGGCGAAATGCCACCTCAAATCAAGTATGATAAAATATATATGAAATGCGTTTGAGGGCATTTGGATTAATGTAGCAAGAATGTGTTGAGTTTGCCCAAGCATAAGTACAAGAAAGCAAAGTACATGAAGCTAAAAGGGAATGTAAAGTGATAGGAAAAGATGTAAGCATGGTTACCGCTGTGTGTGACTTCACAGACAAGACAGTTGCAGTGAGTTTGAGAAGAATGAATTGTGGATTAGGAGCATAGCAGGGAAAGGGTACAGAAATTGATGTTAACTATGGACAGAGAGGCAATAAAAGAAAGCACAGAAGGAGAATGGGAAGTCTGGACACAAAACATTTACAATTAAAATGGTTGGTGGTGTGGTATGCCTAGGCAAAATGTTTTGAACATCTGTGCCTTTCCCAGACTCTCAGTTTGGGGGGAAAGTTTAATTCTCCTTGGAGAAGCACTGGAGTGACTACTGGTATGTTTTGGGCTATACATAATCTGAATCCTTAGTGTTGAATCTGTGCAAGACATCCAGATATTTAAGGGACAAAAACTCATCCTTGCCCTGAAAGGAGTTTAGCATTGAATACCTGCATTGTTATTTAAGCACCATTCCACATTTACAATGGAGCAATCAGTAAACCAAAGTTGTGTTCAGGATACCCACACTGTATGCCAGACACCTGATTATCCCTACTGGTGATACAGACTCCTGTCTCCTTCTCTTTAATTTGCATTCCCCATATCAGCCTAATTTTCCAGTCTACAGTACTAAAGGCCTCAGCAATAGAACTTTGTATTGGAAGGGAGGCCCCATCACAACAAGCTTCAACAATATGTCACTGAAACTTTACAATGAGATTTCCATCACAAATAATCAAAAGTTACATTAAGAGGAACAACTCCACAACAAACAGAGCAACTCACTTAAACAAAAAGAAAACCAACAAACCAACAACCCTGTAAAAATGTAGTCTATTGTGGCCAGCCCTCTGAAAGAGTTTCAGGAAACAACCTATTTTGTAGGTTATTCCTTTTTAGATTAATTGTGTGTACACTTATTGCATGTGAATGTTGTGAAAATTAGCCATGGATCTGGCCCTCCTAGACCAATGTTGAACTCAAAGTTCTCTAAATCATAATCTACCTGTCAGTGACTTTGAAACTAAATGACAATTTCAGCTTTTATTAACCACCTCAATTGTAGCTAAAGGATGTGCTTTTGCTCCACTTAACCTGCTGGGATAGTACTGTTAAAAGGTGAGATTGGAGATGTTCTACCACAATATTGAAGTTTTAATCCTGACGGGCACTTATATTGACTCTACAATATTGTCTACCAACATACCATCAAAGTGAGGGGATGTGAAATTAAAGATAGTAAATCTATGCTTTTCTGCGTTTGCTTATCTTGAAGGCATGTTGGTAGTAGCTACTGTGGAGTCACCATGTGTGCAGTTCGACGTTACTAACCTTGATATTGTGACATACTACTAGATTAGGGGTTAGTAAGTAGTGTGCGCTTTATTTTGAGAATGGTATAACTTTTAATAATTAAAGGATGCGCTCTCTCCTAAATGATCTCATCTTGCAGCACCTCCACCATACCTTCACCTGCTGAAGGCATTGTGTATGTTGCCGAGGTCATGCAGGTGCTGCACTAGATGGTGTATCAAAGCTTATTGAAAGCCCAGTGAAAATGGTAGAGATTTCAAAGAAAGGAGGTCTGCAGAAATTGAGAATGGAAAAAGAAAATAGAGAGAGAAAGATAAAGAGAGAAGAGGCTAATAAAAAAATGTAGAAGCACAGGGAAAAAGAAAGTGACGAGTGATGAGAGTGGGATAAAAAATTAGAGAGACATGAAAATAAAACTTAAATTAGAGGGAAGCGGTGGAAGACAACAGAAAAGCTTGAGGCGGGGAAATGAAGGGAAAACAAACTGGATAAAATGGAGAAATAGTCAGGGGAGGCAAAGTGAAAGAAAATGGCTGTAAAGGATAAAATGTAGCCGCAGAGAGATGTGATAAAGAAAACAAAGACTGAATGGGTAAAGTGAAGAGAAGAGAAGGAAACAGAAAGAATATTGGTGAGAGAGAAAGAGAATTGGCACTAAAATGATGTATTGTATGAGGCTACCTGTTTTATTATCTTAACTGTTCCTTCATGCTTATGTCATTTTGCCTATGTCACCGTGTTCAATGGAACATCCGTTGTGTGCTCAAAAGTGTTGGTGGTCATTATCCTGCAGTCTGCTTGTTGACTGACTGTCTCCCTTGTCGTGAGTTCTTCTACCCAATGAATAAAAAGGAATCTCCTATTTTCTACAACTCTGCATGCCTTTGGATTTCGTTTGAAGTTCCTGTATCCTCTACAGATAGAAAGGAGATGACGGGTGGGGACATCAAGAGTAAAAATGGGAACAAGAGAGATATGGGTTGCTAGAATTAAATAGTAAGAATACAGGAATAAAGACAGCAAAGCACACTCAAGGTTGGTAAGACAGGTTTCCAACTCTTATTCTCTGAGTGAGACAGAGAGAGTGAGAGAGAAAGAGAGACAGAAAGAGAGAGAGAGAGAGAAAGACCGCAAGACAGAGAAAGATAATGAGAGAGATAGAGAGAGATACGACATAAAAAACAAGAACATAGATACAGAGGTAAAAGTAGAATACGCAAGCAGAAGGAAAGAAAATTAACTGAAGGCAGAGTGATGGAGAACTTGAGAATGAAAAAAGGAGAGAGATGAGCACAAAAGAGAAGAGAGTGATTGACAAATACAAATAAGGCAACTGAGTCATTATGCAAAAGTGGGGGCAAGAAGAAGGAGGGAGAAAATAAGAAGATGGAGGTGCACATAGTTGGAGGAACGATGAAATTAGAGATAAAAGGAAGGGAGGGTGTACAATGGTGAAGGAGTATGAAAGAGAGTCATACAAAAACATGGAAGGAGTTGTAACGGTTGACTTTACTTGCTCAAAATACTTTAAAGTGAAATATTTTGCACTTGCTTTCTACCAATGAACTTGATGATGTACTCCAATTTTCATTTAAATGGGACCAATCTTCTTGGCAGTATGTTTTAAAATCTCACGGACAGCACTACAATTCAGATAATTTCTTGGATAAGAAACACTAATCTTTCCAGAATGATCTCTAAAATAGTAGCATTTTATGACTAATAGATTACTATTACAGACAAGATTCTGCACAATCTTTTGTGAAATATCCTTTGAGGGCAATTCCTCAATCACTTGTAAGTTCTAAAGTATCTCTTTCTTTGAAAACAGCGCATGATGGACATCATTGTATTCATGAAATCAAAATATTTTCAATTGAGTTGCAGCTACATGCAGGAAACTCTTCACTGAGATGTACCGGCTGTTGGAAATGACAATCTTTTGTGTGGTGTACCCCATATTTTCTTGTTAAAATAATCTTCTTTTGTGTGGTGTACCCCATATTTTAAGTGTTGACTGTTCTTGTTGTCCCGGGAACTCTGCACGTTACCCCTGCTTATCAGAGGCAAAGTGCTGCTGCTACTTCTTTCAATATGATGAATTGACATATTGCTAAATGGCATATTTAACTTGTCAATACATCCTCAGTATATGGTGCCCATTGTGTACTTTGGCCTGTCGGTGAGATGTCACCACTGAGCTGCAACACTTACTGTGCCACCATGTGCATTGACAATGCAAACAGGACTGCAGGTCTGTCATGTGTATTGTAGCTTTGCAGGTTTTAACTGCAAATGCAACTTGTCAAAATAAACCCTTATTGACAGGCCTATACCTTCCTTTTAAATATGAATAAGTAAATACCTAAGTAGTCCTTGCTGCACATAAGGCAGGGTGCATGGTATTTAAAAGTAGAATATATAGAAGTCTAATGATAAACATGTTATTACAGTGAAAAAGCGCCTAAAGCTATTGCCACTGTGACATGGTTCGCTGTTCCATAGGAAAGCATTAGGATATAATATGAAAATCAGAAACAATTATCTGCACCTAGAAAATGAAACGTTTATTCTTGGAATTTTTTAAATATTAATTAGAAGTCAAATTCATTGATAGATTTATAACTAATATTTTAGAACAGGCCCTTTTATAAAGTTGCTTATTACTTGCCTAAGGTTTCTAGGAGACTATTTGCATGAGTTTTCAACCATTAACTAGGAGTTTAGTAGCCCCTTTTGATGAAGTATGAACTTGCTTCCAGAGCTGGGACCTTGGGTATGGGTGTGTTCTGTTCCTCTGGCAAGCTGACCATACGAGCCATGCTCACAAACTTACTTAATTTCAAAGAAGCCTATCCTTTCATGGGCAGATGTAGCTAACACCTGTGCCTGCACTCTTCCTTTGTCGGCCTAGCCCATCAAGCACCAAGCCTAGTGGGAGAGGAACTGCCCCCAGAACTGGCTTAGAGTGGTTGCTCATTTCCATGGCCAAAGCTTGGGTGGGTCAGAAGGTCTATTCAGGAAAACAAGGGTTCATATTGGGTTTGGACAGGAGGGGCACTGTTCGAGTGTTTACAGTAAACATACAGGAAGTGCTGCAAAGGTGGGTAGGGTCGTCTCTGGGAACATTACTCCATTATTTAGGGTGTGGCCAGGAATTCCCCCCATCCAATGGCAGGGACTGGGCATAAATGTGGCATCCCCATTACCCTGCTCAGAATACTTTCTGGACCTGTGGAAAAACAGAAGAGGACTGAACCTGCTGTCCATGACCTGAGAAGAGCCCTGAATACTGGGCCTCCTCTCCCTCTTGTACCCAGAACAAAGAATTGCACTCCTAGGGTTATAAGGCTGACCTCATGATTAAGCTATAGGGACACAATTAGCTAATAGAGACATTTTTTCTGAATTCTCAGCTGGCCAGTTCCAACTTGACCTGCCCTGGACCCTGTTGCTGGCATCTGCTGGAGTGAGCCTTGACACCTAAGTGCTGCCACCAAGTTCTTCGACCCCTTGGTTGGTATCAAAGTGTACTCTACCTAATAAATTCCAAAACCTGGGATGTAGATATTGTGTGAACTTTTTGATCTGAGAACCAGTTGGGGACCGGGACCAACCTGTCAAGCCTATCTGACGAAGGTGCTTTGTCGCTGGATCAAAGTTTCAGGTTGCTACAATTATGTCATTCTCTGCAGCAGCAAATCTAAATCAGTAGGAACTCATGGAGAAAGTACCTGCCTCATGGATCCCTCTTCGGTTACAGCCTGCAGCCTTGCCACACTGGAAGAATCCGAGCACCAAAAAGATGACTTAGCCAGAATGTACAAATCTTCACCAAGTGAAGACATGAAGACTATCAAGAGTAAAGGACCTTCTCTGGGCATGAAGTTCAAATTTTTCCTGCTCTGAGTTTTCCCATCAAAAGTCAACGGCTTTGCTTAATCCTTGTCCAGTAGTTATCTAATGATGTGGAACCCTCTTAGGCTAACGCCTGCTGCCTTACCCTGCAGAGGATTTTTTATTTTCATTCCTGAAACTATGTCCGAAAGTAAACTTCTGAGCACATTGATCCTAGTTTCTGTGTCTAATCTGCACTTCATGTCCTTCAGGGTTAACTTGCACCTATGTACATGTCTAAAGCAACCAGACTACTGCGGTTGGCCCATAACACTTTTTGGCACTATTACGAGCCATAATATTTACAAATTCATAATTCCTGTTCCTTTTATTGGATTTTTGTCCCTGTAGTGCTATTTTATTATTTAAAATGTACTGCATTTTTTCTACATTGGTTTGGGATGTTTCTTGTGTTGTGATTTAACTTTATTAGTGTTTGAGTCCTGTTTAAATACTTTACTCATTGCCTCAAAGTTTAACCTGTTTGCTCTCTGCCATTGCTACCAGGGGGGGTGAGCTCAGGTTAATTAAATGACACTAATATTTCACCCTGACAATGATGTTGTTTATTATTTGAGGTGGATACTTACCCCATTCAACTAAAACCATCACTTTTCTACACCAGTGGACTCCTATATATCATTTTCAAATGGGTACTATTTCCTCTTCATTCTGTTCGATCAAGATTTCATCCTTCCAACCTTTCTGGACCCTGATACTACCTGTATCATTCAGGAGACAGCTACTAAGAATAGCAGTGAGAGTGACAAAATACATGACTCTATGTCTCTAAAAAGAGAGTGTGCATACTACAAGTAGTTCACAATAAACTGGAAACTGCAGTACACACTACTGGCCTGTTGATGGAATTACATGTTTACTTGGCAAGCCTTGTTTCATATGTCATGACAATAAAGCAAATAACACAGTATCGTATTTGCTAGGTTTACAAATAGACATCACCTTCGTGAGTCTGAGCATGCATTTTGCAGCACTAGCCTGTCTGGAAAAATGCATGTTAATGGGACACTTTGGCTCGTTCAAAAAGTGTGATAAGCACCTGTTGCTGGTTGAGGAATTTGGGCAAAATCTTCTCAATTTTTGCTGTGTGCGTCTTAGAGCGAGAGAGTAAAGACCAAACCCTCACCGTAACACGAGATAATATTCAGCGCCCATGCATTGTGAGGCATGGCAGTGTTTCCTAATTAGAAATTCACACATCCGGTTAAGGTAACATCAAGACCGAGTACAGATGCTGTTTACATTTGTGTGAGATTTCCTAGAAAAAAAATATTCAGAGAATACAGATTCTGGGAAATCATTTCAACTAAACCATTTACCAAAATGATCAAGACGAATTGCATTTCACATTGAACAGAAATCAATTAAAATATGTTTTTTTAAATGTCTTTTACATACTTATTTTAAAGGGGCGTGGGCACATGCCATTAATCTTCAAAATGAGCTCTTTCACTGGAGTTTTCGTAAATGTTTGCATATATAGTTCACCCCCTGTTTTTCCTCACATTTTGTTACTGGGTGAGGTTTCATTTTTGTTTTACAGAACTGCTGTTCTGAGAGAATCCATTTACCTCTTTCCCTGCTTGTTCACCTCCCACATTTATTGTCTCTCTTTCCTCCTGTTTGGGGTGGACACCCAAACTTCTCTCCTTTATCTAATTTTAAAATTAGTTAATTTCTCCCTCTCACGTGCTCCTCCTTTTCACTGTTTCTGAACACTTATTCCTACAGGTAACCCTTTGCCCGCCCTGTTCCATTTCCCGTAGTCTCTTTACCATCTGTACATGCCATAAATATTAAATAATAAAGCTATATTCCTTAAACAAAAAACACACTTGGAACTCATTTTTTCATTTTAAAATGTGTGTTTTTGTAAATTAATATTATTATGTACCTCTCTTGCTTTTCTGGTGTTTTTGATTAATCTCGTTTTCTATTCATGTTTTTCCAATAAATGTATTCATAATTATCTGGGTGGTTTTTATCATTTTGCATTTCTATTAACTTGCTAACTACAATTGGGTACACACATACCCTGAAATTACATGTAATCAGCACTTGTACTTCCTACCATTGGTTGTAAGCCCTAGTAGTTAATGCTTGTTTCATCCCATGGGTCAACTCACAACAAACCATTTTGCACTTAAAAGATCAAATACAAGAGATCTTGGTGATTGAAAAAAACAGCTGAATGGCCCTCTGGCCTACCCGAATCCACTGTCATGTGTTGTTTAAGTGCTACATGGAAAGTCCTTTGGGAATTACAAATACATTACCCAAACCTTGTTGGGGCTGGTGGCTTAGTGGATTATTGGATCTACCGCAGGAATCTCTGTTTCTCCACATGCTCACAGGTTCGAACTCTCACAGGTCCACTCATCCTTCAAAGGATGGATGAGATGATTACTATCAAGAAGGGTAGCAATGAGCATTACTTTACTGTCAACAGTGCCAAGAGACACCTTGAGTCTGAACATTAAGTATATACAGTAAATGCGACTTGTACATTACATACCCCCAATAGGCAAAGAAATTGAATTACATTAACAGAGGATGAGGATGGCACAAGTCTCACATTCCCCAAAGGCACAAATAAAAATACATTCATGCACATTCATATGCTCCTGGCAGGGCCCTAAGTGGAATGAAAAAACTGTAGGGTCTCTCAAAGGGGCGTGGCCTATGTAATTAAGATTGTGGCTTAAAAACACATATGCTAACAATCTGTGTTTAGCATAGTGTGCCGCCCAGTTAATCAGAAAAAAACACATGATATGAGGCACACGCAAAAGTAAATTAGTACGTGTCTTCATTAAGTAGTATGAAAGTTTGTATAAAATATGAAAATCAATAATGATGAAATGTCCAACTTCAGAACTCAAATCATAAGCACAATCTTTATCTTGTAGCAAGGTGAAATCAAACGTCGCAGTTCTTCTGTATAGTTCAACCAATTAGGAGTTTATTCGTTTCCAACCAAACCTATATATTTTTCATAAATGAAGTGATGAATTCCAAATATAACCTAGCCAACACGTGTTTCGTCTAGGGGAGTGACCCCATGACTTCTCCAGGGCTAAAATGATAAAAAAAGAACTGAATGTAAGTACAAATTTCGGCAAAGTGGTGTACCCTTCACCAAGGTGTCTTAGGGATGGAGATCTATTATATGGAATTCACCTCCTTGGGAATATATTTTGAATCTAAGGAATCCATACCAAACTGTGCGATTTGTGACAATCGAAGTGAAATATTATGCCACAATTAATTTAGCCAGTAATTGAGCCAAGAAATTTGAGGTGCTCAAACACGCAAATACTAAAGTCTCCAATATAGGAATAGTGCCAAAATGAAATCAAAAGTGAAAATGATGATAATTATAGAATAAATTATAATAAAATATAAAAGTGTAATGGATCATGCACACACATGTACAAACCTAATAACAGGATGGTACAAGAAAATCCCAAAACAACACATGATCCTACCTGATATAATAATCCGTTAACTAGACAACTATAATGTTTAATAATCATATCAGGCAAGTTCCAATAAATGCCCCACGTCGTATTTGCTAGAGAAAAGATTTGAAGGGTACAATATTAAGTAAGTGCCATGTACCTAACAGAAAGTAAGAATAATCACAATTCAATTAGGCACTAGTCTTGTTAAACCACTATGTCTCAATATTGCTAACACTTATTATGTGCCCTAAGCACAAGTAAACTAAATCTAATAATATATTGGAATCATCTAAATCAGTAGGCTATTAGCGGGTACAATATCCCACAAAGTACCCCGAGAGTAGGCCGTACTCCCTCGTTAGAACAAAAATTCAGGATGCCCACGGCGCGACGGCCTTCATGTACGGGAAGTTGTTAACTTCTCTGAATTTAATAATAAACACACGACCACTGTCTAAAATTAGTATGAAGTACGAAGTTGTTATAATAAAGTGCACCACTCACCCTCGGCACATCATCAAGACAAGCTATTTGTGAACACTATGGCCCTCATTACGATTCCGGCGGGCGGCGGAGGCCGCCCGCCAGAATTCCGCCCTCCATAATACCGCTCCGCGGTCAGAAGACCGCGGAGGGTATTATGAGTTTTTCCCTGGGCTGGCGGGCGGTCTCCAAAAGACCGCCCGCCAGCCCAGGGAAAAACTCCCTTCCCACGAGGATGCCGGCTCGTAATCGAGCCGGCGGAGTGGGAAGGTGCGACAGGTGCTACTGCACCCGTCGCGTATTTCACTGTCTGCAAGGCAGACAGTGAAATACATTTTGGGGCCCCCAGGGGCCCCGCGACTCCCCCTCCCGCCATCCGGTTCCCGGCTGGAGAACCGCCAGGAACTGGATGGCGGGAGGGGGAGTCGGAATCCCCAAGCCGGCGCAGCAAGCTGCGCCGGCTTGGAGGATTCCTTGGGGGCAGCGGGAAACCGGCGGGAGACCGCCGGTTTCCCTTCTCTGACCGCGGCTAAGCCGCCGCGGTCAGAATGCCCCGCGGGGCACCGCCGGCCTGTCGGCGGTGCTCCCGCGTGCCGCGGCCCTGGCGGTTACAAACCGCCAGGGTCGTAATGAGGGCCTATGTGTCAGAAATCCGCTAAATAGAGGGTTCAAGTATGCAGCCTTCCTCTTACTTCTGGGTGACTCTTAAAAAGAGACCGGAGACATAAAAGAGGGACTGATGTGCACTGTATCAACTTAACTGCCATATTGTGTGTAAAATTTTCCTCAATACATATCGGCGGAATCTAAGCTATCCAATGCAATCTAGTGACGTATAAAGCCCAAGTCCTATACGAATATAATGTTGGAAAATAATTAAACAGTATCTTCCGCCCATGAATCACAATATGGATGTATCACGTAAATCTGCCCAAAGTCTGGCATAAATGGTAAATGCCTCACATAAATTATGTAAGCTTGCAAAACAACTAGGATCATGTTAATGCGTCATGCCAACATATTATGTTGATAGTTTAATTGATATCCAAAAAAAGTATGAGGTTGTCGTATCTCACCCAAATATCTGAATAAATATGTTATATTCCTAACCTAATGTGATATTTGATCTTTTATAGACATGTGTGTGCATTTCTAACTGTAAAACTGCACAAAGGACACCAGAGAGATTTCCAATAATTAAAACACATATACCGCAAAATTAGCCCTAAATATTGATTCAAGTTCAGAATTACAAGAACATGATATAAAGATATGTATAAAATCACAACAAAAATGGAGTACATTATAAAGTATAACATACAGGACACATAATCAGCTCTCATGAACCAGGAGTCACTTGGTATTTATATAAAAACAAATAGTACCCATGGGTTTAGTCCTCTAAAAAATACTCACGTTCATGATCTGTGTTGAGACCATCCTCCACTGCTCTGAGGCACCTGATCCAAAGTTCCTCATTCCTCCTTAGGGTAAGTTCCCTGTTGCCACCTCTGGGGTCTCTCGGTATATGTTCAATTCCAAAAAATCCAAATGTCTTCTTAGCTTCCTGTGTTTGGCAGGTCCTCATATGTGCCACTATCGGATATCTGTCATCATCCTGTGAAAGTGCTCTTGCATGTTCACCAATCCTTATCCTAAGGGGACGGATGGTGCTTTCCGACAAAAGTACATTCACATTTGCACATTACAATGTATATAACAAATGTGGTGTTACAATTTATAGCAATTTATAGCAGATTCAATCTTGTAAGTATGAATTAGTAGTGCTTGTAAATTCCTTTTTTCCACTACAGGTCCATCTGCACATCCCACAGTGACCACATTTGAAAAAAACTTTCTTATGGTCGGAGAGCCAATCCCCCCGTGATTTAGGTATTGGAAAACTGGGACTAAGGGCCAGATGTAGGAAGCCTTTTGCGCGTCGCAAACTGCGAAAAACGCAGTTTGCGACGCGTAAAGGCTTAACGCGATGCACAACCTCAACTCGCAATTTGAGGCTGCGACTCGCAAATAGGAAGGGGTGTTCCCTTCCTATTTGCGACCGCATCGCCATGCTGAGTTGGTTTGTAACCGCGAATGCGGTCTCAAACCAACTCGCTGTTACCATCCACTTGAAGTGGATGGTAACACATTCGCAAAAGGGAAGGGGTCCCTATGGGACCCCTTCCTCTTTGTGAATGCCCCAAAAAATATTTTTTCAGAGCAGGCAGTGGTCCATAGGAACTCTGAAAAAAATGGTTTCTGAAGTTTTTCGTTTTGCAGCTCGTTTTCCTTTAAGGAAAACGGGCTGTAAAAAGAAAAAAAAATGCTTTATTTAAAAGCAGTCACAGACATGGTGGTCTGCTGTCTCCAGCAGGCCACCATCCCTATGAGTGCATTGACTCGCTATGGGGTCGCAAACTGCGACCCACCTCATTAATATTCATGAGGTGGGTCTTTGCGACCCCATAGTGAGTCGCAGAAGGTGTCTGAGACACCTTTCTGCATAATATTTTGCGAGTTGCAAATTGCGAGTCGCTATGACTCGCAATTTGCAAGTCGCAAAATATTTTTTGCTACATCTGGCCCTAAGTATATTCCTCAATGATCTCCCTTTACGATATGTGATTTCAAGTCTACTGGAAGTAAGATGTTCAAGAGTAACATCCTGAAATAAAAGACTCCAGTGTTTCCTCAGCATCCTTCTTAGAATGATGGAAGTTCTGGTATAATTTGTAACCAGTCTGGCTTTATCGGCCTTCTTCCCTATAACAGGAGTTTTAGTAGGTTGTAAAGTTTCATCCCTGGGGATACGCATAACTCTTCGTTGTGCTTTCTAAACCACACCCCTCAAATAGCCTCTTTGTACAAAACGTTTCCCATCTCTTGAATACAATGTACAAAATCTTCATCCTTAATGCAATTATGTCTCACACGCACCATATCCCCAAATGGTATTGATGAGATTTGATGCTTAGGATGAGCACTTGTTGCATGTAAAATAGAGTTGCAAGCAGTAGGTTTACAAAACAATATACTATGTATCCTATTCTAATTCCACATCCAGAAATTCAATATTTGTTGAACTGTATTGGTAAATAAATCTAATATTCACCTCATTGAAGTTCAGATATTCACAAAAGCCAAGTAATTGTTCAACATTGTCAGTCCAAATCATTAAACAGTTGTCAATGTAACGACCCCAATATAGTATATAAGTCTGCCACTGAGTGGAACCAGGTCCTCAGACCCACTTTTCCTTAAACCACCCCATGAACAAGTTCGTATAGGAAGGAGAACATTTGGAATCCATTGCCACCCCTTGTTTTTATCTATACCTATTCCTGCCAAATAGAAAAAAAATATTGTATAATATCATGTCTATCATCGTGATCAACATTTATGTGTGTTCCCACAAGCTTGCCGATTTCCTGTTCCGAAAGTGTTGTGTTGCCTGAAAGCCTAGATCATGTCCAATGCTAGTGTATAATGCAACAACATCTAGTGTGACCAATTGCATACTCTCCCCCCATTCCTCATCATTGAGTATACTAAGGATATGTTTAGTGTCCTTGATGTAAGAGGGAAGGTTAACAAAAGGTTGCTGCCGCATCATGTATATCTTTAATTGTCAAATTATTTAGTTCAAACTTTTGCATGGGAGCAAGAGTTGCTTGGTGGCAAGGTGGATTTAAACAAAAATATTTTTTCAATTTAAGTTTACGAACAAATCTAAATAGGTCAATCTTGGTTTCACATATATCCCCATAACTAGTGGGACAGTAGCTCAAACCTTTCTCCAAAAGTGATATCATGTCCAATGAAATATCTATATCTGATAAATTAATCACATTAATCGGTGATGGAAGGTTGGTAACTAAATTTTCTTGTTCCAAGATCTTGTCTTCATCCCCCCTCTTTCTTTGCAAAGTCCCTCTCTTTCTTCCCCTCCTGGTCTTTCTACATCTGCCCTCCTTCTGTTCTGGTCTTGATTGTTCTGTTTGATACGTAGAATCTCTTGTAAAAAATTGCTCATATCATTGGGTAACTGCTGATAGGATGTTCTCAAACCACCGTCAGTATCACTATCGCTGGACGCAGGAGCACTAGTGGAAGTAGAGTCTGAAGCAACTGAAGCTGTTGAACTCGTACATGTAGATTTGGACTGAAAAAGATGGTCAGATGTTTTCAAAAAAGTAAAGACCCTGCCACTTAAATAATCCCTTTCATCTCTCCTTAATTTCCTAGCTTTTCTCTGTGTGATCTCTTCTTGAAATCTTAATAGTACTTCTTCTAGGATTTTATAGTTCCTATCTGTTGCCTCTATTAAATTCATTTCTTGAATCTCCTTCTCAAGGGTGGCAATTTCTGATTAAGCTATCAACATAATCTGTTGGCATGACGTGCTAACATGATCCTAGTTATTTTGCAAGCTTACATAGTTTATGTTATGCATTTACCATTTATGCCAGACTTTGGGCAGATTTACATGATACGTGCAGATTGTGATTCATGGGCGGAAGATATTGTTTAATTATTTTCCGACATTAAGGGCCTGATTACAACTTTGGAGGAGGTGTTAATCCGTCCCAAATGTGACGGATATACCACCAGCCGTATTACGAGTTCCATAGGATATAATGGACTCGTAATACGGCTGGTGGTATATCCGTCACTTTACCGTCACTTTTGGGACGGATTAACACCTCCTCCAAAGTTGTCATCAGGCCCTATATCCGTATAGGACTTGGGATTGCATTGGATAGCTTAGATTCCACCAATATGTACTGGAGAAGATTTTACACACAATATGGCGGTTAAGTTAATACAGTGCACATCAGTCCCTCTTTTTGGTCTCCGGTCTCTTTTTAAGAGTTACCCAGAAGTAAGAGAAAGGCTCCGTACTCGCACCCTCTATTAACAGATTTCTGACACCGAGTGTTCACAAATAGCTTCTCTTGATGACATGCTGAAGGTGAGTGGTGTACTTAAATATAACAACTTCATACTTTGTACTAATTTTAGACAGTGGTCGTGTGTTTGTTATTAAATTCGGAGAAGTTAACAACTTCCCGTACATAAACGTCTTGGCGCCTTTGGCGTCCCGAATTTTTGTTCTAATGTGGGAGTACGGTCTACTCTCGGGGTACTTTGTGGGATATTCTACCCTTTAATAGCCTACTGATTTAGATGATTCCAATATATTAGTAGATTTAGTTTACTTGTGCTCGGCGCACATTATAATCATTAACAATATTGAGACATATTGGTTTAACAAGACTAGTGCCTAATTGAATTGTGGTTATCCTTACCTTCTGTTAGGCACGTGGAACTAACCTCATATTGTACATTTCAAATCTTTTCTCTAGCAAATACGATGTGGGGCATTCATTGGAACTATTATTCTATTATAGGATCATAAAACATTACAGTTGTCTATTTAATGGATTATTGTAACAGGTAGGATCATGTGTTGTTTTGGGACTGTCTTATACAATCCTTTTATTAGACTTGTAGCAAGTGTGTGCATGATCCATTACACTTCTCTATTTTATTATAATTTATTCTCTAAGTATCATAATTTTTACTTTTTATTTCATTTTGGTACTATTCCTAAATTGGTGCCTTTAGTATTTGTGTGTTTGAGCACCGCAAATTTTCTTGGCTCAATTACTGGATAAATTAATTGTGGCATAGTATTTCACTTCGATTGTCACGAATTGCACAGTTTGGTATGGATTCCTTAGATTCAAAATATATTCACAAGGAGGTGAATCCTATATATTAGATCTCCATCTCTAAGACACTTTGGTGAAGGGTACACCATTTAGCAGAAATCTGTACTTACATTCAGATCTTTTTTGGGGGATTTTAGCCCTGAGGAAGTCATAGGGTCACTCCCCTAGACGAAACACGTGTTGGCTGGGGTATATTTGGAATTCATCACTTAATTTATGACAAATATATAGGTTTGGTTGGAAACCAATAAACTCCTAATTGGTTGAACTATACAGAAGAACTGCGGCGTTTGATTTCACCTTCCTAGAAGATAAAGATTGCGCTCATGATTTGAGTTCTGAACTTGGACATTTCATCATTGTTGATTTTCATATTTTATACGAACTTTCGTACTACTTATTGAAGACATGTACTAATTTACTTTTGCGTGTGCCTCATATTGTGTTTTTTCTGATTAAGTTGGTTTCTTCAGAGTAAGGGGTGCGGGTTTTCCCCTTATGAGAGCACTGCTCAGTGATTTGTATGTACTGTACTGTTTGCTGATTTGGTCTCTGAGCACCCAGTTTCTCTGCTGTCCAAACCGTACCATTTTTTCATTAGTGTGCCGCCCGACTGGTATTTTGGTGCTTGTTTCTGTCATTGCATCCAGATATATATTACAATAAGTAACATTGCAAGTAGAATAAGCCAGGACTACTGGCTTTGTCAATGGTTGTTAGTTGTATAAGATAAATATGTAACAACAATGGCTTCCTTGTTTATAATTTTGAAAATGCTTAATTTCTGAAATGAGACTTGGAAAGAACTATGATGAGTCTCTTTGGAGTTCCATCAAAGGCAGTGAAGGGTGGGACTTCTGCAGAACTAAGATTTTTTTCACCCTGAGGGTGTGGGCAAAAACAAAGATCCTGATGGGGCCCGTCTCAGCTCCTGCTTTTTAACACTGTCAGTGCTGAGCACCGGCAGGACCCTGCCCACTTAAAGCCCTGGCTCCTGGTCCTTGTACAAAAAGTCATGTGATGCAGCTACAAGACTGGCTTGAAGAAGAAAATGGTGAACATTTTGCACATTTACTGTGACACGAAATATGGGAAATTTAGGCACCATAAATGCAGTGGAACAAACGTTTTACATTGGCCTGTTATATAGCTCAAAAGTGACTAACCCCTGCCCGTGCACAAGTACTCGTTCTCACAGCACACATTGGACTGTGGTATGAAACCTGGTATATGCTTATACATTACCACTGGTAAACTCTAATTATTGTAGTCTCCGGGCTATAAAGTGCACTTTAAATTTTCCATACACAGAGTGATGTAAACTTTGTGTAAAGTTACTCTGGGCATCCATCTGCCTCTCATTGGAGGGCAATGAACTTATTTTGTAACATTAGCACATAAAGACAGTGCATTTGATATTTAATTGGACTTTAATTATGATTCTGTATTCTGCTTTCCTTTCGCAGAGGAAAAAAATGGAACATTTTTAATTAAAGCCCAATTTTATCTGGAATGCACATTCTGTTACTTTCTCCATTAATCAAAGGGAAGAGGAGTTATTGAATTTTAACACTGCAAATGATGTTTCATTTTTACTGCTATTCTGTAAAGAGCCACAAATTATTGATATAGGGATATAAGATTCACTGGAATGATTTTGTGCTAATGCCCTTATCTGACCCCCCTGCTAACCCTATAATCAAATTTTAGCCTGTGGGGGCATTATAAGTATGCATCCGGAACATTCGGTTCTTTAGGTTGATACTACTGAGTAAACGCAATTAAAAGTGGATCAGTGTCTTTTATTTTATAGACATGAAATATCACCAAGGCGTGTTTCCATTTTTAAGTCACAAATCCCCAGCAGCAATTTAATAATGGATTTTACCCCACAATCGGTGCAGGCAGAAGTTATTTGTAGTGATTTGCAGTTCATGGGTGCAATTCAATCAACTTGCTTTGAGAGTTAGGGCCAGATGTACGACCATTTCCTTTTGCAACTTGCAAATTGAAAATGTTCGCGACTCACAATTTGCGAGTCGCAAAAGGAAATGTACTAACGTGTCACTGACACAATTTTCGATTCCCAATGGGGTCGCAATTGACCCGCCTCATCAATATTCATGATGTAGGTCACAATTTACAACCCATTGAGAATGGGCAAAAACACAGGGATGGTGGCATGCTGGTGACAGCAGACCACCATGTCTGTATTTGCTTTGAACTAAAGCTTCCTATTTTTTTTTACTGCAGCCCGTTTTTCTTAAAGGAAAATGGGATGCATTTCAAAAAGAAAAATGAAACTTTTCGGTTTCATTTTTTAAGCATAGGCAGTGGCCCGTGGGACAACTGTCTGCTTTTAAAAAACATTTGGACTACAATTCACAAAGGAGAAGGGGTCCACTGGGGACCCCCTCCCGTTTGCGACAGGCTTACTGCCTACTTGAAGTAGGTGGTAAACTGCAATTGTATTGGTAATACACTCTGTTTGCGAAACAATCATACATCCCCCTGCAGCTCAGATTCCCTTAGCATGCCCATTCCTAATAGCAACTCGCAAACCTAATCTGCGAGTCAGTAACAGGTTACGAACTTGCAAAATAGGGTTTGTAAATGCCAGAGGTCATTTTAGCAGTTGCAAACGGGCCGAATCTATGTTTGCGACCACTAAAAACTGTCGTACACCTGGCCATAAGAGAGCAGGGCCATATCTCTTGTTGACCTTTTAAAACAGAGGCCTTTACAGTGAAAACGCACTCACTCCCCAAATGTTGATGCATTGCCATACAAATTGCTTAAAAAATGTGTAGTCATTAGTGATAAATTCCTCAAAGTATACAAAAGTGAAAAACACGTTCAAATGTGTTTTGCACCAATTTTCCTACTTCTATAATTAAGGATGGAACAAAAAGGATTCGCTTCAGTCTCCATTACATAGGTCGATTTGCATCAGAGCAAAAAAACTGAACTTACTCAATTGTTGTGCTTCCTTAATAATGAATTGACCCAGTACAATTTTCCACAATATTAGAATGTGTAAGATTAAAGTAAATTTAAGGAAAACATATTTCATAAATTTATTATTAAGAGCATCACACATATTTCAAATTCTATTGCAAATTACAATTTTCCACAATATTGGAATGTGTAAGATTAAAGTAAATTTAAGGAAAACTTTCTTTAATTTATTATTAAAAGAGCATTACAAATATTTTAAAATGAAATCTCTCTTTTTTATTTTAGGTCTAGCCTAGAAGTAGCATGTTTTTCATTTTTTTGAAAAAACAGAATTTAAAAAGCGTTGTTTATTGCCTGAGTACAGCAAAAATATTAGAAGAATTCTCTTTACTGCTTCACTGTCTCTTTAATGCATCGGCACCGATTTGGTCCTCATCCATGGCTCTGCACCAAATTAGCACTTGCTTAGCATAGTCAACAAAGGTCGGGCATGACAAATTTTCATAGTTCCATGCATTGACAAAGAAGCCTGGGGAGGGGGTAAAAAAAGACGTGTTTTCCCATTTTAGATCCTAGAGGAAACCTTGCTCGCTTCTGCAGCCAAAACCACTGAAATGAAAGCAGAGGTTTACTCAAAAAGCTAGCTTTTGTTGGTTAGGTGTAAATGTGTTCCTCAGTTTTTGATATGTGAGGATTTTAAAATTGTTCAAGGTAGACTTGAAGGGGATAATATTTTATATAGTGTGCTGCTATAAAAACTCACGTTGCTTTGCTTATACATTGAAATTTAGCAGTTGCTTAGTTTGTTCTTTAAAATGAGTGGGAAAAACGTGTTAAGTTACTAATGGTATTAGCATTGTGTGACATACTTGCACAAAATTTAGGAGAAGCTTAAAAGGATTATTTTTCTATTGGTACATCGAGCTTTGTGCCAATCCACCAAGTGGGCAAAGATACAGAGGGAACTGAGTCAATGTAATTTTCATTTGCTGATAACTTTGTCAAGGTTTGATGAATTTGTCTCAGATGTGGCATGCTATACCCTGCTCCCATATTTCGGGTATAATGAAGATCTAATGGGTTGGTGTCAAATATAAGGGGAAGGGAATATATATGATAAACTAATAACTTGGACACTGCTTGTTTTATCTGCATGAAATTTGACAGAGAATCAATCAATCAATCAATACTTGAAGAGTACAGCTTATCATCCGTGAGGTTATCCATGCGCTGTAATGCTGGGCTGGTCGAAGAGCCAGATCTTAAGCTTCTTCCTGAAGTTTGCCAGTGAGGGAGAAGTTCGAAGGCGGAGGAGGAGGGTGCTCCAGGACTTGGCGGCGAAGTGGTAGAAAGAGCGCTCACACTGTGGCTGCGTCGGATGCACAGAATCTGTGCCGGGTGAGAGAGGCGGAACAAGGGCTTCTGAATGGTTGGCAGAAGTTCAGGCAGTGGTTCAAGTAAGCTGGTCCTTGGTTGTGGAAGGCTTTGTAGGCATGTGCCAATAGTGTGAATTGACTCTCTTCTATAACAAGAGTCAGTGGATGTCTCTCAGGTGCTGGGTGATGTGGGTCTTTTTGGACAGGTTGAGGATCAATCTGGCCACTGGGTTCTGTATCGTCTGGAACCTTATCATGAGTTCGCTGGTGGTCCCTGCGAACAGTGTGTTTCCATAGTCCATTTAGTCTTCTCTTGGCAGTTTTGAATTTGTGACGATCAGTCTGCAGGCCAAAGTTAGCAAGGGGGTGGTTAACAGTTTTCAGTTGCTATAATATTGCCACTGTTGACAATGTGCACACACTTTGACAAAAAACCTGGAGGGATTTGTTTTCTAATATGACAAGTTTGTGCCAATCCATCAACAGGAAGGTCAACTTTAAAGAGGGGGACACAAACATTCATTTGCTTAAGATGTTAGTGCTGTTTGATAACTGCATGAAATGTGGCAGGCAGTTAGCAAATTACATTCAGCGCAGATATTCAGGTTTCATGAAGATCAAATGGGGGTGAGACTTCAGAGGTTAATGTACATTTGATTTACTAATAGCCTTGGCACAGTTTGATGGATCTTCACAAAATTCTTGAAATATTTAGCCTGATCTTGGTTTTCTAAATTTAATACAGGTCCATCAAGAACAGTAGTGTTTGGGGGTCCAGGCCATATTCATGTGCTCATACATTTAACACTATTTGTTGAATCCACAGCAAAATTAGTAGACATTTACTAGCTGTAGCATTTAATTGGTAATGCCAAGTTTTGAGACAATGCATCAGGAGAGACCAAGATAAATGTCAATCAATAAAGTTTTCATTCATTAACTTTTTTGGTGCTGTTTGATGAATCTACATGGAATTTATTTCAGCACCGGTCCAGGAGGGTCTTGCAACAAACTCTCCCTGCACGGGGCTACATGGACTTCGGAACAAGGCCTAACAGAAGGCCTTGCACAGCACAAAACATGTTTAAATGGCAAAGGAATGCTCTACATTATTTAAAAAACTGGAAATTCATTGAGAAAAAAGGTCATTAATAGTTCAGAGTACACAAACCAGATGGAGCCCCGAGATATGCAAGTTATGCAAAACTTAATGACACCATAAGTCACATTACCTCCCAAGCTTAGTGCGTTCCTCAGCTGACAACATGTGCACTGCACATCATAACTGACACATTTCAGGGGTTCTTTGGGGTTGTATTCGCAATTCGATAACCACAGCAGACCTTTAATCGTAGTTAAAGCTTTGCTTATAAGACCATACATTTTTTTTTAAAGCACACCTAAAGTGCACTCATCGTAACAAAACAAAATTTCACACACTGAGGTTTGCAGTTCTGATTTGGTGCATTAACGTTAACTGGCTTCTCCGTCATGCACTGCTTGTGCCTCATAGTTGACACCACTTAAGACACATTAAATTACATAATTGATGACATACCTCTCAAATGACATCATTCTTGGCATTACTCATGACAGCATCCATAGATACTAATAACCTGCCTTTTGCAATGCAGAGCACTAGATTAGCTGCAAGGCCAGTGCCAAACACTCTGTGAGTGACCAACCTACGTTGGCTGGGCACAGTATTGGTTCACTGCAAGGGACTAGCTTCAGCCAGGCCCTGTGGCGAACCCTCAACAGGTAGCCAAATCCTGCTACATGTCACCTTAAGTTGTGCGCAATGAGAACTGGCTGCACAGCCTGACTTACCACTGGGCTCTGAATACATTCTTCTATGGGTAGCCAAAGCCTACTGAGCATGGCCTTTAAGTAAGTGCATCAAGGATTAGCTGAAGGGTCTGTGCCTGACCTTCAGCAGGCGACCAGCCCCCACTACTTATGTGTTCAGCTGTGCACTGCGGAACTTGGGAACAGAGTGTGACCTATGGCCAAGCTGTGCTCCCAAACCTCTCCTTTCAGCCAATCCCAGCTGCACAAAATCTTTGATCTCATACAGCGGGCATTGACTGCACGGCCTATCTATGAGCCAAGACATGCATTCAAATGCATTCAGTAGAGCGCAGCAGAAGTTGACCATGATGCCTAGCCATAGGCCAAGCTCTGCACCTATTTTTCCGCAGAGAGGTCGTATTTGGCTGTAAGCTGTTTCCTTGTACTTTTTCATCAAACGTTTCTTTATGTTTTTTTCACATATCAAATACCAACAGTTTGTCCTCATCAGACACCGATATCATACTACAGAATAGCTAGCTTAGCTAACAGTTTCCGCTATCAGGAGGTATCTCCAAATGAAATACTACAGTTTTACATTACAATGCTGTAGATCAGATTTCCCAGTAAAACAACCATTTTACCTAGTTACCTCTCCCCTACCCCCAAATAATAGGTACAAGTGTGACATTGTCAGTAGTATGTGAAATGGCATGAGGTGCAGGAGACATGAGAAAGGCTCAAGTGTGGGTAACAGAACGCAGCAACGCAGCAACCTGTGAGGATCGGTGAAGGTCAGCAATATTAGAAATGAAAAAGATGAGGCACGCTCATGTGTGTAGGGCATGCACATTTTGGGAGACCGCTAGATAGGTAGTCCACTAAGGGGAACCAAATGTATTCCAACTTTTGATAGTTGTCTAAGAGAATATCAGCCATCCTTTAAATACAGTAGTAACGGTCTGCCAGAGCCGGGCATGCCACTGAGACAATGAGGTAACCAATGACATCAGTCTACTTGGTTGAACCCATCCAACTATTTTTCCCAAGCAAGATCTCTTGTAGGCACTCTTAGCTGCCACACTGTTTTACCCAAGCCCGCAGGGTATACTGGGTTTCCCTTTCTTATTATTGACTGAGATAACAATGGGGCCTCTTTCCTCTTCCAAGCAGTCGCCAGAGCAAGCTTAGCTTCCTTCTTTTTTAATTTTTTACAGTTCACAGCCCAGTGTCAACAGCACTATTATAGATGATGTCATCAGTAATGTAATCAATGGAATAATTTAACATGTCATTGGTGATGTCATCAATGATGCTGGGCTTTGTGCCCAACCCATTTCGAGTGGAGTGGGCCATATACTCCACTTCCTTTGAAGGATTCCCAGTTATGCTTCCTAGGCCATCTTATAGATGCCTCATTTCATTCACTTAACCCCTTCGCTGCCAGGCCTTTTCCCCCTCAGGTGGCAAGCCTTTTTTTGGCTATTTGGGGCAGGGCGCGCTTAGCCCCTCAAAACATTTTGCCCACATAAGCTACCCATGCCAAATTTGCATCCTTTTTTTTTCAACATCCTAGGGATTCTAGAGGTACCCAGACTTTGTGGGTTCCCCTGAGGGAGGCCAAGAAATTAGCCAAAATACAGTGAAAATTTCGTTTTTTTTAAACAAATTGGAAAAAAGGGCTGCAGAAGAAGTCTTGTGGTTTTTTTCCCTGAAATTCGGATCATCAAAGGGTTTATAGTGCTATAATCACCAGCTTCCCAGCTTTCAGGAACAGGCAGACTTGAATCAGAAAAACCAATTTTTCAACACAATTGTGGCAATTTACTGGGACATACCCCATTTTTACGATTGTTTGTGCTTTCAGCCTCCTTCCAGTCAGTGACAGAAATGGGTGTGAAACCAATGCTGGATCCCAGAAACCTAAACATTTTTGAAAAGTAGACAACATTCAGAATTCAGCAATGGGTACTTTGTGTAGATCCTACAAGGGTTTCCTACACAAAATAACAACTGAATTACAAAAATATTGAAATTGAGGTGAAAAAACCAGCAAATTTTCTCTACGTTTTACTCTGTAACTTTTTCCTGCGATGTCAGATTATTTAAAGCAATATAAAGTTACGTCTGCTGGGCTCATCTGGTTGCGGGGATATATAGGGCTTGTAGGTTCATCAAGAACCCTAGGTACCCAGAGCCAATAAATGAGCTGCAACTTGCAGTGGGTTTTCATTCTATACCGGGTATACAGCAATTCATTTGCTGAAATATAACGAGCCAAAAATAGGTATCAAGAAAACCTTTATATTTCCAAAATGGGCACAAGATAAGGTGTTGAGGAGCAGTGGTTATTTGCACATCTCTGAATTCCGGGGTGCCCATACTAGCATGTGAATTACAGGGCATTTCTCAAATAGACGCCTTTTTTACACACTGTCTTATATTTGGAAGGAAGAATTGTAGAGAAAGACAATGGGCAATAACACTTGTTTTGCTATTCTATGTTCCCCCAAGTCTCCCGATAAAAATGGTACCTCACTCGTGTGGGTAGGCCTAGTGCCCACGACAGGAAATGCCACAAAACGCAAAGTGGACACATCACATTTTCTTAAAGAAAACAGAGGTGTTTTTTGCAAAGTGCCTACCTGTGGATTTTGGCCTATAGCTCATCCGCCACCTAGGTAAACCTACCAAACCTGTGCATTTTTTAAAACTAGAGACGTAGGGGAATCCAAGACGAGGTGACTTGTTGGGCTCTCACCAGGTTCTGCTACCCAGAATCCTTTGCAAACCTCAAAATGTGGCTAAAAAAACATTTTTTCCTCACATTTCGGTGACAGAAAGTTCTGGAATCTGAGAGGAGCCACAAATTTTCTTCCACCCAGCGTTCCCCCAAGTCTCCCGATAAAAATGGTACCTCACTTGTGTCGGTTGGCCTAGCGCCCGCGAAAGGAAATGCCCCAAAACACAACGTGGACACATCACATTTTTCCACAGAAAACAGAGGTGTTTGTTACACACTGCCTACCTCTGGATTTTGGCCTCTAGCTCAGCCGACACCTGAGGCAACCTAGCAAACCAGTGCATTTTTTAAAACTAGACACCTTGGGGAATCCAAGATGGGTGGCTTGTGGGGCTCTCACAGGTTCTGTTACCCAGAATCCTTTGCAAACCTCAACATTTGGCCAAAAAAACACTTTTTCCTCTCATTTCGGTGACAGAAAGTTCTGGAATCTAAGAGGAGTCACACATTTCCTTCCACCCAACATTCCCCAAAGTCTCCTGATAAAAATGGTACCTCACTTGTGGGGGTAGGCCTAGTGCCCGCGACAGGAAAAGCCCCAAAACACAACGTGGACACATCACATTTTTACAAAGAAAACAGAGCTGTTTTTTGCAAAGTGCCTACCTGTGGATTTTGGCCTCTAGCTTAGCCGCCACCTAGGAAAACCTACCAAACCTGTGCATTTTTTAAAGCTAGAGACCTAGGGGAATCCAAGACGGGGTGACTTGTGGGGCTCTCACCAGGTTCTGTTACCCAGAATCCTTTGCAAACCTCAAATTGTGGCTAAAAAAACACTTTTTCCTCACATTTCAGTGACAGAAAGTTCTGAAATCTGAGAGAAGCCACAAATTTCCTTCCACCCAGTGGTCCCCCAAGTCTCCCGATAAAAATGGTACCTCACTTGTGTGGGTAGGCCAAGTGTTTGTGACAGGGAAGAGACAAAAACACGTCGAAATTGAGGGGGAACCAAAGTGGGTCCAAAAGGGCAGTTTGAAAAAAAACATTTTTAGGCTGACAAGTGCAGCAGAAATTTTATCGGTATAGATGAGACAATGCTGGGTGGTAGGAATTTTGTGGATTCCTGCAGGTTCCGGAGGGTTCATCACAAAAATGTAGGAAAAATGTGTGCTTTCCAGCAAAGTTGCAAGTTTGCAGGTGATTGTGGATAAGGAAATGGTGCCGGGTGCATGTGAAGCACACCACCCGGGAATCAACTCGATGTTTAGCTTTCAGATGTGTCTAGGTCTTGTGGATTTTTCTAAATAGCAGTTTCCCAAAGTGAAAAAAAAAGTGCAGCCCTCACCATTCCAAGTGGAAATGACCTAATAATAATTTGTCCCCCCCGGGAGCGACCCTTGCCCAAGGGGTCGCTCCCCAAACATAAAAAAATAAAAAAATTTTGTTTATCCCTTGTGTCTAGTGATTTTCTGCCCCCCCTGGGGGCAGAAATGGCCTAAAAGTCATTTGCCCCCCTGGGGAGTGGCCCTTGCCCAAGGTGCCACTCCCCTTATGCGTAAGTACAAAAAACAAAAATCCCTGGTGTCTAGTGGTTTCTGCCCCCCAGGGGGGCAGAAATGGCCTAATTATAATTTGCCCCCCCGGGAGCGACCCTTGCCCAAGTGGTCGCTCCCCAAACAAACAAAAAAAATAAAAATAAAAAAATGATCCCTGGTGTCTAGTAGATTTCTGCCACCCCTGGGCCAGATCGGCCTAATAATTTTAGGCTGATCTGCCCCCGGGGGAGGCAGAAATGGCCTAGAAATACTTTGCCCCTCGAGGAGTGGCCTTTGTACAAGGGGCTGCTCCCCTTATTTCAAATAACAAAAAAAAAAATCCCTGGTGTCTAGTGGCATTTCTGCTGCCGGATCGCAGCGCGATCGGGCAGCAGAAATGCTCAGAGAGACATGAAAGGAGAGGAAAGGCCTTTCCTCTCCTTTCATGCCTCTCCACCCCCTCCACGTGATCGGAGGAGAAATGCTTTTACATTTCTCTTTCGATCAGCGCTGGAAGCTGAGCTTCCAGCGCCAGGGGGAAGGCCTCTGACATCATCAGATGCCATGGGGGATCACAGGGGGCAGGGTGGAGGGGGAAGCCATTCCCCTTCCATCTCTGCCCAGGGGAGGGGGGTGCTCGGCCTTCGAGGGGGAGCGCTAGGGCCCATAGCCGGACGAGACCACCTCGTCCGCGGCACCCAATGGGTTAAAGCACTGTATGTTAATAAAAGTGAGAATGTTTTTTCTAATTCAATATTAATTGTTTTCCAAAAAACTAAATTTGAAATTAATTATTTTTTACCACATTTGTATCATTAATTTTTATTTTGTCTACTAAAGTGTTCTACTTAAAGACCTAATATGGTGAGCAGTGGTTTGGCAGAAGTATGTCTGTTGCGTGATTCCCTGGCAGAAGCCTAAACAACAGTGGTGTTGGTACTAAGAGCTTGTCTGGCAGTACTGGATGTGGCAACTGTCTAAATAACGTAAAATAAACTATAATATTTATGATGAACATAGTAGAGGGCCTATGAATTATTTGGATGAAGATCACAAAGTACAGGTTTATATATAACTCTGACAGTAAAGAATAATTTGTGGCATGAACGCAGGGGTGGCTCCTCTGTTAGGGCGGAGGAGTGTCGCCTTCCTGCAAGCAGCCGCAGCTCCAAAACCTTTAAAGGAAAACGATAATAAACTTAGTTTATTATTGTTTTCTTTTAAAGGGACAGGCCACAGGGTAATGAACAGTGAGGGTGTGTGCACAGCACTCCCCCTCAGAGCGCATATGTGTTTGGCCAGCCATCTCGGGCTGGCCAAACACACATGCGCAGTAGGCTCTCTCCAGCGAGCAACTATGTCTGGCCCCCTGCACGCCTCGCCCCCCTTAACACCCGCGAGCAGCAACTGCATGAAAGTAAGATATTTATTTTCTTGGTAACTTATTACATTATAAATTGTGTTGGATCAGAAGATTCTGAAAGAAATATTAGATTGGATCCTAATTGAATTAAAGAAATAAAGGTCTGCATTGAAAAATGCGGAAAAGAATCAAAAGAACTCCCCAAAAGACGTTTTGATAACTTAGGAGGCAGAAGGTTAAAAAAAAGTGTTTTTGTTAGCATCCTGAGAATAAAGTAGAAATAGTATTGTTAAATAATACAAGTGTTTGTGAACGTTGTGTCCAGCAGTATTCATCATTTTGAGACGTCTGCCAAGTAAAGGACACAAAACTTAAGTGACAGTTTAATAGGACTATAAAGAAAAGGGCAGCAGTTTTCAGAACAGAAAAGAAAAGACCGTTTGTCTGGGATGTGAGCATGACCTCTGTTCACACTCAACATTGGTAATACATATCAAATGACACACTTTACATCTGCATACATTCTATTTATTGGAATTGCAATTGCATTTATATTTAATTTAGTATCCATGCCAAGGCGCTGAAGCGCTTTACACTGGGCAGCACACTGCTCCGGAACCCAATATTAGCGATTAGTCGAGAGTGATTGGTTATTGCTAGTCACTGGGATTAGTCTCAAGCAAACCATTCCATGCAATGATTCCTGTTTCCTTATTGTGGGCTGAATTAATGGGGGTTAATTAATGAGGAGGTAAATGAGCTCAGGCAAAGGTTAGTGGGATTCATTAATGAATTAGTGGTGATTAATCATTGTTAGGTTGTAGAGGTATGTCTTTGAGAGGAAGGAGGAGAGGTTGTGATTGTGTTAATGAGCTGTAGGCAGTTTGCACTGATACAATATTAGCGATTAAGGCAAAGCTGCATGTGGCAAAGTAGGTTATGCTCAGAGAGAGGAGGCATGCAGAGCATGGAAGGGAAGGACAGCATCATTTGAAAGAAAAAAGAAGAGGTGACAGTCAGAAGTTTTAATTCAAGGTCCGTTTTTCATGATGGATTTTAGGGATGTAGAGAATGTTTTTGAGATATCATGCATATTGAAGATGCAAGAATGTAGAAAAAATCAACATTATTTCCATGTGTAGATTGTGCTGCACTAGATATTTTTGAGAGGCCCTAGAATCAGGGACATCGTCTGTTCCCTGCTAGGCTACTGATATACCACCACTCCAGCCATGTCACTTGATCCGCTCAAGGGTTAGAAGTGAAAAATAATAGATGGACACATATATCAAGGGCCTTAGTTGGCACTTAGAAGAAGCAATAACTCCAAGATCATAGTAATGTAATAACATAGTGCATGTATTGAAAAGGAGATTCTGCAAATGGTGGAGAGCATTTATCCCATGCCAAGAGAATACATTTGTCCCAATAAACACTGGTATTTGGAAAATTTGTTCTAATAAACATGTACTCCAACACGTTTACTACAGTGGTCACAATCTTTATTTTTATCTAAGTACTGTTTAACTGCTTAAGCAATACAGGTCTTCCACTCCTATCTCTTCCAACCCCCTGCGCGCTAAGCCATTTTTGACAATTGGAGCAGCATGTGGTTAGACCTGCATAACATTTTGCTAGAAGAGCCATCTATGCCACATGTGTGTACTTTATCCAAATATTTTGATTAGGGAGTTTCTAGGAGTCACACCATAACTGACTTCTGAAACCTACCAAGCTGACACCTCTCACCCATAGATCATTGAAACACTCTTAGGCTTGCGGAACAACCGAAGAGGACTAAACATTCTGTTTGAGACGTGTGGATACCAGAAGGGAGGGACCTGTGCCCACTTGTATACAAGACTAAGATGTGGACTCCAACGGTCAACTGACTGACCTTCTTTGTGGCAACAAAGACACAATAAGCTACCTGCAAGAGGCCATTTTCCTGAATGTCCAGCTGGTCAGTAGCAACTGGAAATTGACTGAACCCCCTCAGATGCCCTCTGCCCGTATGAATTTCAGACCTAACTGCTGGCCCTAAGGTCCTGGAAGCCTTAGAATGACCAAGAGGAGCTTGGCCAGAAAATCTAAAAAGTTGGGAAGTAGAAAATGTTTCCAAAGCTGCAAAGCTGTCCGATTTAGAAGCGACTTTGTTGGTACAGCTTTAGACTCAATCCTTTGGAGGAATGAGAGTTCCATATAAAAAACGAAGTCAAAGACAGAACTTTTGACAGGGAGAAGGTGTGAAAAGTATCTGCCAGGGGCGAGCACTCAGGCTGTAGTAAAATTGAAATTTTTCCTCCTTGGAGATTTTTTTGCCAAAACCAACAGTTTCTGCTGGACCTCATCAAGCATGTCTCTGGCTTTTAGAGGAATTCAGAGGACATCTGTTTGCTGGCACTCTCCCATAAAACGTATTGCATGCCTGCTGAGAAGTGTTGGTACTCTCTCTTTCAAATGTAAGAAGTGTCTGTACTCTCCCAGTAAAAGTATTGCATTCCGAATAAGAAGTGGTGGTACTCTCTTTCAAATGTAAGAAGTGCCTGCATTTTCCCAATAAACGTTTTGCACCCATGCTGAGAAGTGCTGGCACTCTCTCTTTCAAATTTAGGGAGTGCCTGTACTTTCCCCTTAGAAGTGTTGCACCAACACATTTGCCCATTTTTTACTGGTTACATTGAGCAAATATGTTTTTACAAGGGGCAGTGTTGCATAACAATTCACGCTGAGGAAACAGTTTAACAAAAAATGAATATTTAAGGGGAAGTTTCGGGTGCGGGGATTTTCCAAAAACAAGAGAACCAGAAATTAGTGCCACTGACCACAGCACAAATTTGTGGAATGAAGTTGAGGGTAGACTCAAAAATGATCCTGAGGTTTATGACCTGCTGGGGCAAGGAGGGAGCGTAGCCCAGGATGGAAGGCTTGTTAAAAGGTTACTTTGGCCCCCTCACTTCATTAGGACTTCCGACTTTGATCCATACAAAGAGCAGTAACCTTCTGGAGCCACAAAGTAGACATGAAGTCTGGGCACTGTGCTAGCATACTTATCCACACTGCTCCCTCCACAAACCAGCCCTCAGCTTGATTAAATGACAAGATTATCAAAGCAGTTACCTAACCTAGGGGCAGGAATGACTACTTTTAGAAACCTCAAACGACCAAAGCTTTGGTCTAAAACTACATCCACTTTTGCAGTTTGCTGTTTTCCTTCCTTCCTTTTTTCATCAAGCCTTTTTGTGTTTTACTGCTTGTCTTGTTGGTAAAGCTATATATACATATGTAAACATGAATCAGCCTTGGGAGGTTTGTTCAGAGTTGGAGGCTGCAGCCCTGCCACATATTGTTATGCAGATGGGCCTCTGATGACTACCTGCTCGGGCACAGATTTATTTCCATTTTTCTTATGGGCAAATGATTTGATCGCAACTGATGCCCGATGTTGTCAGTCGCGGCCGACGTAGACCACGTATGAGCTGAGCTTCAGCAGGCATTATGGTAATGGCTGGTCTGGGCACAAATTAGGCACTTACCAACATTTGAATTCCTGCGCCGCGAGGCACCAAGGTCTGATTGCCCCAGCCACATAGAAATAAAAAAAACACTGAATTGTACGGATCGCAGAGCAAAGCTAGCATTTGTCGGATCACCAGCAGCTGAGAAAGTTAGAAAATACATACTTAAATAATCCAGTAAATTGCAGTGTTCAACAGAGCCCAGTGATTATTATGCAGCATCAGAATCGCCGTTCAATTTCCAATTTTCCGCTATTTTAGCAGACATGGTTTTATGACACTTTTTGATTATTTCTTGCTAATCTATATTTTATGTACCGATGGTAAATAGTTGCATTCTCTGTGAATGCAGTAAAATGTTTATTTAAGAAAATAAGAAAAGGAATGCGCACTCATGCCTGGGCACCACCCACCAGGGTGATGATTCTGTTTTTTTTTCAAGACATGCAGAAGGCAGCATGAGCTGAATGATGTCATGAAATTGAATAATCACATCCATAGACAACAATATGATTAAGTTGCATGGTCCGAAGGCTATGTATGTAGGGAACAGTGGTTCATAGGGAACTTCTTCAAATGAAAAATAACTATACAGAAGAGTAAAATTACTGTTGCAGGTATGATACATGTATTACATTTTACAGGTTCTATCCTACACTGTAGTTTGTTACAACATAAACCCACATTACTCTTTAATAGTCTCATAAGAGTTAATTGGAGTGACCCCTGTGCAAAACCCAATTCCAAAACTTTGTGAAACAGTAGTGCAAATATTACAAGGTGGTGAGTTGGAGGCGGAGCTAAGTGCCAACCACGATGGCCGCACCCTGCTGAGGATCGGGTGCCATCCACTACCAGAGGAGGCGATGTCTCATAGTCCTGAGACCCCTTCCCACCAGGAGCCACTTGTGGCCGATGTGGCACTCCACAGGTGACCCAGTCTTGGAACAGGACTAGGAGTAGGCCACCAGAGGTGACTCTGTGGAGAGTGTGGGCAGAACAGTAAGTGTTCTTCCCTGCTCCTGGGGGCCGGGGCTAGCATCCCCATGCACTGGGCCACATGGAGTGTGAAGGACATGCTTCACAATAACTATCTCCTCATGGAGCGCACAGGTAAACCATTTCCTGTACTGAGGAAGAAACGTGTCATTTCCCTGTGGGACTACTAAAGACACATGCCCCATTTCCTCTACTTAGTACAGGGCCCCCTCCTGGTGGAACTTTTGGCTTCAAGCATTCTAGAATGCCTCCTGTTGTTGGGCAGATACTCTACAGTCCTGACATTACACTTCTTATAAAGAATGTGCACTCAGACCATACTCTCAACCACTCCAGCATCATGTGGAAGGCAATCTTGGCAGGGAAAGCACCCCAGAAGACTGGCCAACTTTGCTCTAGAGCCATGATAGAGTCCTCAGCGAGTATTGCCTTATACTCTTGTACTTCACTGGTGCCACTGTATCCCGAGAAGGCTACACCTGGCAAGACTATAGCCCCACAGCCACTGCTGGAGGTGCGCTGAAGAATACTGCTGCCTGTACCATATTTGATGGTGTTGTAGGGGCCTCCAACCTTACTGGGAAGCTGTATGGGCTCACATGCAATTACTCCACCCACACGCTGTGAAACCCTTGGACCTTTTGGCATTACTTCACAAAATATCTGACACTACCACACTTTGCTGGGTGCCCATGGTGCTGTCGGTGGCGAAGATGTGTACTGACCGTTACTGGTTTTAACACACTTACCTCACCAATCTAGAAAGACTGCAGAACTTCACAGAGTTTCCTTGTATGAAAAGTTCATGTCTAAGCTTGCGGATGAATAAGAGACCTACAATAGACTTTGTAAAACATGGCTCTGAGTAATATGTGGCCGGCTCAAACACTCCATCCTCCTCCTCCTATCCAAGGCTAGGGACCATATGCCTTACCCCTCCACCTCATTGCTGCAACCAAGGTGAGCATGAGAAATAGCAGTCTACCAAGATGAAGATGAACATGCACACAGCTGCTCCCACTAAGCCCCCTCACAACATACTGACTTATATCAGCCCAGTCAAACACCCTACTAATCCACTAATAACTTTAGGTCATGTCCTCCTTGGTTATGGCTGTCCAGCAGACTATCTGGGCCACATTTCACTGCAGCCCAGACAAGGTAGGCTACTGAAGGCTTCACTCTCTGGTTATTGCTGTTATATTGCATTGGACCATTCTTCTTCCTTTTCTCTTTCTTTTCTCTTCTATTTTAACCTTTTTTATGTAACTGCTTACTGTACACACCTGTAATGGTTATGAGGAGAGGAATGGCTCCTAAAGTGTTGGCAGTTCTCACCCAGCTTGGCGGACTATGGACAACACCAGCTTCTATGTTCAAGCACCATATATGATCATTGGAATGTCTCACTTCCCCATCCCTCCCTCTACTGTTCCTCTCTGCATATTCTTGACCACTACATACAGCCAGACCCCCTACCCTGATGCCTCTCCATGGAAATTCACCATGCCGCTTGGCTCCTTGCATTGATTGCATCTGACAATAGTCCTGGGAGGTGGCGGTCCCCGGGGCTGCAGGGGGCCAGGTATCCCCCTGTGCATAAAAATTAACAATGCCCCCGGGACTTGGCCCTCCAGGGGGCTTGAGAATGACAAAGTGTGGCAGCCAAGGCTTCATTTTTTAAAAACAATTTCATTGATCCACGGATCCGCCGTGAATCGTTGCAAACATTTTTTAAAAATGTTTTTTTGCTCTGGGGTGGTTCCTGTGGGACCCCCAGCACCATAGCTAAGGGGTCAGGGGAACACTACCCTGACCCCTTTTTAAAAAAAAATTTTACACCTTTTTCTGGGACTCAGCTGAAGCCGAGTCCCAACATGACTGACAACCCTTCCCTGTTAAAGTGATGGCAGCCAATCAGATCTCAGCACAAGAGTGGAAGGGGTCAAGAATCCTTTGCGTCCTTTGTACAAATTTGGATTTTGTTTAATTTCTGTAAAACTACTGAATGGATTTACACCAAATCACAAAAAGGCCTCTTTCTGGTCCAAGAGCTACTTTTCTGCCAAATTTGGTGTAATTCTGTCCATTGGTTCGGACGCTATCGCTGTTCAAATCCCCTGAGGAAAAATGAATTTGGAAAATGCATTTTGGGACACTTCCTTTTTCTCTGACCGCTTGACAGATCACCCCAAAACATTCCAAACAGCAGCTGAAGTAAGCGTGACATTTTATAGTTAGTTATTTAGTGGCTTATCCAATAAAACAATACATTCAACTACAAAATACAAATAAAAAACAGAACAGCAAAAATATGTCAAAACATGCAACGGAGTAATACAACATTATTGTTCATAAAAGAAATTCTGTCAGTGAATCTAATTATTGCACAGGATATCTAGTCTGCAACCTCAGTGTGACAGTCATGAATCACTATTGGTCCATAGAGTCTATTGTACACCTACTATGGATGTGGAGGAGCACCATGGATGTCATCTAGGGGTTGCCAGGGGTCACAGCATGTGTTTGTGAGAGAGAACGTAAAGGTTAAATGGCGTGTGATGTCACTTTCGCTACAACTGGCCTTTTGGTGAATTGATGTTTATGGGATGGCCATTCCTCCAATGTATTTAATCAATTTCTGATAGATCCAGATTTATCCATCCATTCACATTCAAGTGTTTGTAAAGTGTTTGACAGGTCACCGCCTCTTGTTAAAGGTGCTAATGCTTCAATTCCTTGCCATTTGATGTCATCCGCTATATGGTTGCCTCCAATCAAGTGGGAGACCAGTAGGACATACCGCACTCTACATCTAATTTGACTCTGGCCTGTCCTACATAAATAAAGTTGCGCAGACACCAACTACAACAACCACATTTGTGGAGTTGCGATTAATATAAAACGTCGGGACAGAATGTATGGTGGCATGGGTAAAGGTTTTAGTGTTGGTGGTGAATTGACAAGCAACGTATCCACCAGATATTTAAAGGCCTAAGATGGAGGCAGACCCAAACAATTTGTGATGCATTTGCTCCTCTTCATGTAACTGTTACTAGCATGTACTACAAAGTATTTATGTTTTTACCTCTTTTATACACAAAGATAAGCAAATTGAATGCAACTTCAAATTGTCTCAAACTATTCAGTATTTTCACAATTTTAGTTTTGTATGGACAGAATGTAGTTTGGTTATGAGGGTGTTGTGGCAAATGGGCTCCTCTCCAGGGCTGTACCAAACTCTTTTCATGCATATTCTCCCACTCTTATAGGAGAACCATTTGCTAATAGTTTCTTTGTAAGCACACAAGCCTCTCCGAAGTGACCTATTTCTTTGGTGCAATTCTGGCAGAGTCAAAGGAATGGGACAAAGAGCAGCCTATCCCTCAGAGCACTCAGATGACAGCTCTGATTTTTGGAGCAAGGTGTTCTATTTTATTGGTTTACCATACATGGATGTAAAGAGTTTATTTTCATCATATTTGATCCACACATCCAAAAATTATATACCCTCCAGGCCTCTATGTGAATTTGAGATTGATCTGGGTGTGGTTCAAAATCACCCTGAATTGCTGCAAATTCTGTATTGTCAGCCCATACCATAAAAATATTGTCTATGTACTGTTTCCAACATTTGATTGCAGCTCTGTATGCGTTGCTCTCATTGACTATAAACTTCTGTTCAAATGCACCTACATATAGGTTTGCTAAGTTTGGAGCAATAATTTCTCCCACGGATGTTCCACAACATTGCTGATAATATTCATTGTTGTAGGAAAAGTAGTTAGATATGAGTTATGGTATAGAGATCTAAGAAAAAAGGGCCTGATTTAGAACTTTGCAGAGGGGAATACTCTGCCACAAATGTGAAGGATATCATATCCACCGTATTATGATCACATTATGTCCTATGTGGATCATAATATGGCAGACGGTATATCCGTCACATTTGCGAGTCTTCCAGTTCTAAATCAGGCCCAGAGTCTGTAGTGACTTGTAGAGAGGTAGATGTGGCATCCAGGATACCTGTGCCCAGGTGACTGGTGACAGCAGGGGTTCTAGTATGCTGGGAGATCACCAGTTAGAAGTTACCTCGAAAGAAACAAGTTGTATGTGCCTGCTCGCCAATAAACGACTTCCTACTTTCAAATGGAACTTGTCATTACTACAATTTGGCAACGGGATTTGGAGCCTACACAACTGCATAGCTTTACACTTGTCAGCGCTTGAGGGAGACGGTGTGCCATTAAAAAAAAAAATGATTCCACCTGTGATTGGCTGGCAGGTGTCAAAACAGCAGCAATGGACGAGATATTGACCTCACATTAAAAGAATTTAAGGTGAGGCTTTGCACTATAGTTAATAATGAGTGCCGTCTTACCTTAACTGATTCCTCGTGCAGGGCCTAGGTGCATGACTCTCAACGTGCCTTCTTACCTAAACCAATGCTAGTAGGATTCCTCGTGCAGAACTTGAGCTTCTGAGGTGCTGCATACTGATGTCAATGCGCCTTGCGCAGGACGACGTACGGCCATCTTGAATGAAGAGACACCTTGAGTGGAGTGATGCCTTAGAGGACAATATGCGCAATGTGCAGCCACTGTGAAGCATACAACGCTGACTTAAAAATCAAATTGAAGCGCATCGGTGATGCACACACCACAATTTGTTGGGCAATGATTCAAAGTGAAATAGGTTCTAATGAAAGATCATTGCACTACGTGCATCGCTGTCCTGCGTAATGTGTATCGCACAACAAGTGTCGGTGATACACACACCATAAACCTTTGGATGGCACTATGTGCATGGTGGTGCACACACCATGATGTAAATGAACAGCCCTATTTGAAAAAAATATTGTTCTGAATATTACACAGTTTGTATAGTGCATTTCTCACCTATGACTTGTTAAAGTTGGATAATGCAGACAGTAAATTTGCAGTACTGAATTATATTCAGTTTTCTAAAATTAGTAATTTTCTTCGGAAATTCAGATCTGCAAAAACTGCAATTGAGTGAAAACATGAGTGCCTTGAACACAGGATTAACCCCACGTATACCATTTCTTCCAAGGTTAACCGCAAATGAAATCTCCAGATTGGAAAGACTATTTCATTAATTATTTGCCAGCTATAGAAGAAGAGAATGGCAAGTAATTTTCGCCATCTAGGAAGAAGAAAATACTATTGCATAATCTGGGTCCTGAGGGCTTACGAGTTTATAGTCAAATGGAAAAGAAACCATGGTCTGAGGTAGGTGCAGCTGTCTTTAAGGATGCCTTAGAAGACCTAGATGCGTATTCCCAAGCTACTGAGTGCATAGCAATAGACAGATTTAAGTTCTTCCAAAGGAAAATGTCAGAGACTGCGTCTGTAGAAGATTATGTAGCAGCTCTTAAAAAATTGACCATATCATGTAAATCTGGGAACTTGCAGGAAGATTTAATAATAGATCAAATTGTGATGCATTTCAATAATACTAGTATTCAAGAAAAACTTTGTGTGTGTGTTGAGGCCCCTTTAAATGAAGTTACAGCAATGGTGAAAGAAGCAGGGATGTCTAAAAGATGGGCCAAGGCTGTACTCAAGGACAAAGGTGAAGTAGAGTCTATATGTAAAGTGTGAGCTACCAAGGAAAATAACAAAAGGAATGAGAAAAGGAGTGGGAAAAAACAAGAAGGAAACCATTGGGAGAAAAGCAAGTCAGATATAAGTGACAGACGCCCTGTATGGTTTAGGTTTAGGTACAGTAATAAATGCCAAATAGCTAGAGATAAAAATTGTCTTGCAATTTATACTAAATGTTCATATTGTGGTATTTTTACCATTTCGCCAAAGTATGCAGGAAAAAAAAAATAAGAGCAGTTCTATTCAATGTGTCATAGAAAATGATGAAATAGAATTAAAATAGGGTAATAAATCTTCAAGTGAGGAGGGCATCCTGAGCATTAAGGATGCAGTTTTAGATGTATTGAATGCGACAAGGAAGAAAAAACCCTTATGTGACGTGACTATTGGGGGAGTTGAAATACAGATTGTGGCTGATTCAGGTCACCTTACACTATAATACAATGTGCTGTGTGGGAGGACAAATTTGTTAAAGCATTAGGGGATGAGTTGAATCCTACTGATATACATCCTGTTACATTTACAGGTGAAGAAATTCTGTTGGTCGGATTCAGACAAGTTTTATTTCAGTTTAAAGGAAAGGAAGCCCAAGGTAAGCTATGTGTGGTCGAGTAGGGATCATCTGTATTAGGGTGGATGGATCAGGGATCCTTAGGCATTACACTCAATCTTAACAGCTGCAATCAAGTATTGATCTTAAATGGGCCTATCACTAATATGGAAGAGGAGATAACAAAGCTATTTCCCAGTTTGTTTTCAGGGAAGGTGGGGAAATTGAGTGTTTTTTTGCATTAAATATTTGTAAAGGAAGGAGCTGTACCTGTGCGGCACAAGGTTAGGAACATTCCCGTGGGAGTTAAGAAAAGGGTCATGGAAGAATTAGATGTATTGGAAGCAAAAGGTATTGTAAAACCAGTGGAGTGTGCGGAGTGGTTATCCCCGATAGTTGTGGCCCCAAAATCCAATTGAAATATAAGATTATGTGTTGACCTAAGAGATTTGAATAAGAATATTGTTGTGGATGCTTTCCCACTTCCTAGAAATGATGAACTCTTACCACAATCCAAGGAGTGTAAACTGTTTTTCACCATAGACCTTACTTTGGCATATCACCAGATTCAGTTACATCCATGTAGTTGAAGATTAACATCCTTCATTTCTCCTTTTGGTTCTTACAGATATGTGCAAATGCCTTCTGGGTTTGTATCTGCTGCAGCTGTCTTTCAACTACTAATGCACAAATTATTTAAAGGCATTGATGGTGTAACTTATTTTCAGGATGACATTTTAATTATGGGTCACGATAAACTGGTACATGACTCTAGACTGAGACAAGTGCTGGGTAAACTAGCTGGCAAGGGTCTTATTGCTGAATTAAAAAAATGCAAAATTCTCATTGAGATCGGTGACGTGCTTAGGACATACCTCTCATTCGCTACCTCCGCAAGAGGAAAAGTTCTCGGTTACAGAGCAGGAGATGTTACCAACGGTATGGGCCAAGGAGAAATTCAGGCAGTATTTGTGGGAAATTAGATTCATTTTACAAACACGAAGGATAGGCCTTGGCTCAAGAGGTACACTCGTCCAATGATAAAGAATGTTTTGATAGATTAAAAATAGGCATTGTCTTATTTATCCAGCTATGTTGGGTAGGATCAGAGTCTGTATTTATGGTGCCTTTGGACCCCATCTGTACTATTTCTGCCAAGTTTAGTGATCTTCCGTGTTCTGGTTCCATTGCTTCCCTTTCACTCCTCTCTCGCTCTCTCTGACTGGTGCCCATAAAACGTTGTCCCTGATAATCTGTGCTAGTACTGGAGCCTTCCTGAGGGTCTGAGTCAGACTATACTAGAGATGACTCATAAAGTGTCATTATCCTCTGTTTCTTATACCTTCCGGAAGTTTATGCTTAGTTGTAAGTTTGATTCTGCATGCAAAAAATCATCCTGCAGATATGTGTAGGCTTTTTCTTTGGGAAAATTCTTAATGTCTTTTTTGACCTTGTCAGATTTTGTCTGCACTTCTATTGCACCAAACTCTTCCAATGTTTTATTAACTTTCTCCAATGCTACTTTAGTCTCTGCTAAATCAGAGTCTCTAGAAGTTCTCTCATTACTGCTTAAGTTTCTTTCAGTTGTCCCTTACAATGTTCTATAGCTGTCCATGCCAAATACTATCCAACAGTGAGAACAAGTTGTAACAATATGTCTAATACCAACTCTGAATTTTTTTACCTTCCAGAAAATTCTGGGGGCTTTCCACACTTGTAATCCTACTGGTATTATCCTGCCCTTTATGTAGTCTTTTAACATACGGGCATGGAGCTCAGTTCTAACATACTCCTTTTTAGCGTTCTCTAATTGGCCTATGATGATTTGTTTGTGATTTGGTGGTAAGGATGTAGCAGATGTAAACAGTGATGGGCCACTAATTACTTGAGCAATGTACTCATATGTATTGAGACGGACCTCTCTGCCGTTGCAAATAATAGAAATCTTCTGTAATCATCTGTATGGCTTATCTATATGGGCCCTATGTAGGGTAAGTTGTCATAAAGAAATGCTCTTGCAGGGAAGCCCCTCACAATGCCTATGCAAGAAATAAGAGAAACCCAAAAGTCTATGTGAATTTGAGTATTGGATATATAGAGAACAGTGGATCACATGTAACTCATTCAAAAGAAAAATTGCAATAGAGAACAGCAAAATGATCTGGCAATAGCTCTTGTCAGTGCTCCAGGAAGCCCTTTAGAACGAACATGTGCTCTACTAAAACCTCTTCTATGTTATTGAGTAGGTGGCATATGGGCTTGTAGACATTGGCCGAACTGTTATGAAGAAAAATCCAATTGTGTCTTGAAATTGTTTATTTGTGCCTAGTGATGTGTTTTGCTTATAGAAAATGTTTAACACTAGACTGGTAGGTACCAATTTACATCTTGTAGTGTCTACCTAATTCCAATGCCTATGCTCGAAAAATAAATATCTGCAGTTGCAAAGATCAGGTCCTGAGTCAGCGAGGGGCAAGAAACACTCTGAGTGCATTGGCAAGTCTTGGGTCATCCATTTACTACATAAGGAAGGTTCTTACATGGCGATTCAGTTACTTGTTGACCTTGATTTAGTTGTTGTGAAGCTGCTGCCAAGGTGTACAGTGGCCTCGGTGTGTTTCTGCTGCATCTTGCTTTCTTTGTGATTTTTGTGGCTTCTCCATGAGTAGAATGAATGTTGTACAGGATTAGATGACTTCTGTTCTGTTAGTTGCCTGCCATGGGTTGAGTGAAAGATACCAATTTCTGCAGCTAGCTGATTTGTTGACTTTGTACTAGTTTTGGTAATAATTGGATGAAACGTTGCTTGATACGTCTTGTCACATTGATACGATTGTGTGTGTGTTCCTTGTTTAACATTCTAGTGATGCTTCATGCTGATTTCAGAGCTCTGGGACCCTGTTCCGGTAATTTCACCTCAGTGCAGGGCTGTGCCATTTGTTTGTTGTGCTCCCAAAGGCATGCACCATACTGTGTCTTGCTTTCCCTGTGTTCTCTGTGTCTTGGCTCCAACAAGAGTATGATGCTGTTCCGAAAGTTGCTGTGTCACATGGAGTATGGGTCTGGATTACACAGTTTGTTACAAGAAGCTGAGCTGGGAAGTGTTGAAGTAGCCTGTACACAGATCCGTGTAATCTGTAACTGTACCTGCTGTTTCCAGAACCTATCCTGATGTACAAAGACACTTTGTTTGTACTGTTGAGTCTAAACTAGTCACTGCTACCAGGCATTTTGAAACAGCCTCTTAGAGAGGACTTCCCAATACATCTGATCCAATTCCTTGTCATAGTCTTTCATGATGGATTTTTTATTGGTGCTAGCCATCACATCATTTCTCTCTGTTAGGGCAGAGGTAAGTGGTATATACCACAATTGTTCTTCCTTGCCCCATCTGCTGCTTGGTTCATGCAAGGGAATAAACTACAATGAGTATGTCACTGAACAGATTAAGTTGCATGCTCCACTAGGTGTGTCACAAAGCAAAAATGATTATATGACGGAACACCGAATTAAAAACAACTACTAACCTTAACAACGAGGTCGGAACACCGACCTCGTCCTTACTACTAATGATTTTACCACGAATGCCTTAACAACGATATTTCGTTGTAAAGGCATTCCTGATAAAATCATTAGCAATAGGCACCATTCACCCTACATCTCTCACCCCACCCCCCCAACCCCACCCCAAAACCTAAAACCCGCTGACCCCCCACCCACTCCCCAAAACCAAAAACGCCCCTCCCCCCAACCCCACCCTAAAACCTAAAACCCCCTGACCACCCACCCACTATCCAAAACCAAAAACGCCCCACCCCCCTAACCCCACCCTAAAACCTAAAACCCCCTGACCCCCCACCCACTCCCCAAAACCAAAAACGCCCCACCCCCCCCAACCCCACCCCAAAACCTAAAACCCCCTGACCCCCCACCCACTCCCCAAAACCAAAAACGCCCCACCCCCCCAACCACACCCCAAAACCTAAAAACCCCTGACCCCCCACCCCACCCCCTCCCCAAAACCAAAAACGCCCCACCCCCCAACCCCACCCCAAAACCTAAAACCCCCTAACCCCCCACCCCCTCCCCAAAACCAAAAGCGCCCCACCCCCCCAACCCCACCCCAAAACCTAAAACCCCCTAACCCCCCACCCCCTCCCCAAAACCAAAAACACCCCACCCCCCAACCCCACCCCAAAACCTAAAACCCCCCCACCCCCCACCCCCTCCCCAAAACCAAAAACGCCCCACCCCAAAACCTAAACCCACCACTTACCTTCGCCAACTCCCTTCTTTGTACCTTAACCACGCATGTTCGTTGTTCAGAACATACGTAGTTAAGGCACAAAAATACGAAGTCGTGGTTAAAAAAAGCGTTGTTACGCTTTCGTTAACCACGACTTTTGTAATAAAAAAGTCGTAAAAAAGGATGTTTCCCAGCAAAAATATCTACGTCAGCATAGAATATAGAAATTACAGCAGTAATTTATCGTAGATTTGACCCTATGCCTTTTTTCACCGTTGGTATTGTGGACAGTGATTGAGAACACTGAAAATCCAACTCTATCAGTAGAAAGTTTGAAACTTTTATGTGACCACAGTCAAACAGGTTCCCTGGGCCAGATCTCTTTCCCTAAAATTGTTGTGATGCTTTGGCACAATTGACAACACCTTTAGCTGCCACTATAAGTCCCTAGTAATTGGTACTTAGGTACACAAGGCATGGAGTATTAAGGGAAGGCCCCTGGGGGCAGCAGCACCGATTTTCCACCCTCTAGGGCATCCAGAAGCACCCAACAATGCCATTGTAAGCTGTGTGTTCTGGTGCGATCCTAAAAGACAAACTTCACATGGCACACAGCCTGTGTGCTCTGTCCACTAAACACTGCATGCACTATAGGAAATCCACCCCTCTGGCAGGCCTTCCAGCCCCAAGGCAGGGTGTCCTATATTGTATGTGTAGGCATAGGTGCATGAGCGATATGCCCCTACTGTGTCCTCGCCGAACCTGGGACATAGTAAGTGAACAGAGCTGAATACATGTGCTGGACATTAGTCAGTATGGGTTTCACAACTACATGATGGCTACTCTGAACCCTGGGTTGTTTGGTATCAAACAGCTCAGAATGATAAATCAAAACTGGTACCACTATTGGATTTATTAGAAAATGTACCCACGGGTCATCTTAGAGGTGCCCCCTGCAAAAGCTAACTACCCTGGCATGGTTGCTGGCCAGTCACAACCAGCCTGCCACCACCAAACAAGATTTTGAAACCCTGGGGTGAGAGATCATGCTCTTTAGGTCTCAGAACAAAGCCTTTCCTGGGTGGAGGTGCAAACACCCCCTTACTCAGGAATGTGCAAAGCCCTGCTAGTGAGCTTCAAAGGGATTACCGCTCTTGAAACACGACCCCCAAGCCTGCTGCTAGCAGCAGATGATTGCCCCAGTTGCAAATCCCCACTTTTGATGGGAACAACGGCGGGAAATCACACAGAGGACAGGAGACGTGGTCAGCGGCAGCTTGAACCTCCCCTAAGGGGTTGCATGGGAGGTGACCTCTTCATTTCATTTACCTCTATCTTACATGGAAGGAAAATAGCCAATAACGTATAGGGAAGTGACTTCTGCCCACAGGAAGTGGTCATTTAGTGGGTGTAGCCACCCTAAGGTAGATGACCCATTGGTCACTACTAGGTACTCCCCTAAACACCATATACAGTATTTAGTGGGCAGCCCTAGGCCAAGAAATCAGATTCCAAGGACAATAGAAGACCAGCACCAGAGAAGACCCAAGACTCGAGAACTGAAGTCCTGCAGCACCAAAAAAGGCGTCAAACCCTGCCTGCTGCACCGGGACTCGACAATCAAAGCTGAGGGGTTGTTTGGATGTTGGACAGACTTTACCAACCCCCAGAGGACCTCACCTCTTCAAAAATCACCAAATATCTCCCTCCAGAGTGAAGGCATTACTCCCCTGCAACCCAAGACCAAAGACCCATTGAAGGCCACTTCAGTGACTGGCTGCTGACCAAAGAACTGGACACTGCAGCCAGACCAAACTCTTCTTGATGGCCTGTGCAGACAAATCCTGCAAGTGTGCCAAGTCTGGTGGCATTGCGCACTCTAGTGGTCAAACGGTGCAATGGCCCTAGGTACTGGTCACCTAACATCAGACACCCAGAAGGACAGGCCATTCCGGACTGTTAAAGGACCAGGAGGAAGCCCCAGCCAAAGGACTTCAGAAACCACCAGGACCTTCCACCAGAGCACCCCTGCTGACATGTGAGCGACCCTCAAATAGACCTACCTTCTGCTTCCAGGGCACCTTTGAACACAGATCCTGGCTCACCGATTCGTTCTGCACCCAGCCACCCAGAGTGCCTTGCACCGAAGAACTAGCTGTGCTCTAAGGGTCCCCCACCCCTTGCGACCTTGATACTCCAAGGAGACCCACCGGACTTATCTTTAAGCCCACTTGTGCAGAGCTGTTTCAAGTGGTCACACGAAGTGGCCTGGCCTCAGCCCCCACTACTTTCTGCAGCTGCTCCCATCGAAACCGGGAGACGCCAGAACTTCTCCAGCTGGTCCATATGCCCACCGATGACCTCGACATACCTGCAAAAGGAGACATTGGTAAATGTATTGCCTGATTTTATATGCATTTTTAAAGTATTTCCCCATTGATTCCTATGGGACATAATTACGCACAAAAATACTATTTTTATTAAAACTTCAAAAATCCATAACTTCAAAAGTACTTACCCGATTTTGATGATCTTGGCCTTAAAAATGTTATAAAAATCTGAGGTATTTTTGTAAATTGGTCTCGACCAACCAGCTTGTTTTCCCCTGAACCCCCTGCATAGTGTGCCTAGTTTTGCACACTAAATAGAGGGCCAGCCTCCTACAAACACACAAAGGGGAAAGCAGGCAGTGGAACAGGCGGGAAAAACATCTCAAGGAGAAAGCTTGATCCAGGATGAATGAGACAAAGAGGGAGAGAGGTGAAAAAAGGGCAGAAGTGGATATGGGGCTACGCAGCCTTGGTATATTCAGCATTTAAGAGTCCAGGCGCGTTACGACCAGAACTTTGGGCACCGGCGCTCATACTTTTACAACTTAAGCTCTTGTGTAGCATTATGCTGTAAAATTTAACTAAAGGCGGGCTCAGTCACGTGCCTCTACGTCCAATGTATATTTTTTGCTTTTTCTTTGACACAGTTGTGAAAATTAGGAGGGCTAAATAAACTTCTGGGTGAATCGCTTCATACTGAGTTTTCGGTGCATTTTGCACTCACTGGTTCACAATTCCAGAATGTTTGCTGTGTGAGGAGGTCACACTGATAAGACTAATAATAACCCACAGAACCATCAATGCTTCACTTTTCACACTCACAAATATCAAAGCACTAGCTCCTAGAGGCGAATGTGAAGTGTGCACAGCATAAAGAGCGCGCTAATATACGAGTCTCTATGTCTATGTTATTTCTTGTTAAACAGAGTAGTGCCGAGCCCAAATAATGGCAGGTATATCTAAACAAATGAAACACAAGTATCCGGCTAAAAGTAAAAAAAGAAGTTTAACTGCCAGCAGGACGGGGGGGGCGGTTACACAGTTTCTAGGCACAAGATGGTTGTATTCTTTTTGTACCGGTGAGAAGGCAGCTGGAAGACCTGCGTACAGTGAATATTTATAAATAAAGCAGCACCTCACTTCTTGAAGACTTACTCCAGGAACAGAGGTTCTTCTGCTGAAGACGTAACTTGTGTCCACTGATTCAGTATGAGAGGGTGGGTTTCTTTTACTCTGCCTGGCCCATTTCTGTCCGCCATTCCCCATCTCCTGCCTGTCAACTCCAGCCCACTGTGGCATTGTGGCTACATGATGACCCGTGCAGCTGGGACTCAATTTGTAGGTGTTGGCCTGCCCAACCCCGTTGCAGAGGACAAGGAGGGAGGAGGGATAGGAGCCACAGCCAAAGAGCTTGTAACCCCTGACAACAACCCAGAGGCTGTTATGTTTAGAGGGCTCTTCCATCGAGGAACTAAGGAAGGGGAATGGTTTTAATTCCCCCTCCAGTGGTGTTCCCCGATGGTTGAGTCCGTGACGTAGGTAATTGGTTTCTTGATTGTTTAATTGATTGATTAATAAATACCCTGGGGAGGTTTTCCCCGGGGTGTGGAGCAACGAACCATTCAGAGTGCGTTTGTCTTCTAGCTGGTGTTTGCATCCGGATATACCACAGATTGGCGACGAGGATGAGGAGGTCGGACCTGTGGGTTTTTCCTTGTGGCTCTCCTGCTTTGTGCTGGAGGAGCCTTGCAGAGTTGCCGGGTGAAGAGTGTGCTGGAGCGGCCCCGTGTTCCTTCTTTGACGCTGCCCGATGCCGCTGGGGAAGCTGCGTCCTGTGTTGCCGGGAGACCGCCGGAGCCGTGTGTGGGTTTCCCTGTTGTCTGGCAACCGCTTGGAACGCATCTGGCAGTGCCTGGAGGCTGCTGCCTGGCTCACATTTGGTGTTCTTTGGATGAAGCCTATTTCCTCACGGATTCAGCCCGTTTTTTTTGCATCAGTGCGGGTCCAGTTAGTTGTTTCTGCCCGGTGAGGGTTTAGGTGCCTTCTTCTTTTTTTCTGAGGGTGTGTCCTGTCCTCCATTGCTGTTGACCTGGGAGGTCGATCTTTTTTTTACTTCCCATGGATGTGTTTTAGGAGTTTGGTGGGGCAGTGTGATTGCCACTTTATTTGGAATTTTTGTGGGTGGTGTCATCATGGCATCTATCCCTGCATTGGAGCCTTTTGTCATTGATGGCCCTCCTTCTGCTCTCGCTGCCCGGTGGAAGGAATGGGTGGATCGTATGGAGACTTATTTTGCTGCAACGGCTGTGGAAAATGATCGGCGCCGTCCCATGTTGTTACATCTTGGGGGTGCGGCGGTTCATAAGTTGGGCCGCTCCGTAGTGGAGGAGGGTCCGCCATATACTTATCAATCATTGAAACAGGCACTGTGTGACAGGACGAACAGTATAAAGACAACGGAGAGGCGTTGGTGTTGCTCAGGTAAGTGGTTTATTCAAAAGTAAATGTTTCACTGGTTTTTAGGGAGTATCGGGTGTCTTTTCTTTTTAGAATGAAGGTGTTGTTCTTCTTCTCTGACGGGTGGTTTTCCTCTCTTTCTCTTTCTCCTCTTTCAGCTTGCTGCTCTGGTGACCTCTCGGGTGGCTCCAGTATTTGGGTACCGAAAACAGAAGGATATAAACGCTACGGTAAGTGGTGTGGAGAAATACGTCTCTTTCTCTCTGAGCTATAATAGGCTGGGGAAGAGGTAAGGCAAGGGTGGGGTTGTGCCAGTGAGGAGTTGGGGAACGAAGTGTCCACTGCCTGGGTTTTTGTAGTGCCTTGCAAAGTGACTCACACGTGGTTGCCCCTGTCTTTTAATTCCCTCCCGCTCTACCCTTCACCCTTCCCTAATTCTCCTCCCCAGTCCCCGTTACAGTAGTGCTCCCTCTGTGTGTCCAAAAGGACCGTACCTTGTTTAGCCACGACTCTCCAGGGTCGTGGCTGGCGCTGGGGTAGTCCGTCTGCTGATCCCCTTTTCCAGTGTTGACCGATTCCGGAACCTCGTTGCACGCGGGAACTCTTCCTTCGGGCTTCCCCGTCTGGCCGACTCCGCAGATGTCCTCGTCCTCGCGTTTCCTTTCCCCTCGTTCTGGTCTTGTCTCTGCTCTTTTCTCTTCCGGCGTCTCTCCCCTTTCGCTCAGCGCACTCGGGCTCTTTAGCGTCCCGAGCCGGAAACCCTCCTGGGTTACCCCGGCAATGTCTGGTCGCCGGCCTCTCTCTGGCCGCGTTTCCCTGGCAACGCGGAAACGCGGAAGTGACGTATCGGGTGATTACGATACGTCACCTACAGCACTCCTCGTCGGCTTGATCGGGGATACCCGGTCACACACCTCTCCCCAAGAACGGTCCTGTTCGAGGACCGTGGTAGAGTCAGGGAACCGAGACAAATAATCAGCCGGGGCTTGCTGGGACCCAGGTATGTGGTGGACCTGAAAGGAAAATGGCTGCAGTTCAAGGAACCATCTCAGAATCCGGGAATTTGTATCTTTATGCGCGGCCAACCAAGTGAGGGGAGCATGATCCGTAAAAAGAATAAAAGGTCGACCCAACAGGTAATACTGTAAAGCGTCCACGGCCCATTTGATAGCCAAACACTCCCTTTCTATGATGGGAAAATGACGTTCCCGGGGAAACAGTTTCCTACTGATATATACTACAGGGTGATCACGACCCTCCCAGTCAGGTTGAGCCAGAACCCCCCCCAGTCCCACGTCAGAGGCATCCGTATACAGATGGAAAGGTTATGAGAAGTCTGGGCACTGTAATACGGGTTCTTTGGTCAGATAGGATTTTAATCGTTCAAACTAGCCGTCTGTTGCTCAGAAAAAGGTGCTAACCGGTTAGGGTGTGCTTTAGACAGTAAATCTGTGAGAGGAGCTGCAAGGGTGGAATACTCAGGTATGAACCTTCGATAGTAGCCCACTAATCCCAGAAACGAGCGTAAATCTTTCTTAGTTGTAGGGTTAGGTGCATTTAGAATGGCTTCTACTTTCTTAGTTTGGGGTTGCAGAGTCCCCTGACAGATTTTGTATCCTAGGTATGAAATTTCTGGTTTTCCTATAACGCACTTTTTTGGGTTGGCGGTTAGACCTGCTTTTGCTAGAGTGTGGAATATCTGTTGTAAATGGTTTAGATGATCTCCCCAGGTTTCACTAAATATGACTACGTCATCTAGGTAGGCTGCTGCAAAAGTATGAAAGGGTTTCAATAGCCGATCCATCAACCTTTGGAACGTAGCTGGTGCTCCATGTAGTCCAAATGGTAGCACAGTGAAATGATAAAGACAGGACTGGGTCGCAAAAGCCGTTTTTTCTTTGTCCTCAGGGGCTAAAGGGATCTGCCAATACCCTTTAGTTAGGTCTATCGTGGGCATATATTTTGCTTTTCCAAGCTTTTCTAGGACGTCGTCTACTCTAGGGATTGGATACGTGTCAAACATTGAATTTTCGTTAAGCTTTCGGAAGTCGATACAGAATCTGATGGTACCATCAGGTTTTGGTACCAGGACGACTGGGGAGCACCAGGGACTAGTCGAAGGTTCCACCACCCCTAGATCTAGCATTTTCTGTATCTCGTCCTCCATAATCTGTTTCCTTGCCTCGGGAATACGATACGGGCGCAACCTAACAATTTTACCTGGTGTTGTCCGTATTTTGTGGTATATCAAGGGGGTTTTACCCGGCGTTTCTGAAAAGAAATGTTGGAAGTGCTTCAGTATGCTATACACCTGTTCCTTTTCTAGATTCGTCAAGGTTTCATTTACCGAGGGTAACCCTTTCCCATCGTTGTGTCCGGTGGGACAGAACTCAATATTCAAATGTTTACTGGGACACAGGAATCGACCCATTCCTACGGAAACATCAGAATTGTCGGGTTCTTCCCACTTTTTTAAGAGGTTGATATGATAAATCTGTGTTTTTTTTGGATTGGTCGAGATTTCAATTAGATAAGTAACAGGCGAAACTGCTCGAATCACCCGATATGGACCCTGCCATCTTGCAAAGAGTTTCTGTTCTGATGTGGGACGCATTATTAGTACCTGATCTTCGGGTTGTAAGACCCTCAGCTTACTCCCTCTGTCATAATACTGTTTTTGGGTTCTTTGGGCCTGTTCCATATTTACCCTTACCTCTTCCCATAATCTTTGTAGGTGAGACCGTAAGTTGTGGGCATATTCTAATAAAGGCCTTCCCCCTTCTTCTGCCTCTTCCTCCCAGGTTTCAATGGCCATGTCTAGAAGGGAACGGGGCTGCCGGCCGAACACTAACTCAAAGGGGCTATGACCGGTTGAGGCCTGTTCATGGGTTCGGATAGCGTATAACACTAGTGGTAATTTCTGATCCCAGTCTCTCCCTGAGTCCTGCACTACTTTTCTCAGTAGGGTCTTTATTGTTCGGTTGTAATGTTCCACCAATCCATCCGTCTGTGGATGGTAAACTGAGGTTCTGATTTGGGAAATACCTAATGTCATACACACCTGTTTCATGAGGGTAGACATAAATGGGGTCCCCTGGTCGGTAAGTATTTCATGGGGAAACCCAATTCGTGAGAAGACGTTTATCATTGCTTGGGCCACGGTCTTGGTAGTCATACTTGTCAGAGGAATAGCCTCGGGGTATCGGGTGGCATAATCAACCATAACCAGGATATACGTGTGGCCTTTAGTCGAGGGTACTACGGGCCCAATTAAATCCATCCCTATCCTACTAAAGGGGACGTCTATGATGGGTAGGGGTATTAGCGGTGCTTTTTTAGGTTTACCCGGTTCAGTAAGCTGGCACCTGGGACACTGGGAACAATATTTTCTTATGTGTGCAAAGACACCTGGCCAATAAAACCGCCGGAGGAGATACTCTTCGGTTTTTTCCCTCCCATAATGACCGCCTCCTGGTTGATTATGAGCCAGGGTCAGGACGTGATCCCTATAATGTTCTGGTACCAATAGTTGTTGTTTACGTTCCCCCGAACGAGTAGTGGTTATCCTGTATAAGAGGTTTCTTTTCATTAGGAAGTAAGGACCCACCTCCTCAGTTTCTTCTGATTTTGCGGTTTTCCAAGCCTGAGCAAGAGAGGGATCTTCCCTCTGTTGTTGATGGAAACTGACAGGTGGTTTGTGTGTTTCCGCCACAAGTCCTTGGGTTTGTTCTGGCCCCTTCTGATTCCGGAAATGCCTTTTTCCTTCCCGTTTTTCTCGACGTGACAGGTTTCTACGTGTTACAGGGCATTCAATAGCACTGTCAGAAAAAGGAGCTTCCCCCCACCAGTCCTGTGTCACCTTGGGGTTTCTAACCTGATCCAGGAGCTCTTGAAAATGTTCATAATCGGTCCCGATGATACATTCCTCAATTAGTTGTGCCATTATTCCCATAGGCAGGAAATTCGGTAATTTCCCCACTCTATTGTCAGTATTTGTAATGGGTATTGCTCTTTGTCTCCATGAATACAGCAAATATTCACCCACAGCCCTGTTTCCCTGTCTGTCGGGTTTATTAGGTCTTTCCTAACTACGGATTGGCTGCAACCCGAATCAACTAGAGCACATACCGATCGTCCATTTATGTTCATTGTCTGTTTAAATCTCATGTTACCTCTTCCGGTACAAAGCACCCGTCTCCGAGTTACCCCAATCTCCATCGGCTCACTACTGTCAGGTTTTCTCGGGCACATGCGGGCTATGTGTCCCCATTCCCCACAGTTATAACATTGGGGTCCCTGTACAGGCGGACTTCCTGTTGGTCTACGGGGAACTAGCTCGTCGGGAAGAACTCTCGGAGCAATTTTGGGGCTGGACACACCCGATTTTATGCTGGGTCTGGGTGGTACACCCCTTACATCTACAGAGCGATGATATGCACATGCTAAATCGATCGCCATGTCGGTATTCACTTTTGGATGTTGGCGGATCCAGTTTTTTGTAGAAGTAGGTAAGGCATCTAAGTATTGTTCGAGAACAATCGTTTGTATCACCTCCTCACGGCTATTTCCGATAGGACCCAACCATTTCAAAGCCAAATCCTTTACGCGATAATAAAAGGTACGGGGGTCCTCATTTGGACCCCATTTGATTTTTCGGAATTTGACCCGATAGTATTCTGTGTCATGTCCCACCCGTTCTAAGATGCTGGTCTTTATCTCTTGGTATGGTATGGTTCCCCCCGGGTTTGCTGCTTGATAGGCTGCTTGTAATAAACCGGTAAGTAAGGGTGCGACATACTGACCCCATCTGTCCTCAGGCCACTGAGCTGAAGAAGCCACTCTCTCAAAGTTAGTGAAGAAAGACTCTGGGTCTTCCCCTTCTTGATATTTCTGCAACACGGAGCTTGGGACATTGGGGTGGACCTTACTGACGGCAATGGCCTCAGTTAATTTTTTCATGGCGGTCTTGTGTACCAGTTGATTGTTTGCGAGGATTGTCGCCTGGCTTTTTAAAGCCGACTGTAAGGCTTCCCTGTCCTCTTTTACTTCTCGTTGGTGTGCCTCCCATACCAACTGCAAATGTCGCTGGCCTTCTGCCAGTTGTTTAATAATATCCTCCAAAGACGGGCTTTCACTCATTGTTTATACTGTTCCGTTGTCGGGGTGGGTTCTGCAATATCCCACTTCTGCCACCACTGTGACAGGACGAACAGTATAAAGACAACGGAGAGGCGTTGGTGTTGCTCAGGTAAGTGGTTTATTCAAAAGTAAATGTTTCACTGTTTTTTAGGGAGTATCGGGTGTCTTTTCTTTTTAGAATGAAGGTGTTGTTCTTCTCTGACGGGTGGTTTTCCTCTCTTTCTCTTTCTCCTCTTTCAGCTTGCTGCTCTGGTGACCTCTCGGGTGGCTCCAGTATTGGGGTACCGAAAACAGAAGGATATAAACGCTACGGTAAGTGGTGTGGAGAAATACGTCTCTTTCTCTCTGAGCTATAATAGGCTGGGGAAGAGGTAAGGCAAGGGTGGGGTTGTGCCAGTGAGGAGTTGGGGAACGAAGTGTCCACTGCCTGGGTTTTTGTAGTGCCTTGCAAAGTGACTCACACGTGGTTGCCCCTGTCTTTTAATTCCCTCCCGCTCTACCCTTCACCCTTCCCTAATTCTCCTCCCCAGTCCCCGTTACAGTAGTGCTCCCTCTGTGTGTCCAAAAGGACCGTACCTTGTTTAGCCACGACCCTCCAGGGTTCGTGGCTGGCACTGGGGTAGTCCGTCTGCTGATCCCCTTTTCCAGTGTTGACCGATTCCGGAACCTCGTTGCACGCGGGAACTCTTCCTTCGGGCTTCCCCGTCTGGCCGACTCCGCAGATGTCCTCGTCCTCGCGTTTCCTTTCCCCTCGTTCTGGTCTTGTCTCTGCTCTTTTCTCTTCCGGCGTCTCTCCCCTTTGCACTCGGGCTCTTTAGCGTCCCAAGCCGGAAACCCTCCTGGGTTACCCCGGCAACGTCTGGTCGCCGGCCTCTCTCTGGCCGCATTTCCCTGGCAACGCGGGAGCGCGGAAGTGACGTATCGGGTGATTCCCATACGTCACCTACAGCACTCCTCGTCGGCTTGATCGGGGATACCCGGTCACACACTGACTACGCATTTTGAACCTTTGGCAAATCCCGATTATGAACGGTTTCTTCTTCGACAAGCGAGGCAATTTCCGCATGAGTCAGTGGATGCCTTTTACGCTAGACTTAAGGATTTGGCTCGCACTTGCACTTTGGTGGATGTAGAGGATGAAGTACGTGCGCAGTTTATACAGGGGTGTACCTCTGTGAAGTTAAGGGAACATTAACTACAAGTGCCTGGTATGTCAATGGTGAATATCCTCACGTTGGGACGATCTAAAGAACTTTCTAAAGTGCGTGCAGCTCACATGGAAGCAGCATTACAGACTCAGGTGAAAGTGGAGCCAGTGAATGTTGTCACTACGACACCTGGGGAGAGAAGAAAGTATAAACCTCGGACTTCTACATTGCCCCGTTTCTGTTATTCTTGTGGGGGTCCTTTCCCTCATCAAGGGGTGTGTCCGGCGCAAGGCAAGACATGTTCTAATTGCCAGAAACTCAATCATTTTGCTAAAGTCTATAAATCCATGTCCCGTTCTCGACCACAGAAATTCAAGGCTGTTCAGTCGGTGCAGCCGGTCGTTGTCATGGATGATGACGACCTGGATGATGATGAGAATGGTGAGGGTACAGTTCATATGATCATGTATTGCAGCCTGGTGGGCATCCTAGGAAGTGAGTGCCACGATATTCAGTTTTGTTGGCTGGTTATAAAGTTGATGCGCTAATTGATACTGGTGCTTCCATCAATGTTATAGCAACTTCAGTTTTGCAGCGCATTCCTTTCCAGCCCCATTTACGGCCTACAACAACTCAGGTTTATACATTTGGATCTTCAAAGCCATTACCGTTGACGGGGTGTTTACTACGTTATTGTCTCATGAAGACCAGCCAATATCAGCAAAAGTGTTTGTTACCACCATGGGGTCAGACATGTTATTAAGCTGCCGGACTGCAGAACAACTTAATCTTATATCCTTTGCCTTCAGTGTTCATTTGGGGACTGTGGAGAACATACTGACTGAGTTTCAATCTTTGTTTGAAGGCACTGGTTGTTTGAAGGATCGTATGGTGCGTTTACATATTGATAAATCTATACAACCCGTGGCTTTGAAGCATCAGAGGATTGCATTCCATCTGAGGCCTAAGGTGGAGGAAGAATTAAAGAAGCTGGAACTTGCTGATATTATTGAAAAGGTTGATGGACCTACACCTTGGGTGTCGCCCATTGTGGTTGCGAGAAAGCCCCGTCAGCCAGGGGAGGTGAGGATTTGTGTTGATATGCGCCTGCCCAATGTCGCTATTAAGCGTGTACGGCATTTGACACCTACTGTGGATGACCTTGTGGCTGAGGTGTCAGGGTCGAAATGGTTTTCAAAGATGGATCTAAGGGCAGGATACCATCAGTTGCTATTACATCCGGATTCTAGGGACATTACAACATTTTCAACTCATATGGGTCTTAGGCGCTATAAACGGTTAAGTTTTGGGATTTCTAGTGCCGCTGAAGTTTTTCAGGATACTATCCGTGGAGTGCTTGCTGGTCTGACAGGGGTCATCAATGTCAGTGATGATATTTTGGTGCATGCGCCAAGTAAAGAAGAACGTTTAGTACGATTGAGGGCCACATTTCAAAGACTCCATGAAAATGGTTTAACACTTCACAAAGATAAGTGTTTGTTCTTGCGATCAGAAGTGCCTTTCTTCGGATATAGGTTTTCAGGAGATGGAGTGTTACCTGATCCAGATAAAGTTAAGGACATTCAAGCTGCTTTGGCTCCCATCAATGTGTCTGGTGTTCGCAGCTATTTGGGTATGCTGAATTACTGTGGGCGCTTTATTAGGAATTTGACACCTTTGAGAGATCTTATCAAAACTGATGCTGTTTGGGAGTGGGGGCCTGATCAGGAAGCTGCTTTTCAGGCCACTAAATCAGCACTCTCGGAATATACTACCCTGGTTTATTTTGATCCTATTAAAAAATCAGAACTGTCGGTTGATGCTAGTCCTACAGAGTTGGGAGCTGTGTTGGCCCAAAAACAGGCTGATGGGGAATGGGCTGCTGTGGCATATGCCAGTAGAGCTTTAACAGACACGGAGCAACGTTAATCACAGATTGAAAAAGAGGCCATTGCTGTCCATTGGGGCTGTAGACATTTTCATCTATATTTGTATGGTCAGCCATTTGTTGTGTATACTGATCATAAACCTTTGATTCCATTGTTTAATGGATCTTGCTCTAAGCCACCACCACGTATTGAAAAGTGGATTTTGCAATTACAAGACTATAATTTTTTGGTGGTATTTCGTCCTGGTAGTTTGAATCCTGCTGACTATCTGTCGCGACATGCCAGACCTGCTACATCTCGTGAAGTTGCAGATGCCGAGGATGTTGAGGAATATGTACGTTTGATTGTGGAACTGTCTCGCCCGTTGCCTATGTCTCTTGATGACATTCGATTAGCCACGAAGGAGGATGAGTGCTTACAGTTGGTGATATCAGCTGTGGCATCTGGAAAGTGGCATTCCCTTTTGAGGAATTTGGCTCTTCGAACAGCTGCAGCACGTACCATGTTGTCCTCATTATATAAAGTCCGACATGAACTGGTTATGTCATCTGATGGATGTTTGTTGAGAGGACACAGGCTTGTCATACCTATGGCATTACAACAGTCGGTTTTGGACCTGGCCCATGCCTCCCATCAAGGCATGGTGAAAACTAAGACCAGATTGAGAAGTAAAGTGTGGTTCCCGGGACTGGATGATCATGTGGAGCGGGTGGTACGGCAGTGTATGATGTGTCAGGCTGTTGGTCCTGGTGAACGGCCTCCACCGATTATTACTGAGCCTATTCCTCATATTCCCTGGTTTAGAGCTAGTGCTGACTTTGGCAGTTTGCCAGATGGTCGTCACACCTTTGTTGTGATAGATGATTTTTCGAAATATCCAGAGGTGGAAATTATTGATTCTGTTACTGCAGCCCAAGTGATTCCACGGCTGGAGACAATCATGGCCACTCATGGTCTATTGCAGGAGATTCGTACTGATAATGGTCCTCCATTTTCCAGCCAGGACTTTGCTGATTATTTATCGTCTAGGGGAATTGTGCATAGGAAAACTACTCCCCGGTGGCCTCAAGCAAATGGAGAAGTGGAGAGATTTATGAGGACTTTAAATAAGGTACTGCGTATAGCCATTGCTGAAGGCCAGAATGTGGAGTGTGCTGTGTATTTGTTTTTAAGAGAATATCGTTTGACCCCGCATATTGTTACTGGAGAAGTGCCAAGTACTATTTGTATTAATAGACCAGTGCGGGATACCATTCCTACTATTTTGGAACATAATGATCTGCACCAACAGGTGGGGAAAGCATTATCACGGAGGAAGGACAGCAATGATAAGATGTCCCGGAAGAGGGGGGCTAAGGAACGTGACATCTGTGTTGGTGATATGGTTTTGGTGAAATGTAGAAAAGGGGGAAGTAAGTTTGTATTGCCTTTTGAGAAGGGTCCTTGGATAGTGAGTGATGTCAGAGGGACTATGATCACTGCTAAACGGGGTCCGGAGTCAATTACCCGGAACATTTCATTTTACAAAAAGTTATATGCTTCGGACTTTCCAGTACCAATAGACATTTCGTCTGGGGATCAAGATTATGATGATGTTATGTTGCAAAGTTCAGGTTTTGAAACCAATGATGCATTTATTGATGGTGGTCTGTGTGCTGAGGTGCAAAACCCTGGTGGTAATATGGCGTTGGATCATGGCTCAGGTGATCGGTTGGTTGAGGAATCTATTACATCTGGATCCGGGCTGGCTGGTCCGGTTACCTCAACCCATGGGGATGGTCCATACAATCTACGCCCTCGTCCACAATGTTCTACCAGGTTCCGTGATTTTGTAGTGAATTGATTTTATGTTTTGTGTGTTTATTTTGATGTATGGTATATGATTTGGTGATGTTTAATTTTTGGTAAAGGAGGAATGTTATGTTTAGAGGGCTCTTCCATCAAGGAACTAAGGAAGGGGAATGGTTTTAATTCCCCCTCCAGTGGTGTTCCCCAATGGTTGAGTCCGTGACGTAGGTAATTGGTTTCTTGATTGTTTATATGATTGATTAATAAATACCCTGGGGAGGTTTTCCCCAGGGTGTGGAGCAACGAACCATTCAGAGTGCGTTTGTCTTCTTGCTGGTGTTTGCATCCGGATATACCACAGAGGCAAAGCTTTAGGGGGGGTGCTGAGGGTGTTTTAACCCCTCCCCCCAAAATATATATATTTTGTGACAAATGATTGGGTACAAGTTCTTTCAGTTGGGTATGGTTAGCATTCCTTTCGCTTCCCACTGCCCCCTTAGTCCCTATCATGCACCATGCGTGTATAATAATGTATTTTAACACTATATACGTCTGTGATTGTTGGAAAATATGAAGCTCACGCCCCTAGGTCCCTGAAACCATTTCCTCTCGATCACGGCAAGCTGCCCAATATGCAACTAACTAATCAATGAGAGTCAGCAAGTGGACTCTGACAGCCTCCGTAGCCGGCACACCTTCAACCACTACACATCTGAGTTTAGAGGCCCTTTTGATTTGCAGGAGGCAGCTGGGACAGAGGCAATTTGAGTTGTTTTATTTTTATTTGTCTACGTCCCCCCCCCCCCACCAACACCACCACTCCCCCACACCTCCTCTTCATTTATGCGGCGCCCCCCGCTGCGTTCCACACACAACCCCTCTTCCCTCTCTACAAACATATTTGCAGTACCAGCCGTGGAGATGACCCCTTATGACCTCTCCTCCATCTGCGCCTTAACCCTAGACGTGCCGGCTTTATTGGAATTGTAGAATTGCTTCTCTGGCGTGCTTCCTTCGTTCCACAAGTATACTGAGATAAATAATCTGCAGAGGCGCAAACGGAGCCTTCCTTCCGGCGCCTATTAATGACGTAGAATTATGCAGTGGATCACTCTACACATTCCATACCAACTCCAGGACTGCTCTGTAGTCTGGAAGATTTTTGGACCCTTTTAAAGGGCTAACAGGGGAAAGGAATGTGCAGGGTCTGATGGAGTCTGACAGTAGCTATTTATAGGCCAACAGCTTGTGAATTCATCTCAGATCAATCAGTGCCCATCCAGCTGCTGCCAAAAACATGAGGAATTCAAATGAAAAAGGAACAGATCCAGCAACTTCATGCACTGCTTCAGTGAGGCTGCTAGAAAGAAACACGCAGTGCAAAACGGTAAGGGGACACAGGAGGACTCAATAGGACGCCTTTCAAGATGTAGAGGCAGAAACAGAGATGTTTTATATGGCAAATAACGAGAAAATTGTCTCCCTTACGTAAACGCTTTCAGCTTGCTTCATTGTATGCCACTTAAGTTCTTTATGCGCTAGCATAAAGGTTTCAAGCGCTAGACCCTTATGAGTAACATGCTTGTAGAATACACTTAAATCAGAAAGGACTGTGCAATCCATGCTTATTTGATTTATTTGTCTATTTTTACTGCAAGAACCAGGCCCATAAACGCTTGAGAGCTTTACAAGGTCCTAGTGTAAAGAAGAGTAAATATATATAATAAAAACATTGATTAGAAACAAAAAAGCCACTAGGAAGCCAGCAGGGCAAGAAGAAGGTACAGGAAACCCAGAGGTAGGAGTATGAAGACAAATAATATGATTTCTTCAGTGATACATCAGACAATTCAGGAAGATAATCCAAATTTGAACGTGGTTGAAGGCAAAACAGGAGATGTGATAATGGATTCTCATGGTAATACAATGTTTGAGCCAGGTGATAGTCATCATCCAAGGTCCAAAGACTGGTGGCCACTGGCGCATCTAGAAAATCTCTGAAGCCATGAGAAAGGAATTTATTACACTACAAGTGTTCCAGGTCAGTGATTTTGAATAAGGTGTGCCCAGGTGGGCTGGAATGCGTCAGGTATTCACAGCGTGAAGCAAATACCAACACCCTAGGGTGAGGTACTTTGCAGGTACAGAAAGAGATTACATAGTCTGAGTTTTCCTTTGTAAAATGAGGAATTACAAATGGAATCGACGCTTCCTGCAGCAAATTCTGCATTTGTCACAATTTATAACACATTTTTCCTCCAGCAAATTTTGGCAGGTGTGGCTTGTTAAAATTTACCAGGGCAAAATTGATTGACGAGGGCGTGGTGGTCATTACCGCACATCTCATAATTCTGATTCCTGCACAAAGGCGATTTGCACTGATAGCAGATTTTAAAAGCCCCACTTACCATCAGGATATATGTAATTAAGTTAAATTAGATCTAGAAATTATTCGAACTTTAATAAAATTGCAACAGTAATGAAATAAAATTCTATATACACTATCACGCAATAATAATAGCAATATGTACCAATACTACTTTAACAGCAACAAAATATACACTTAGGCGTCATGAGTCAGTCACTTGGAAGGTAAGTAATAAACAGGGGAATCAATAATAGGTAGGGCTTTGCGCACTGGTTCAGTCTACTTGCGGAATCGACAGAATTTGATGACTCCGCATTACTCCTGTAATGCAGAGTTCCAACCAAATTTCGCCAATTGTTGCATGGCAGAATTTTTCTGTGAGGCTCCAGAAATGCAAATGAGATCTCGCATCCACTAGCACCATTTTCTAATGAGAGGTCAGAGGGCTGCTTCTCGAGTAGATTTGCTGCCACTCGATTAGATTTTCCACTTCGAGCGGCAGCACAATGAACACCAATAGCTGAGCGTCTTGTGCACCACATGGTGCTGTTCGTGCTGATGTTTTAGTGCTGCTTGTGCTACTGGCATTGAGTTGCAGCGCGAGCAGCACAGCATGCATATCTTTTGCCTGTTGGCGAAACTCTGCAAAATCTTGCAGAGTTTTTATTTAACTCTGTGGAATTCCACTAAAATGAAACTCCCTGAGTTCTGCCAAACCCGACTAATAAGCATTTACATTTCTTCGACAGGGTAAGAAAAATGACTGATATTTAGTAGAAAGCCAATACTCAAATAACAGATTTTCATATGATGACCTGTATTTAATTCCTACATTGCTAAATTGAAAGCAATGAACATGGCTTTGGTGGGCTGGCCTATGGCCAACTTCCTCTAGGTCCATGTCAGAGTTTGCTTTTATATGTTTGTAGTTTTAAACTTTAAGAGGGTCTGGTGATTATGGAACCCCAACCATCGAGCAACGTTTTGCGCTACTTATGTACTGTGAGTTACAATGCTGAAGCGTGGAATACCTGAATTTATCAAAATCACTGGTAATTACTATATGATGCATTCAAGTGCATTGTTTTTCTGTCCACAGTGCCACTCCTTACAAGAGACACCCTCCTGCAAATCTGGTTTGGTCCTACTTCAATAAGAACAGTATATACTCTCAGTGGCATTAATGATTCTCATAATAAAAATCAAAGTGATGGATGGAAGACTTAAATCAATCTCAGCCACTGGTGATCACTTGGGCCCTTAAACCATTCCATAATTTTCTGCCCACTATACAACTCTAGATTGATACCAGCATTATGCAAATCAGTCTTCTTCCTGTTTCAATAGGAACAGTCCAGGTCCCATCCATCTGTGGATCGCAGACTTGTTTGAGCTGACTTAGAACTTGCCTGCTAGACGTAGCTTGAGTTGTGTAGCACAGTGAGCAAGAGACTCATGTCTGTCACACTTGCAGCATTTACTTCAACAAAAACATGGTGATGGAAGGAATGGTTGAATTAATACCAACCACTGGTAATCGCTCAGGCCTTAACCCATTAGTTAGTTTTTCAGCCACATGCCAGTCTAGACAGAGATCAGCCATATACAAATCAGACTTTTCCAATCAGGACCATTCAGTCCCTGGCGGTAACCCCTTAGGTACATGGCCTTTGGTTGTAAGCAGCGGTGACCGCCTGTAGGGTCTGGCCTTTGACCAGGCCCTGCTTCCAACTGGCCAGAAGCTGCCAACGATTGCTGCACACTGCATTGGACAACGAGCAGTAGAGGTCAAGCTAACACACTGCAGGTCGTTGGCTGTGCACTGTGCCATAGGAAGTACTATCAAAGAAGATGTATGTAGCATATAATCAAAAACCCCAGCGGTCCAATAAAAAAACTTCAGGTAAAGTGAAGTTATGGTTAGGGTAAATTAAAACACCTTAAAAATATGTTTAAAAATTCACTGAAATTCGCAAACAAAAATTATAACTAAAGTGCAGTTGTCAATAAATCTTATAAAAAACTACTGAAAGTCACTGTATACGGTTAGCTTCTCAAACCATAATTCACACATAATTCTTGTAAAGTACAACTCACGCCACTGAGAATTTGGCAGTTCCTCTATTGTTAAATGAGGTGTAGGAAACAAGTTGTCTGGATGGTTCATTTGCTTATTTTTTTGATTTTTTGTGAAAACCCATTAACCCCAGCTTCTAAATGAATCCAATAGCCATGGAAGGAGCTCAGAGGTTGATCGTATGCAAGAGTAAATCTTTCGGCCAAGATGGTCTTAAAGAAGGGCAGGGAATTATACCATCAAAGTTAACTCTGGTGGGTCTACCCTCTCCCACTTTTCATTCATCTACTTTTTGATGCACAGCACTGGTAAGACGCAATAATTCATCAGGCGATGCCTTCTATCCAGCTGTCCTCCAGTTAATGTAAACACACCAAAGGGCCCTGATCATGTTCAATTCTAAAGCAGACTTCAACATCACTATCCCTTCACCAGTCTTCAATGTAATTCTCCAATTACGTTTGTTATACCCTCAGGCTACATTAATTCTCCTGCTAGATCTATAATATAAGTTTCAAGGCAGCTTAGGAACACCAACCCAGTTAGTTTTTCTTTCCTAGACGGAGTATATAGTTTGTTGCAATGTAGTCAATTGTCTTTAGTTCCTCTTTTTATTTTTAATCGGATTCACTGGTTGTTGGGTGAGCATACATCAACCTCGACAGTTTCTAACTCGGTTGACTGTTATCCAGAGTATCAAACCCATCTTAGTTCATCCTTAAACATATTTTCAGCTTGCTTGTCGAACATTAAAAAATACTGATCTAGAGAGGGATGCTGTATGCTTCATTTCTTGAAGTGCACATATTTCTCTCAACTCCACCAGTTAGGAGCCTTGCACCTAAGCTTGCTGTATTCCATTGCACCTACAAATATACAGCTTTTCTGGTTGTATAGGGCAAAGAGGAAGGAAGGCAAAACTGGTGCATAACCATATTGGGAATGATTTGATGTTCCATGTCATCAAGATACAGGAATCAGGGAGAATAGTCTGCTCTACCCACATTTCTAATACTTCCCCCTTTTCCCATTGCCGACATCCGATTTAGACCAGGTCATTCCCTCCCCTCTTGTTTTTGATTGCTGAGTTTGCCTGGTGTGACGTGTTGTGCTGACTAGAGTTTCACTCTTGTTGTGTGCCCTGAGAGTTTTCAGGTCACAAGAAGATGTTCTTACCCCCAATAGAAATTGAGACCTCTTTTTATGAGACGAAAACCATCTTGTCTCTAACACTGCTCCTACACGTAATATGCATGTAGAGTTAGGGAATTAAGAGCTGAACAAATCTGTCAGAGAATCTCTTATATTCGCAGGTGATATTGCAAAGCCCCATCCCGTACCCCACATTTAGTACACACACAAGTAATGGTATTTTAAAACATACCAGATTTTATTATGTACTATTCTTGTATAAACCATGAACAACAATATCATCAGAACTTTAAACACCTGAGCAACTAAAAATGTAATTACAAGGTTGAAAGCTGAACATGACCCAAGCAGGTTCATCAATAACCCTAAAGTTTTTGAATAATTTCACTAATTACATTTGACTGAGATGGCCTACAGCTTGACATACTAGTTTGAAATAATACTTTCTGAGTCAAGTAATGAACCTACATACCTGTATGCCAGGAGGTCTCTCCAGCGATCCGCCAGTCTGCGTGCCATGCGCTTAGTGCTAGGGTCTTGTGTTGCTTTTCATTAATTAAAACCTGTGGCACAAAGCAGGACTCGTCGTTACACCAGATAGGAAATAATGCCTCTGTACCTTTAAGAAAAGTACACAGAATCTGCCATATTGTGTCTTTTAGTTCGTCCTGCCCAGAACTTGCAAAAGGGTCAACCTGCTTGCAGATCTCCATTAATACTTCAGAATAAGAACAAAACCTACCTGGCTTTGGAATGTGAGCAGCATAGATACCTGACCCTTGAGCACATAAAATCTTTTCTAGCCTGCTTGAAAAATTAATCTGAGAGGCTCAGATTAGCAGAGGCCTACATTAGGCTAGCAGATCCATATTTACTAATATAAGCTCTCAACCTCTTTAAAAATTGTAAATTAGCACTTGTATAGCACACTACTCACCCGTTAGGGTCTCAAGGCGCTGTACTCATACCGCTATGGAACCCCTCCTAGCTTTTCCCTGTGAGGCACCCACTCCTGAGGACCCCCAGGGTGAAGCCAGGCATCCAAGCACTGTTGGGGTCATTGTGGAGATTAAGCAAGCTATTGCCCAGAGTTGCACCCATGAATTAGATTAGGCACCAAGGCGAGAATTATCTGGTCAAGGGGAATTGAGCCCAAGACCTGCCGAAGCGGGACTTGAACCCTGGTCTTGAGCCAGATCTCTGCTTCAGGGTCTGCCGCTCTAACCATTGAGCCACACTTCTCCACTTTAGGTACACATGCAAAACTATGTTAACATGAGTCAAGCCTGTGACACATATTCTATTGTCAACAAAAAATAAAAGCATGAACACATGGAACTCTCTGATACCAAAGATTGTAATCTTTGAAAAGGGAAGATTAGCTTCACAGATCTTGCAGCGAGGGCTTCTTGAATGTTGTCTTGCAATCTCATTTCCTGCATGTGTTTCTACTTGTCTATTTTTTCACTTGCATCCCTGGTAGTCATAAAACCTAATCTCATTACAGCTCCTATGCAGTAATGATCTAAATACCCAAGTCTAAACCTTTTATGGCTCGAAATGAACTGAAGTGACCTAGATTATTTAAATAAAAAATACTCTTGCATCCAACCTAAACAGTAAGGTTGACTGTTTTATTTTCTTGTAAGTCATTGTCAAAGGTCTTGTTAAGTGTACTTCTGTGTGAGTATCAAGGCAATAGCAAATGTGATTTCTAAATTTGAGGTAGTTTGAGACATCATGGTCCACTTCGAGATATTGTGTTGGAGGTAAAATACGTATTTTTCAAATAAGAATAGGCATGATAGGGAAACATTTCAGCAGTGAAACAGAGCTTACCAATAAGCATTCCAAAGAGAAAGTGGGATAGGGCCAGCTGAGCACTGGGCCATGTAACTCTATTTCCTCAGACAGGGTAGAGAGGGTGAAGTAGCTGAGGCAATGCCTTTTTGCCTTTGAGGGATGGTCAAGGAGAGTTGGGTTACAGATGTTTTGGAAGGCTGCAGACTGACACAAGCCGAAGGGAGAGTCATCACTCCTCCTTCTCTGTACCCAGAGCCACCCATGCAATGGATCTTGGCTGCTGCTCATGCTGGGTTGGTGAAGCCACTACATGCCGGGCTCCTGTCGCTGCAGAGGTGGGTGGCACTAGAGTCTCCAGAACACTTCCTGCTCATGGTTACCAGGTGAATGGGTAAGGAAGCTCAGTGCAGATGGTTGGTCACTGAGTACCGCAAAGAGCGGTGTCTACGTTCCTGAAAACGGTTGTAAAGATTTCCCGGGGGGTAGTGGTGGTGAGCGGATGTAGCTGGTTAGATTGAACGAGAGCAGGCTCGGGTAAGTCCTCACTGAGAGGATGTTTGAGGCTGCAAGGAGTCCATGGTGAGGAGTAGGGCCAGCCCTTCATCAGGCATCTAGAACCACAAATATCTCCTATTTCCTGGTTTTGCGAGGCTGCCCAGCTCCAGTTGCAAAGCCTCACTCTGCATTCTATGATAGATGGCTACATTTGGGTAAAATATACTGGGTTAAAGCATTGCAGGCGAAAACACTAGGTTAAACAACAGCTATAACACATGATGTTTTAGCATTTAATTGTGTTGTAAAATGTACTGCCTTCTGGACCTGCAAGTGTTACTGTCATGAGTGAAACTATATATTAAAAACAGCAACAAAGAGAGGTTTCCGTCTTGTGCACATAACAACAAGTAAAATGGATTTCTCAGGTTTGTTTTTTACTCAACCCAAACTATTTGTCCGCCTCTTGCACCGAATCCCAGCAAGTGTCACCCAATTTATAGTTGTGAAGAGCCCACGCCTTTTAGATGAAGAGATGTGTTTAAAAAAGTACAGTGAAAACAATTTAAAGGGCCTTGTTAGACCCAGTCTCTTGTAGAAATCACACCCGGTTTTCTAGGTGTGCTGCAGCCCCTGCTGCGCCCCTGCATCCTGAGCCACTGAATTTACTGCTGAAAACTCAGCAGACACTTTTTAGTAACATTCCAAGAGTAATGTCAGCAGGAGTGCAGTTCGGTGACATGGGCAGTACCACATGCTGTCTGCAAAGGCATTTACTTTTGTAAAGAAAAAAAAGGCTTTTCCCTGAAAGTACTCATAACAGTGCCTTGAGATACTCAGATATTTTTATAAACATGGAGATGATGCAGTCAGAGAAGATTCGGGTAACATTAACTTCATCTTAAAACTGATTATTTCTTAGTTTTTTTCTTTTAGAATACAATTCTCAATTGCGCTCTTTTACAAACGTGACCCGGTGTGTGATGGAAATGTCAAATTAAGTACTACTTCCTGGTTATTTTTCCTAGACCGTATCTGCAATGTGAAGGTGTGTATTATGGAACATAATACTATGTACCACATTAAGATATATTTATTATTCCGTTTTTTTACATTGGTAAATAACAAAGAGAGATTAAGGGGAAAAAAGTATTGCTCTTTCTTTCTTTTAGGAGCAGGTATGCACTAAATTGGACCCAGGTGCTGCACGCATTGCAGCAATAGAGTGGGCAGGAGGAATAACAATTATATACAATGACCTGGTGCTATTCAGCCACATGGGTGGCCCGGGAGCCTGGCTTTCTTAATCAGAAGGAGTTTGGAACAAATGTGACCAATGACATATTTGGAAGTACATTAAAGTGCTCAAACCTAGGTAGAATGTAAAAAGACATTTAATGAGCGTTGTGCTTTGCCTTTAAGTGCAATTATTTTATACGTAAGGGTTCTTAGCCGGACGTCTTACAGCCCATCTGGTCCTCGAGCATCCCAGTCTACCCTCAGTGGTGCCCTGCTACCCTAACCATTTCCAGAGCACCCTGAGATAAAAAGAGATGCTCTGTCAGCATCCACCCTCATTCAGCCCTCAGAGTCCATTTAGATGCCCTCAGATATATCTCTAAAAGCAATTGCGGATTCCCAGCCAGGCCCTAGAGACCCTTGGCCTGCCTTAAGGTAGCACAGCCAGTACTTAATTTGAGCCGGTGATTTCTGGTGCTTGGCACTGGCACTACATTGTCACACTCACACTTATGACAGTCTGGCACATGGTGGCGTTGTTAGTCTAATTTAGAGTTGAGATTTATTAACTCACTAAACATTAAAAATGACAAATACCTGCCACCCAACCCATTCTTCAAGGTTTGAGGGCCTAGAATAGCATGAATTGTCAACCTTGTAAGAATGCCATGGTTAGTAGCTGTGTTGATCCTGTCACTGACTGCGCTAACATAGGCAATGGTTGGTTCAAGTAGCGGTGGCCTCCTGGCAAGGGCCCTCGTCTTCATTTTTTTAGAGCCACAACACTGACTCCAGCACTAGCCCAAACATCTCTAAACAATTTTCAGGCACCTAGACAAGCCCTCAGAGATTATCAGCTAGTCTTCAGAGACCTTAGGGCGCTGTCAGTTTTTGTATGCTTCCATTTGGTCACCACAAGGCTCAACCAGTCTTTGGTCCACCTTCACACACCCCGTATTCATTAGACATCACCAGATCTCCTTAACTTGAGGAAATCCCAGCAGCTCTCAGAGGCCCTCAGCCAGCCACCAAAGACCATCAGCCTTCCTTCAGGTTTCTCAAGTTATTATTTGGCAGTCACCTTCAGACACAACTAGCTGGTCCTCACAGAGCTTGGCCGAGTCTTCTGACATCCAGGTTAGCTATTGGATACCTCTCCAGTAGGCCCTCTTGCATCTGTAGACATTTGGCCCTCAATTGATGTTCAGATACACCAGTTTGCAGTGAGACACTTCAAAAGTCCCTTTCAAGTCCAGCAGTTACTGTTGCAAATCTTCCATCCTCTTCTTTAGTTGCTTTTATTTGGGGTTGATGATGAACCATTTTATCCTGTCCTGCACCCCTTGTTTGTGTGTTTACAATCTCACTCTGCTTATTGCCCTTTCACTGCCACTCACGTCACGTCACACTCAAAGCAGGGGCAGTGTGCGGAATGGATTCTGACCCTCGCTGTGTTTAGTAGTCTCACACCAGTGAGGGTCATACACATGTGGATCAGACTGACCCTGGCCATGTTCAAGGTGCTGGATCTCACACCACCAACACTGCTTGCATAACTGGTTGCTTCTGTGCACAATCGCTCTCTGTGTAGTGATCCATACATAAGCAGCACATAAACACAGAAAAAAGCACATGTAAATGTGATTGACCCTGATCACAACCCCTCCAGCCTTACTCTTGACATTTAACTGATTCCTGTCCTAGACAACATGTTAAACAGGCAGACAGATCTAATTAAACACACAGTCAGTGATCACTGCTGCATAGGTGGTGGCAATGTCTTGCAAATCCCAGTGTGCAACTAGTGATAACCACATGCCTCTATGAAAATATTTCCAAAGGCCTTAATGATGCCTTCAAATTTTACAATTTGTTCCTGGGGGGCTGACTTTCAGTAATTAAGGGGCATATTTATACTCTGTGCCATTTGTGCATCATTTTTTTGATTAAAAAATGGTACAAACTTTACTCCGTAATTATATTTTGACGCTTCACCGGTCTAGCGTCAAAATATTGGAGTTAACTTCATTTTTTAGATGCGTGAACCCACCTTGCGTCAAAGAAATGCAAGGCAGGCGTTCCCGTCCCAAAAATGACTCTTAGCCTCTAGCACCATATTTATCCCTTGTGCAAAAATGGTGCATGGGTGGGAGGTGGGCCTAAATATTGGCGTTAAACCTGCTTAGCGTCATTATTTAACGCCTGGATCAGACCAGGTGGTCTGGAGACCTGTGGACCCATTTCCAAGCTTAGCGCCGGCTTGCGGCATTCCATAAATTTGGAGCCCGCAAGGCGCTTTGGAATGACGCAAACCGGTGGTAAACTTTTTGACACAAAACTGCAAAAGTGCAGTTTTGCACCAAAAAGTATAAATATGTTCCGAAGTCTCCACACTGTGACCAACAAGAACCACTCAGTTCTGAGGAGACCTTTCCTATTAGGATGTTAGAGGAAATCATGTTTTCTAGAAATGTTCCTGAAGGAAGGAACTTCTTCGCAAAAGACCATGTCATATAATAGTAGCGTGCTGTTGTACTCTATTTCCTTTGGTGTATGAGTACCACTGAAAACATTGCTCACTTCACGCAAACCTTCCAGAAACTCCCCATGAACTCTCATCACATCAGGGACATTTTGAAAGTGAGTCCATCACCATTGCACTATTTGTGGTAACAATCCTGACATGCCACCATGACAGGATGAACCTGTTATAACATATTTTTGCAATGAGGAAGCACCCTAAAAAAAAGTGGTGCTCAGCCCCATCAAAAACCATCTATCAAACAAAATATCTGCCTATGATGCTCATGTTATCATTGTATTTCAATAGGAAGGGCAAATGATGATAGACCACTTCAGTCTTACTCAGTACTATAGTTCAACCAGGTTTGCATCTTAAAAATGATGGCAGTGCTTTAATCTTTTGGTGACTTGTGAGGTTTATTTTGAAACTAGTATCTAGTAAAAATATCCCTTTCTTGAAACATTTTTACTAGATTGTTTCAAAGTGGGCTGCAATAGAGTCAAGATGCTCACAGCCCAATAGATCTTTTTACTTAGATACCACCCAAGCAAGCTAGGTGCCCACTTGGTGAGTTCTTCTTGCTGGATGCAAGCCTCTCAGTCGATGTGGTTGTCCTCTCACATTTCTTGTTCTTCTTTGCAGAAAAGTTTGATCAAATCTTCTTTAGTGTCAAGTTGCTGTTTGGCACTTTAGTTCTGCAGCAGAAGGTGTATGATGTCATGATAATTATACACACTCTGTTGTGCACGTAGACTTAGGACCTGATTTAGATCTTGGTCGATCTGCCTCCCATCATTGTTTTTCCGTTGGATAATCCATCTGCTGACAAGGCTGTCTACCTACTTTATTTAAATGTTGTCAGGTCTGTAGACAGAAGTCTGTTGGCGGACCGCCGTCACAGTAAGAATTTTACACCCACATTGACATAGCCTTAGTCAAAAGTAGATGGCTACGGGACCACCGCCAGTTTTACCGCTGAGCCAACCACCATGTGCCTTCCTGCCAACGTAACTGTGGCGACTAAACCTCCACACCTGAGTTGGCTGATTCAAAGGCATATAAGGTCAAAACATACACTTTTTCTTCTTTTCACTTCTCTTACCGCCATTAACTCGATCATACAAGTCCTTACTTTGCTGCTGCGACTTCGCCACAACATAAATCAACCCCTTCGTCACCAGAACCGAAGGTAAGTGACTTTTTTAACTATTACCATCTGAATTGTCTGTTTACATTAGCTCGGGACTCATGCATTTTTATAAATACTTACAAGCAATAGTATAAAAATGGCCACTGAATATGTGTCATGTGGTAGTTTAAGTATTTAAAAAAAACACACCTGTATATTTCATTTACATTTACCAATTTGAGCCAACCTGCCTTCATGCCAATGTACACCTACACAAAAAGTCACATTAATCCCAAATTCAAAATGTGTCCATACAGGTTTGTTTAATCATTTCCCTAAACTATCAAATCAGATACATATGCATTACACAATATATGAACCACATGAGTCTAATAAAACACAGTAATTGCACTACACAATGCAACAAGTTGGTTTACAAGAAATGTACATTCAAAGTCACTTCTCTACTTAAAACATTTCATATGTGTATTAATGTCGCATTTCCCCTTGTCTAGTGCAATTTCTGTATATCATTAAATTTAATTGAACTGTTCTTTGTGTAATGCATGTGTATTCCTTATTAACACTCATCATTTTAAAATAAATACACCTGTATTAACAAGTTAAAAAAAAATAAACATGTTTAATTTTGGTGTAAGTGTCCATTAAAATGATGAAGGCGTGCACCAAAATGACCTTGTCCACTAAAAATTTTCAACACTAACGTATGCACCGTACAAAGTGTCATAAATAAAAACCTGTTTTGTTCACTGTCATAAATGAAATTAAGATCATGTTATTCACATTTTCATAAATAACATTGTCAACAATGAATTACTTTTACATAAAAAGAGTGTCAGAACAAACGTTTGTGAATTTTATTTTCATTTTTTAATGAGATCCATCCTTCAAAAACTTTACTGATAAATAAAGCATAAATGTCCACAAAACAGGATGCACTGCATTAATGATTTGGTTTTTGCCCAAGAACTTGCCTTCTACTTACACTGCCAAGGGACAACCTCCGCAGGCAGGGGCATCTAGTGGGCACAGAGCAGGCACCTCAAGAATCCATCTTGAGAGGTGTGGGTTTAGGTTTCACAGGTGTCTGGAACAGGCAAGGAGTATAATAGGGTGGAGGAAAAGGGGTAGGAAGGGTTGCAGAGGATAGGTTTTGGGAAGTAGAGGGAGCTAGAGTTGGTGATGTGTGTGTACCTGTCTGTTTTGCAGGTGCATGTGGGTCTGGTGTGTGTGGTGTATGTTTGCGTGTGTGTTTCTTGAAAGGTGTCTTATGTTCATGTGTGCATTTGTGTTTGGTTGTTGTTGTTGTGTGTGCTGTTGTGTGAGTGTGTCTGTTTGGATCAGAGTGCTGTTGATGTGGTGCATGTGTTCGTATGTTTTGCAGATGCATTTTTGTCTAGTGTATGTTTGGATGTGTGTGGTTTTGCAGGTGTTCTGGTGAGTGCGCGTGTTTGGGATCGGTGGGTGTTGTTTTGCAAGTAAGTTTGTGTGTCTGTTTGGATGAGTGTGCTGTTGAGGTGGATGTTGTGGTGCATGTGGGTGTGGTGGTGGTTGTGGATGTGCTGGTCATTGTGGTGATTGTGGGTATGCTGGTGGTTGTTTGTGTGTTGGTGGTTGTGGTGGTGGTTTTGGTGCTTGTGTCTGTGCTGGTGGGTGTGTGGTTGTGTGTGTGGTGGTGGTGCTTGTGTGTGGTGGCAGGTGTGGTTGTGGTACCTGTGGGTGTGGTGTCAGTAGTGTGCATATGTTGGATGGCTGTATGTTTATGTTTCTTTGTGTGTTTGTGTTTATGTTTGGGTGTGGTGCTCATGTCTGTTGGTGTGGGTGCCTGCAAAGAAGTCAGTGTGCTTGGGATTGGGGTGGGAGTTGTTAATTGGGATGAGGAAGGGACCGGAGTAGGGACACAAGGTTGACCCAGTTGGGTGGCTGTTGTCAGTGCTGAGGCTATTTTCATAAGCGGTCTCTGAATGCCAGGCATTGAACTATGAATGGCATTCAGAAATGCAATCATTTTTTGCATTTGGTAACTAAGGCCATAAATACTATTCATGATCACTGTCTGCTCTACAGAGATGCTGTGTAACAGGTCAATAGCCTCTTCACTGAGCGCTGCTGGGGGACAGGGGCAGGGTTGGAGGTGCCTGCAGCAAAGAGACCCCAGCTCTTTTAGAGGGGCAGGGTTAGCCAACTTGGGGGTGCAAGAGGGAGGGTAGAGATGGGAATCTTGGTGGTGGACAAGTATGGAGAAGCATAGGTCCCGTAGGGTCTGGCACCACTGGGGACTGGTCACTTGTGGAGGCCTCCAAAGAAGATGATGAGCTGGAAGCCTCCATTCTAGCCCTCTCACCCTACACGCCAATGTGCCTATCAGTGTCTGAGGTTTCAGCACCCAACACACAATGGCCAGCTGCTTCCCCCCTTCGTGGTCAATGTCCCCTTCACCTGCTCCTGAAGATGCTGAAAAGACATATACAACATTTTTATTGGATCTGTGTAAAGAAAAATGATCAAGAGTTTTTTTAACAAAACCTTTCCTAATTTTTATATTTCACCAGCTTCGAGCTTTTCAAACTTAAGTATACTTTATGTATGAGGGCTGGGAGGATATAGTGATACAGAGACTGAATTGGTTTCTGAATTTTGATGGCTTTATTTATTAATGACTAACATAAACTAAAGAATTCCCATTTTCACAGGTTTATTATCAAGGAATATTGAGGAATATGTGATATTCCTCGATAATGCTCCTTTCTTTTCTTTTTCTTTTACGTTCTCCCACGGATGGCACCACTGGTAGCTTCAGGAAAAGAAACGGCGCCAAGTAAGGTATTCTTATTTCTGATTAATATTGACCTTCCACCAACACCTGTTAAATGGGTAGGGTCATGCAGAACTACCCCCAAACACCATGGAGAAATGGGTTACAATCTCAACATGCTTTAGAGTTCAAAGCTCAGGTTTTCTCTTTCACCCCAAAATGTGTTTTTATGTTTTTAGTTCAGTTCCTCCTCTCACAATGACATAAAGACAAAAACAAAAAGAAATGAGTTATAAGCTAGAATCATGGCTCAACCGGTAAGCCTTCTGACTCCCACTTACATAATGAAGTGTTCCCCAGAATATTGTGGCTGCTATTCAGCATCAAAGCTCTGTGCTTGTGTCTCAAATAAGTCTCAAACACCAAGACCTCCTTGTTATTTTCCCATAACATGATAGCAGCGGTTTCCCTGCTTTGCTTTCCTTTCTCGGATAATGTGCCTGTAATACCCAGCCACCATAAAAATACTTGCTCCCACCCCCAATTCACTCAGCCGTGTAGCCACAACTCGCCGGAGTTGTGGCAGCTGAGGCAGCGTCCTCCACTTCTGGGGATCCCCGCTGTCCTCCACTCCCCCAACACGGGTTTCCTCAGCATCTTCCTGGTTGCCGCTGGCCCTCTCTCGTGATTGGTTTTTAATAGCAGTGTCCCCACCTCCCTGTCCCAAAACAGAATAGCCCATTTTCACTGTTTCTTTCTGGTTACAATTCCTTCCCCTTCTTATGGCTTGCTTTTCATTTGGTTCACAGGAGGTAGAAAAGTCAGAAGCAGCAGGAGAGCAAGCCCCTGGGTCACCCCCAGGCAAGAAATATGGTTCCAGTTTCTCTTCCTCACACTTAACCATTACCCCATGCATGTAAGGAACATATTAATGATCGATTTACCCACAGTTGTGTATTTACCATCATTAACCCCATTTCATTTTTGATAATTTCTCTTAAACATTTAAAATTTCTCCTGGAAGTGTTTAACACATCTAAATGGCACAGATTGGTTGGTTTGAAGAGTGAACTCATGTCACAAAAAATATGTAACAAGAAATCTTTGTACCATGTACATTGTCCATCTGCAAAACTCCATTTCAATGACTCATTTTGTTCAGTATTGATAATCATCTGTACATAACAAAGGACACAAAAGTGTTGTTTTGGGGTATGTCATCAATGTGTACACATTCCTGTATGTTTCTTTGAATAACGTTTTCCTACCAAATTCATGTTTGTAAAAACAGACTGGCTTACAAACACCTTTGTGAAGGATTAAGGCGTCATGCCCATCTTCAACTGTTAACATGAACTGACTTGAATTTTGAAGTAAAAACATGTTTATATATGTATTTGCTAAAAAAAAAGTTGCCATTGTTCTCATGTTACTAGTCATTTTGTTTCCCATGCTCACAATTGTTTGTTAATTATACCAACTCACCAATGTGAAGTTTGGAACATCCACTGTATCATAAGTGCAGTATATGCTATGTCACGTATAATAGGGCCTAAATAACCTCCTCACATGTGTGATGGAGCATCACACCTGACACAATCATAAATTGTTGCATTTTGGTACAACAGTCCTTCATAAAAAAACACAAAATCAAAGTACCTCTTTTTTCTTAGGCAGGCACGTGTCTTCTCAAAACAGTCCTATGGTAGTGATCAGAAATCTAGTGCAAACATTTTATACAAATCAATACACAAAACGCATCATTGTACACCTTGTGCAAAACTTACACCTTTCAGAACTTTTCTTGTGCATTGGACGTGTGTCAAACTTTATGTTGATGTCATAATTTGTTGCTGTAACTTTAAAGTAAATAGAAAAATTGGATCTCAATAAAGAACTTACCCTGTTGATGCTGCTGCTGGGCTCTCAACTTCCCATCAAGCTTGGGATAGGCCACTGCAAGTATGCAAGCCATTGTGGGGGTGTCAGAGTATGACACACATGCTTCGCACATTGGGAGGACTGGCCAAGCTGGACTTTTGTTGACTCCTTGGTCCAGAGACGTAGATCCTCCCACCTCTTCCTGCAGTGGATGCTGTGTCATTTGTATACCCCCCGGGTCCACACTTTCTTTGTGATGGCATTCCATATGTTTTTTTTGGGTTTAACGTTGACCTGTCTTGATATAAGAAAAAGAAAGAAAAAATGGTTTTGTGGGGTTTTGTTTGTTTGTTATGATGTAATACAATTTTGCTAAATCTATCACAAGCATTTCTAATAAGTTAGTACACCATATTTAAAAAAATATTTTTTTATGTGAAACTACAAATTTGTAGTGACCTGTTGAGTACCTGGTCACTTTTCATGTACTTATTTTACAAATATAGCCCACTAACATCATCTAGGCCTGAAACGTTTCCTGTCGTGAGAGCTACTTCTGAATCATTAAATCATTATCAGCTACTGATGGCTAAACGACTTGCACATTGATACCACAAGCCCACCCACACCCAGTTGCATTGGCTTAATGTCTTGTTTTCATAGATCCAGATACTATGGTTAGAAACATATACTATGACTGAGAGCACTATGAAAGGGCTGCCACATATGTCAGTGAGTGAGAGTGCGTTCTTTGGTGATGTATGCACATGTGTGTGTAGGAATGGGATATATTTGTAGGGATGACTGAGAGCCTCTGTTGTATGTACTTGCAGCACAGGACATTCCTTTTGCTATATGTGGCACCATTACATATATAACACAGACACTCATTATTTTGAAATTGGAAAAAATCTAAAGGGCAGAAAATATTTGTGCAGACAACTTCATAATATGAATTATTTTTGTGCAATTCACATTTCTGTCCTTTCAACATGGTACTGTATTTTTCACTGTCACCCATGGCACAGTGTCTACTGGCCACTGGGAGCAAGAGCCTCCAGTTTGTAAATGCAAGACTGTTATATGTGAGTAAACTGAAATGAAGAGTTATTCAATCTTGCTGGTAACTTTTCATTTACATTTTCTGACATTCAAAAGCATTCAGAAACATAATTTTGTTCACAGCTCTACTATGGAGTTGACCACGCCATTCACTACACTTCATTCTAGAACTTTAAGCAACTTTCTAGCCTGTGTTTCAATAAAATACAAGTTAGTGAAAATTACATTTTAAGCATGTACTTGTTACTCTGGTGAGCCTTACAGCTGGCTGTGCAGGGACATGACCTCCGTGGTCAGCAAATCCAGCTCGTCAGCTGAGAAGTTAGGAGACCTTCCTCCTGCTCTTCCTGGTATCGTGGCTCCCAGAGTCCTGAACCAGCAGCAAAAGTGGAGGAAGTGTTGTTGGCCGCCGAGTTAGGAGGCAAGTGAGCTTTTTTACAAACTCTGTGTGCATGTACACAATATATGCAGTTGCCAAAGGAGAAGGACACATCCATTGGCTGTCGTACGTTGCTGTCTCATGTTAGCCTATGCCTGTATCATTCGCAGAGTTTACACACACTATGCAGTCAACTTCCAATGACTGCCTTATGTTTGCAAACGTCCTGACTGCAAGGTAAGACGGCTACCATTTTAGATTCTGTTTTTTAATGTCAAGTTCCTCACCACTGAGCAGAATGGAGGCTAGTTTGTTTACATATACAAAATGCGACCGTTAGTCATTTTTGTTGAATTAAAACAGTAGTATGTAGCACGTTACTGTGTCTAAATGCAATAGTTGTGCAGTTTAGTTTACATTTACGTTGATGGACTTTGAGAAAAATGTAAAAAAATGTGTGAATAATACATATAAAATATATTATTCACACATTCTTTAAAAAATATATTTCTATTGATTTACAACAACATTAAAAATATTGTGTACAGATATGACACAAAAACATGGAATTTTACAAATACTTGATATTTGTGTTAATTATCAAAAAAAGTTTGCACATTTCAAAAGATATTTTTCTATATTCTTAAATGCAGAGATATGAACCCAGGAGGGGGGTAGAAGATGACAATCTCAAGTCTTTAAACTGTCTCCTGACCTTTCCACAATGGAAGAGTGGGATATTATCAAAAAGTGAGATTGTATAGGTAATATGTCTGAAACTGTAAATATAAAAATTATGCAGATTATTTGGATTATGCTGGAGTTGCAAATAATTTTTTGAAAGATTGACAAACCATTCTTTATTACAATTGTATGAAAATATGACTTTTAGATCTGTTGTATGTTGACATTTTGTAAACGTGAGGAAGATTACTTACATGGATTTTTTAAAACAATATTTTTTTATTATTGCATTTCAAATTAGTGATGGATTGAGAAGAAAAAAATAAACTAAAATTAGTACAAGAAACACAACACCAGTATTTGACCTTGTTGGTTTTGAATCTATTTTACAGACACAAATAAACTGAAACGGGATGATAACCAAAAATCAAAGTAAAAAAAACAAATAAAACAGTCAATCATGATTAATGAAACTGTTATTGTAGAGCCCAAATTGTTCAGAACCCAAGACACAAAATACAACTAGCATCAAAAAGGTAAATGTGTCCAGAAAATAGTCCACAGAGTGAATGGTAGTCATACACTGGAGGAAATTAGGTTCTGCCTCTCTTGCTGGTGGCGGTGGAAGTCTTGCCATCCTCTCCTGGTGTCCCGGAGGAACGTCCCCTCCTGAAGGGGTGACAGGATCCAAAGTGACAGGGACTGAGGTGTTTTAAGGTGTTTCTTCTTGGAAGGGCTTCCATTTCTGTGCCTGAGGCAGGTGTAGTGGGCCCAGCTGTTGTAGGGCCACAGAAAGGGGTAGATGTTACTGGGAAAGCCCTGCACATAAGATGATAAGTGTCAAATAGCACCCAAAGTCAGGGAGTTCACATTAGAGTTTATATTCTGCATCTATACAGTGTGTTCCCTCTGCACCTGCTTCATGTCCCAGATCTCTATAAGGAGCAGGCCCATCATATCTCAGAGCTGATGTAGGGATCCCAAAACTTGGTCAATGGTGGCCTGGGTGCCACTGAACCCAGTGGCATCACTTTGTTGGCCCACAGACTCCCTCCCATAAACCCTACCCCCACTACCCTGTGCCCATAAGCTAGAGTGGCCCTTCCCAGTGGGTCGTAACTGAGCTGGAGGTTGTGGTGTTGTTGGCTCAAGAGCAGCCAGGCCTGGGGGGCACAAGATTGGGGTGATGTTCCTTTGGACACAGGAAGTGGAAGTATCCATAGGCTGAGGTGTGGTAACAGCTGGAGTAGGAGGTGTGGGCTGAGTGAGACTTATTGGAGCTGTCTGCCCAGCTAGCACAGATGTACCACGTGGCTCCTCATCATCCGGACTTGCAGGAGTGGAGTCCTCACACTAGGCTTGATCCTGGTCTGGAGTGTAGGTATCCTCAGTGGCAGATGGTCCATGTGCTTTGGGTGTTAGACCTCATATGGATTACATGAAAAACAAAATGTAAAAGTCTAGGAAGTATACATTGTATTTACCCAACATTCATCCCATCACAGTAGATAGGAGAAATGAGAAGTAAACCATTCCTAGGCCTATCAGTCTAAAATGCAGATTATTATACAACTTAGTAGGACTTATAGCACTAGACTTCATTTAAACATTACAAAGTACATTTGCTTTCATTACACAATATATTCGGTATACAACATAACATAGGAGAAATTCTTTAAGTCAATATACTTTGATATGTAAAACCAATTACTTCACTTCAATGAAATGACAAGAAAGTGACAGCATACAAAAATAATTGCATTTTATTACATAGCATAAAATGGATATTGACGAATGAATGACACTTTAACATATGTACATATATGGAAGAAAAGAGAGAATGCCCAACATCACATTGCAAAATTGTGTTCCAGATACCAGAATAAGGCATCATGGTAGTTGTAGTCAGTTCAATTTAAGATTATCAACACAAGATGGGCACAGCTCATCATGCTGTCATGTAACATACCCAACTTCAGACTTCCCTATAAAATACTATAATTTCTCCTTTTTAATGCCAGATCAAAGTGTTTTTGACATCTCCCTATTTCAAACGTTAGTATCCATTCTCTTATATTTTAAGAAGGATTAACATTTTAGTTTGTTTACCCTTGAAGCACAGAAAAACATTTGTGTTGCATTGCTTGTTAAAATGTACTCTTTGTTTACCATTTTGTAGACAGTTTTCTTGCTAAATACATTGTATGACATCGTATCTGGTCGATTACTGATGCTATCCAATAAAATAATTCACATGTCAGTGTAACGGGAAACAGCCTGAACCACAACTCTTTAACAACAACTGCGTTGTTCACGAAAGCATAACCCTTCTTGTGTGAACAACGACTCTCTTTTTCTCTGCCTTAACCACGCATGTGCTGAACTATTTTTACATTTTAACATTCCCTATGCACAGGTGGGGGTCTTATTATTACATCTGATTGTTAGTAACAAATATTTTCATCTACATTTTTAGGTGATCTTGTTTTGCTCCGCTGTTCTAGTTGCCTCAAGTAGCTATCAATAAGCTCACTGGTGTTCCTATGCACAGTTAGATGAGTTTAGTAAACAAGAACACATTTGTCCTTGACTCCATTGAACTTTAATAAAAATAAAAATACTGCAGACTGGTACACCACTCTGCTGGGGCCAAAAGCGAGACTATTCTATGCACTTCCTTTAGAGTTTTTTTGGTGTTCTTTAATGGATATGCCGATACATGTATTTCATTGCCCAGGACATTCTGGAACATACCAGCTTGCAGTACACAGATCAGCCTTATTAATAATGTAGCCATATGGTATTTCATCAATACGGAAACTTTCCAGGAGATGCTTTCTGTATGACCTTTGTGCTAAATGATAAGGTGGGGAGTTTTTAGTGGGATTTAGATAAAGAAATGTAACTATGAAATATGATTCACCTTACAGACTTCATCTACTACCCACCTATTTTTTTGTTTTGCTTTTAATAGCATAACTAACTGTTCTTGTCATGTACCCAAGTCAACCACAGTAAATCCTTTAGCCAAGCACTGCAAGGGGACAGCTTGCATTTAGAAATCCCCCTCGCCATTTCCATGAAACACGTGGCTGGCAGTTATAAAACTGTTGAAATTTGAACTTCTTAGTTGTGTTAATGTATACAAATAATTCTGTAAAAAAAAATTGTAGCGGGATATTAGGTTTTTAGATACATTATTATTTAATTTTATAGTAAAAAAAATGTGTGTGTTATAGCTAGAGTTATCTCAAGTAACTATATCTTGTGCCCTAAGGTAACTATAACTCGCGCCATGCACTGCTTATTACCCCAAAGAACATGGGCACTCATGACACCTTCGATAACATCAATGACAATGTCAATGTAATATTTGCAGCAAACGTTTTGAAGAAAAAACTGTGAATGGTGGGGGCACAAGTTATAGTTACCTTAGGTCACACGTTTTAGTTACTTTAGATAACTCTAGCTATAGCAGGTGAATCTCTATGGTTTTGTACATTTAAAATGTGAGCCTCACTATAATGTCCCTGTAACCACTGTTTTTTTTTAGTGAATATTACATATCCACATCAACACATACCTAGGTCCACTAAATTAGCACTGAATAACATCTACAAATGTGGATCATTCATCTAAACAAGGAAACGAGTCTGGAGGAATGAGCAAAAAGGAGGGAATTTCAACATTTGCATTCTTCCTATTTATAGCCCAAGAACACCAAAGGCAAACATGACTGGTCTCAGAAAGATTTAGTAGAGGGTCAATAACAGGGAAGTGAGGATCCAAGCCCAGAAGAAAGCCAGGGATCCCTTATGGGGCCTTCACAGAGGCTGAAACGTGTTGATGAATTTAAATGCTGGGGTAATAAGCAGTCCCATGAATTGCAATAATTTTTTTATAATTTTTTGGCCCAGCCTCAATAAATAAAAATACTTTGGGCTTAGGGATCTCTTTGCTCTCTAGATTGTAGTTCGACTAATACCCACCTTTAAAAGTAGTTCTCATAATCATGCAGAGCCCATTCACCACTAGGATTTTCTCTGGAGAATGTGGCCTGTCCAACAATGAAGCATGGCACCCGGGTGGGGTTGGGGTGTGAGGTCATGCCTTTCAATTTTTGTGTGAATCTCCTTGTCTTATTGATACTGTGAGACATCTCATGGACCAGAGGGTTTCCAGTGGATGGTAAATTCCCTGTGAGAGACCCCCTATTTAATCTCTCCAAGACCAGTCATGTTCTTACTGTAAAGCATGTCTACAAGCCTGCCCTTGCGACCGGTGTGTGCAATTTCAAACTGACATTGACATAATAAACCTTTTGAAAAGTGTAATCCTTTCTTTTTAGTGCTTATAAGTTACCCCTAAATTAGGCGTTTAATGCCCATAAGAACAGGGTGAATTGTATTTACAAGTAATATGTGCATTTTTAAGGGTTTACTTGTCCTGCCAATGTAAAACTTCCAAAACTGTTTTTCACAGTGGCAAATCTGGCTCTCCCATTGAAAAATACTGAGTTACATTGTAACAATTTAAAATGCTTAACTTGAGTGTGGGAGCAGCTAGAAACTTGATTCAAGGACTCATTTGAATAGTGATTTAAAATTCAACTTAATGTTAAACCTTAAATTAAGGTCACATATCATATTGCTATTTTGAAAATGACACTTTTAGAAATTATCATTTTCTTGCCGAAGCCAAATTTGCCTTACTGCCAGTGTCCAGGTGTTACCTGATCCCTGCCTACACCCTGCAGTGAGATATTCATTGCTGCCAGACAGAGAACAAAGGACCTGAATGTGGGGAGGTGTTGGTCTTCCAACGGAAGTGCTGGGAAGGGACTATGCCCCTGCCCGGATAACTTTTCAAAAAGGCCTGCCCAGGCCCACATAGACGAACCTGACACCAGACCTGACCCTGCCTTTGGTTTACTAGCCAGGCTGAAGGCACACCCAGAGGAAAGGGAGGAAATGACCAAATCCAGCTCTAGAGTCAGACAAAGGGTCCCCCACCCATAGGTTGGCACCTTGCATAGAAGGTGGACCCCCCCCCAGACCTCTCATCAGAAAACTCCTGGACCTGTAAAGACTAAGAAGACCTGCCCTGCTGCCTGAAGCCTAAAAGAAGAGATTAAACCTGCTTGTCTTGAATGCAGGGCCCTAGACGATACAACCAGGGTCAGTAGGCTGACCTCCAGTGTGAACTACTGGGACATAACAAGTTTCCAGAGGCTGTTTCTGCCTCTTGCCTGACTAGACCCAACTGGATCTGACCTGGTACCCTCTGCTGGCCTCTGCGGGAGGGAGTCCTGAGCGCCAAGTGCTGGTGTCAAGGTCCTAGACTTTTGACTGAAGTCAGAGTGCACTTCTTGCTGTCTAATTGAAGGTTTCACCAGATCTGATGCAGAGCAACACAGAGCCGTGCAGCTCCCGACTAAAAACGTCACCATATCTGGTGCAGAGAGATACAGAGCCCCGCAGATCCATGCAGCTCCTGACTGGCACCTCACCGTATCCAGCGCAGTGCAATCCAGAGGCTCGCAGAGCAGCACCGCGGGGTTGTTCCTTCAAAGTAGGAAGGTAAAATATCCAGCAGGACAAACCTGGCCCTGTATCCAGCTCTCACTCCATCATGGTTATCATGATCCTGTGACTCTGGTTGTGCTTATTCCATTTTTGTTATTCAGTGTCATTTTATTTATTAAAATATTTTCTATTTGTCTAAATTGGATGTTTACTAGTATTGTGTTTTCTCTGTATTACTATTTGAGTGCCACATAAATACTTTATAAATTGCCTCTAAGTTCAGCCTGGCTGCTTTTGTGCCAAGCTACCAGATGGTTAAGCACAAGTTTATTAAATGACTTTTGTCACTGACCCTGACAAAGATTGTGGTTATTACTTGACATGGAAATATAACCCACATGGATTGGCAAAGATACAGTTGTAGGGGGCATAAAAAGATGAGCGAGGCTAGTCAGTATCCTTCCTAGCATGGATATGAAAAAAGGCCTCCATGCTACTATTTTTGGTATATCTATCACCACTGCCAGTCTTCTATATCCCAACAAGAAGATGGGAGTCCTTCTCATTATTGAGAATACACATGGTGTGCTCTCTTGACTACAGAGCCTCACTCTGAATCTCAATGCAAGTCACACAAGTAGCTTCAGCGCACATATAAAAATCTTCTGGGTGCTGAGATATGGGTCATAAAGCTACTCTCCTAAGCCCAATGACTCGTTTAAAGAATACCACAAGGATCAAACAACAATGTGTTCGCTCTTTTTTATCCCAAATTTGGACCCCTAAAACTTCTTTTTCATAGTTCTGGGATCTTCTACAATCATTTTTCAGATGGCACTTTTTGCCTTAACTCTTCCCATTACAATATTTATTTTTATTTTGGAGTGTAGACCATGACAGGTCTGCACTCACTGATGAATTTGCAATATCTGAAAATTAACCCTGGATGCATAATAGAAAAAGTATTTTTTCTACTTTAGGTAGGAATTAATTTTTTAACTGAAAGTTCTGAAAAATATTGAATTTAACATATTTAAATGAATTAAAGATTTAATTCCAAATGAAGTTAATAGTGCTGTAGCACTTTTTAATTTTGTTCTACATTTAAATATATAAAACACTAGAAAAATCCCAAACAAATTTACAAAAATAGAGTAAATTGTAATAAATAAAATACCACAACACCAAAATGACAAAAACCTCAATCAGTAGAACCAGAGTTATTAATTTTCAAAGGTTTTTGGTGACAATAACACCTAAAAGCGTACAGTGTCACTTGCAGTTATCAGGCGAAAGTCACAGATTCAAGCCCACAAAGATGGAGTGCAGGTCATGTACAGGGACCAGCTTTGTCCCGCTGAAGAGTTACCTCTTTCCATGTGAGGAGATGCCGTTTGCATTAGCGGGGGCTCATGAAGGTCATTGTTGGTGTGAGGAACAGGTTGGGTTTCACGGATGATCACTATTTTGGCACGAAGAGATGGTCATCACTGGAGCTTTGCTTTAGTGGTTGTTATAGTCTGTCACTTTTGGGGTAAAGTGCAGGTCTTGCTAGATCCTCTCTTTGGTTGTTATCATGAACAATCACTGTTGAAATGAAGTGCAGGTCCCACTTGAGCTTCACATTTGCCGTCATCACCTGCGGTCATTTCTTTAGTTCAAGAGGAGTACTCTCTGATGCCAGCTGGGGTACAGTTGGTGCTGGTCAGCTGAGCAGCTGCAGGGAGGCCTCTACAAGGTTTTTGTGTCCCTGTAGTTCAAACAAGATGTCAGCCAACTGAGCCTTGGAGTCACTTCTGGAGAGTCTGGTTTCAAAGCAAACTGGTGCAATCTTCTTCCTTCAGACAGCAGTGCAGACATTCTTCTGAATGCTTCATACGTCCACAAGTGTTCTGACAAGAGGTTCTAAAGGTAACTTTAGTTTTCCCTGCCAGGATATGCAAATCTTAAGTACACATGTCCTTTTTTGAATACCATGCACCCTGCCCCCTGAGTCTTTAAGGCATTCCTTAGGGGTGACCTCTAAGCATTAAAAAGGTAAGTTTAGTTCTGGATTTTTTTTTTGTTTTACCAGGTCGAAATGGCAGTTTAAAACTGCACTACAGGCTGCTGTGGAAAGACTGACACGTTTTGCAGTACTACTTTGGTAGGAGGAACAATGAGTACTGCAGGCTACTTGTACCTTTTAATATATATGCCCTGGGTACATGTTGTGCCATACACTAGGGACTTAGAAGCAAATCAAGTGTACCAATCAGGAGTAGGCCAATTTTATCCTGTCTTCATCTGAGAGCATCAGCAGTTTGCCACTGATTAACAGGAAGAAGGCACACTGAGTCCTAACAGCCAACAAAAACAGGTTCAGAAAAGAAAGGCAGAAGGTGGCCAAAATCTGGTTAGTCAGATGAGGTTTAGACCCAAGCAGCCCATTGTAGTGGTCTGCAGAGGTCAGTGGGGGAAACAAATGAGAGTGGTATACCTGACTCTGCAAGGCTGAACAACAAAGATACTCTGCTTCTTGGCAAGCACTTTCATAAACCCATTAGTGGTGTTCTGTAATGGTTATTTGGGAAATTGCATCTGTGTTGGATACAATTCTTTTGCAAGCACCGGGATAAACGTAGCATCATGCCATTGGTCATTGAAAAAATTACTTGATTTCTAGAAACGCTTTCTGCAAAAAAGTTACTTGTTCCTAAGGTAGATTTATAGAAATTGTAATGACACACACTGTACTCACCGAAAAGAGTAGCTAATTTCTGAAAAAATCATATTTTGACAAGAAGTGATTTACTTTTTGTGAGCAGAGCTAAAAATGAGAGGGGACGGTTTGAGTTCTTAGGGCGTAGCTTCTCAATACACAATAGAAATTGTTTTTTATATAACCAGTTTTTTTGTGAAGCACAAACTAGATCCAAGAGCATCAGTGATAGAATGTTTCACAAGATGACTATTGTTAAAACAGATGTCCTCAAGGGTATTCAAACATAATCTACATACGTATACGGGTTAGATCAGAGACTCAGAAACACATGCGGGTGGTAAATTTGGCAATGATACAGTGTGTCAATGGTATTTATGTATGCAAAGGTAAACATGTTAGCAAGGCCTCCAGAGTCCCGGTCTTAATTGTCTTTCAAGGGAAGCCTTGTTTAAAAGTTGATTTATTCTTGACAAATTGTACTTCAATATTTAGAAGCCATTTGTTTTTGGCAGTAGGACCCCAATATCAGAAGGGACTTTCAGTTTACATGGAAGGATAAAAGGTATCTTGTGGTAGAGAGATGAAGCACTTTTTTATGGAATGCACTCAAACTTGTAGGTGCCACACACTTTAAGGATGGCCCTACTTGGTGAACTCATTATGCACATCACGTATGGATATATGTGACCGTATTTATAAAGAACACCATAAATTCCTAAATGTGTGGCATGCATCTACACATTTGTGTAGATATACCACTGGGATGCAGAATTGCAAGATTTCAAAGATTATTCACGTGATTCACTTACACTCCTGGCAGATACCTGCTTTTGCTCGTGAGACATTTGGGGAGTCTCTGGATTCTATGGGTTATGAATTTTTTGAACTTCAAAATGAATCTTTTTATCCTATCTTTCCTTTTCTCTAAAAATATTTTGTCTCTGAAACATCTTCCGTTTCTGCGCACTGTTTTGAATTTGGGACCTATTGGCTCGTTTTCCAATAATCTGATCGCCACTCCACTTGGCATAAAAGTAGAAGAGCAGACAAGCCAACATTGTATGTTACGAAATGTTTGTGAAAGGCCATTAAGTTCCAAAGGGGCATGCATTCACCTTATTACAATTCAAATGCCATGACTTCTCCTGGGACAGTCCACATTTACTCTTTGATGAGGAGTGTATTACTCTGGGAGTAAAATGTAAATTAAATATCTACATACATATCTTTGGGCGTAATTTATTGTGGTATACAGGTCACATGATGCAAACACAAACATTTTTGTGCTGTATCAAAGGTACTATTATGGTGCAGTACATGGAACCAAATTCATAGAAATAATACCTCATTCTGATTAATGAGGCTTAATTCCAACTGGAAATCCTTTCAAATATCTGCAAATCTAGGGTGGTGGCATGCAATGAACATCAGATCTCAGTCCCTCAATCAAATTCGCAAACATTTTTTTTTCTTCTGCATTCTTTGTGCTATTCTTCGTGCTCTTGCTTTCTCTGGTTTTTAGTAGAGGTTGGAATAGGGATAGAATAATAGGAATGGTTTTGAAAAGGGGAAGAAGTAAGATTGTTTTTCTTTTGTGTGGTATATTTGTTTTGTCATTTTTCAAAACAGTATACAGTATACAGAAACAGAGAACAAGCAATAAGCCCTTAAAATCCGCATGCATCATATAACTGAAAACCAGTAAGATGTCAAACAAATGAAACTATAGAGCCAATCAATGGAGGCAAAGCTTCCCCTAAATGTTTGCTACCTAGTGATAATTTCTAAGATATGCAACATCTACTGAAATATACCATATGTCGTATCTATAATACAGTACCAAAATGCCGGATCTCAATAGGGAGATGCAATAATATAGTATAATAATAGAATAGAATAACATAACATGTGCTTATGGGAGCAAGTCAGTGTCACCATTTTACAATTATGTAAAGTTATGTAATTATCTACCTCAAGTCAGGTCTCAAAAGAGGACACAGGTAAATTTATTCCTAATAGGAATAATAGACCCGCCCTCTCCAACCTGGCCCATCATTAGTGGTCCTGTAACTACAAAGACCCCCAACTGAGTGGGGAAGGAAATGGAAAGGAGCATCAAAATGCCCTGGGCATATAGCATTGTAGAACCTCCAAGCTGGGGACATCTGACTTTAGGTGGGACATGATGGCCTATGGGACCCCTGGGGGGAAGTAATACTCCTCCTTTGAACTTAATGAATGAAATGAGACATAAAAGAAGGGATATTGGAGAAAATGAACGCCTCGTGGGAGCCAAGTGGAGGGGAGAGATGAGTGTCTCTAAATAGTGATGTACAATGCCATGGATATAGACATAGCTAAGGAAAATACATCTGACAAAATAGGAATGTGTACAAACTTGGGTTAAAAAGGACAAATAAAGAAAAACAGAGCTGTGTGAGGAGAAGAAGAAATGGAAACTAGAGGGAAAAAGGAGGGAGAGGAGGAGAATAGCAAAGAAGGAAACAGAAAGGCAGAAGGAAAGGTAAGAGGAAAAATAGAAAAATAGAGAGGACAGAAGCCGGGAAAAGGTGTAAATAAAAATGAGCATGATAACAAGAGAAATAATTGTGACGTGAATGAGGATGATAATAATAGTGAAGATGATAATGATGATGATAGTGATAGTAAGAAGAATAAGAATAACTACAGTAATAGTGACCAGGGGGGGGCAATGGACCCAAAGCGGAGGAGGAAGGAAAACAGGAGATACATCTATGAAAGACCAGTGTACAGAAGGAGGGAGAGGTGTGGAGGAGTGGTTGAAGAGAATGCGTTTGCGCACTTAGTAGAGTCCAACGCGGAATAAAGAAGGGTAATAAGGACCGACTTGTACTGAGGTATAATAATAAGGTTAAGATTAAGATGAAGATTATCGGAAAGGTGCAGTGCCACTGGGGCATCCTTGACGTATCCCGCATGGGGGATAATCAAGTCACCGACCCAGAGAGAAAGGGCGTCCCTGTCCGTAGAAACACGTCTGTCTTATCCTGTAGGTCATAAATAAGACACTCATGGGAGGCAGCCTGAAACATTGCAGAGATCTACTCCCTGTGGGAGGGTACAAGTGTTGCTCGCCAATATCTGAGGATACATATCTTTGCCGTGGCTAGTGCAGTGTGTAACAAGTGACACTGTGGTCTGGAGAGACCAGGGAGCTCCCCAGTATCGTGCAGCAAGAGAAGGTGAGGGGTTAAGGGAAGGTGGCAAAGGTAGTATTTCCCTAAGAGTAGCCCCCACTGCTCGCCAGAAAGGCTGTATGACTGGGCAGTCATGCAAAATGTGAGGTAAATCGCAGCGCGCATGAGGACATCCCCAGCAGGAGGCATGATGTAGTAACCCCGCAGTACGGAGCTTCTGGGGGTCCAATACCAATCGTGTAACATTGTTAAAAGACTGAAATTTGAGCGGGCCTCCCGGGCTCCACGGTCTCTGGCTTCGATTATACCCACCCAGTCCTCCAAATCGTACTCAACCTGTAGACGCACCTCCCACTTATTCTTGAGAGATACCAGGAGGGGTAGTGAAAAGAGATGACAATTCAGCAAGGCTTGTAGGCCTGATACAGCCCCCCTCAGTTGCCCCCCGGTTTCCAAGTAATGAAGTATTGGGGATTGAATGAGTCGTCGAGGGGGGTTCCCAAGACGACTCATCAGACAGTGCTTGAGCTGTATATAAAGCCACGAGTGATGCTCGAGGAGACCAAATTCTTCCTTGAGTTCCGAGAACGTCTTCCATCTCTCCCCCATAAGGAACTGTTCTACCGTTGTGAGACCTTTCAAACCCCAGTCCTTTCAAAAAATGGTCTTTCCCCCAATGAGGAAACCTTTATTGCCCCAGATGATTGCCCTGTCGTGTATGTAGGGATCTACATTCAATAATTGGTGTGCTTGCCGCCATGCAGTTTGCATGGCTCCAATCATAGGGTTGTGAATGCGGTGGGAGATTGTATCTGCGTTGTATATAACCGGGAGTCCTGATTCGGCACATGAAAGCAGTCGTTCAATTTCCACCCAATGTGGTGGATCCCGTATTCCTTGGAGTAAATAGACCATCTGCGATAGGTGTAGTGCGAAGGTGGAATGTTCTACCGAGGGGAGACTCAAAACTTTGTACTCACGTCTGGCAAGTAGAGTGGTTCGGCGTAACCGCGGACGCTTGGATCCCCAAACAAAAGACTGGATATGACGATCAATCTCTTAGAGGAGGGACAGGGGTATTCGTAGGGGCAGCATACCTAAAACATGTAAGAAAAGTGGCAAGGTCACCATTCGCACTGCCTGAACTCTACCCCACATAGAAAGGCCCAGATGGGTCCATTTCGCAAAATCCCATTTCATACTGCAAATTAAAGGATCCAGGTTGTCCGCCACCATGTTGTCCAAACCTCTGTTGACATCAATGCCCAAATAACGAAGACGTGACTATTTCCATTTAACTGGGAATCCCTGGACTGAAACACAAACTGTTACTGGAGACAGAGGTAACGCCTCATTTTTGTCCCAATTGACCCGGTAGCCTGAAAGATGCTCAAACTCCACCAGAACAGCTCAAAGAGCTGGAAGAGAAGTGGATAAGTCGGTGCGAGTGAGGAGAATATCATCAGCATAAAAATAAATGGTGGATCGGCCGCCTGGGGCCGGGATGCTGGATATAAGATTGGAATTGCATATCAGTGCCACTAAAGGCTCCACGGCAAAAAGAAATAATAACGGGGACAGAGGGCAGCCCTGGCATGTCCCCCTACTGATCGAAAAAACATCAGAAAGGAACCCACCACAGTTTACCTGGGCCATCGGGGAGTCATTGAGCAAACGTAGTTGGTTGATAAAATTCGTCCCTAGACCAAAACGGTGCAATACTTCGAGGAGGTACCACTACTCTATTCGATCGAACACTTGTTCAGCATCAAATGAGAGGGCAAAGGCCTCCTCCTGTGAATCCCGTGCAATCCAAATAGCGTGGAATAATGTGCGAAGATGATTCCTTGAAGAATGGCCCAGAACAAAACCCACTTGGGTATGATGGATTAAAGAAGGGATGACATTCCTGAGGCGAAATGCTAGAATCCCTGCCAGTATCTTGATATCTCCATTAAGAAGAGATATAGGGCAATAGCTACCGCATAGAAGAGGGTCTTGGCCCAGCTTGGGGAGAACCACTATGGAGGCTTTGTTGGAAAGAAGATGTAACAAACCTGTTTGATCAGCCCCTCAAAATGCCTCGTATAATGTATCTACAGTATCTGCTACTGTCCATTTATAGAACTCTGACGTGAATCCGTCTTCACCGGGTGCCTTATGGTAAGAAAGATTGGCCACTGCCTGCTGTATCTCCTCTTTGCTAATGTCACCCTCTAGGAGTGCTCTACCCCATCTGAAAGACACAGTATGTTTGTCCTATTAAGGAAGGCCTCTAGTCATCTGATATCTTCAGTTGTTTCCGGTGTATATTGGGTTTGATAAAAGCAACCAAACTCCTCCGCAATTGCCTGTGGGTGTGTGATAAACGAACCGTCGGGATTGCGTAAAGCTGGAATAGCCAGTGCTGCCTCCCTCTGAGGGCGTTGAGCAGCAAGTAGACGACCTGCCTTCTTGCTGTGTTCATAATGACGGCCTTTCAGTCTCTGTAAGGCATATTCCGCTCGCAACGTATAGAGAGAGTTGAGCTCCATTTTAGCTAGCTCCAGATGTTGGCGAATGGTTGGAGTGGGTGTTTGGGTGTATTCCCGGGTGGTCTGAACAATGCAGGTTTCCAGGTCGCTCCGTCGGGACCTCTTTTGGGCATTGGAGATGGCCGCATCCCTCATAAGCTGCCCTCTAATGGTCGCCTTCGCCGCAGCCCACAATAATTGTGGTGAGGAGACAGAACCCCTATTATTCTGGAGATATGTGGCAAGATGAGACCTGAGTTGTTCTTCTCCCTTCGGGGATCGATATCTGGAGTTTGAGAGATGCCAAGGCTTATGACCCGGCAAGGCCATCCCCATCTCCAAAGCTAGCAAAATCAGGGAGTGATCAGACAGTGCGGCCAGAAGAATTTCAGACACACGAACAGATTGTAATACACAGTGGTTAATTAAAAAGTAGTCCAGCCGGGATTGAGTCCCATGTACTGCAGAAACGAAAGTATATTCGCGGTCAGTTGAATGGCAGAGGCACCAATGATCCAATAGACCATGATCTAACAGAACGTCACAGAAAAGGGCCCAGTCCACATTATTACCCGTATCCAGACCGTTGGAGTGATCTAAGATGGTTTCCTGCACTAAATTCCAGTCTCCGTCCAACAAGTATCGGGAGGCCACAATCTCTGTCAGAGTTCTGTTGAGAGAGAGGAAAAAAAGTTTGGAGACAACAGGAGCGTAAATGGAACCAACACAAATAGTAGAAGATTCGAGGGTAAGCTTGACCAATACGTAGCTCCCTTCCGGATCGTTCCATGTTTTAAGAAGCCTAAACTGAAGAGATCGACGAATAAGTATTGCAACCCCGTATTTCCTCCCCGAACCCTGCGACTCGCCATGTACAGCTGGCGCTCCACTAGAAAGCACTTTGCCCACCCAATCTCTGCAGAGTTTTTCTGACTCAGATGGGGTGAGGTGAGTTTCCTGTAAAAGAGCAATGTCAGTACTTTTTGATCGGAGATAAGAGAGGACCTTCTGACACTTGATATGATGAGTCAAACCATGTACGTTACAAGAGAGAACTGTGAGCGGGGTCACTGACCCCATTATGTAGCAGAGTAGGAGCGCAGTCTTACAAATAGTAGGGGATTTCGCGATCGGTGAGACAATGGGTATATGTAAGAGCTAAATATAGTGGACCTCCGCGAACTTGTGTTTTTAAATGGGGCAATTAGATAAGGTGAAACAGGAGATGAGAAGGAAACCCCTCGGTCACCGAAAAGTAGGAAAAGAGAAAAGAGAAAAGAGAAGAAAGTGGAGGGGAATGAAAGATAAAACGGGAAACAGAAGGGAAAAGAAAGTAAAGAGAAAAAAAAAACTAATGAGCCAGAGCTACAAGTGGGAAGAAGGGGTAGCTGCAGTGTTCAAGAAATATCGCGTCACTAGAAGTCCTGTTAAATTGCGGGTCGGAACCTGGGAGACCCGCGAGCCGGGCGGTCATCGGAGGGGACCGGGAGGGGGACAAGGGAATCAAAATGTTAACTAATATGATTTCCAAGGGGCCTCCCCTGCAGGTGAAGCCATGGAATGGTATAAATTTGAGAAATGAGGCTAGGGAGGAGAAGGAGGAGGAGAGAGAAGTACACCCTGGTCGATCATTCAGACAAGGTGTAAGACAAAGGGAACCAGCCATAGTAATAAAGAAACATGTAGTTCATGTCATGTACACCAAAATCAGTAACACCAATGGGCTAAGCCCCCAGATTTCAAGGGGAGGGCAAGATATAAGTCCCAGAGTCGAGAAAAAAGGGCAATTGAAGCAACATGGCCTAAGGAGCACCCAGAAGGAGGAACTCAATCCTAGGAAGGCCCAGCATGAGGACAAAAGGCCCGTACTCTGGGTGGAAATAAGTGGTACAGGGGAAGAAGGGGGCCGACAGCGTCGGACTGCATGACCCCAATCAACAACCGAAGGTTGAGCACATGACATACGCAGTGTAATCAATACCATACACAAAACCTATACCAAGAGGAACAAACGTTCAACTAGCTGCATCAAAGAACATATACAATATTCTAATAGCAAAAGGGTACATCCGTTGTCACTCCGAGACATGAGCCAATCCTCAGGGTAGTATGACATTCACAAGAGAAATGGCCAGATAGCCCAACGAGGAGTAGGGTTCAAACATAACAAATACAGTTAATGCTTGAGGACAAGTCACCAGCCCCGACCTCCCCCCACCCACCCCTACCAGGAAAGAGGACAATGACATTAATAGCTTATTTTGGCACTTAGCTGTCCGGGGAATAGGAACATGTTGCAGAGTAAGAGGTGGAAAGATCTCAGAGCTCCCCTAGGTCCAACATCAGGGGTGTTCCTCAGGAACTGGTTTCAAGGAGAGCGAGACTTATCCCTGCCCTGATCCTAAGTATGATCAATCACCACTTGGAGGGCGTGGTCACGACCTTCCTGAGTTTTGGATAAGCGATCGTAGATCCTGCCTCTCTTTTGCGAGACAAGACACTGTGGTTGAGACAACGTAGAGGAGGCTGCTGATAGATCCTCGTGGGTGAAATTGTCCAGGTCTGAATGCGTAGCGGTGGTGTCCATAGGGTGAGAAGCCAGGCCGCTGAGCGAAGGCGCAGAGGTCCGCTGGTTCAGTGAAATCCCTGGATTTGTCACTGTGAGTGACCCGCATGTGTGCTGGCTCAAAGAGGCCATATTTGATATCCAGGTTCCTGAGTTGGGGACGAAGAGACAAAAATGCTTTCCGCTTTTCATTTGTTGGTCTGGAAAAATCAGTTGCCACCCTGATTTCATGTCCCTCAAGGGAGTATGGACCTTGGGATTTGGCTGCCAAGATGTTCTGGCGAGCTTGTTCATGCCGCAGGAAGCATGCGATGATGGGCCATGGTTTGTCAGGGGTCGCTCTATGGAGAGGACCGATCCTGTGTGCTCTTTGGAACTTTAATGGAGGCAAGTACTCCAAACCTGTAAGCTCGGGTAAGAGATTTTTGAGGAAAGTTTTTACATCAGAGCCCTCTTTGCATTCCGGAATACTAAAAAGGCGTATGTTGTCTCTACGGCTCCTATCCTCCAGGTCAGTGACCTCTGCTTGCAGGGATCTCAACTCAGCCTCTTGACCGGGTAAGACCGCTACATGATCTTCCATGATCGTGAGGCGCTGATCCAAGTTATGCACAGTCTCTTGAAAGCCAGCTATGTCTGCCCGAATGGAGGAGGAGGCTACAGTCAATTCAGAGATTCTGGTGTCCATTGTCCCCAGACGGCGCCCCACTGCGGCAATCTCCTGCAGTATGCGATCTGTCGCCTCCAACGAGGGGGTAGCAGCGGGTGATGGTGCAGAACCTGTAGAGGTTCCCTGCGTTGCCATCACTTTAGGTTGTGCCAGGGCGCCAGAGAACAGTTGGCGGGAATGTTTACCAGAAGACTTCCTGCTTGGCATTGCCCCAGGGTATCAGAGCCTTAAAAAATGAAGTACTGCATAAAGATGTGCGCAGGGCACTTTGTTAGCAATGTGGCCGACAGGAAGGCTAGCGAGTGTAGTCGACAGGAGGCATCAAACAGACAGAGCAAGTCCGTAATAGGAGATAAGGTTGACGCATGGATCACACTGGTGTATTGGAGGCTCAGAGCACCGGGCTGCACCCACTTTTCCTCACATTCCTCTTTCAGTGTTCAGTTTAAAAGATCCCTGGTAATGCCGGGCCTACGTCGTTCACCAGACTAAAGCCAGGACATAGGAGTGGAGGGCAGAGGGAGAATGACTGCGTCAAGGAGGCCCGGCAGGTCCAATTGATGGGGACCCTGTCTCTGTGGCATTTTAAGCAGACCAATTCTTCTTACCCTGTAAGATGCTCTCCGAGGGGTCCAGCCACTCCACGAAAACAGTGGTTCCTCACCTGAGCTCCTGATGCTGTCACTGGCTTTCGTCGAGGAAGCTCCCACCCGCACGCTTACTAGTACTGCGCCCCTCCGAGCATCAGAACAGGCCCTCAATACATATCTGTTAGGGCCAATTGACCTCAGTATGCCATGCTGCACTGTGTTCGTTGGCGCTTGATTAGCGCATCTCAGAGCTTCCAGGGAAGTCCTCTGGTATGTCCTAGTACTACGGCCGTATCTCAGGCCGTCAAAAGTTAGTTTAAATTTAAGGGGTGGGGGCATTTACCCGTCAGCTCGCTTCTCTCAACTGTCCTGTCTCTGGATGGTCGAAAACAGGTGCGTGCGGTCCGTGGGAGGCAGTCCCTACCTCCCGCTCCACCGTTGACGCGCACCTGCCAAGCAGAAATCGAGGCCGTGGCACAGCATGCCTTGCGAGGACGCGCCTACCCAAACACTGCTAGAGGCCGCTGACTGTTATGGGACACCTCTTTTCCCGTTCTTTCAATCCCGTGTGGCTCCAGGGATCTTTTAAGATAGTGGGGAAGGCTCTCTCCCGGCATCAAGCCCTCTCCGCAGGCCCCCGATCTGACCCGACACATGGAGCTCCGTGCTCAGGCAGCCATTCCGTTCGGCGGCCAAAGCACGCCCGAAGTAAGATTGTTTTGATAAATAGTATAACAAATTGTAATACCATGTGCATGATAAAATCTCTAATGTCATAAGCATCAGATATGCCAACCATTTGCAAAGTACTTAAGTGTCTTGACTGTTGTAGGAAGCACTATCTAAACGCTACTGTAGTAAAATAACAGCAAGAGCTGCCGACTGTGGAACTGGGAAACCAAGTTCGCGTCTCAGCATGTCAACATTCTGTGATTTTGGGCAGATCACTTAGGGGGTCATTACGAGTTTGGCAGTCGGAAACATCCGACCACCAAACCCCCGACGAGGAGACCGCCACAGTGCAGGTGGTCTCCCCACTGGCCCCATTACAACTTTCCCACTGGGCTGATGGGCAGGCACCATGGTTCCTGCTCATAGTCCCAGCGGGAAAGGTGCAGCAGCATTGTTCCCGTCTCATAGTTGCGCCAGCAGTAATGCTGCTGCACGCAGGGTGCACCAGCAACCTTGAAACGTGTGTGCACTGTCTGCACAGCAGGGGGACCCCTGCAATGCCCATATTATTGGCTTCCCTGTGGCCCCCTGCACTTGTTCTCCACCAGCCTTTTCATGGCAGTAGGACCGACATGAAAAGGCTGGCGAAGAACAAGGTTGTAATCAGTAGGGCGGTGCTGATTTAAGCGCCCCCTGGCTGATCACTACCAAGACCGCCGTCATCCCATCGGGATCTGAAATCCTGGCTGAGACAGCGGTGGTCGCCCTGCCAGGGTCATAATGTGGAGGTCAGACCACTAAAGCTGCGGCAGTCTGACCACCACTGAGAGTCTGCCAGTCATGAGACCTACAGACTCGTTATAAGGCCCTTACTCTCTATGTGCCTAAAACACAAACAAAATGAATGTGTCCTTGTGTTATGTAACCTGTGCTCATGAAAAGTGCTCCAGTATCTTCGATCGAGTTCGCACTATCTAAAACTACAAAAATATTTAAAAAAAACTAAAAGACGCTTTTGAATCGTTCTCTTTATACACACACACTGACTGTGCCTCAGACTTCCTCAGAGCGATGTTCCCCTCCCCGAGCCTTGCGTCCCTGGTAACCTAGAACATATTTCCTGTTTAAACACTAAACTTACAAATGTAGCAGGCTAACATTTGCAATCTTTTTTTAACTTCGTGGACAAGTCATCGCTGACTTTTTCGCAGGCAGAAACATTGTTTGCAGAGCGCCTGTGTGCTTATCTTATGAAGCCTCGAAAAATTTGATTAAAATAAACCCACTGTATGACATTTCCCAGCCTCAAATTGTATTTTCAGATCCCCCTGTCACATTATTGCAAAATTAAAAGTCGCTGGCAGTTAGCTCAGTGAAGTCACTGTTTGACTTCTGAGGAGCAAATGTGTCAATCTGTGGTGCAATATGGTTCTGCATGATAATGTGTGCTGTGCAAAATGTGTGCTAATGTGTGCTGTGCCAAATGCATCAGCCGGTTGCTATACTGTTTATGGTATGGCACGCTTTATTATCCAGAGCCTGCCTCATCTGTCAAGCTCATCACGTCAAGAGAACTGCAAAGAGGCAACTTTTGTGTGCCTGGTACATGTTATTATAGTACATGTGGAATAACTTATTTTTAGATTCTTTTTTAATAAATGCTTTTTTACATGAATATTTTATAACAGCAAATTAAGTTTACAGAAAAGTAATACAGTGGTGTGGAGCTGCAAAGCTTTTTAAGCAATCTTCACCATGGTTTATGGAGAACTGTGCAGCTTGTCGACGGTTGCAAAACGTTTTGCTTGACCACATTTGAGTGAACATTCTGACTTTTTACTGTAGGGGTGTTCTAATTATGCTTAATTGGCTTTTGCACAATAATGAAAAATTTCAAGAAAAATAATGTGAAATCAAATTACTCATAATTTGGGGAAATTCAAAACTGTCAGTTGCAGCTATATTTCATCTGAAAATACTGTCTTGCGTCCAAAAGCGTTTTGCAAAACAAAAGGACAAAACACACAAGTGCTACAAACAGCACCCACTCGCTTTCTGCTCGTTCGCGTTGTCCCCCTGCCCTTGCACTTAAATGTTGCCACGAATGGCACATAATTATGCGACATGGTATAATAGCGTCATTTTATTTACATTTTGTATAATAAGTGTAACTTGAAATTACTGAAGTAATGCTAGAATGTGCCAGCGTGAAAGAAATGTTAATATGATTTATGTTGAACATATCTTTATTTAAGACAAAAAATGCTTCTGTAAATTATATAATCACCTCATGTACGATAGAGGGTGTTGGCAATGCAGTGTTTGCATTGCGCTACCAGCAGCCTCTCGTAGTCTAGTGTCAGGGATAAGCCAAGCCCTCGTACTGCAAAGGGACAGGTCACAAAAATTCACCAGCCTCTGCCTCATTAATAGTAATGGAGCGGGACAGGGGCTGCAATGACAAGAAAACAGGCATGATGCACTCTGGGAGGAGCCTGTGCTCCCATGGACTGCGCTTGCTCCTCCCACTGCCCAGGTCCATACTGTCCATCATGACCAGCTTCCACTTTGGAAACCTAGCACCACCTCCAAGGTGGTAGCGAGGCATCAAGGATTTATGATTGTGACTGAAATCACAGTGCATTAATAAATGTGATTACAATTCATAAGGAGAGAGGATGCCTCTATCAAGTCTCCTGCTTCCAAATCGCAAGGAAGCGCAACATGTACATGGCGGGTCAGAAAAACATTTCTTACTTGCAATGTATATCTGGTGTGATGCAGCTTGTGGTTTTGTACACACAAAGAAGGTGGTGAATCGTAGGCTTTCCAACCACACAACCATTTAACAATTCAAAACCCTCTGTGTTCTTGTGTAACACTGAAAGAAGTTGGGTTACTGGTTGAGGGGGGAACCTTGCTCAAGCAGCAACCGTAATCCTTTTGTAGCCTGGCACAAACTTGGAGGAAATGTGCAAAGTACTTATGCAGCACTTCAATCAGTAACAAAGTGAAATCACAACACAAGAAAAATACAAGATCAACTTAGAAAAATATAGATTACATGTTAATACATTATTTGACACCAAAACAACAATCCAAGTAGTAGAACTGGAGATATGCAATTTTAAAGACTGCGGTAAAAATAGTGATTAAAAGGACAAAGGCCCAACTGTGGTTAGTTGGGGCCAGATGTATGAAAGCATTTTACATTCTCAAACGGTGCGAATGCCCGTTTGCGAATGCAAAATGCCATTTCAGAATGTATGAAATACATTCTGAACGCAATTTTATGGAATCGCTAAAATAGCAATTCCTTAAAATAGCGACCCTGTTTAGAGAGTCGCAAATTGCGACTCTCTAAATTAGAAATCGCAAATAAGGATTCCTTATTTGCGATTCCTTAGCACGTGTATGAAGCAATTCCTAAATGCAATTTTGGTATTTAGGAATTGCTAATTACCACCAAGTTGAACTTGGTGGTAACCATGTGCAAAATTAAAAAATGCATTGAATGCCCTTTTGGCATGTGTGCACCTTACATGTTCCCAAAAAAATGTTGGGGTACCGCAGAGGGGGCCTTAGGCCCCCAGCACCCTGGGGTTTTGCATTTCCAAAATTGCGATTTCTGGTTCAGAAATCGCAATTTTGGAAATGCAAAAAATTTGCAGATATGGGCCAACAGGCCCATAGGTGCGAATGGGGACAGATTCTCTATTTGCGATTCAGTAATAGCATTTGCAATTTTTAAGAAATCGATATTACCGAATCGCAAAAATCATACATACCTTTTTGCATTTCTGAAATTGAGAATCGCAAATGGGTTGTATGATACATCTGGCCCTTGGTCACACCCAATGATGAATGTGTCAAGGATGTGTTGCACAGTGGTGGTTCTGAGGAGCTGTGGGGTCTTGCGTCAGGGATGCATGGCTCAGCAGCGGTTCTGATGTGGAGATGCAAGTTGATATGTTGTGCTGAGTTGGTTCTGCTAGGGCCATAATTTGGCTGGACGGGCACCTTAAGACCCACTTCCAAGCATCCAGTGCTGGGGTGAAACCACTTCAGGAACAAGACTCACAGACAGCAGAGTCCCAGTGCAGTGTGCAAGGTGGTTGTAGCTTTTTCTGTCCCAAAGCTTCTGATCAGCCAACTAGCCCTTCAAGTCACTTTGGTGGTCCTGGATTCAAGATTCCGGTCTAGTCACACTCACTCAGATTACATGGCAGCAGCCTTCTTACAGCAGAGCAGGACATCAGTCTTTCTTCTTTTTTTGGGTCTTGCACAGGTCCAGATGGGTACTGAAGAGTTGGTCGAGGGACCAATATTTATACCTGGTGCCCACTTTGAAGTGGGAGAAGTGTTTAGTGCCCTCCTCCTACAGAGGTGTCTGGTATCTGCCCAGGCCTCAGCTTGTCTGATGGCACAAAAGTCTAGTGCAAAACCCTTTGTGATTGTGTTGATGGAGTGACCTTCTTATGTTCAAGTGTAGCAGGTGACAGCTCCTCCCACTCATCCTGACAGAGCTGGCCTGCCCTGCCTACACCTTTTACCCCTTTGCCTTACCGTCAGGGAGTCATACACAATAACCAGTTGCCAGCTACACCTAGTCATGTGACCCAGGATACAGGCTGCCGGCACCAAATAGTTGGATAAGTGTGCAGAGCCTGGCCCCAGACCATTCACTGCTAGGGGGAAGCTCCAAGCAGGGTCATTGGGTATGCCTCTCTTCCAGCATTGGGGCTGGCAAGGAGTCGCCTATGGGCTCCTGAAGGTTTTCTGATCTATGAAGTTTCTCCTAATGGGAGGCAACAGCCCAGGTTGGTAGACACCTTATTTCCACTCATCTCACACCAGTCCTGGGATGGTATCCTGAGACTGGCTTTCCGACCAGGATCAGTACTCTGAGGCTGAAAAGGGGATGTTGTGAATCCTCCCTCACTGTGTGCCTCCATCTGGGCTCCCATACTCTCCACTAGTGGATTCTAGCCAAAGAAAAATTAACAGTCAAGGTCCCCTAGGCAGCTGCTTCTCTCAGCTCTTCCGATACGAAGGGCAACTCATTTCCCAGAACTCAGTCTATGGGCATCTGGGGACTAACTATGACTCTCTTCTGAGCCAATTCCCCACCACACTCCAGGGGTATAGAGAGCCGAAGGTTTGGAGGGACATGGGGCAAAAAATGTCCTGCCTCTGAACCTGAGTTCCCCTACACACCGGGGCCGGTATACAGTTCTGGTGTAACTAGCCTTTCAATTACGATGGCCTGGCTAGCCCTGGTCCCTCAAAGCTATGGCATGGATCCCATTCACCTTTATCTGATTGAAGTGATGACTTCCACCCTCAAAGAACGCAAATTCACCCTCTGAGCCGATCTCCCAGCTAAGGGAAATCATGGCATGATCTATAACCTGCTCCTGGGGCTACTTTCCCCTAAGCCACGCTGTTCACTCCTGTAGAATTAACACTAGTTGGGGGTGGTGGTGTTCTTAGGTGTAGGAGGCTGGACTGGCTTGTAGTGAGTACCAAGGGGTACTTACACCTTGCACCAGGCCCAGGTATCCCTTATTAGTGTATAGGGTGTCTAGCAGCTTAGGCTGATAGATAATGGTAGCTTAGCAGAGCAGCTTAGGCTGAACTAGGAGACGAGTGAAGCTCCTACAGTACCACTAGTGTCATATGCACAATATCATAAGAAAACACAATACACAGATATACTAAAAATAAAGGTACTTTATTTTTATGACAATATGCCAAAAGAATCTCAGTGAGTACCCTCAGTATGAGGATAGCAAATATACACAAGATATATGTACACAATACCAAAAATATGCAGTATAGTATTAGAAAACAGTGCAAACAATGTATAGTTACAATATGATGCAATGGGGACACATAGGGATAGGGGCAACACAAACCATATACTCCAAAAGTGGAATGCGAACCACGAATGGACCCCAAACCTATGTGACCTTGTAGAGGGTCACTGGGACTGTAAGAAAACAGTGAGGGTTAGAAAAATAGCCCACCCCAAGACCCTGAAAAGTGAGTGCAAAGTGCACTAAAGTTCCCCAAAGAGCACAGAAGTCGTGATAGGGGAATTCTGCAGGAAAGACACAAATCAGCAATGCAACAACGATGGATTTCCAAACGAGGGTACCTGTGGAACAAGGGGACCAAGTCCAAAAGTCACAAGCAAGTCGGAGATGGGCAGATGCCAAGGAAATGCCAGCTGTGGGTGCAAAGAAGCTGCTACTGGACAGTAGAAGCTGAGGATTCTGCAGGAACAACAAGGGCTAGAAACTTCCCCTTTGGAGGATGGATGCCCCACGCTGTGGAGAGTTGTGCAGAAGTGTTTTCCTGAAGAAAGACTGCAAACAAGCCTTGCTAGCTGCAAGTCGTGCGGTTAGGGTTTTTGGATGCTGCTGTGGCCCAGGAGGGACCAGGATGTCGCCAATTGCGTCAGGGGTCAGAGGGGGCCCCCAGCAGGACGAGGAGCCCTCTCAGAAGCAGGCAGCAACCGCAGAAGTGCTGGAACAGGCACTACAAAGAGGAGTGAAACGGTACTCACCCGAAGTTACACAAAGGAGTCCCACGTCGCCAGAGGACAACTCAGGAGGTCGTGCAATGCAGGTTAGAGTGCCGTGGACCCAGGCTTGGCTGTGCACAAAGGATTTCCGCCGGAAGTGCACAGAGGCCGGAGTAGCTGCAAAAGACGCGGTTCCCAGCAATGCAGTCTGGCGTGGGGAGGCAAGGACTTACCTCCACCAAACTTGGACTGAAGAGTCACTGGACTGTGGGAGTCACTTGGACAGAGTTGCTGGATTCAAGGGACCTCGCTCGTCATGCTGAGAGGAGACCCAGGGGACCGGTGATGCAGTTCTTTGGTGCCTGCGGTAGCAGGGGGAAGATTCCGTCGACCCACAGGAGATTTCTTCGGAGCTTCTAGTGCAGAGAGGAGGCAGACTACCCCCACAGCATGCACCACCAGGAAAACAGTCGAGAAGGCGGCAGGATCAGCGTTACAGAGTTGCAGTAGTCGTCTTCGCTACTTTGTTGCAGTTTTGCAGGCTTCCAGCGCGGTCAGCAGTCGATTCCTTGGCAGAAGGTGAAGAGAGAGATGCAGAGGAACTCTGATGAGCTCTTGCATTCGTTATCTAAGGAATTCCCCAAAGCAGAGACCCTAAATAGCCAGAAAAGAGGGTTTGGCTACCTAGGAGAGAGGATAGGCTAGCAACACCTGAAGGAGCCTATCAGAAGGAGTCTCTGACGTCACCTGCTGGCACTGGCCACTCAGAGCAGTCCAGTGTGCCAGCAGCACCTCTGTTTCCAAGATGGCAGAGGTCTGGAGCACACTGGAGGAGCTCTGGGCACCTCCCAGGGGAGGTGCAGGTCAGGGGAGTGGTCACTCCCCTTTCCTTTGTCCAGTTTTGCACCAGAGCAGGGCTGAGGGGTCTCTGAACCGGTGTAGACTGGCTTATGCAGAAATGGGCACCATGTGTGCCCATGAAAGCATTTCCAGAGGCTGGGGGAGGCTACTCCTCCCCTGCCTTCACACCATTTTCCAAAGGGAGAGGGTGTAACACCCTCTCTCTGAGGAAGTTCTTTGTTCTGCCTTCCTGGGCCAAGCCTGGCTGGACCCCAGGAGGGCAGAAACCTGTCTGAGGGGTTGGCAGCAGCAGCAGCTGCAGTGAAACCCCTGAAAAGGCAGTTTGGCAGTACCCGGGTCTGTGCTACAGACCCGTGGGATCATGGGATTGTACCAACAATGCCAGGATGGCATAGAGGGGGCAATTCCATGATCTTAGACATGTTACATGGCCATATTCGGAGTTACCATTGTGAAGCTACACATAGGTAGTGACCTATATGTAGTGCACGCGTGTAAGGGTGTCCCCGCACTCACAAAGTCCGGGGAATTGGCCCTGAACAATGTGGGGGCACCTTGGCTAGTGCCAGGGTGCCCACACACTAAGTAACTTAGCACCCAACCTTTACCAGGTAAAGGTTAGACATATAGGTGACTTATAAGTTACTTAAGTGCAGTGTAAAATGGCTGTGAAATAACGTGGACGTTATTTCACTCAGGCTGCAGTGGCAGGCCTGTGTAAGAATTGTCAGAGCTCCCTATGGGTGGCAAAAGAAATGCTGCAGCCCATAGGGATCTCCTGGAACCCCAATACCCTGGGTACCTCAGTACCATATACTAGGGAATTATAAGGGTGTTCCAGTATGCCAATGTAAATTGGTAAAATTGGTCACTAGCCTGTTAGTGACAATTTGAAAGAAATGAGAGAGCATAACCACTGAGGTTCTGATTAGCAGAGCCTCAGTGAGACAGTTAGTCATAACACAGGTAACACATACAGGGCACACTTACAGGGCACACATACAGGGCACACTTATGCTGGCAGGGTCCCCGTGACACATACAACTAAAACAACATATATTCAGTGAAATATGGGGGTAACATGCCAGGCAAGATGGTACTTTCCTACATTAGGGCAGAAAAAGTTCACATCTTGTGTCCTAACTGGGAGCACTAAAACCAGTGGGGTTGGAAATGGGGCTCTCTGGGCCCCTGCCTCACCTTTAATCTCCCCCTCACTTGGTTAGTGGCTACCTGAACCACCCTTCTTGGGGTGACTTCCAACTTCCTTCTTGGGCACCCCAATACTGATCCAGAGGCCTGCCTCCTTAGCAAGCTCCCTGGGGCCAGTGAGCTTGCACAACTCCACATAACATGTACTGAGCAAGTACTCTCTCAAAACAAGATTGTACAACCCAGTAATATTATTCATTTTCCCACTGGCAACGCAAGGGCTTCCTAAATCTGGGCACAATTTTGTTCTGTGGTTTAAAAAAAGTCTACTTTGTCTCCTGACTTACTTAACCACACTCATAACAGGTGTATTTCTGAGTTTTTGGGACATATGTGTTAGTTTGTGCTCTTCTCATCTGTGCTTAACCAAGCACCCTGGGGGTCAGCCAGTGTTATCGTAAACACTCCATGAAAGGAGCTGGTAAAGCCAGCATGCATGTCCAGGAAAGGGCTGGGCCGTATTTTACCCAACAAACCCTATGGCTGTGACTTAACAGTATTTTACTTTTTGGATCTATGGTCAGCCTGATGTTGAGACTTGAAAGTCTTTAAAGAGCGTTTTTACAATATCACAGACTCTTTTCCTAAAACCCTGACATGAATGCTAGAGTAGATGCTAGAGTAGATGCACAGCAGCCACTGACAAAACTATTTTTAGGCCCGTCTGAAAAACTTCTTTTTACTGCCACTTTTTTAAGATGATGTCGACTGTACACCTTGTATGTTCTTACATTAAACTCTCTTAATTTGAGATTTAACTTCTTGGGTATTCCCCCTCTGTATTTGCATATTGTATTTAAGTAATATACAACGCTATGAAACTGAACTAATTTTTTTATTGAGTTGTTATTTTGGAATACAATTGATTGACCCCAAATTTATCTGCTCACATGTTTTTCTCTGCATTGCATCATCAAAAGTAAAGAAGATATGAGAATACTACTGAATGTGCATACTGGTGAGGACTGTAACAATATTATCTGCATTATGCCCAGATACTGGACACTGAGCAGGGCTGCTAATAAGTTTAAAAATCATTATGACCCATCCGCCCTCTATATTGCTTTTTCACTGCTTGTTTGCATTTTCTCTGGCAGAGATGGAAGCTTGTCAGTGGTTTCTGTCCAATGAGGTGTTTACGGTAATCCTACCACTTATAATTAGGTGATGTCTCCCTTAATAATTCATTATGCATCTTAGTGGGCCCTGATGCTCATATAATATTCTCATTAGCACAAAGGTGTCAGTCAGAATATCATCCTATCCCGCTGATCAAAGTTATTGCTCAGAGTTGTGTGGCACATTTTCATCCTACCAAGGAATACAACGCAATTACTACGTAGATGGGGAGGGAAAACCTTTTTTCTGACCCAATTACAGTACCTATACCATTGAAAAATAAACATTTGTATCAGTGAGGGGAGTTATGTTTACTTTAGTTTCCTATAATATTCTTGGATTATTCATGATTTTTCTGATGGGTGATGCATTTGCCTTTGGTGAATTTGGGACTACACCCTACACACTGAGCAGAAATGAAGGAACCATGTAGGAAAATATGTTCTGGTACCCAAATACTGCCAAGGCCCGTGAATGACGTGCTTTCTGAACTGCACATGTAAATATCACACCCACTGCATCTTTATCACACTTAGGCTTCGAGTAAGAGTGCTGTGGTGGATGGGCAATATTCACTCGGTAAAATCCGGTTCTCAAGGGTTCACAGTGCAATTGATGCAATAAAAAACACTTATTCCAAGTTTTCCTCTGCGGTATAATATATAGATTTTGGAGCTCTCGGCAACAACATCTGCAAGTTTCAGTCTGTACTGAGCATTTTCTCCTGATATGTGTATTGCAGGTTGGACCTGTTCATCTGTACTTTGGGAAAATTGCACGCGTACCCATTTTATCAAACTCTATAATTGGTGTGGTAAACGCCGTCCCACTTGTAATTGTTATGCATGAACAACCTGATGTTTGCACAGATGTATTAATTTCTGGGGGACCTACACTCAAGGCCACCACAACACTGATGCCATTAGCCAAGCTTCCAACAGAATCGATCTTTAGTTCTCCCTTATCCAAGGAGCAAGAGTGACAGCGCATGCCTGATGCTGATCTTAAAAACTTCTCTTTTCTAGTGGATGTAGGGGGGCATCACATAATTACTACTCACCAGTACTCTTTAAAGAATAAAGCATAATCAGTTGTTTGGTAGTATTTTAATTTGTGAATTGCCTTTGGTAAAACCCCATGGACCTTAAAGTGACAGTAATATTTCCCTTGCTTGTTCCCGGGGATATTCGCAACTTCCACTAACTTATTTTTCTTTGTGAAGATATATATTTTGCCCTACCTGCATATATGCAGTTATATGCTGACAATTTTTGATGTTGGTTTCCATCACAGACAAGTTTTCAACTGGGAATAAGTATTGATGACTTTTGTCCTCTTGGTGATTGATGACATGATGATTGAAGTCGGTGTCGGCACACCCAGGGGCATATTTATGAGAGGCACGTGCTGCTGTTGCATCACTTTTTTTTATAAACAATTTTTATTGATTTTAAAGCAAAAAACATAAGAGAATGAAAATGACACACCAAACTCAAGACAGTCTCTTAGTATCAGCATTCGGGTACACCACAGTAAATTTCCAGCAAACATATCCAGAAGAACCATATACATATGACAGTAGCTGCGGCTGGAGCTCGCCCCTTTGAAATTTACAATATGTTGCCCAACCATTTCCCCCACACCTCAGCATATTTACAGGGTCAGCCCTGTGGTCCGTATAGCGGTTCTCTTGTTGCCTGCAACAGTCTACTCCATTTCTCCATTCCAAGAGGGTCAGCGGTGTAGCAGTGTTCCAGTGCACTGCAATGTCTCTCCGGGCAACCATGAAGGCTGTACCCAGAAAGGTGCATTCCATTCTTGTTCCCTCTATACCCTCCATGACTCCCAGAATCACCACCAGCGGAGACAACAGAACCTCCCAGACCAGAATCTCAATGAGTTCCTCCAATAACATGACCCAGTAGCGCTGGATGGTTATCATGTAGTAAAAGTCTGTGGAGCTGTTTCACATTTAGGACAAGCAGGGTTAGGGAAAATCCCTGCTCAATTTAGCCTGGTGGGGGAGAGATATACCCCATATAGGTAGTATGTTCGTATGAGTCTTAGGCGGGACGACATAGTTATAAGTCTCAGCATCATTAGGACATCCCGAAAGTCGTCTTATTCCAGTAGGCCCAGCCATCTTTCCCACATCGCTCTAATGTGGTGTAGATCTCCTGGAGCGTTTTTAATCAGCATCGTATATATTAGTTACCCTCCCCCTTTCCCCATTGCCCCATCATAAGTTTAGCCTCCAGTAGACTATATTCTGGTAGTGGGTTAGAGTCTGTGACATGTGTCTGGAGCGCATGGCAAAGTTGATGACATTTATAAAATTGCGTGTGTGAAAGGCTGTTTACAGCTCTTGAAAGGAACACGTGCTTTCCCTGACATATTCAAGTTGTGAAATTTCTAGCTGATTTCCTTATTGCAAAGTCCTGTAGCGCTGCTGCCTCTCGCAGCCAGATACCCTTCCAGAGGGTTTGGCAGGTAGAGGAGGACATCATCTGCATCGAGTGCTATGCGGTCCTCATGTTCACCCTCCCATCTCCACCCCCGAAACAAAGGGTCATTCCTGACTAATTGTGCCAGTGGTTCCACTGCTAGAGGAAACAGGAGGTGGGAAAGGGGTAACCCTGATGGGTCCCACAGTAAATGGGAAAGGCTTGGGATAGTGTACCATTGACTTACAACCAGTCTTTGGGGTTAACATGCAGTGCCTGAATCAATCTACGGAATCGCAGACCCATTCAGGTCTGCTGCAGCACGAGGTGCAGGTAGTTGAGGTCCACCGTATCGAACACCTTTTCGAAATACACAACAATTGATGCAAGAAGCCAAGGCAGTCAATGACGGTGGGCGCAGGCTATGTGGAACCTACGGATACAATGGCGCATTCCACAATTCGCCATAAACCCACATTGGTTGGGGTGTATAAGGGTGGACAGCACCCGTTTAAGACAGGCTGCCAATGTTGTAGCGAAGATTTTAATATCTCCATTCATAAGCAAGATGGGGTGATATTCTGCACAGGCCTGGGAGGGAGGCTGGGTTTTTGGGATCACCACTATGGTAGCCATGTCCAATTCAGGGGGGAATGTGCCTGTGTGGTCTGCTTCTTCATAGAGGGCGAGAAGTCTAGGCATTAGGGCCTCACAAAATTACATAATATTCGGCCGGGAAGCCATCAGGTCCCGGGGTTTTCCCGGTGGCCAAATCAGAAATTGTTGAGCGTACTGCGGTACTTGAGATGGGTTCATCAACTATGCCTTTTTCATAAATAGGTAGTGTGCGGAGAGAGACCTTGTTAAGGAATTGCATATAAATATATATATTCATTCATTTACTTATACATAAATATCAATTTAATATATTCATCCTTTACGGACAACCCATCTAAACAAGTAAAAAAGTGAAGGAGTCAGAGGATATATTAAGGGACTCCCATCGTACTAGTCCTGATGAAGACCCAGTTTGGAGCTGTGATTTGGCCCAAGATATAGAGGGGTCGAAACGTCGACGGATATATCATACTTCGGATTAGTTTCTGCATAGGATCTTTGGAGGATTGAAGGAATTGACTTAGACTCTCTGAGGATCTGGAATGGAGTCAATGCAGCAAAAAAGAACCAAACAACTGTTTTTAATGTTTTTTGTATAGGTTTTTGATCCATTTGAATATGTATTATTCTTCTTTCTATTTATCACGAGCACTTTTTCTCACACTATCTTTCCTTCGGTGTGTTGTTTATTAGATGGGTTGTCCGATAAGGATGAATATATTAAATTGATATTTATGTATAAGTAAATGAATAAACATATATATTTATATGAATAAATAGTTTCTCTGTTTTCACCTATGTTGCTCTATGATGTATAAATAACTTGTTGGTCTTTTCCCCGTTAGGGCATTGTTGTATATAATGATTACTTTCTACCCAGCCCGGTCGTTTTTTTGGGTTACCCTCTGTGGTTTATAAGTACTTGGTAAGGAATTGGGCTGAGTAGTCAGGGTCGACAGCTGGGGTAGCAGTATAGAGTGACCGATAGTATTCGGCAAATGCTTCTGCCACCTCCAGGGGTGTGTGCACTCTGGCGTCCCTTAGAACTTCAATTTTAGGAATAATTCTGGATAGTTGGTGTTGGGATACCAGCCAAAACAGCATTTCCCATTTTTATCCCCACAGCTGTAAACCTTGGACGTGGATGCACACCACAGGTGTTTGTCTGCTTCCATGGTTGGTTGCGTATCTCCTCCCGAAGCAGTGCCAGCCAACATGAGTCCACCTCTCTGGGTTGTGTCGCTAGTGTAACTTCAAGCCGCAGGGCCTGAGCCTCTAATTGTGTAAGTTGTGATATTCGCAGTCGCTCCTAGGATCGCACAAATCTTTAGGCCAAGCCCCTGATCACCACCTTCCTAGCTACCCCTAGAATTCCAGGAGATGCCACAGAATGATCATAATGTCAAAATAGGCCTGCAGCTCAGTCTGCAGATAGTGAGTGGAGGCTTGGTTTTGTTAATACCAAGCATTGAGACACCATAGGGGACAGGCTGCTCTCACAGCAGACCCAACATGTGCAAGGAGCGGGGCCTGGTCGGAAATGCCTCTTGTAAGAATTTGAATATGAGTAATATCACTGCAATCACCAGCTGGCGTAAGGATAAGATCTATTCTGGATTGTGTGTGGTGTGCTGCTGAGGTATGCGTAAATTGTTGGCCCTCGGATACAATGTCCTCCATGCATCACTCAGTCCCAGAGATGCGAGACAGTCTGTTATGTGTCACGCTACTCTATGTTGGGAGGTGGAGGCGGGAACCTGACTTGTTTGACTTAGGATCAGGGACTGCGTTAAAGTCACCACCTATCAGTGTCAGTCCATTGGGTAGGTCTAGCAATACCTTGGAAAGGTGTAGCAGGCAGGCCTGCACTGCTGCTGGGGGAGCATAAACACTCACTAGATTAAGCTTTTGACCCTCTATTGTGTCCGTTAGACTTATATATGGCCAATATTTGTCTCTGATGATCTTATCCACCACCATAGAGAAGGAGCGTCGCAGAAGGAAGCTACTCCCCTGGACTCCCGAGTAAAGCCAGCATGGTAGACTCAGTCATATTGTTGTATAGCCATTTTAGTGATGTCTCTGAGCACGTTATTTTAGCAACGAGGCCTGCTGCTTGTACCCTTTAGCCTAGTAACATTTTATTCTGATTTATTTTATTTTTCAGAATCAGCCACATTTGTGGTGGTGTTTTATTTTCTTTATCTAGATGTTCTTTCGCTTAGGAAAGCATTACATTTCTCAGCACGATATTCTTTTCACTCTTTGCTTTCCTCAAGGCTGCAGCAAGAGAGGATTGTCAGCACAAGTGGAACACTGCATCTCTAATGTTCACAGAAACACACATATCCTTATGTAGGGATATTTCTCAGAACATCAGCTGTTTTATTATAAACATGTTCCCTGTCCCATACATGTTAGAGGGAGGTTCCGGTCAGATGACCAAAACTGCATGCTGATTGACTTTCTTACAGCTGCTTGCTGAGAATATCGATTCCCGGGCCTACCTGGGGATGGTGTCTATAGACAACAGGCTTCCTTGCTACTGTCATATTCAGGTATGGGGGATGATGTCTTCCCAGGGGAATCCTGAAGGGCAGATTATGGCTTATCCTGCAGTGCTCCAACATAGCTTAGGTGGGAATCGCATAAAGTGTGCATATTGACAATATGGTGGGACTTTTCCTGTGTTCTACTTTTCTTGTCACCATTTTGTTTCTAGTATGTTTCATCATTCTCATTATTGCATTTCATGCCATTTTATCTAAGATGCAGCTGATTCAATAAATTTTATTGAATCATTTACTGCCTCTGTTTGTCTTTGCATGTGTGAGACTATTGTAACTGAGAGAAAAGGATGAGGTCTGATCCAGCACGATTTCCCCGAGAAGTCATAATGTCAGGTGCCCGGTTGCCACAAATCATCCCTGCTCTTGGGCGGAGATGAGGCACTGCTAGCTGGCCTGAAATGGATTAGGCCGACAGTCGTCACATGGTGTGGGATTGGACTCAGTTCCCCACAATTCAGGTGAAGCTGCCGTCTGAATCCTGAAGCCTCATTAGAATAGTGGAGCCGACACAACAATATCCTCGTCGGGCCAAGAAGGGGCAGCGCTCTCCCATCAGATGTGTTTCTTTTAACATGAAGACAGCTGAGCCATGCTGCTGGGCAAAGGTCAGAACTGCCGCACATTTTATCTTGTCCAGGAGGCCCTTAATGTTCCAGCGCAGAACTAGGAAAGTTCTTTCCATTTCAGGTGTGAGAAATTATGAGGTAGCTCAGGGGAGTCAGGCCTTGCAACCCGATCACTCCGCTCAGTGTCAACATCGTGGAGTCCTCTAGTGGTGTATGTACATCTGGAATCATGTCTGTCTTTTGAGGGTGTGTGTTCCTATTGGTATGGATTTCAAGGAAAATGTGTCAAACAAATACTCAAACAAACAATAGTAACAACTTGTCAGCCATCTTATATTCGTCCCCCGAAATCCTACCCTTACCCATGTGTCACCCACACATAACCAAGAATCTATTAAAATCAAAATATCAACGTATCAAACCAGTGGATCATGGGTGACCCCTCGATAATGCAGGATTACAATCAGTTTTAGATCACCTTGAAAATAGTATGTCTGCTGTGCTCAATTAGTAGAGAGCAGTTCTCGGGTGGCAGTGCCAATCGAGACATTAAAGTGCTTGAGTTTTCCCGGCCAGGGGAGTGCCCCCACTGCTGCAATCCCTTCAGCAGCTGTTGATCGTGGTGAATCCCCTGGATACCCCAGAGCCGGAGATGTAGATCTAGCTCACTGGGACAACCTACTTCTCCGAGAACGTGGTAGTTTCTTTTGAGTTTTGGGGCGTTACTCGGGATGAATATTACATCACCTGGAGGATCGTGGACAAGTCGCCCTCTGGCTGAGGTGTTGCTCCATCTTCCACAGGCAGGCCAATAGTGTACTGGTTTACACATGTTTGGGCCATGGAGGAGTGGGCTATTTTATTCTTACCCATGGCCATTGCTATCTGAGCCCTACGTTCGCACAGCAGTAGTTCAAACGTTCAACCTGCCTATCACCCTTTTCACAGGAGGTACTGGAATCGGGAGGGACTGGTGCCTTCTCTGACTCATGAACCCACATACACAGGTGATGGCCAGGAAAGTTGGTAGGGTGAGCTTGTTAGGGGCAACATCCGATAAGCATCCAGACAGGGAGGTATGGTGCACTTCACCCTTTGCTTCCTTCCTTGGGACCCCAGTCAAGTCATGTGCCCCACTTCTCCGATCACCTCTCTCATATTACTCTCGACCTGGCCTCGGAACCAGTCCCAAAAGTCAGATCAGGCCAGCGAGAGTTACCCAGTTTCGTTCCTCTGATTGGGCTGACTGTGGCTCACTTAATTGTGTAAGTTGTTTTGGCCGGGGAGCCCACAGTCCAGGGGAGGTGGAGATGGGGAGGGAGTCCCGTTGAAGGGTGGACCATGGCGGTAGCCCACCTGTGCTCACGATGGGCCTCTGGATGCTCCAAATATGTGGCACCCCCTGGTGGCATGAGGGAGCCCACCTTGCCACTCCCCGCTGACAGGGTCTGGATTGTTCTCAGGTAAGTACAGGATAGGCGGGGCCCAGGGGCAACACTCATCAAAGTCCCTCCAGGACATGTCCGGTGTGCGGCAGGCTTCTTGTTCTCTGGCCCCAGCCGCGCTCTGATTTCTGCTGGCTGGTCTCGGCAGGATCCAAACCTCAGACAGTGGCCGCCATTTTACAATGCCATCTCGATCACGGAATAGCTGTCTGCCATCAATGCAGGCCCCACTCCGCGCGTCCACTTTTTTCACGGGAGTCCCTGGAGCCTCCGACAACCACTAGTGTCCAAAATGTCAGTGATCTGAGCATTTTAGGCGAGGTGGATGACAGAGGGGTCGGGAGCACTTCTAAAGTGTGACCACCATCTCGATGCCTCGGCCTCATCCCCCTTTTGCATCACTTTTAGTGATGCAATGGCGGCGCAAACCTTTCAATCATATCTGTGAGGCTACCCAAAGCCACTATGCCTGGCCCTGAATGGCCTCATACATATAGAGCAAGGCAAGGCAGCGCAAATTGCTGCGTTGCCTTACTCTGTGTTAGGGAGGCATTTTGTGGGCATTGCTGTGCTTGTTCCCATGCCGCACCCCTGGATTTTGAAACATCCCCAAATTTTGCACGACCTTATAATCCTGGGGATCTGAAAAAATCTACTCCTCCCGAGGGGATGCACAACGAAGAGCAATGTAGCTATTTCTCCACGTTCTTTCCCCTTTTTATGTGTACTGCATTCTGCAGCACACAAAGAAAGAGAAAAAGCCTCCTATGATTGTCTTTGGGCAGGAAGGTGCCCCTTGCTGACAAACACAATCCTGCATGCAACACAGGCACCCTTGCACCATGCTGCAAGTGTGCCTGCGTGGGCACTAGGCTGCTGAAATGTTGCCAGCACAGTGGGAAAGGACAGGAATGTGCTGTATGCCATATATACTGCATATTCCTGACATTTCTATGTGACGCAGGGCAGCAGAGTGAGATGACTATGTCCCTAAGTCTGGGTTACCTTATTACACTTAGTTTGTGAGCAGATCGAGAAATACTAGGCTGTAAAGAGCACCACTTAGACCTACTTTAAATACATCAGAAGAGGAGTGAAAACCTCCCCAAACAACCTTCATGTTCCCCTTCGTGTGTATTTGGATCTGATTAGCTACATTTCCCCCAAGTCCCAAGCCTTGCACATCTGATAAAGAATTACAGTGTATTTTCCCAAGTTTGACAGGTCTGAAGGAGCCAGCAGGACCTGCCTGCCTCTTTCCACATGCAGGCTAAAAGGCACCCCATGGTTGACCTCCAGCTCTATACGTGCATTTAGAATGACTTCAAGTTGAAATTGTTTTTGGTTTTGGAGCAGGGTCTACTACCCCGAGTCCTATGGAGAACAGATATGGCCTGTCTTCCTCATTTCAGAAGCCAATGGCCGTCAGTTCTAGAGGGGCCAGTAAATCAAATGTCAGTGTCAGGGCATAAAAGGGGTCATACAGTGAAAAGGAAAAAAACTGCTCTCTTTACTCAATCTTGTATCACTAACAATCATCAATAAAGGGCATTCCGGAATGTTTGTTTGATGATGTCTGCTTGGGTTTTGAGACATATTTTGACACTATTTACCAGATGGCTACTTGAAGAGGATAAAGAGAAACATCCTCTGAGCATGTCGCGCTGTGTCTCCAACACATTACGCACTTCAGCACTGACTCTGAAAATCAAGACGAGAGCAAAAAAAAGTAGCTCTCGTAGATCGTGTTAGGTGTTTGTAATGGGTTAACTCGTTTAAGGTCAACTGAGGAGAACATTTTTTTAAAGGGACCATATTGAAGTATATGTGAAGTACTTGACATGTTAGAGGGGTTACATTGGTTCCAAAGCTGGTGGCACCCTCCACCTCAAGGTGGGTGAAATTGCATTTTTTCCCCACACATAATTAGCAAAAATATTGTAAAATAAGTTTTACTTTTTATGAGTATTACATTTTGGTAGGACATTTGTGTGAATGTCGTACACAAGACATGCCCTTGCATCTGTAAGGAACATGAGATACCAGTTGCATATAGTCACTGCAGACATCCAGGGGCTGATTTATCAATCTTTCGTGCAAGGCAACACAGCAAGACAACTTGCTGAGCTGTGCTGCGTGAAAGGGGGAGGGCAGGAATGTGCCATATTTATCAATATATGGCACATTCCTGCTTTCTGCCTGCGCTGGCACAAAATCTACAGTCCAGTGCCAAAGCAGGCACTCTTGCGTCATGGTGCAAGAGTGCCTACATGACAGGCAGGATTGTGTTTGTGCAGTAAGGGACACCTTCTTGCAAAAAACAATCCTTTGAGGAAAGAGCTACAAAGATACATGTAGTTGTTGAGCCTCCTCTGGGAAGGCATAGCACTTTGATGCATTCTCAGGTTTACCAGTCTTGGTAAATCTGGAAATGCACCAAAATCCATGGGTAGAACCATGGGAACTCCTTCGCTCTACGCATGGAACACCTTCGTAGCCCAGAGTAAATCAAGGCAGTGAGTTACCAAGTAAGGCAGGGATACGTAAGGAGGCCTTGCGTGGCTTGGTAAAGCTGACTTTAGTATTGTGTTGCCCTTGCGTCACCCTGCGTGAAGGAACGGGCAACGCACTATCATGATAAATCTGCCCCCTAAGTTCCCACAAGACATTTCTGTTCAAATCAAGACTTCCACAAGTGAGTAATACGGGAAAGGAGCTAGCATTTGAAGAAAATAAATTATGTGAAACAAGTGAAATCCAATAATCAGAATTTTTGGCAAAATTACACTTGCAGAAAAAAAAAATGAATAGAACAGTTTGAAGGTTAAATAAGTTAGTAACTCTAATGCACAACTGGTACCGCACCAAATAAGGCTTAAAAAAACTTACTTTCTAAACACGGGCCCTTTCAAAAGTCTTGCACAGAAAACAACATTCTTTCACACTGCCATCTGCTACCCCACCTTCTTCCCGCCTCTCCATCCACCTTTCCCATTTCTGCTTCCTGAAACAGCAAGTGGGTGTCCTAAATGGGTTTAGATGGTGCAACAGTGGGATGAAGCTGGTCGGGGTAGCTCCTGAATCTATGAAACAGCGTAGCCACACAAACTCTACAATAATACTAAACAGATAATAGCTTTTAAATGTGAGCCACATACCACTCGTGTTTGTGTTGATACTGTCTTCTAATTATATCCAATCAGACCTCACACCTTTGTATTCAGAAGCACATCTTAAAATATTGCTGAATAATGAATAGTACTTTATGATAGAACACATATTGAAAAAGTACCCAACAAAAACATAAAATTTTATTTTTACCTTAAAAAAAGGTTGGAACTTTCATCCTGTCGAATACGGGGAGAACGTTTTTGGTGCATTTGTGCACTGGTGCACAATGTGCAAAATGGCGGCTCAAAAGAGAAAGAGCATATATGCAGAATAATCACTTCCCAGGGTTGGATAAAGAATAGACTTTACAGGAAGCATTGTGCCACTTTGCGACCCTTTGCAGCACATTATGCATGCGCCTTGCATAATGTATGCAAAGGGAGTGTTCCGACGCAAGGAGGCCTGTAAAAATCTCTACAAGATTTCAATGTGCCATATTTGGAATCAATGGGCGTCCTTGCACTTTGCGCCAGAATTTTTGGCACTAGTGGAGCAAAGCACCAAAATAGTGTCAACTTTTTTAATTTTTACGCTACTGTTTTTAATACTGCCATGGTGTGCTGTATATTAAATACAGCGCACACATGGTGGCGTTAGGGGACAGGGGGGCAAAAGAAAAGTGGTGCTTCATGATGTGAAGTGCCACTTTTCTTTAATCTTGGCCTTCATTACCTAGATATTCAAGGTACCATCCTCAAATGGATAACTTCATACATTGCCCATCATATCACTACCCTCTTCTACACCGAACCATTCTGATCCACAGCTGGTGCACTCAATGACTGCTCCTCTCTAGTTCAACTTCTGCTTTATTCCATCACCCTTCAGCCCTTTGGCCTCATTAAATTTAACCTCTACCACCATACTCGGGCTAAGGTAGAAGCTTAGGGATTAACATGAACTCTGATCTTTCCCATAATTCACAAGTATGCTTCCACATAATGTGATGTCTTTACTGAATTTACTTTGGCTTTCCACAGAAAGTCCAAGCCACTCTCACTCTAGTACTCTCCGACCTTGACCACGCCAATGGAATATATCATGGAGCAAACCTACTAATACTTAGAAAACTACAAGGAACCTAAATTGTGGACGCCTGACAACTACTCAGACTTCCAATGTGGACCCATGTCATGAATGTGCTCATTTCCTTATACTGGCTCTCAGTGGCCAGACAAATCACATTTAAGGCAACATGCATAGTTCATGAGCAGTCGACTGGATTGAACCACACTTCCGTCAGCAACAGCTCCCTATTTATTGACAAGTTATACCTCTGTGGTCAATGCTTGGGCCTCTACTGTCTGTTTCTCCTGTCAAAAAGGTGCAAACTTGTGGAACACACTTCTCTGTCCAATCTACTCAACTCTGGGACTCAACGCAGTGAACGCTTAAGTGTGCCACACTTGTGACATAATGTTTAAAGCAAGTCTCTGAGTCACCCATATAAGTAATCCTGCACCCAAAACCTTTTCACCCATAAGCTCCGAAAAGGGTCCTGCGTATAATTGGAAACATAAGGGCTTCACTCCCTCCTTAAGGGTATAATTCCCCTTACAAATGCTATAATATAATACAAAATAGTACAACGGTGTAGTAGGAAAAATGTGCAAACTTTGTGGAGCACAAAATGCACAAATTTCACAAAATTTCACTTGTGTACTAAAACGTTTTCCTTGACCCTATTGTTAGGAGTATCAGTGGGGTGAGCAAGTGGCGAGGCTAATTTGTGCATTGAACACAACAGGTTTGGAGAATACTCTTTTGACATCTGTAGGATTGTTGCTGCTGTGAGTGCAGGTCAAGGTCACATGTTTAAGCACAGGAACTATTTTCAGTGGGAAAAGACAGAAAGAGGAAGGAAGTCGGCCTTCCATGTTCTATTAACTTCCTCATGTTTCCCTTCCTCTAAATTGAATCACACCATTAGTATTAAAATTCAGAAGCTTCATTTAATTATAAGGTTGAACCATGCTACTGCCTTGAAAAAGGTTCATTAACAAATTTGTCTGCCACAAAATGCCAAGCACTGGTAATGCCAATAGTTCAGGCTTATGAATGGAAGTGCCTTTTGTGTCCCTGATCATATTAAGGACTCAATAGTTCATCACAGAAGCACCCTGGCACTCATCTTTAAATTCAGGCATCTACTCCTCCATCTACTGACTCATTCTTACAATCACCGCAGACACAACCACACTAAAACACACAAACTCAACAACAAACACAATGGGTCTTGCATTTGCTTGAATTAGAGCTATTGGCATTGTAAATTCATAACTGGACATTTCTTGCCACATAAATTGGTCAACCCTGCCTCATAATTTGGTCTTTTTCTGTCATATAATTCCAGTAGCCCTGCATATAGTTAAAACACTTCCATTTACCTTCTTCCTCTATCTGCAACTAAAAAGGAAAATGTTGCCATTTGGCATCCTAATTTAAATCTGCCAAGCTAATTCCAATAGAATACCACTTTCACCACCCCACCATTAGAGTTGCTGGCTGGCTAACATAATTTCCAAAAAAAGGACACAAGACAACCACGGAGGAGTAACGAGAGAAATAAACTAGAAGGGTCACCCAAACATATCAAGAGTGTTCAAACAGTCATAGTGTAGTAAGGATGTTAGGTTGGCCTGAATTATGGTAATAACTGCAATAAGGGGAGATTAATAAAACATATACAATTATCATATAATCCAATAATAACCTCTATCAGAAATAAACTTTTGGCATGAGACTGTAATGCTCAAACCAGCCCCTAGGGGGCACCACTATAAAAATAGCATTTGTAAGAAACATGGTCGTGTAGCCCTATAGTTAGCCCCTAGAGAGCATACCCACATGAACACAGAATAGCAGAAAGTAATGAAATGCAACCATAGATTTAATCCCTAGAGAACATAGGGGGTCATTCCGACCCCGGCGGTCAAGGACCGCCGGGGTCGACGGGAGCACCGCCAACAGGCTGGCGGTGCTCCCCAGGGTATTCTGACCGCGGCGGTTCAGCCGCGGCCAGAAAGGGAAAACCGGCGGTCTCCCGCCGGTTTTCCGCTGCCCTGTAGAATCCTCCATGGCGGCGCAGCTTGCTGCACCGCCATGGGGATTCTGACCCCCATACCGCCATCCTGTTCCTGGCGGCTTCGGCCGCCAGGAACAGGATGGCGGTATGGGGTGTCGTGGGGCCCCTGGGGGCCCCTGCAGTGCCCATGCTAATGGCATGGGCACTGCAGGGGCCCCCGTAAGAGGGCCCCACCCTGAATTTCAGTGTCTGCTTAGCAGACACTGAAATTCGCGACGGGTGCTACTGCACCCGTCGCACATCCTCCACTCCGCCGGCTCCATTCGGAGCCGGCATCCTCATGGAGGGGTGTTTCCCACTGGGCTGGCGGGCGGCCTTTTGGCGGTCGCCCGCCAGCCCAGTGGGAAACCCAGAATACCCGCGGCGGTCTTTTGACCGCGCAGCGGTATTCTGGCGGTTCCCTCCAGGCGGGCGGCTCCCGCCGCCCGCCGGGGTCAGAATGACCCCCATAGTGTATTATACATTTTCAGAACTAGCACACCTACTAGAATATCATTATAAACTGGGACCCTAAACCACAAACTACTCTCAGCTGTAAAACAAAAGTTCCAGCAATGAAAGTGCTTAAAAAGACACTGCATGGTGTGAGGGGTTAATATTTTGGGGTCACCACTAACCTAGTGTGGGGTCCCAGATATGACCTAAAGAATGTGTTGTGTTGAACGTTTTGGTGGTGTTCCCATTGTCCTAGGACCACCACAGGATGAGTTATGGGCAAAAATGTTTTGAAAAAGGAATGCCCTGCAAAGCATTATGGGAGGAGTTTCTGAGTGCAGCAAATATTTTAGTATCTTGACCGGAATGCCCCTAGAGGACACCACAATAAAAATAGCATTTGTAGGAAACATGGTCATGTAACCATGTAGATAACCACTAGAGAGCATAACATGAAAAGAGAATGGCAGAAAGTAAGGCAGTGTAACAATAGATTTAGTCCCTAGAGGGCATAGTGCCTTACACATTTTAAAGCCAACTGCAATACTATTACAAACAAGACCCTTACAACACAAGCTACTCTCAGCTGTAAAACAGAAGTTCCAGTCATGACAGCGCTTAAAAAGACACTGCATGGTGGTGGGGTTTATTGTTTTGGAGTCCAGACTAACCTAGTGTTGGGACCCAAATGTGACCTAAATAGGAAGAGTGAATTGTGCTAAACATTTTGGTGGTGGCCCCATTGTACTAGAACCACCACAGACTGACTTATGGGCAAAAATGTTTTGTAAAAGAATGCTTGCAAAGCATAATGGTGTCAGTTTTCCTGAGTGTGTCGGGAGAGCTGCTTTGAGGATTTCTGTGTTTTTTACTTTAAGCATTTATCAATTACAAGTGTTTTTGTGAAAGCAATGGTGCATGAAGGGGAGAGGCAAAATAAATTACTGTGATTAGGCAACAGTGTCAACAATGTGATCAGCGCTTCAATACCGATGCTGGAGTTTGCTCCGCTGCCCTGTGCTGTTCGCGCTGTGAGCACCATGGCCGTCATGGAGCATAAAGGGCAGAGACAAAAGAAAAAAATAGTTTGCCCACGCTGAAGTATATCGGCAATCATTCAATAATCCATGTAACCGGGTCAATCTGCAAGGCAGTAACAAAACCGCCTAAGGCGGGACAAACGTAAAGCATTTACCAATAAAAAAGGGATTTTAGAAAGGCAAGACCCAAACGAATGAAAGTGATGGGCGTGGTTAAAGCCCATAGATAGACAACAACAGATCAAAAAGTCCTTGCCTGCTTGACCTAAAAAAAAAAAAAAATTGCCGCTGTCTAAAGACAGGTGTATATTCTTGCAATAATGAAAGTAAACATAGTAGTTGGTGTTTGCATTGCAGAGGTAGTGTGACATTTCTATAATTGTTTCAAAAGTTCCAACATGCTGACCACCATTAGAAAAGAGGTGTTGGCCATTTTAGAATAATGCAACTCTATGGACAACAGCATTACATAATGGTCTTCTGGTTTATAGGAAGTGAGCATGTTGAATGCAGCGCACTGCAGATGAAATGAGAGGCAAGCAGTGACTCGTTAGTACTGTGAGGAGAGCTGTGGTAAACCGTTAAGAAACACTTAACTAAAACAAGCAGTAGCACAGAAATAAGAGGGTATCTTTCAAAGTTGAAAAAATGAAAACTAAAGGACTCCTAGTCACCTCTGACACTGAAGCATAATAATTCTCAGCGAGTTGCACAAATTTCATCAAAAAACACCATCCTTCATAGGGCAAGAGATCCAATGACTGATGTTGACTGTACCATCACCCTATGCTGTATGCTCTCTTGGAGGGAAGCAGAGTCTAAATGACACTCATGAAGACCAATGGCAAAACAGAGCTACCCTAAAAAATAAATCTATCTATCTATCTATCTATCTATCTATCTATCTATCTATCTATACACACACACATGTGCATATATATATATATATATATATATATATATATATATATATATATATATATATATATATATATCTATGTGTGTATGCAAAACAGAAGAGAAAACTCTGGGTAGTTCCCAAGTTTAGGGGGAGAGCAGCTCCAGTAAGGAGCACCCTGCAACATCAGTGCCACTCTAGATTTGCTCACCTCAAATGTCTGTCTTTCTAGCAAAGATTTTAAGCATAGGATTGGCAAAGTATCATCCCCACCAAGCTAGAAAGCGACAAAGTCTTTTGGCATTGGGCAGCAAAATCTTTAAGCATAGGATTGACCCAGTGCCATCCTTGCCAAGCCTTAAAATGACAAAAGCCTTTCACCACTCCAGGCATAGTATTACAGCTTTGGACTGATAAAATGCCATCCAAGCCAACCTTGAATGAACAAAAGCAACCCCTGACACATGTTTCAATGTCATTACATCTCTTCAGAGAGGTTTCACTTTGTCCAAACACAAGCGAGCACCCAGTATAACTTAAAATAAAACCCTTTCAGGGTTAAAGCGACACACAAATTATGCAAAAACGGAAGAGAGAACAAATGTTACAGGGACATTATAGTTAGGCTCACATGTTTAACATACAAAACCATAGAAATTCAGATGTTATAGTTACAGTTATTTCAAGTAACCATAACTTGTGCCCAAAGATATCTATAACTCGCTCCCTTGCCTTGCACTGCTAATTACCCCAGATATTACAGCACTCATGACTTCTTTGAAAACATCATTGATAATGTCACTTTGACATTTTCAGTAAAATTATTGATGTATTGATGAGATAACTGTGCATGATGGGGGCGCGAGTTAAAGTTACCTTAGGGCATGAGTTATAGTTACTTGAAAAAACTCTAACTATAACAGCTGAATTTGTTTGGTTTTGTATGTTTAAAATGCGAGCCTAACTATAACATCCCTGTAACCTTTGGGTTTTTGAGTGAATTTCTCAGTTTTTTTAATTCTATTTCCTAACTATAACGTCCCTGTAACGTTTGTTTTTTTCAGTGAATATATATATATATATATATATATACATACAAATATATATGACCTGGTGGCGGTTACTACTAGGTAGTTACAGTTAGGATTGCTTTTCCATTGAAAAGGCATTTTTGTCTTGCTAATGACATAGGGCACCATTTGTCGAATCCCCACAAAACATTGCAAAAAAAGGTGCTACTTTTTTACTGGTTGTGCATGGACAGTTTCTAGGTTATCCGTCAAGTAGGTGCCGAGAAAACAGGAGGGTCCCAAAATGCACAATTCCCATGCATTTTTCATAGACTTGTTGAAGACAGGCTTCAGCAAAAACTGTGGAACTGAATTGCACTAAATTTGGCAGGAAGTCAGATGTTGGTCCGTAGATTTTGTGCTTTTTGTTATTTGGTGTGAATCCATTCAGTAGTTTTGGAGAAATTAAAGGTAAAAAATAATTGTATATCTGGGCAGGTGGGTCCGTGAGAGGCTCAAGAGACTCTTGTTGGAGTGCCAGTTTAAAAATGGACCATTCTGATTGGCGTAGGGAGATTTAGTTCTCCTGGGTCATCTTCTTCCTATTGGTGCATAAGGGGGCACATTTACTTTTTTAGCTGCTCCCTGTGGGTGGGAGCAATGCAGGCTCTTGCCCAGGGCCAAAAGCAGCCCGGGGTTGGAGTCTGCGTGTTGATTGATTTTATGGGGTTGGCAGAATGCGACGGTTTGGTTCAGGGCCTGCGTCCAACACCCACCGCGAACGCAAAAAGGCCATTCAAGGTGGCGGTTTGGATTAACGTATGGTAATTAAATATTATTTTATGTAAAAAAAAATCCTAGAAACTCACTAAATAACAATGGTTACGGGTCCAACATAGTTAGGAAATAGAATTAAAAAACCTTAGAAATTGTCTTAAAAACTAAGGGTCAATGTTAAGAGCCCGATGCGCCTCCTTGTGCCACATTAACTTCATTTTTTTTACACTAATGGGGCTCAACAAAGCCAAATTCGCGGCACATATTTAGAAAGTGGCTCAATGCATGCATTGCGCCACTTTGTAACCCTTTGCGCTACATTATGCCTGCACCAGGAATAATGTAGGCAAAGAAGGTGTTCCCCTGTTAGGGGGGCCGAAAAAATGCTGCAAAAAAATCTAAGAGATTTCTTTGCGTCATTTTATAACTATACCTCGTGACCTCACCAGGCACTACTAATTACTTCACATAATAAATCATTCATGACATCTTCTACGACACTATTGATAATATCAGTGCAACATTTTCAATAAAATTATTGTAGAGAAAAATATGTGTGGTGTTTTATGCTGACGACCACGCCCATCATTTTTGCTTTTAATCCACTAATTTCTATTATTTTCAGCTTTTACTTTTCACTGGCAAGAGAGAATGATTAGAACACCACCATATTGGCCTTGGTAGATTAGGTTATTGTCTATATCTCTATTCTTATGCTCTGACCATTCCTCCCAAACTTTAATAGTGAGAATTAGCTTATCTCTGTTATTTCTCTTTGCATATCCGAGCAGAGCCTGGCACATTACTTAAAAAATGTGAAACACAGGGAAAAGAAAAAATGTAGATCGATTTCTTAGCTCTGTTCTCTGTATACTGTTATGTGGCCCATAAATGCAGCTCAGTTGTATTGTGCGCTGAATCCTTCTCGTTTGGAGAAATGGGGCAAAGATCAACTGCTACCTGCCTCTGCTTTTCGAATAGACAAGCAGCACCAAGCCTTTAACAAAGCAATCTTTTTTTTAAATGTGCTGGCTTTCACAGCTGACCCTGGCAGCACAATCTCTGGAAAAGGTGAAGAAGAAGAAAGAAAGCCAATTTTAAATTAGGGCTGATGGGTACTGGCTCCTAATCTACCACGTCTAGCAAAGACAGCTTCAGAGCTAATTGTGGGTCGATCATTTTAAAACTCAGTCTGCCATTCTCTCCAAATCAATCAAATGCTTCCAGGTAGCAAAATACCTGCCTACAGGCTTTAGCACAGTGTAATAGCAATCCTCCCTTAGAAGTCTTTTGCCTTAAATACATTCTTTTCACAATCATTAAGTATGGCTTACTTACGTTGTAATAACTTTTCATTATAAACAGATCACAGCCAAGGAATGTGGCATAACGTTTCCCAGTGAACGTAGGAGGCCTCAAGCCTTCACTATTTGCTTGACACTATGTACAGCACAGGCCTACCGAAGTAGGTATCAGCTAACAATCATCAGGCACTCATTTATGAAGTTTCAAATATGTACAAAATTACATTTGGTAAAACAATATGCAGCTCCACTCAATAGGCCCTAACAAGAATCATCATAGTGAAATTCTACTACCAGGATTTGTCAGAGTGGGAGACCAACAACTAAACTCTTGCCCACTATGGTAATCTGTGGAATTACTCATAGCCAGACACCTTTTTATGTCCTGTAACAATGTAATACCATCCCATTGTTAGAGGCCTATTGGCTGTACCATATCCCTTTTATGATATGTAAGGAAGCCCTACTGCCTTTGTAATAACGCTTCATAATAAACTGGCCATACTTATGTCATCTGACATAACATTTCTCTACACACCCATCAAGCCTATAACCATTATTTTTGGCTTTTTCACCATAACCAACTCAAGCCTTCTGTACTGAACATAAACTTACCACAAGGAAACCATCTGGCATACAATAATAAACTAACAAATGTATACAACCTTACCTGTGGGATTTCATGCAAGAAAGACCTACCTGTATGCTTTAATTCACAGTAAAAACATGCACCCTCAAATAACTATTTACTTTAGTATTTTGTTTTCTCATTAAATACGCCTGGCCTACTATCTTTATCATAACTTTTCACAATAAACAATCAACATTTGCTTGTCATGACAAACAAATAAAGCCTTCTATACTGACAGCAAACTTTCCAGAAGCGAGCCATCTGGCATACAATCATAAAAGTACTAACGGTATACAGTCAAAAATGACAAATATGCTGAAGAATACAGCTAGCAAAACAACATTCAACTGATCCCAACAGAGTCTAAACAAAATCATCACAGTGATAAGGCCCAGAGTTTGTCAGAGTTGGTGGCCAACAACAGAACTCTTGTCTACTGTGGTAATCTGTGAGATTACTTGTAACAAAATGCCTGTCTGTAGCCTTAATGTTTTACAGGATTTAACAAATGCTTTTCACAATTAATAAGCGAGATCAATTGCCTTGGTCATAATGTTTCATAATAAGCCAACCATACAGATGGCTTCTACCACAATGATTTCCAGTGCGTCACCAGGCCTAGAGCTTGTCGCCATAACCAGTTAATATTCACAATAAATACTTCTGACCTAGTTGCCTTTATTATAGCATTTTAATATAAACAGATCGGGTCTATAGCCATGATCATCAGCTTGTCACCATAACCAACTCAATCCTGCTGCATCGAGTATTACCTTCTCAACCCCATTTCTCATCCCAATACTCACATATTTACTTACATAAAGTGTTCCACCTCTATCCAGGCCAACGCGCACTAGTCAGGACCAATCAAAAAGGCTCAATGCCCCCCTTCTCAATCTCCAATCACCTTCCACCAACCTGATAATAAAACTACATAGAGCCCAAAAAAACGTCCTGTTTTCTTTGTCTGCTCCACGTTCCACATGTCGACCTGTAGTCCTTTACCAATAAGTAAGCCCTGGAAGGCTGGGACTCTTGGGGATGGGTTTCTTGACCCCCACATTTTGTGGTTGTCTCCCTGGTTGTGGGTGCTCTGCTGTGTACATTTACATGCATTGGGTATTTGCCATCCAATGCAGCAGTCTTGAAGTAGGCTTACCTTTATCCTCCAGAGTCAGGCTATGTTATGTTTCCTGTGTCTCTTGGGAGTATTAGCTACTGTCACCATCCCTTCTCACTCAGGAGGCTGAAGGACATGGCAGCTTTTGCGATTAGTTTCTCATTTCTGCACCGCGTGCTTCTCTGTGTTGGTGAACTGTGCCTGGGGCTCCACTATTGACTTGTCTACACCATTTGCTTCCTGTGTTACGGCGCAGTGCTTGGGGCTCCATTGTTGACTTGTCTGCATCCCGTGCCTCTCTGTTTTGCTGTGTGGTGCCTTGGGCTTTATTACATGATTTTCAGCCCCTCAGCTTCTCTATGTTGGCGCACAATGCCAGTTGTGCTTCTTTCCTGCACTGTGCGGTGTTTGTAAATGCCATTCTGGCTGCTCTTTCTGCACCACACGCTTCCCTGTTCTGCACATGGTGGGATTTCAACGAGCTGCACTTTCTGCTTCCAGCACTGGCTTCATTGATGTTAACATCCATATTGGCTCCCCCTCGTGGTTGGAGGCATGATTGCTATGAGACTTTTCCTGCTGTTCTGAGGTTAGCTAGGGGTTCATGCCCTTTCTCCGTATAAGACTGCTCAGCAGCTAAAACCCTATTGTTGCTGTGTTTTATGAAAGCTTGGATTCACCAAAAATGAAAATAAATCATTCCTAACCTATATCCTAAACCTAAACCTAAACCATAACTTGACATAAAAATAAATGTCAGTGAGAGGATCAAATGTTTCTTCTTTCAATTCACATGCCATTTGTCATCATGGTTTCTGCTGTTATGGAGGAAACTGTTGTTTTGGTTGGTTGCTTTACATTTTTTTTTTCTTTTTGGAAGATTCCTCCCGCTGGTCTTTGCCCTGATATGTTTTTCTTTTGTGCAGCTGGCGGATTTTTGTCTCTTTTTCCTTTCAGGCACTGGTTTAGCCTACTTGGGGTCCTGGGAGGCCTTATAAAGGGCTCTGTTTCCTTCTCCTTTTCAGTTCCCCATGGAACACAGGAACTTGAACCTTCTAATGACCAATTCCTCCTCCTGCTGTCTTCATTGTCAGAGGCGCTTCAGAGGTCTAAGGACGCTGGGGGGTATTGTTACTCTCCCTCTTCTCCCAAGTCTTCTGATTCTTTTTCTGTAGTTTCTTTCCCCTCTTCTTCTTCATGGCCTTCTCCACAGTATGATGTAGGCCTTGGCGGAGTTCATGGAGTTCCACTCCATGGAATTCTGCGGAGTTGATTAAAAAGTCTGTGGAATTCCACGGAGGTGGAGTTCCGTGAGCTGCGGAATCCTCAATGTGCCCAATCCTGGAAGGACTATGCAGGGTCGGGCCTGGTTAGCCGGGCCTGACCCTGCATAGCGTTTCTGAGCTTAGGCGCATTCAGGAGAGGGCCGTAGGCAGTGAAAGCTGCCATTTCAGGCCTCTTGTGCATCAGCCTGCCCCGTGTGCAGTGCCCCGTGTTCAGTGCTTTCTTTCGTGCCTACGGCCCTGGCCAGAATTCTGGCGAGGGCTGTAGGCAGCAAAGCTGCTGTTTCAGGCCACAGTGAAAAAAAAACAAGGACACCTCGGGGTCCTCGTTGTTAGCCATGCATTGCCTTTCTCTGGCCCCTGCTGGATCTGGTCCAAATCTGGTGCCTGCAGCAGCTCCTAACTGCTGTGTCAATGCCGGGCCGAGGGTGGGCACTGCAGCCCAATCATGGGCTACACAGCAGAAGCGAAGACTGGGCTGCGGTGCATACCTGGTGAGCTCTGCTCCGCTGGCGGGCCTAGCTGAGTATATTGGTGAACTCCACGATCCAAGTGGAGAACGGAGTGACAAAAACTCTGTTAGCTCCACCACTGGAGCAGAGCTCGACGCCCACCCCTAGTATGATGAGGAAGATGAGTCTCCAGTTGCTGAAGCTATTCACAGGTCCAAATTAATTCAGAAGTTGGTTGTTTTGGCCCTATTACAGTATGTGGATGACAATCTGAATATCCTTATGGAGGATACCTTGGCCCTGGTTCGGGTCTTTTTCAAAAGCTTCATTCTCGCCATCCTACTTGCTTGACCATAAACAAGCAGGTGTTATGTCTTCTTCGTTGTTAAGGAAAGGATCCATAGAGGGCAGATTTTCCCAAGTTCTTGACCCACCTAAATCCTCTTGCCAAACATGATGTGAAATTTCCATCTCACTCAAAATTGATCACCTGCTTTCCCATTTGGCTGGCCATCCTTCTATTATGTCTGCGAAGGTTCTCATTTTTTGTTTTGTTGATCGAAGAGTGAAGGCTTCTTTGAAGAAATGCTTTTCAGGTTTAAATCTGGCTCTCTGTGCTGCCATTTATGCTGTGTACTCTTCTCAGTACCTGGTTAAGGACTTTCAATCTTGACTGTGGCCATCTAGGATGGGTTTGAGTGTTCATCCTTGTATACTATCATGGAGACTCAGGTAACATTTTTGGTGGATGTTTTCTATGATGTTTTGAAGGCTTCTGCTTCTGCCACGGCTTCTTCTGTTTCGTGTCTATTTGAGAGACTGGAAGGTGCAGTCAGCTCAAACATCAGGAGATTGTGGTCCTTGTGCAGAAACATGCTCTGGTGCCAGTTCTGGCAGGTCAGCAGGGGAAGGGTTTCTACTCTCCAGTCTTCCTGGTCCCAAACCCTGCAGGAAAGGTCAGGCTCATTTTCAATCTGAAGCAGCAGAATGCCTTCCTTGACAAATATAATTTTAAGATGGACACTCTCTAATGCATTATCCCTTTCAGACGAAAGGCTGGCCGCCTTGGACTTGAGGGATACGTATCTTCACATTCCCATTTCTCAGTATCATCAACGGATTCTTCACTTTTGTAGGGTGGCATCCATTGGTAGCTCAGGGTCCTTCCCTTCTGTCTTGCTACCTCCCCCAAGGTGTTCTCCAAGGCCATGGCTCCACTAGTGGCTTATCTTTATGGTCTGTGGGTGATGATATATCCCTACTTGGAAGACTGGCTTCCACATCACCTGGTGTTGTCTGTTCCGCAGTCCTAGATTGTGCTTGTCTGCCAGACCCTGGAAGATTTTGGCCTTCTTGTGAATTGGGAAAAGCCACATCTTACCACTACTAAGAATCTGCAATGCACTGGGGCTCGTTTCCAGACAGCTGTGCCCATAGTCCATCTTCTTCCAGACAGGGCGCAGGTGTTGTGGGATCTGTTGCTGTCCCTGGGTCAGGGCGACATGGGGACTGCTTGGGACTGGCTATGGATTCAGGGTCAGATTGTATGTATTTGGTACCTCTCTTGAAGGATTCCTTCTACTTTCTGGTGTGGCCGCTTATTTGCCTTCCTTTTTTCTTTCAGGCAGCCTGCATGTTTTGCTGTCCCTTGGGCACAGCTTCAACTGGGTCCTCTGGCACGCCATCTACTTTTGGACTGGAACTCAAGGATTCATCCGCTGGAATTCCTGGTGCCCGTCTCCACACATCTGACAACTGATGCAATGGTGGCTGGATTCCAAGAATTTGACCCGGGTGTCCCTCTTGGTCTTCTACCTCCCTGGGTTATAAAAATAGATGCCAGCAAGTTGTGGTGGGGGTCAACTTTAGACAATCTCTCAATTCAGGGGTGTGGTCTACTCAGGTGAGTGGGCCCCTCTTCAAACTGGAGGGAGTTGAAAGCAATTTCTCTAGCTCTGCTCCATTTTTCTCCCTTGATCTCCCTTCAGGTAGTTCTGGTGAGGACAACCAATACAGTACCCAAGTCATACATCAACAAGCAGTTAGAAACAGGGGCTTGGTTTCTGGCCTCCCTGACCTTTTAGGTGGTGAGTATGGCAGAGTCTCATCTTCTATCCCTGTCTGCCACATATATTCGGGGGTAGGACAACATCCAAACCACCAGGCTCAGCTGAGAATTTCCTTCTTCCCTTGAATTCTGTCTGGCTCCAAGTATTTTCACCCCACTATGTCAGCGTTTCGGCACTCCACAGGTCGACCTGTTTGCCTCAGCAGAGAATTCCCTGTTTCGTAGGGATTTTCCAGGTCCCCCGAACTGGGGTGTTGGGGGGGGGGCTGGAGGCTTTTTCTTGGCCCTGCCACCCCTACTTCTGTATGCCTCTCCTCCATTCCTTCTTATTCCGATACTTTTGGCCAGACTTCGGAGGGAGGAGGTGTTTCTCATTCGAGTCACCACTTTTCGGCCCTGAATGGGTTGGTTTCCTATATTGAAGCTGATGACGGCAGCACCAGAATGGATCCTCCCATTCAGTCCATGTCCCCTTTGGACTCCCATTCTTCCTCGTGTCACTTGCCAGTGGATGTGTCCAACTGTATGGCTCTAGAAAGAAGGGGCATGATGTTCCAGGGCCTATCATTGCCTGTGGCGGTATCCATTCAACTCTCTAGGAGGGGATCTACTAGGAAAGTTTATGGTCATCTTTGGTCTTCCTTTTTCAAGTGGTGCAAGGACAGATCTCTGGATCCTGCCACTGGTCCATCATCCTGGGTCCTTCAGTTCATGCACGAAGGCTTCCAGAAAGGATTTGCAGTTTCTACTTTGAGGGTGCAATGGGCTCCTATTAGGGCAATTCACTCTCCTTTTGGTGTGCCTAAACTACTTTCTTTGGGTTCACACCATCTTAAGGGGTTTTCTTTGCTCATGCCTCATATTAGGTTGGAGGCGCCTGTTTGGCATATGCAGGTGGTTCTCAGGTCCTTACAATCTTCTCTTTTTGAGCACCTGGAAAGTGTGAGTTTGAAGTTACTTTCCATAAAGGTGTTTTTCCTGGCTGCCATTACTTCTGCACAAGGCTGGGAAAGCTGGGGTCTCTGTCTCTTAGGTCTTGAGTTTTGCACATGTTCTCTGACAGGCTTGTCCTCTGGTTGGGGCTTGGGTTCCTTCCCAAAGTGATTTCCTCTTTTCACCAGCATCAAGAGATAACTTTGACCTCTTTCTTTCCAGAGTCTTCTACTCCTGAGGAGGAAGACGTACACACTTTGAATGTGTTATGGGCTGTGAAGATATATTTGTCTTGGACCATGGGCATTTTATTAGTGGGAAAGCTTGTTTGCGAACTTCAGTGTTTTTCGTCATGGTTTCAAGGCTTCTATGCCCACTTTAAGTCTATGGATCCAGTTCTTGATTTCTCTGGCTTATGAATCACAACATACATGTCTGCCGGGTGGTCTCCAAGGGCGGTTCACCAGGGGCATGGCAGTTTCCTTGGCGAGGATCAGGGTGTTTTGTATTTTGGACATTTGTCAGGCGGCAACTTGGGCTTCTCCCTTTACATTTGTTTTGCATTACAGATTGGACATGAGTAATTTAATGGCCTTCGGGTCTAGTGTTTCTAAGTGAGCTACTTGGTCTCCTGTTTGAAGCCTTTTTCTGGTTTGCAATAAAGTTGTTTCTGCAGTGACCAGGAGCTTGTAGCATTAGGGGATTCAGGTTGTTCTGTTTTTACTTTGGTATACCCTTATGTAAGTATTGGGATGAGGAATGGGGTTGAGGAGGTAATGATTGCATTACTTACTGGTAATCTTCATTACTCCAAGTACCCTATTTCTCGCACCACTACTTACATCCCGCCCTCCCCATTCATTCCCAGATCACAACCTGACACCATGACACCCTTGTTCTTCGGCTAGGGTAAGTAAGGAGGGTTTCAGTGCTCCATGCCCTTTTATTAACAGGTTGGTGGAAGGTGATTGAGTTAAAGAAAGTGGGGTGAGGTTTTAGCATTGAGCTTTTTTAATTGGTTCTGGCTAGGGCACGTGGGCTTGGGTAGAGGTGGAACACCTCATGTAAGTAAGTCTGAAAGTGAGTATGGGGACAAGAAATAGGAGATTTGGAGTAATGCACATTACCCGTATGCTACAGAATCATAAACTTTGCCACAAACCGAAATGTGCAATACAAGCAGTCTTTAAGTGGAAGCACATCAATTCTGCATGAGCAAAGTCAATACACAGGGGAACCAACTTGTGGGGGAGCCTAACCCGTATCTCAGTAGTACTCTAAAAGCTCTTTTTTTGATGATCACATAAGGTCCAGTGGCATTTGCACCGTTAAGCTAGATACAAGGATCCATGTACATTAGTGTAGCCCTTGCCATCCCATCCTGCTCTCAAACACAATACTGAACTCTGAGGTCTAAAGTTCATGATGAGAAGAGAGGGTGCTGGGAATGCAGTACATTCTTTGCGACTTTTCTCTTCCCATCTGTGCTGCTGCTACAAAAAAACATTCATTATCTAGTTATCTAAGGGACTGTAACAGTATTACTGTGGCATGTGGTGTCTCTGAAAGATCAAGCTCAGACAGTCATACTGCTGGTGGCCCAGGCATCTGAGAAAATTGACAAAATAATAACAGCCGCATGGAGGGGGACGCACATTTTTACTGCGGTAGCGCACAACTTCTGCCCAAACAAAACATGTTCGCCTTGCTACCAACATGCAGGCCCTCTCAGCAGTGCTCCAGAAAGCTCTTTTTTAGATTGATGACATTACTTCTGTCAAACCAGGCTTAAAACTGGCTGTGAATGTCCTAAATAATCAACTTATTGGCGCATGAGAAGCTGATTCAGTAGCTGAATAGAGGGATTTACCCTGGGAAATTTTTGTCACATTCAGAAAACACTTATGCTTGTTTCTTTGGCCCAGTCTTAAAATGGTCCCCCACGTGCACTGAGCTCCTCCCGTGGTTTTCTTTTAAGTTTTCTCAATTTCAGATGCAGTGTCCACTTTTTCTCCAACGATGCACCACGACTGCTTTGCGAATGCCATCATCGCCTCTTGTTTCTGATTGTTGGATGTAATTTCATGCAGCTGTTGATTTTCGTTTAGTACAAAACCTCTGTGAATGCCTTCGCTTCCAAACGTTATCCCTCCGTCTTCTCTATTCACTTCATGATTCATCTTTGTCACTTACGTGGCTCCCCCTATTATTCCCCGGCATTTATGATCTATTTATATGGGCACTTTCCTCATTTCCGCTACATTGTCTGCTGTTACATTTCTTTGCCCCGATTCTTCTCTGCCTTTGCTAATTGCTTCTGGTCGTGTGCTCTGTGTTTTCTTAGCAGCACTTGCAGCTCGTGTCATTTTATCTGTTTGAATGGTTGTTTGTGTAGAAAATGAAGAAAGTGTTATTGAATGCACCTCAATCAAACTTCACACCTCTGCATCTTGCAAAACGCTGTGTACAACTGTTGACTTGATGTGTCTGCCATGGCGCTAACTTGAATATCTTTTTCAGGATTCTTATTTGTTGTTGAATTATCTCATACAAGCTTCAACATTTCCTTCCCTCCACATATCATCACTGTTATGTATCACTTTGATACTCCTAGTGTTTTGTCATGTGACCTTAAGCCATTGGTACACGCAAACACGAATGAAGGCTGCATTGATGCCGTTGTCAGAGGCTTGACTATGAGCTGTGATACATGCAAACTGCATTATTGATGGTGTTTTTTTTAATCTCTATCATAGGTCGGTTCTATAATACTAAAAGGTATTAACCTTCCACCAAGTTGTAATGATTTGTGAATGCTAATTATTGGAAACACAGAACTTCAGATGCCAAGCACTGTGTAGATTAGAAGAATTGGGCCTGAAGAATTGCCGTAAGATCAGTATTGATTAGAATGGCAAGACACATGTTGACCCACTGAGCTATTGGCCATAGCGACCTTTCTTTTAATTAGACAGGTGGACTCATCAATCAATAAAAATTCCTCTCAGAACCACTTAGTCTATTTTATCCTGAACATTCCATCACACTCACAACTTTGTATCTCCAATCTACACCATGAGCCCCACTCCCTTACTTCGCATATGGCATTTTACATAAAAGATCTCCAGCAAAGAGCCCCCTAGCGGGTGCTCATCAGGCATTGCAATACCAGCCTGATGAGGAGCATGCCCTATGATTAAACATGACACCCTTTTGGGTGTTTGAGGGCTCTTGCTCCTGAGGGACCAGACCTCTTCTAGTACCTCAGACTTGAACCATACCTATTCAATTCTTCACCTTTACTTCAAAAGAAATAGCATACCCATGTTGTGATCTCAATCCAAGCTTCCCCAATTGGCCAAATTAATTGATCCTAGCCATTGTTTTATTTCTATTTCCGTTCTTTTATTTCATTATCACATATAAGAGGACCTCAAAATACATGTCTTCAAGATGTGTGCTGTAGAAAACTTTCTCCAATGTTTGATTTATTAAACTAGAAGATTGTTTATGGCATAATAGCAACCCAGGCCACTAGAGGGTGCACATAATAACTGATGTGCCTCTTAGTTCACTATTGGCATTGTTTTCAGGGTGGGCGGATGCATGAATGTTTCTAAAGTCATGTTTGAAAACTTTTTAAAAAATCCTTCTCAATGCACTAATATAATCTGAAGTACTCAGGTGAAATGATTCTGCATGATAATGAAATACACTTGTTGAGTTTGGAAGAGATGTTACATTTTTGCACATTTGCTTCCAAGATGTGCAGGACATGCAGGACACTTTAGTTACTTTCTTTCTTCCACTTCAATTAACTTTTAACTAACTGTTTTCTGTTTATTTAACATCTTTTTAATGTTGGTGCTGAGTCCAGTGAACAGCAGCCCAGTGCTGCTGATGACCAGGGTTTGAATGTAAGGTCTGGAGGGCCACATGCGGCCCCCTGGCCATACTTTGATTATCACTGCCTTATGCTGTTCAAACAAGAACCTGGCGAATTTTCCATTACACCATGTAATCTTGTTTAGTATTGTGAATTTGTGCTACAAATGTTACCTTAAAATTCCTGAAAATATGCCGCAGTCCAAATCTACATTTATGGCAAACTGTTAGCACACTGGGATAGGAATAACAAGAACACAAGCGACTGTTGCTTGCAGCTCATGTGCTTTATTTTAATTATTTTCCTTAGCACAAAATGTGTTCTCTTATCCAAAATGAAAGCAAGGATGCCTTCCACATAAAAATATACTGCTAAATACTGGTTGTGCATGTCATATAATTTAGCAGAAATGTATCCAATTTTGTAGCTATCATGTAATTAGACAAAACCAAATTTTACACATTTTGTACACCCCCTACTGAAAATGTTCCTTTACAACGGGATGTCCATTAACCAGTGCTGTTATCAAAGATGTCATTTAAAAAAAATGATGCACCTCATTTGCAATGGGGCTTGCTCTTATGCAAATGAGGGAACCCCTTTGTTGTTGCATCAAAAATATACTGGGGGTACTCTGAATGTGTGCCATGGGGAGAATGGGGCACATTTGGGGCCTGATTTATACTTTTTTAGCGTGGCATTTGCGTCATTTTTTTACGCAAAAGCAGCGCAAACTTACAAAATGTTATTACATTTTGGAAGTTTGTGCCGCTTTCGCGTCAAAAAATGATGCAAATGCGGCACTAAAAAAGTATAAATCAGGCCCTTAATGCTCAAGAGAGTGCATAGAAAATATTATGGACATTTTGGAGACCTCCAAGGAGTCTCTTGAGTCATATGTAAGTATGTCGCCAGGCACCAGTATGTAATCTGTGAAAGCAAGAGTGCTGGGCCGGGAGCTCTGCTCAGAAGCCCATGGCTGGTGCAACTAACTGTCAGCGCGCTGAATATCAAGGACTTCAATCCACTACTAGAGAGTCCCTACCGTTTTCTTCATAAAGCAGATTCCTGCTTTCTGTTTGTGATGGTTTTGCCGTCTTTTTCTTCCTATGGTTTTCAGATCTGTGTTTTTTTCTCTTTCTTGTACTCAGTAAATATCTCGTACAGGAAAAATAAGTGCTGTGCCCAAACGTAAGTGCCGGTGTCCCCCACTGCATTAAGCACTGCAGACACTGCCATGATCTGCCATACACTGCTACCACATTACCTGTCATTACTTTATATGGTGGGAGGCCCCATTTTTTTTTGTTATCATTACCCTACTCTTAACTAATTACCCATTACCCCAAACCTCTGTCATATAACATACTTTGGACAATGTATTTGTAGGAGATATAGTTAAAGCAATGTTTTAGTAGGTAGATATTATTGAGCCAGTGGAAAGTAATGTTGTCACAAATATGTGAAAAACATAAATAAATTAAGGGGGTATTACCTGAACTCCTTGTAAATGTAGGTTAAGCTTATCCCTATGCATACACTGATAGTGCAACAGGTGCTGAGAAAGGAGAATCTGTAAAGGAACACCCAAAATTCTGGCACTGTATGAGATCTTTGCTTTTTAGAGTCCGTGCACACAACAAGCATTAGGGCACTCGAACCAGGTAGCCCATGTTTAGGCAGGGCACGAGTCGAGTGTACACACCGGACCGCATCTACCACCTATTTTTTACAGGGAGATGCCGTCTAAATTGCTAAGAAGGTGGCCCCCACAGAAATATACAGAACTTGTCTCTGTGGCATTTTAATACAGCAGGACACATTTAACAGCGCCTGCACGTTGTATGCTTTATTCTGAGCAGCAACGTGCAGGCGGGGAGGGGGCTTAATAGACCTCAACTGGGCCTGTAACAAAGGCTGAAGTTAAGGGGACATCAGGTACAAACCCAAGACAAAATTGCATTTGCCAAATCTCATAAAGCACTCAAATGTACTCAGGACAGACCTGCTAAACATATGTGTGGGGTCTTAAGATCTCATGTAATTTCTTGTGATGCCACTTCCTGTGAGGTCATGGATTGTGATGCCACTTCCTGTGATGTCACATCCTGCAAAGCCATACGTGATGTCTCACTCCCTGATGTCACGCGCCGATGTCACACGCTGATGTCACACGCCATGATTTCATTTTCATACTGCCTACCTTGGTTAGTCCCCCCACTTCTATTTTTAGGACTTGTGCCCTTTGTGTAGGCCACTAAAGCTCAATCAGATTGCTGCATACCTGCAACACTCCCTCATTTACTGACAGCATGGAAACAGCTTCCTTTGCTGCTGACACCGCTTCCAGATAACTCCAGTCATGTTCAATTACCCCTAAACTTACTGGAAAGGGACAGATGTGGAATGCACACTCCACTTTCCCCAAACTCTGATGAAGCTCAGACTCCCCAACCACTGAGCATAAGAAGTCACATGGCGCTAAAAATCCCCAACTTTGTTGTATCCCTATTTCCTTACTGCTAGTACCTGCCAAGGCCCATTTGGTAATATAGAGTGAGCCACAGATGGGTAGTGTAACTGCGATGCCACAGAGGACTGCTACCTGCCTACTACCGCAGGTCCTGCTGCAGCACAAAACCATTTTTTTTTTTGCAGCATTATATAGCACAGATTAGGCCCTAAGGCACTGAAGTGCGTTACATGAGCACCACATTAATGCAAGATCAGATTCATTTTTTTTAAGCACAGGGAGAATAAGTGATTTGTCCAGAGTCACAAGATGTTGAGCTGACGCCGGTCTCAAACCCAATTTCACGTCTCTCTAGCTCCATTGACCAGTACTCAAGCATCAGGTATCCCCTGTTTTGTTATTTGCACTATATTGTTGTCTTTCACTGGTACATCTTTTTCTCTTTCATTGGTTTACCTTTTTCTCATGTTGTGTTTGTATCACCGGCACTCTGTCTGCCGCTCAGTACCCAGATTCGCATTACTCGTACCTGCCCCCTTCTTATAAACTCAGTGATCTCTACTGTCTCTTTATGGCAGCTGTCTGTCATTCTCACTCCCGGAGAAAATGAGCACCATCTACAGTAAAGAGACACGATGGAGGCCTAAACCTAAAATATTCAAGCAGAGTGACACTTAACCCTCTATGGTGGACCAGCTAATACTAACCTTCCACTAAATGTGGGGGCTCATTTCAAGAGCAGCAGGGAACCAACACTGTATGCTTGTGGGCTGCCCATCTCCTGCTCGTGCACCCTGTTTGAGTAACTGCATCCCTAGGACACTGAGGGCAGATTTACAAGAAAGTGGCCCATCAGTCCCAATGTGTCACGTTTCTTGTGTCGCCCCTGCCGCACCTAACGACACAATGTCTGCACTGTATTTACAATACAGCCCACCATGGCGGTCGTTTCCACAATAGCGTCATAATTCATTACACTATTGTGGTGCTTTGCTGGATTAGCGTCATAAAGGCGCTAGTTCAGCAAAACATATAACTTTAACGTCTACCCCGAGTAGGTGTTAAAAATGACGGAAAGAATATCGCAGTGAAATCTTTTAGATTCCACTGCTCCATTTTTTTGCGTGTGTAAGTCTCTTCCTATTCTGCTGATGTTCCCCACCTCACCCACCCAGTTTTATTTTAATTTTATTGCTCCTCCCACTCCGCTCCCATCCCTGCAGAGCTTTTTTTCATGCTTTTTGTTTTTTTGGAAGGCAAGTTCGCAAATTGCTGCCAGACCATTCACCTTAAACAAAGCGCTTTTGTGCTACACCAATTAAATGTTTTTTATGCACTCATCCATTTCAGATCAGTAAATAAAAAAATGTCGCTGACATCATTTTGCTGACATATGACCTCTGTGATGATACATCTTCGCACCTACAAGAAGACACAGCCATGTCATTGCGCCATTTTCCTTTCTTTTCTGCTGTATATCATCACCAAAAAGCACTGGCAAAGCCAATAGGTTCCAAAAGAAAGATCTTTTGGCTTTGTCAATGCTCGTTTTGTTCATGATATGCACAGTCCTAGTTTGTGCCTGTCATAGTTCAATGCTATGCGAAAGTTACAGTGTAATCACACAAAATGCGTAATTTTGAGGAAAGTATATGTATTGTGCATAGGAAAATAAAAAAATTCTTTCTTGAGTCTCTTTTTATTTGGTGATAGAATTACATGCAAAGCAAGGTCCAACAGTAGGTAGCTTCGACGTGATGTAACAGGTGTTCAACGAAACAAAATTAAGGAAGGATTCAGATTTCTTTTAAAATATTTCCATTACACTTCCCCCTAAAACCCTTAAAAGTACATGATAAATTAGAGTGAAAAGTACCAATAGTTCTGTTTAGCTGAAAGCGCAAAAAAATATTGTTGGAAGAGACAAGACAAATTTGCCGTATGTGTATGAATTCATCTATTACATTGTAGAATCATTAATCATTTAAGAGCTTCAGGCCATTAAAAAGTGGGATTGTTAGAGCCTAAAATGTTATTTGTAGGCATCAGTAAGGCACAATATAGAAACATTAATTTATAAATCAGAACAAATTATTGTTCGGTTATGTAGTCACAGTTTAAACATCAACAACTTTACCAACTAGGACTTCACACCAGCTCAGTTTGGGCCAGTGCTTGAAATGGAAAAATTAAAGTGCAGGTACTCTGTGCCAGAGTACCTGCTTGTTTCCGAGAAGTGCCGGTACTCTCCAATTAAAAGTATTACGTTTTTCTTGAGATGTACTGGTACTCTCCCTATCAAGATAAAAAAGTGCCGGTACTCAGTACCGGACAGTACTGGCCCATTTAAAGCACTGGTTTGGGCTTAAAATACGTCCATCAGAATATTCAGGGTTCAATCAAGTCATTGTCAAAGACAGAAATAGGCATTCCTCATTACCTAGCTGCACTACTTGTTTCCCAGACTGGGTGTGTCATGTCACTGGTGATGCGGATTGTAGTCCGAATAGAGTATTTCATGAATGATTGTGGGGCCAATTAACAAAAAGCCTCCTTACTCGTGGGGCCATCTCCAAAGTAGGTAACTTCAGTACAGAGGTACTACCACGACTGCGTGGCGTCAGCACTCGTGTGGAGGCCCTTTGTGAATCGGCCCCTCAGGGTTTAGTTTATTGTCATTTGTGCTTCATTTTTTTAATTTTTCTTGGGTATTTAATGAGTGATTCAATTGTTGTTTTGGTTGAACTGCCACAACTCCAATACAGCAGTGGTGAGGCGGCCGTCAAGGTGGCAGCCATACCCGTCACAAGAGGAGGGGCAGGAGCCCTTTAAAACACTTTCGCGCTCCCGCCGTCGCGGGAAGCGCTGTGAGACCAGAGGAGGGGCAGGAGCCCTTTAAAACACTTTCGCGCTCCCGCCGTCGCGGGAAGCGCTGTGAGACCAGAGGAGGGGCAGGAGCCCTTTAAAACACTTTCGCGATCCCGCCGCGCGGGCGAAGCCCGGGCCAAGGGCGGGCCCGTCCTGCGCCCGTCAGCGGCCGACAGAGGCTGGGCTGGGCCACCCCCCTGACATCTATCACCCAAGAAGGCCATATTGGACTTAGTCCCATTTGCTATTGTCAACTCCGTGTCCCCAGTCAGCTGCTCTACTAAATCTGACACCCTATCGTTCAACCTTGCACCTACACCAACACCAGATGGGCAAAAGGAAAGCAATAGAGGCAGGGGCCGGGGTAGTGCTAAAAGCCAAGCGAAAAAGGCATAAGCATGCAGCTAGCAACTGCGTCATGGATAGAATCGACTCTCTCCTGGGCGAATGCAATGGAATACTAACTAGCCCCCAGGAAATTATTTCTACTGAATCTGAGGGGGGGGGCCTTCAATTAACAGGAAGGACGGCCCCATGAAAATCGCAGAGATTTTCGTGAAACGTGGGCAACAAGTCACTGATACTACAGGGGTGGGCGAAAGTAGGAATGTTATCACCCATACCGCCCCCTCTCTAGCAGAAGACCCACCACTTGCCACCAATGACTCCATCCAGCTCAGTAACCGTTTCAATCCCTTAACCAACCTCCCTGAATCACACGACGACACCAACCCAGACACCCTGGCAGATGGGCCAGCAGCAACCATTGTGCACTTTCCTCATGTAACCCCACAGCATATTGAATGCATACAAGTACTAAGGAAGGAGGTCACAGAACTCAAGCATATGGTTAACTCCCTACTTGCAATGGTAAAACAGCTAACCCACGCAAACAACACGATCACCACTAACCTTGCCCAAAACCCAATCCTATCAGGCATCACAACAAACCCGCCCAACTCCTCAGTTTCTAGCTACGTCGGTCCTCACCCCATCGGAGAAAAGACCAAGAACTCTCACCAGACACCCTCTTTCTACAATTCAGGCATAGGAAACCCACTAGACATCTATCATAAAACCCCCAAACCCACGAGCAATACTGCCTCAAAATACTCTGCACAACCTGCCACTGATCAGTCCCATTTAGGTAATATAGTTCTAATGGTTAACGTTCCCAAGTTAACCACAATGACATGCAAGGAAGGGGCAGACTCTATCAAAAACAAGGCAATCCACTGGATTCGCCATGTTAGAGGCTGCAGATCCATAATACGCGAGGACCTAATTAATGTAGTACGTCGACCAGACCCGGGAACTCACTTTGATATCCTAAAACTGACACTCAAGAACAGGACCATGGTAAACAATTTGGTGGCCCTAGAGGCAAGAACAAGCCCACCAGCACACTCACGCATCCAGTTCAAACACCCCAAGCCACCCACGCTCCACGAGGAGTGCTCGAGTTACCACCCAGCAGTAAACCTATCCTCTCTTGGTAAATATGACTGACTCATAGCCTCCCCTAAAATCTGTGCAGGCAAACCTTGCAACCTTCTAACATCTATCACCCGCAGATCCTTCTTTTACCCCACCACTGCTTGTCCATGTATTCTCTCTCCTACCCATGACACCGAGACCACTTCCGGTCCACTGAACAATCATGACAACGACGCTCCTCCCATCTTGCAGGCATATTGCCCACCAAACCAAGTGCTGCTGCCTAGGCCTCACGCACTTCCTGGACCAGGACCAGGCCAGTTCCAACAGAGGAACATCACCAACCACCGCAAGCCTCACGGGCAAACATTGGCACCAACCCATCTCTGCTCACTCAACTACATTTGTCAGACCAACCCCTGACAGCCAACCTTACAAACCCCAGGCATTCAGACAGGATAATTCAGCCACAATCTGGGGTACGACTTGTTTCATGGAACGTGGCAGGTCTGAAATCTATTCTCCCACTTCCATCCTTCTGCTCGTTTATTGACGAACACGACATATGTCTCCTCCAGGAAACATGGTCACTCGATCCACTTTTCCGAACAGGCTACACAAATTTCCACATCCCCGCTGTGGCCAGTACGAGAGGCAGGCCCTCAGGGGGCCTGACAATCTGGATCAAAACATCACTTAGCTGCCATATATCACAGCTACCTACCGTCTCTCCCGACCTGTTAGGCCTTCGTCTATCCTTTGGGCCTGACTCTGTGGTGAACATCTTTAATATCTACACTCGAGGGGTCAGGGGGGGTCAAATCTCCAAAATCCTCTGCGCCCTCGCAGCCCTCTTACAAAATTATCCCCGTCATCACAAAACCATTGTGGCTGGGGACTTCAACGTCACATTCAAACCCCTTGACTGGGACGATCTCAGGTCCACCCGCGAGGAAGATCAAGCCTGGTCTATCCCCGCCCTGTCAATCCCACCCATCAAGAGATGGACGTCGGTCGCTATCCAGGTCAAATCACTGACCATGGAGTTTGGGTTCAGGGCGCTAAATGGCAGAACCAACTCAGACACCAATGGTAGTCACACGTACAACAAAACCAACCACACCAGCAGAATCGATTATTGCCTATTCGATATAAGATTGTGGCCTCTAGTCATCGATATGACGATCATCGAAAGAACTGAAAGTGATCACAATCCTCTCTCTGTCCACACATTAGCCCTAGGTAATCTCCCAGCCACGTCTAACTCCGCAGCAGTAGCTCCTGAGGGTATTAGCCTGGCCAACAATAAAAGACACCTAAAATTGGACAAGATCGTGGCTCGGCCCGCACTCATCAACGCTGCCAATAACACCCTAAAATCCACACTAATGGGCCTAGAGGCAGGTTCTGCAACTCCCCACCAGGAAATAAGCTCAATCCACACCTCCTGCTTTAGGGATATCGCAGCTCACTTCTCAGTACCCCCAGCCCACGACGACAAACGACCCATAGGCAGGCACCCCTGGTTTAACAAAACGTGTCGGTCCCTAAACAAGCGCCTAGTTCAAGCCATTAAATCCAAGGACCCCACCGCCAGCCGCGTAGCTAGGAAGTCCTATAAATCTGCAATACGCATAGCCAAGCGTGATCAAGATAACAAATGGTGGACAGCACTCAGCGAAGCTGTGCGCAAGAGGAATTATAGTCTGTTCTGGTCCCTGGCAGCGCGAGGCCCAGAAACTAGTGGTTTGGACATTACAACCAACATTGCCCCAAGCGACTGGATAGTTCACTTTAGTAGTCTGTACTCCCCTGATCATGATAGCCCCACCCCTGTCTGTACGGGCCCCAACCTAATTCACTCATTAGCACCCACCACCGCAGCACCCCTGCTGTTTTCCCAAAGTGATATAACCTACTCTCTAAGCACTATAAAACGCGGCAGGGCCCCTGGTTCAGACTGCGTCCCAGCAGACCTGTTCTCAACAGACTTAGCATCCTGGTCAAGATACATCACCATTCTAGCTAACGCAATAGCATCCGGGGCGCCAATTCCCGAGTCTTGGAAAGCGGCTATTGTTATTCCAATTTTTAAAAAGGGCGACAGATCACTTCCCTGCAACTATAGACCTATTAGCCTAATTGACTGTGTCCAAAAAGTCTTCTGCCACTGCCTCCTAGGAAAGATCGAAGAATGGATGACTGACCGCGATATCCTTAGCCCCCTCCAAGCCGGTTTCCGAAAGAAGATTTCCACCACTGATCAAGCCCTCAGATTCCTATTATTATATTGGAAAACAGTGTTCATTGGTAAAGGCAGCCTTTATGTAGCTTTTGTGGACCTCAAATCCGCTTTTGACTTAGTACCTCGTAACAAACTTTGGGTCACTCTCTCTCGGATGGGAATCCCGGAGCACATTCTTGCCATTTTGATACGACTCCACGAGGACAACTACGCACAAGTCAGGTGGGGCAACAAGGGCCAATTAACTGATAGAATCCACGTTTCCCGGGGTGTGCGGCAAGGTTGTGTACTTGCCCCGACCCTCTTTTCCCTGTATATCAACAAAATTGTCCCCTCCCTCCTCAGACTGCAGGCTGACGCACCTTCACTTGGCACACAAAAAATCTCAGTCTTACTTTTTGCCGATGACACTCTTTTGATATCCAAGACCCCCAGTGGTCTAAGGAAACTCCTTGCGTGCTTCGAGCATTTCTGCTCATCACAGGGACTCGAAATGAACGCCTCGAAAACAAAATTAATGACCCTTAATCCCCACAGATCTTTCAAAGGGAAGTTTACTTTAGAGGGCTCCTCACTTGAGAAGGTGGGCATTTTCAGCTACCTGGGCATAACATTCACTGACAACATGTCCTGGAAGCCACACATACGAAAACAAGCCCTTAAATTAAGACAAACAACTGGGACTCTACTAAAAAAATTCCACCTCTCACACACAAAACCAATTCGCCCAGCATTACAGCTATACGAAGCTCAGGCCGTTTCCTCAGCGCTTTACGGGGCTGAACTTTGGGGCTATACCAAAACCCAAGACCTCACCACCGTTGAAAACAACTTCCTAAGAAACCTTGTGTCCCTCCCTCAAAGTACCCCACTGTTCCCTCTTTTCAAGGATCTCGGCATCAAATGCATTGGTCACAAAGCCCGCCTGCGACCTCTGCTGTACTGGAGGCGTCTCTGGACCACTCCGGAGCTCGACATCTTCACTGAAGCTCTACAGGTCATCCTAAAAGCCGACCATCTTCACAGAATCCCCTGGCTACGATGCATCAAGGATTTACTCTACTCACTCGGGCTCGATGATCTCTGGAACTTACCAGCCACGTCAGTCTTTCCCTCGAAAAGCGAACTAAAGAAACTATACTGGCAAATGGCCAACTACGAAGACTCAAGGGCTGCACTCCACACTACACTATCTTGTGACTTTGCCAACCTAAAAGAGTCATGCAAGTACGAAGCTTTTTGGGACCTAATCACGGCCCCAAGGGAAAGGAAACTGTACTTCCAGCTCCGCATTGGAACACTCCCACTAAGACTTTTCACCAGTAGCTGGTCACACAATGAATCAACCGCATGCCCAGCTTGCAAAGCCCCCGTTGAGAATCTCCCTCACCTCCTTTTTGCCTGCCCCGCGTATACCGCCCCCGTAGGAAATGGCTGGCCCCGGCATGCAGACTACTGGGAGTACGCTGCTCTGCGCTAGCTCTGCGAATCCTCCGATCAGACACCAGGCCAACGCTAGTGATCGCCATCGCCAAATTCCTCGGAGCTAGTTGGCTTGTCAGAGGGAAAACTCTTCTGGATAAAGACTCCAAATAAGTCTGTCCCAATATCCTGCCCAGCGCATTTCATTTTATTTCATTTTATTCCATTTTTTATTCCACTTTTTCCATTTTCTCTTACCTTTTACTCCCTTTTATCATCTTTACCTGCAATTTTATTATGTGTATTTATTTGTATTTATTAATGCTCGTGCTTTTTTGGCTCTTGTAGCCGCAATAAAGCTTCTTTGAATTGAATTGATTAAGAAAAGGTGGTACAACCTGCGGTCCCGGGCAAAGGAGAGGGTGACAAGGAGACTTGCAGAGGCCAGGGGCGCAGGTGGCGGACCACCAACCGAACCACCTGCCACAGCACTGGAGGACCTGGTGGAATCCACACTCCTCCCTGAAGCAGTGACAGGGGTCACAGATATCGACACCTCCGCTCGACCGAGTACCAGCCAAGGTAAGTGCAATGTTGTTGTGTGAACCCAATATGTGCATGCATAAAAGCCTCTTAGGAGTTAGCATGTAATGTGAAGTAGTGTGTGAAGTAGTCCAGTCCACATCTGAGAAGCAGCATAACAATGCATTATGGGAGTTGCGGTCCACAAACTAGTACAGACAGTAGCATGACAATGTAAGGAAGCATAGTGACACCCAAGGTAACACAACACACACAACACCATGTAGAGCAGTACCTGTACCTTTATTGCCATTTTCGGACAGATAATGCAACATACAGAACTGACATGCTGCATATTGTTGTTGCAGGTAGGCCTGGCCCAGCAGCCACACACAGTCCTTGTGTAGGGGAGACGGACACCCGGCAGCCCTCTGACACCAACACCAGTGGGTCCCTCAACATCTCCACTGTGCGCCGCAGGCCCAGGCCACTACCACTGCCAGACCTCAGTGGCGACTCGGATGTGCAGCAGGAGGGGCCAAGCACACCGTCTGCATCAGACAGGCGCAGCCAGATACCGGAGGACAGGGGTCATGCAGCACAATGCAGGAGTGTCCCAGCAGCAACTGCATGAGGCAGGTGATGGTCCATCCTTGTTCGGGGGACTTGAGGCTTCTATGTTGCAGCAACAGCGCCTGCAAAACAGGAGAATATTGAGTTTGGACCGGAACCTGAGAGTCCACAATAGACATATGATGGGCCTGCTTCGGCAACTTGACACACTGAACAGCAACATCACCCAGCTGCGTGAGGGATAGGTGCAGGCCTCTGAGGACACTAGGGAGCTTACTAGTGCAGTGCGTGACCTCTGTGAGGAGCTGCGCCACGAAAGGATGAGCCGACACAGACATGAACACCGCTTCAGGACAATGTTTGCAAACTACTGCAGGTCCTCAAACAGGATGGCAAACTCCACAGCACTCATCGCCCGTCACGCTGTGGCGGCCCAAGTGGAGGCTGCACACACCAGCAGGGATGTGGTCCAGGGCCTTGTACAAATCACTAATGTGATTGAACTAGTCATGGGACAGAGATCTGCCACTCACAGTGAGGTAGCCTTGGGGGACAGAGGACAGTTCGAGCCTTAGTAGTGTGGCAGTACCTGCATCAGACACCAGACGGCGCAGTGCCAGGAGCAGCACTGCCACTGAGGGTGACATTCAGGGTGCCAGTGAGTCAACTGGGCACCCGAGTGGTGTGCGTGGGAGGAGGAAGTGACTCTTGCCGCATTGACACTGGTGTTCCCATTATGATGTATTAGTGCAGGACTCAGTTCATTTGTTTATGTTAGTTTTTGCGCTGCAGTAGAGGTTGTAGCTCAGCTATCAGATCAAGTATCATGGCTGAGTTCAACCGATACCTCTCATATATTTCCTCCTCTGTCAGGTCAAAAAGTGTAATGCGCACTCTGAAAATGTGCTCCTGTCTCCTCCTCCCTCTCCTCAAACCTGCCAGGATCCTCATCCTCCTCGCCATGACGTAGAGTGCAGCCATTGTGGAACAGAGTCTGAGGCATTCTGGGCCTCATTATATAGGTTGCACCTGGTTACCACCTGCTTTCACTTAGTGGTATTTTGTATGTGCAAAATGCCATTCTGTGAAAAATTGCTATTTGCGATTTTTGGATGCATCTATTTGCGATTTGGATTTTGCGATTTGCATTTTGCACCTCGCAATTTCCTACTGGAAATACCGAATCGCAAAATGCGACTCGCAAAACCAGGTCGCACCGCAAAAATTCGCAAATTTTGCGATTTCTTATTTTTGGTCTGCAAATGCCTTTCATGCATCGCAGACCACGTTTTTGCACTCGCAAACGGCCAAATTTACCGATTCGCACCGTTTCCGAGTGCAAAAATATTTCATACACCTGGCCCCTGGTGTGCTAAGTGATAAGCTGTGATTTATTGTTCCTTTACAAATTCATATCACTGGAACCATCCAATTGAGTTTTGTCACGAGGTGTCTATTTAAAGATAGAAATATAAAATATTTTTATAAATTGGTGTCTAATTTAACTGTTTTAATACTTTATGCTTGCTCCTTTCATAAAGCCCGACTGCTCTAAGCCACAGCTTCCCAGGACTGAGCTAAGGTTTTTACAAACAATCCTGACTTCGCCTTATAAAGAATTGTGCATTTATTGCACAGCAAAGTCACACATCGATATCATATTAAAAACACTTTCCTTACAGTCTTTCTAGGGAATTAACCCTTTATGTCATGTTTTAACACCACATAAAAGGGTCAGGAAATGTACCTAATGGAGGAGATGGAAGAGCTACAAAACGGAGTAAGGGCGACTACAGTCATGGAGAACAATAGGTTTCAGCACTGAGTCAGAAATACATTGCCCTAGCCACCTGAAGGCTTGGACTTGGCATTCCAGTCTTAAAGGGCAAAGCGCTATAAAGTTACAGTGGACACCGAGGACTGCTTCTGGCACCATCCATTGTTTCAATTCAGAACCTCAGAGAGCCCAGTCCATGTCTTTTAACAACCATACTGCTGGAAACAAGTGTTTTTCTGTCTTTTGCTCTAATCCCACCACCCCCCTTCCTTTTCCAACACAGATGCTCTCTACTCTACTTTAGACTGATAACAGAGCGGAACCACCATTAAGGGGAGAAGATTGGATTTAACCATGCAGTCATTCTAACCCTATTATAAGGTTTGCAATACTTTCCAAATCTTCTTTGGATTTCCTTGATGCAGACATGTATGTTTAAATGAGCATTCCTCTGTGGGTACATTCTAATTGTAAATCTCTAAATGTCTTGAGTTTTGTTTTCCCTAAAAGTTGTTCCAATGAATGCATCCCACAGTTAAACCAGGGAGTGTGTTGTATCCCTAACATTTCTTTAGGCAATGAGGGATTATCCCATACTGGAGTGTAACCACGCCAGCGTTAAACTTAGCCTATCGGATCCTACATTCGTCAGATCGTGACTATAGCCTTAAACCTAATTTTCATGAATACTTTTGGCTTGTGAAATTTAAATCAGATTAAGATTATGTTTGTTGACCATGCATCCAAAGACAGAGTTGGATGCTAAATGTGGATATAGAAGCAACACTTTTGCATTAAAATAACAGGTGCTGCTAAAATTTAAATTCAGAACCAGGAAATGTCTGCCCACCATCTTTCTAAAGTTGAGAGAGCTATTTATGTTTTTACTGATTGTGGTGGAGTACCCTTTCTCTGAACAGATAGTCCACCCTCTATAATTAGACTCTGGTGGCTCATCATTTCCCTGAGCCAGCATCATATAATGACACTCTTGAGACAGCCAGTGTAAGTATATCTTATCGTCTTCCCTATTTAGAGTGGATGGTTTGATAAATGTGTTGTCTTTTCAGAACTGTCAGGAAGAGTGTTGCAGTACAGCAGAGGTAAAAAGAAAAGCAGCCCTCACATTCTGCAATTCAAATAGCTATATTTTTTTGTGGAGTTTGTACTCTCCATTCAGGAAAATGTCCTATTACTTCCCGTTAATCTTCATTACTCCTGGCACTGTTGTCCTCGTCCCATTCATCACAAGTGGAGATTATCTATCTCCATGACAGAAAAAAAAAACATAGAAATGCTGGATCTCCTGGCCCCAGCCCCCCCAGGTAGTACTTAAGCGTTCTTATCCAGCATTCCTCCTGTACTACCAAGCCACCACAGAAGGCCGGCAGTCCGGTATGGGGGGTGGGGTAGTGATGAATGGGATGAGGACAACAGGACCAGGAGCAACGAAGATTACTAGTAAGTAATAGGACATTACCCCCAGGTCCCTGTACTCCTCGTCCCATTCATCACAAGTGGAGCATACACAAGCCAACCAAACCAGCCTTCTGAAAAACGAAGCCAAGAAATGAACCAAACCACAAAAAGGGAGTGCACACCAAACTATGCCGCAACCCAATAGTGACACATGGAACAAAGGAAACAATAAAACCAAAAACACACAACAGGCCAAGAACAGAACGTCCCCAGAAACCTTTGGCCAAAACCAGACACAGCGCACAAAACATGCTGTAAATGATTCGGACAAAAAAAAAAACAGATGCCCAGGAAGTCACCCAGCAAGGACCTGAACGGACACCGCCCAAAGCGTAGCCCAGGAGACCCACACACCTCAAAGAGCCCCGCGAGAACTCCCTGGAGGAGGTAACCCAGACACTCCAGAAGCAAGCGGAATAGGGCACTGGATGCAAACCGCTGAGAGAAACCCCAGAGGCCTGCCCATGCAGAGGCAGCCCCAAACGGAAACAAAGAGGGATCCAGAAGTCTGAAAATATGGTTAATGAACCAAAGACAACCAAACGGCCCATAGCACCACCCAACATAGAACTACAGATCTTCGGTGCAGTCTCCGCATCCACCCCCAAAGTGGGCAAATCACATCCTGAGAGGAATGGAACCAGGAAGGGACCGCAAAGATAAGGAAAAGCCCAAACGCTGCATGACTCCAACCCCCAGGAAGACAGAAAGGGTACACAGGCCAGGAGGTCACACAACACCCTCACCAGAAACACCATGTGGAAGATGAAAAGGTAACCACAACAGCTCCCAACTGTCCAAAAGGAGGCAAGACCAAGGGCTCCAGCACCAAGGACAAGACCCAGAAAGAAAACAAGTCTGCCATACAGGACGCTGCAAGGAGGTGTCGCAGCAACAACAATACCAAAAAATCACACCCGCAGGGTCCCCCAAGAAGAAGAGAAGGCCTTAGCCGCAGCTCATGGAGCGAGCAAAGTAGACACAGCTCACCTCAACCTCTTCCCAACAACCCGAAAATACTAGGCAAGACATCATACCAGGGGAGACTGGCACAAACCAGGCCTGGAAAGCACCCCACAGAAGACAGAAGCAGAGCAGGCTACTGAAAACTCTGCATCGCACAGTGAAATGTCAGTTTAGAGACGGATGCGGCAGCCAGAGAGAAGAAGCACAGGAGAAGAATCGGAGAAGAGGGAAGCAACCAAGGAGCTCCGACAGCTCTCCCCAAGAGAGTGGGAAAGCACGACCTCCAAGGCCAAAAAGGAACCACTACAACCCCCAATAGGGTGTACTCCCACAGACAGGTGAAAGGCTAAGGAAAGAAAAAGCAAACCACAGAGGAACGAACAAGGGAAGCACCAACGCATCCCCTCCCCATTCAAGCCCCCACCACAGGGAGCGTCCCCGAACTCTTGAACTGCAGCAGTGATGCAGGAAGCAAAGAGATACAGGAGGGAAACCATACCCCCTGCCCAAATATATACCCTGAGTGATAAATAGCTCCTAAAAAGGAGGAAAAAAACCAAACCGGGAATGGGAAGGAAGATCTCCCTCCAGGACAGCGACAAAAACCACCGACACCTGGAGCCGAAACATACCACCAGAGGACAACCCATCAGAAGAGGATGAAACCTCAGGACAGCCGGACAGAAAAAACTAAAATCCCATACCAATGGAGAAACCATGAGTCCCCCAAAAAGATCAGCAGACCAAGAGAGAAAGGGCCCCAAATATAGGCCAGAACCCCAGGGAACAGGCATCCGAGGCCAAATACCAGGAAGAGGCAGGCTGCAAGGAACCCACGCAGGAGAATGGCCCGCATATGCCACCATCAAGGGCCCCTCCAACACCGCCGGGACACTGACAAATGTAGAATGAATCCCTGAGAACAAGGACCCCAGAAGGCCAAGAGATGGGTTCACAACAGCCTGAGGGGGACCGAAACCCAGGGCACTGGGAAAACAACACCCACCAGGAAGTCCAAAAGACGAGGCCATAAGTGGACCGGGTCATCACAGCTGCCCAAGAATAACAAAGCCAGGGACCCCAAGGGACTTCCCTGAGAGGGTACAAGAACACCCACACAAAAATCCATGCGGACACAGGCTCCAAAGAAGGCGAAGCATGACAGGGAAGCCATGGACACCAGGCCCAACAGAGCAAACCCCAATGGGAAGGAAGAGCAGCACTCACCCGTCGGCAGGCCCTCAAAAGAACCATCACTGCGGGGAAATGCTGGAACCAGATGACATCCTCGGAGAAGTAGAGATGCCACAAGCAGTGTCTCCAGAACAGTGAACACCCGCGGAGCAGTGCAAGACACAAAGGCAACACTGCAAGTAAAAATGGGTGCGTCAGAGACAGAAGTGACAATGGAAGGACAGGCACAGGAAAGCAGGGTGTCTGGAGATCGAGAGGAAGCCAATCCAATAATCAAATCCAAACCAGGTGGAAGAACACCAGCTCCAAGTCCACCCGAAAAACAAGCAAGTGTAACCCTTGTCCTAGTGCCAGAGGGGGCACCACCCCTAACACTCGCAGCCAGAAAAGAGAAAGACGGCTTGAATGAAAGGCCCACGGTCCGACCGGAAGGGAGGTCATGGATTCCAATTCCCCCCAGAGGACAGAGGAATCCGCTAAGGGCAACCCATAGCGGGTCTAAATAACACCCAACCAAGCGTCTGAAGGAGACACTGAAGAAACAGCAGAAAACGGACACCCTCCACCAGACCTGCACCACTACCCCTTAGACAGGAACATGGCGTGGGAGGGAGAGAACTCGAACGCCTGCAGCCCGACTCACCAAGCTGGAACCAACCGGAAGACCCCCAAAAAATGGCCTCCCAGGGAGCAGACACAGTGAACCAAGCCATGAGATAAAAGGCTTACCCAGGCACCGGACTTCAAAGAAGAAGAAGAAGAAGAAGAATTGTCCAGGAAAAGCCCACACAGAGGTGAGACCAGGGCAAAAACATACAACCCGGAACCCTAAACAGTGAACCTGAGATCCGTAAGCTAAATGAGCAGCATTTTGCTGTAAATCCTGCAAGACCAGAAGGTTATTGACAACATCTGGTATTCCCAGACAGTCTCCGATCTAAGAACAAAGCAGGCCTGACCCTGATTAGCTTCCGAGATCAGACGAAGGTGGGCGCATGCAGTGTGGTATGGCCCGATGTTGACAGATTGTAATACTCAACCTGCCAGAGGAAAAGCACAGCCCCAGCAAAGTAAAAACAGAGAGAGAAAGGACACATGCTGCTCAAACAACTCCAGAACAACTGGAGGACTCAACCAGGGCCCACCCAAAGGCAAATGGGTCAAGAACAGAGACTGAGCCACCCAGGCCCCAAAAAACCCAGTGGGAAGACCCAGCTGAGCCCCAGAACACCCTGGCCTGAGGGAGCCATCCACCTTTGGGACCACGGGACCTCCAAACCGTGAAACCCCACCATACACAAACCCATGTGAACCAGCTTGGCACACATATGTAAAGGCGGGGGCATGTCCACAGACAGAACTGGAACAGAAGCCTCACCACACAGTGTGAGGGCCTGTGACAGAGACTGCTACAGCACGGAGAACACGAAAGGAAAGCACCTGTCAGTGAAGGCCACATACCTGGAAGAAAACCCACACCTCAGAATGAGGGCCTGCAACCAGGAGAAGTACGGGCAAGCGCCAGGAAAGGACAAATGAGGCGTCAGAGGCAATGCTCCCTCCTATCCCCCATCCCACCGAGCCTGGAAGGAGACAGAAAATGAGGGCGGGAAGAAGAGGAAACACCTCCAAGCGCCACTGTCCAGGAGAATGTCACCCCTCAACCACCCACATTCCACAGGAAAAATCAGTAAACAATGACTGAAGAAAAGAAGATACATCTGTTGTCACACAGCACTTACCCATGTCTCCTGCATCTACAGGGGGCAGTGAAGGTGAGAAATGGCAAGTGACCCACCTGGAGTGGAACTGTCAGCACCCAGCACCAGAGGTTGAGAAAAAGGCCATGAAAGCTCCAGGCACCCCGCACAAGACACCAGGAACCGGAGAAGCCGAAGGTGAGGCATCGAGCCCTGGGCACACCAACGTGTTCACTAGCAAGCCCAGCAGGCCAAGGGACGCATCACCGGAAACATGATCCAGGAACCGGAAACCGCCCAAGCCCAGCAGGAGCAGCTCTGTCCACTCCTCAGTCCATTCTGTCGGAACACAGAAAAAAGAGCAGGAGGAATGCTGGGTAAGTGTGCTTAAGTAATACGTGGGCAGGGGTGGGGGCAGGGGAGCATTCATTCCTCTAATTCTTTTTTTCCGTCGTGGAGATAGATAATCTCCACTTGTGATGAATGGGACGATGACTAGAGGGACATGGGGGTAATAATTCAGTGATTGGAAACACAGAGTAATACGTCTTAAATAGGTTTTGGAAACATTGTCAAAATGCCTCTGTTATTTAAAAGTGGCACAGGGCCACCTACTTGGATTAATAATAGAAGTAATAGTGCTAGAAAGGCAGCTAGTATCTCAACAAAGTTTTCGTGCCACTTGTTACTAATGCCTTCATCCCACAAGTTATAATTAGAGCGACAGATGCAAGAGGTTCCCAACTTAATTAGTTTGGTAACCTCATGAATCTGTAGATCAGCTACTGATTGTTTTTGGTTTTCCTCTTTTTTTGAATTTCATCCCTAATTAAAACGTTGACGAGGCAGTATAATTTTATCCTGAACCTTTCTTATTGGGAGTTTGATAAAAGTTTATTCAGCTGCTTCTAGAGCTTCTTTCATTCTCATTATCTCGTGGCTCATTTATTCTTTAACATGACAAAAATGTATTTGCTCTTCCTTTAGCTTGTTCTGCCATGCTGGAAGCCTGCTGTTTTGTCACTATGACAATAAAACGTCGCATTTATTATTCTAGATGCCCCAGTAGGTGCCTCTAACTCAGTCTGCCTGTGTCTTGCCTAGTTGTTTACGTTCATACGAGCAAGTTTCATTAGAGGGGCTTGTAGCTCCTATTGTTAAGGGCATAATTCGTCTTGAATATAATTTTTACGTAGCCTGATCCAACTTTTTGTGATAGAGCCAGCTCTGTAGAAACGCAGGACCATATTTATATTTTTTGTGCGCCGCATTTGCGTCAGTTTTTGACGCAAAAGCGGCGCAAGCTTGCAAAATACAATTGGTCCATATTTATACTTTTTGACGCAAGCAGTTTTCCGTCAAAAATATTACCGCCTGCTAACACCATTCCTTGCGCTGTGCAGGTGTCAAATTTATACTTTGACGCACGGCGGCGCAAACCACAGGTGTGAGTCATTTTCTTTGACGCACACCGCAACCTCACGTTGTAAAGGAAAATGACGTTAATGCGGCGGAAATGACTGTGAGCCGATTTATGACACTGCAAACCGGATATGTGGCGTTTTTTGACACGATAGCATCAAAACTCGCCCCAAACACAGCCATTTCAGCAGAGGAGAGCCTAAATGGATCCCAGATGTCTGTACAGACCCCAGGAAGATGACAACAGACCAGGAATGAGCCAGGAGGACCCACACAAGACCCATGACAGGGAGAAGAAGAAAAGAAAGTGTCGCTTCAGTGCAGTGCAGGAAATTCTGGTTAAGGAGGTGACGGAACACCAGCAACAACTGTTTGTCACCTCAAAGTTGCCAATCAGTAGGAGAGAGGCAATATGGCAACAAATTGTTGACAAGATTAACAGTGTGGCAGAAGTATGCAGAACAGTCATCGAGTGCAAGAAACGCTGGCATGACTGCAAACGCAGTACCAAGGAAAAGATGGGCAGGAACAGGAAGGCAGCACTGCAGACTGGAGGTTGGAGTCCAGCACCGCAGGAGGCCCTGGACCACATGGAGGAGATGGTGGCAGCCGTCATCCGTGAGGAGATCGTCACAGGGATTCAAGGACAGGACAGCGCAGACTACCAGGAGACAACGCACATGCAGTGTAAGTCGCATGGGAAATTAAAATGCACTAATGTTAACTGCAACCAGGGGGGGAACTTGTTGATGAACCCACCATGAGTCAGGCACATGTACAGACTAAGTGGGTACCATGTAATTAACACAGAAAGCCAAAGGTGAACCACAATTGTAATATCATGCCACAGTTGTGGTCATATGGGTGAGCCACAACTCTCCTGTGGCAGTGGTGGACCAGCAGACCAAGCAGCACGTGGCCACATATTTCCAGTGAACAATTGCACAGAGGTGTCTGGTTCATGTGTGTGGTCCAATGTTGATCCTGTATATTTTTAGGGGTCCATGATGTCACAGTTACTTACAGGTCTCATCATGAGTCAGTGGCGGCTATTCCTGTATCTACTGAGTATCCTTCGGAGATCAATGGAAGTAAAGCCAATGACGATATAAAAACCTACATGGGGATGGTCCCACCATGTCACTGCAGACGTGTTATGAGACTGTCAACAGGGCAACCTTGGTGTGCTGAGTGAGATCATATCTCAGGAGTTTTGTACCAGCAGGTGTCATTACAACATTTGTACACAGGTTGGCATGTAAAGTTCCCACTGCATCTGGGAACATCATAGCCTCTGTGCTGATTAATCTCGCAGCTATTCACCACGCACGGCCAATCAATATGTTGTGAGCAATGTGCATCAGCGTGTAAACTGTCAGGGTCCTAACATGCGTGGACTTTTCATGCACATTATCTGACGTTGCTGGTTCTGCTGGAGGCACCATACCCAGTCCCTGCATACGGCCATGGTACACTGTCACACTTTGTCACTCATGCATACATGAGACCCAGACAAGGGATAGGCCATGATTTGGGTATTTGGAGACAAGTTCCCAATTATGGTACGATAAATAAGCAGATTATGCTAAGTAACTTATTTGAATATGTATTGAAGAACCACCTGACAAAATACCCCCGGAGGAATGTGAGGGTTGTGAAAGCAAGTATGATACATATGTAGCCACAAGGAACCTTTAGGGTAACGCACAGACAGGTGCCAGTCAGGCTGACAGAATGCAGGGTCAATCAGGATCCAGCAATTTCACAAGGTACATACTCAGTGGTCTGACTAAGACTGGTCAGAGGAAGAACAAGACAGTTGACATGGAAAACTGTGTTTGTCTTGTGTTTTGGAAGGTGACACATAAACCCATGGGCTGTATTACACAGCTATTGTTCTAGCAATGCATAACAGTGTACTCGACAAAATGTCAGCTTCTATGCTGTTCCAAGCATCTGCAAGGGCAGTGCATGTTCAGATGGCTGATCTGCATGGAGTTGCTTACAGGTGTGTGCTGCATCAGTTTCTCACAAGTCCTGTAGGTGAGATTTGAGTTCAAATGGCCAACAGTACCTTTTTACATGGGAAGCAAACTACAGGTGAGAACAGGGCTTAGAGACTACAAGCCAGTGTATTATTTAACCTGACGTCCATGCAGACAGATGTACAATGACTATAGCATACCATACTAAAGGGTGAAGCACACTGGATTAATATTGTTAGTCTGTGTGTGTGTAGAGGAGGGAATATCTGGGCACACATATTACCATTCCAGGGACCTCTTAAGACAGGTGGGGTGAGACCAGGAACATGGGTGTGTCAGGACTTAGGATATGGGCTGATGTACATGGAATGTCATGTGTGCAATGCTTGTAATAGGTGTGGCACTTGTGCTCTCTATGTTCTGCTTATATGGAATTCTAGTCACAGATAGTCCTTGCAAAGATAGGTACTGTACGACTTACTGCTGTCAACGGTCTGGTCATACATTCCTGTTACCAATGCAATAGCACATCCACTGCCTCATGTAAGAGGCATTTTGTTTCCCTTATTGACTGATGGTGTCTTACTTCTGTGCCATATGCTGCGATGAACCATGATGCCACATGCATGTGTGAAATAGGTGTGGTCCTCTGCTATTGGCCTTCAAAGGTGAAATGTACAGGATATATGTCATTTACAGAGTGTGTGAATGTGACTGTTGTATAATACGCATCACAATTGCTTTGGAAATGTCTGTGTCCTGATCGGTATATCAGCAATGCTCCATGAGGCTACACTCTTATTCTGATAGTTAGAGATAAAGCTGAGCAAAAATGATTACCCGGACCATGATATGGTGATTTTTATAGGTGTTTATTTACATATGTTGATACAGTGGTGAAGGTGAGTTGTTTCAAAAGAAATTGTTGACAATATGTTGGCGCCTACGCAATCCAGCAGCTGTGTTTTGTTGGTCCCCCTCATGTTGCAGGCCAGCAACCTCCTCTTCCTCCTCTTCAGGCATTTGTGACTCTAATTCTAATAGGGGAATGTTCCTTCGTACACAAATGTTGTGTAGGATGGCACATGTTAAAATGATCTTGCAGACCATTTCTGGTGAGTATAGGAGGCTGCCACCAGTGATGTCGAGGCACCTGAATCTCGACTTCAGGATGCCAAAGGTCCTCTCGACTATGGTGAGTGTCCTCCTATGTGCCTCATTGTAGGCACGCTCTGCTGCAGTGCTTGGGTTGCCAAATGGTGTCATAATCCATGGCTGGATCCCATACCCCTGATCAGCTGAAAGAGAAAATGATTGAGATCATGTTGATGTAGCTTGCCCCATTAATATCACCTTGCATGGCAGTAGTTGTCTTGTGTTGTCTGTGACTCTTTTGTGTTACCGTGTTGATTCCTAGGCTTCTAGGACGTACCATCAGCATTGGGTTGTTTCCTTGGCTGAACCAGTGTTTGCCTGCTGACCGGTTGTCAGCAGTATGTTTTGGAAGTTGCAGTACAGTGTGTACTCCCTAGCATTGTGACTTGTGATACAGGTGTTCCTGTGTCTTCACTGGGGGTGAGATGATAGTTCCATACACAGATTCAATTTGACAGTGGTGGTAACACGTTTGCATCTATGTACCCTGGACATTCCATACCTTTAGACATATGCAATGGATTAATTTAAACATCAGTGAGACTCTTACATTTTGCAAGGTGACAGTTAGCCAAACCTCTCCCGACGTTGTGATCATTGACGTCTTAACATTTGACTGTACACTAATTTCACATGTGTGACAGGTTCACTGCAGACCTATCAAACATGCCTAGCGGTGTCACAACCTCAGTGTGTTCCTGTTCACATGTCGCTGTTGTGGTGTATGTGTTGTTTGTCCTAGAGGGTTGCTGTGCAGTGTGTAAATGAGTAGGTTTCTGTACTTACCAACAAGTAGTCCATTGCCATATAATCCATCCTGGAAGTGTTGATTGATGGTACAGTGATGGAAGATGAATGAATCATGTACACACCCAGGATACTTGCCACAATGTTGGTGGTCAATCCTTGGTGATCCACAATGGCCCGCACATTGATGGAGTGCGTGTGCTTCCTGTGCGGGATATATGTTCAGTTGCAGCAGGTGGCACAAGGCGTACATGTGTGCAGTCAATGGCACCAAGGACGTGTGGGAATCCATTAATGAGGTAAAACCCCTGTTTGGTGGTTCAGCTTCTGCTGTGTGTTTGGGAAGCAGATGTGGCGGGTGTGAGTCTGATGATGGCATCCAGTACCTTGGGCAGGAAGGCGGAGAATGATGGCTGTGAGATCCCAGCAACCAGGGCGCCAGTGGTTTGAAAGGAGTCACTTGCCAACATGTGTAGTACAGCTAGCAGCTTGGTTTCTGGTGGGATGGTGCGGGGTGTCTGCAAGTTGGGTGCCAACTGTGGCTCAATGTTGCGCAGCAGCTGCTGAATGGCTTGCCAGTTCAACCTGTACCTCTGGATGATGTCATGTTCCCTGAGGCCATGAAGGGTTGTCCTGGTGCGGAATATCCTCTCCTCCCTTCTGCGTTGCCTTTGGGGTCCCTGCTAGTGTTGTGGAAGCTACTGTTGTTGTTGCTGTGCTCTGCGTCTGCGTGCACGCTGGATGAGAAGCCCCTCCATGTCTTCCTTTTGCTGCTCTGCTGTTACTTCTGTGTGTTTTGATTAAATACAGGTGTGTTTGCCCCATTTTAACGCCTGCCCTGACCCAGGCGTTAATTTTTAACGCAAATCGGGCTGTGTGCCATTTTCCAACTCCGCCTCCTGCAGTGTGGGATTTTTGCGCGGTAGCATAAATACAACGCACAGGTGTTTGTGTCATTTTTGGACGGGAATGCCTACCGTGCATATCATTATGGCAAGGCAGTTTCCCACATCCAGAAAATGACGCACACTGCGGGATTTTGACGTCCGCGGCCTCGGGCGTCAAAGTTTAAATATGGGGCAAGGTTTGCGACAAATGTGCATTAAAATGTTTGACGCACATTCGGCGCAGACGGAGTATAAATATGCCCCAATTGTATTTTGTAAGTTTGCGCCACTTTTGAGTCAAAAAGCGGCGCAAATGCAGCGCTAAAAAAGTATAAATATGGGCTGCAGTGTGCTAATGCTTCACATGGGTCAAAATCAAGGTCAGCTCAAAATGAGTCACGGCAGAAAAACAAATCTACCAACAAAGGGTTAAAACAATATTGCATTCTCGTCCCCATGTCATTTAATTTATAGGCTGATTTAAAATTCCACCTGGATAAAGCAAAAACTTTTCTGCACAAACTAGCAGGCCAGAAAATTCCAATGTGGCTGCAGCCTTGAGGAAAGCACACCCCTTTAGTGCGGGTGTCAGCCACTAGCCGACGCCCGCACTACCTCCCTGGTGTGGGTCACGACCAGTGGCCGACACCAGGGAGGGGGTTTGTAAATCCTCTGGTGCGTTCCGCCCAAGGATTTTCTTTTTTTTGTGTAAAGCCCTGGGAGACACGGAAGAGCTTCTGTGTCTCCACCCGCCCGCCCCTTTGTGACGTATGCGCGCCTGCGATCGAGGGTCAGGAAATGCCACTAGACACCAGGGATTTCACTTGGAGGGGTCGGCCCCCATCGAAAAATGGGCTGCCCCCCCGGCCATAAATAAAAATACTGATCTATAAATATATATATATATATTTATATATAGATATATCAATCCATGTAGATTGATATATCTATCTACATGGATATATCTGTAGATAGATCTATGTATATATATATAAATATATATGTATGTATATATATATATATATACATCCGTATATATATATATATATATATATAGATCTATCTATAGATATATCCATGTAGATAGATATATCTATATAGAGATCTATATATATATATATATATATATATCACTTTTGTCAGTGCATGTGTGGTTTCCCTGGGGGCTGCAATCGGACCCCAGGAAACCCAGACCCACATATAAAAGTGATCTCTATATATATATATATATACATATATATATATATATATATATATTTGCCACCAGTTGTCTTGCAGTTGCAGCTTGCGTCTTCAAAGCAGTGCACATACTTCAACTGACGCATTTCAACTGTAGCTTTTAGGCAGCATATAAAAAAGTCAAATAAGTCTTGTGATTATGTTTATGCTACAAAAGGATCAGACTTTTGTCTAGTGGCAGTTTAAGTGCCATAAGCAAGCGCAGAATGTTTATATGACTACTGCTAAGAGCAATACTGTGTTTTATGTAAATAGCTGAGTACGTTAGTAAAGTCAGCCACTACCTGCGCTATAATACAAATGAAATGTATGTGCGGGGTAGGGGGTGGCTATGGAGAGATGAAGAGCACATTTGCTGGGTGGTAATGAGGGAATCCGAGGAGGAGGACATGGGAGTGGGAGCACCAATAATGATTGTTGGACTGGACGCAGGAGGTGCTAAAGACTGACAAATGGGATGTGACAAGGTGTTTGAGTGTCTTGAAAGAACGTGCTGATTGAGGGAAGAAGCGCAGGTAAAGTGGCCTCTACTGTTGCACGTATCACACACACACACCAGCAATTTTGTGACTTTCTTTGTAGGCTGGTGTTTTAGAGCAACAGTTTAGCCAATAGCAGAGATGGCATTTTGATGGATGACTGCTGCTGACGTCACTCGGGTTGTAGAGAACAGCTCTGACATAGGATCAGAGACTGTGACAGCAGATACGGAGACAGCATCTGAGGGATAGGACAATGGGGCAGACTCTGGGAGTGATTTTTCAGTTGGAGGAGTCCCATTGGATAACTCCTTCCAGTAAATTGTGAGGGAGTTGATGAGGGCAGTCCTGTTGTCCCTTCGCAAGCACAGTCTGTGCAACAGGGCAATAGTGGGTTATCCCAACCCAGAGAGCAGGTGAATGAGGGGGCAAGCACAGAGAGGGTGCTCTTTTAGGAGCTCCCCAATTTAGTTCAGCCCCAAATTCCACTGCCCAAATTGTATTGTGGAGACATCAAAATTATCTATCACAAAACAAACTGGTTTTGTAAGGCAGGCACCTGTGCTTTTGGTCCTGGGTTTGGTGGCTATATAGGGAAACATACTAAACCCAAACATTTCTGGAAATTAGACATCCGGGGGAGTCCATAGAGGTGTGACTTGTGTGGATTCCCCAAAGTTTTCTTACCCAGAATACCCTGCAAAGCTGAAATGTTGAATAAAAACTCTATTTTTCTTGCAATTCTGTCACACAAACTACAGGAATATGCTGCGATCCACAAAATTCCTACCACCCAGTGATTCCTCACCTGTCCTGATAAAAACACTACCCCACCTGAGTGCCTATACCTAGTGCCTTGCCTAAGATACGGATCACCCCAGGATCAACAGTTGCCTCATGCAAGTACCAACATTGACCGTTGTGTGATCTATTCCTGTTGCGGGCACTCGGCCTACCCACACAAGTGAGGTACCATTTTTATCGGGAGACTTGGGGGAATTGTGGGTGGAAGGACACTTGTGGCTCCTCTCCTATTCTAGAACTTTCTGTCACCGAAATTTGAGGAAAAAAGTGTTTTTTTGGCCACATTTTGAGGTTTGCAAAGGATTCTAGGTAACAGAACCTGATCAGAGCCCCACAAGTCACACCATCTTGGATTCCCCTAGGTGTCTAATTTTCAAAACTGTGCAAGTTTGCTAGGTTTCCCTAGGTGTCGGCTGAGGTAGAGGCCAAAATCCACAGCAAGGCACTTTGCAAAAAACAGCTCTGTTTTCTTTGTGAAAATGTGATGTGTCCACGTTGTGTTTTGGGGCATTTCCTGTTGCGGGAACTAGGCCTACCCACACAAGTGAGGTATCATTTTTATCGGGAGGCTTGGGGGAACACTGGATGGAAGGAAATTTGTGGCTCCTCTCAGATTCCAAAACTTTCTGTCACCGAAATGTGAGGAAAAAGTGTTTTTTGTGGCCACATTTTGAGGTTTGCAAAGGATTCTGGGTAACAGAAACTGATCAGAGCTCCACAAGTCAGCCCATCCTGGATTCCCCTAGGTGTCTAGTTTTCAAAAATGTGTAGGTTTGGTAGGTTTCTCTAGGTGCCGGCTGAGCTAGAGGCCAAAATCCACAGCTAGGCACTTTGCAAAAAACACATCAGATTTCAATGTAAAAATGTGATGTGGGTATGTTGCCTTTTCTGTCGCGAGCATCAGGCCTACCTACACAAGTGAGGTACCATTTTTATCAGGAGACTTGTGGGAACACAGAATAGCACAACAAGTGTTATTGCCCCTTGTCTTTCTCTACATTTTTTCCTTCCAAATGTAAGACAGTGTGTAAAAAAGACGTCTATTTGAGAAATGGCCTGTAATTCACATGCTAGTATGGGCACCCCGGATTTCAGAGATGGGCAAATAACCACTGCTGTTCAATACCTTATATTATGCCCATTTTGGAAATACAAAGGTTTTCTTGATACCTATTTTTCACTCTTTATATTTCAGCAAATGACTTGCTGTATACCCGGTATAGAATGAAAACCCATTGCAAGGTGCAGCTCATTGATTGGCTCTGGATACCTACGGATCTTGATGAGCCTACAAGCCCTATATATCCCTGCAACCAGAAGAGTCCAGCACACGTAACGGTATATTACTTCAAAAAATCTGACATTGCAGGAAAAAGTTACAGAGTAAAACGCTGAGAAAAATGGCTGTTTTTTTCAGCTCAATTTCAATATTTTTTTTTCAGCTGTTATTTTCTGGAGGAAAATTTTGCAGTATCTACACAAATGAACTCTTGCTGGATTCAGAATTCTGTCTACTTTTCAGAAATACTTAGCTTTCCGGGATCCAGTGTTGGTTTTACACCCATTCCTGTCACTAACTGGAAGGAGGACGAAAGCACAAAAATAGAAAAAATGAAGTATGTCCCAGTAAAATGCTAAAATTGTGTTGACAAATGTTGTTTTCTGATTCAACTCTGCCTGTTCCTGAAAGCTGGAAAGATGGTGATTTTAGCACCGCAAACTCTTTGTTGATGCCATTTTCAGGGTAAAAACCACAAGCCTTCTTCGGCAGCCCTGTTTTCCCATTTTTTAAACAAAACCAAAATATTAGGTGTATTTTGGCTAATTTCTTGGTCTCCTCCAGGTGAACCCAGAAACTCTGGGTACCTTTAGATTTCCTAGGATGTTGGAAAAAAAGGACGCAAATTTGGCGTGGATAGCTTATGTGGATAAAAAGTTATGTAGGCCTAAGTGCGAACTACCACAAATAGCCAAAAAAGGGCTCAGCACGGGGGCGGGGGTGGGGGTAAGGCCCAGCAGTTAAGAGGTTAATAAGTAAATGGCACTTTGCTAAATGGCCAGACCCCCTTCAGCCTGCAGAGATCGCCGGATGCACTTGTCCAGTTACTGCAAACCAAACAGCATCTTAACTAGCCTATTTATGTCCAAGGTCATCATCTTCGGGTGCAAATTAATTAAAAGTGGCACCTAGTCCTTGCACAATTAAAATATTCAAATGGTTCCAGCCTCTAAGGGGCATATTTATACTCTGTTTGCGCCGGACGCGTCTAGCGCCAAAGTCCATGGAGTTAGCGTCATTTTTTAGCGTGGACACCTACTTTGCGTTAATTATATGCAAGGTAGGCGTTCCCGTCTAAAAAATCGACTCCGAGGCATGTGCGTCGGATTTATACTACCGGGTAAAAATCACGCCCGGGAGTGGGCGGGTCCAAAAAAATGACGTACGGCCGCTTTTGTGCCGTTTTTTAGCGCCTGCAAAAGGCAGGCGTTAAGGGACCTGTGGGCTCTGAAGGAGCCCAGAGGTGCCCTCCCATGCCCCCAGGGACACCCCCTGTCACCCTTGCCCACACCAGGAGGACACCCAAGGCTAGAGGGACCCATCCCAGGGACATTAAGGTAAGTTCAGGTTTTTTTTTTTTTTTTTTTTTTTTTTTGGTATAGGGGGGCCTGATTTGTGCCCCCCTACATGCCACTATGCCCAATGACCATGCCCAGGGGACAGAAGTCCCCTGGGCATGGCCATTGAGCAAGGGGGCATGACTCGTGTCTTTGCTAAGACAGGAGTCATTTCTATGGGGGTTGGGAGTCGTAAAAAATGGCGCAAATCGGGTTGAGGCGAAAAAATTGCCTCAACCTGACTTGCCCCATTTCTTGACGCCCAAGCCCCATATCCCCCTACGCCGGCGCTGCCTGGTGTACGTCGTTTTTTTTAACGCACACCAGACGGCGCCGGCGGCTAACGCCGGCTAACGTTATTCAATAAATACGGTGCCCGCATGGCGCTTCAGAATGGCGTTAGCCGGCGCTAATTTTTTTTCCCAAAACTGCGTTGGCGCAGTTTTGCGTCAAAAAGTATAAATATGGGCCTAAATATCTAGGGATATTGTTCGACAAAAAAAGAACTTTCTTCCTGACCAGATTGCACCTGGCAGTCACAGATATGCCTAGAATGTAACCTGACAAGCAAGTATTTTTTGCTCTACACTAGGTTCCTGTCATATTCTTTAGAACTGAAAATGGCAATGGCGGGATCCTTGGAATATTATCCCTGGCCAGTGATAATACAGGAAAACTCGGCATGCTCCCATTATTTGGATATCTCACTGATCAACACAAAAGCTCGCGAGATATTGTCGGCCAATCTGATGCACACTTCTCTTCAAGCAAGCCAAAATCATCTCAGCAGATCTTGACAGGAAGACAAAGTTCCATGGGCAGTTAATTTCTTTTGGTCTCAGTTGTTGCCAAGGCACTTTTCTATGCCCCTTTCTAATGGTCAAAAGGAACAACTGATGCGGTATAAATTCGGGTTAATTCCCTGGTAAGCATATTGGTGTGGTGCGAGGAGCAGTGATAACATTTGCAGACTTTGTCATATGAAGTCTGAATCCCTTGTTCATGTGTTTGCATTTGTAAAGCTGTTACACCGTAAAACATCTTGGCTGTGCCCAATTCAACAACCCTGAACATACGCACTTGTAATGAGGTGATTGAATGCTGCTTGAATGGGAAAAGAACCTAGCCATCAGACAGATTCTGGAAGTTTTTAATGGCGGCTATAATAGGTCGTTTAGCCGTCCATCAAGAGCCTTGTATTTTTCTCTCGATTTTTGATATTATATAAGTAGGATCGACATAGGGAGGCCTGGAACCCACACGGCATACAGAGAAAAACAAGAGCCCTGGAGCTTTCTGGCAGCGATCTGCAGAAGGCAAGAACTGGCCTCTGAGTCTGTCCTAGATCCCGAAGTGGATGGAGGGCTAGTCGTGACTACAAATAGCCTGTAATACTGTTTGCACTTTAAATATCTGGTTCTCATCAGGGAGCCTGGTTTGAGGTCCCGGCTCCACTCCCCGAGCAGCAGACGTCTGCACAAGGGCAGTAAATTGCATCCCTTTGCACAGGATTTGTAATCATGGCACGTTAAATTGTTTAAACTATTTGTGCTCCCCCCTTTAACTATGTCGGCGCTCCCTTAGGTACAGCACTGAATTTCAAATCTTAATTGGGAGCCCCTTTTCAGCTCTGAAAGTGATCTTGCATTTCCTATTGCAGCATTTCACGTCTTTTCTCCATTTTCAAGTGGTTCTGTTCCTTTTATTGCGTTTGTTTCATAAGGGAGCAGTAGTCTGCCATTTGAATACTGTAAAAGTTGATTTTAGAAATTGCTTGTTTGTCGGGACAGTGTGACAAGCACAATTCGATCTGTTAATATAGTTTCCACGCAGGAGAAGTCTTAAGTTCACTTTTAGGCGTATGTGCATGCTCAGTCCTGTGTGTTCTGTCATCGTGATGATTTTTAATAACTGAACAATTAATAAATAAATACAAAAAATCTCAAACTGCTTATGCCTCACAATAAAAAAATACTCTGCAGCAAACACTACAGGACTGAAATTGCCAAGCAGGACAGAACACCAGAAGTCACTTCTTTGCAAGTTAAGTAAATGAATATAAAAAAATTACATTTTTTAAAAATTATTTTATTATTGCTTACAGTATATTGTATGGTGTAATAAATGTTTAATTATTGCCAATATTGAAATAAGAAACAATATTTGTAAAAATGAGCAATAAATACATAGTATAAGTACACATTTTATTAATAAAAAGAAGTATACATCTTTTAGGAATGTTCAATGAACTGAATTGGCGCTCCCAGCCAATCCTAACTCTGCTCTGAGCAGTGTCAGGATTGGCCGCAGGACGAAGGAGTGGAGGCACAGTGACAAAGCGAGGAAGGTAAGTTTTTAATTTAAAAAATATAAATTTAATGTTTATCCTCAGCCTCCCCCCACGCGCCTCCCCATCGATTTACAGCACAGCCAGCCCCGACTGTTCAGGTGAAATACGATTCTGTAGCGCTCCTAGTGCCTCCTGGTGAATTTGCTCTATCTAAGCAAAATAGCATTTATTACTTTGAGACAAAGCTTGATAACTATTAATTTCTTCTGAAAGTTTATTTTCTTAGCACCAGATTCATGTGCTTCACCCATCACAAGCTCTTCAGTGAAACACAGCAGGTACTGTGTATAAAACCTGTTTTCAACATAACATTTAAAGACCAGTGCCTTCTTAATTATTCATCAAACAGCAAAGTGCTACAAAGGACATCCCCTCTGGGGTGTAGCAACTGGTCTGCGTAATCTTATATACAACAACCACCTCCAGGAGGCTGCACAGAGGGGTGGACAATTGGAATTTGGTTGCAATAGGCAAATATTAGGGCCCAGCTTCTGTCAGTAGGTATCTTGGTCTTCCGGATTATAAATAATTAATGGACATGCTAGAGTACAGTAATAGAAGCAACCAATAATAATAGTAATAACACATAATAATGGTGATGATGATAATAATAATAATAACCCATACCTTTAGCAATAACATTTGTATTCATATCAAAATATTCCACCCTCAACAGGCCCACCCATCCTTATAAACCCTAATTACAAACATTCTGTGCTATCCCTTACACAATAGATCCCAACCACACTACCTCAAAAAGATCCCCAACTCTCCTCCGAAACCCTGAAAAACAGAACCCCCACACTGACCCTTCCCCAACTGGTCCCATCCACATAACCTGCAAAAGGCCCATCACTCTCCCTAGCTAAAATGCCTCTCCAAAACATCAGTTTGATTTACAGTGTGCCCCTGGGCCTCCTTAATAACTTCCATGCCATTAAGGGCCTTGTGGAGGAGAACCTCTGTAGTTGAGGGAGTACTGGTGGTGGCAGCTTTGTGGGATGGACAACTCAATGGCTGCCTGTGCCACCTGGAGCGATGATGGTGATTTTCCCTGAGTGAAGTCACAAGCAAACCTTAAATTAACCTGTGCTCAAACCTCAGGTAGCTTAGCACAGAACAGGCAGGCTAAACTTAGTTGCAATGTGTAAATTATTTGTGCAACACTTCAAGCAGTAACACAGTGAAAAACTCACCACTGTAGATAGAGTATTTTTTATCAAATAAAACAAGACCAAAACAACAAAAACCCAATCAGTAGAACTGAAGATATGCAGGATTAAAGATTTTAGTAAAAATAGCAGTAAAAAGTACAAAGCTTCAACTGTGATTCTGTGGTGGTGCCAGACCAGGACATAGTCACAAGTGTAGGCCGACAGCGATGGAACGTGGGCCAACTACAGGGATCCAGTTTAAGCCACTGAATAAAGAACCTCCCGGTTTGAAAGGTGTTCTTAGGGTCCCCCTTAAAGATGCAACAAGCAGCCAAAGCAATGCGTCAATTGTGAAATGAGGCAAGGCTGCAGTGTGAGATCCTGCATGGTCATCAAGGATCCGATTCATAGGGGCTTGTGGTGCGAAGTTCGGTTTCGAGGTTGCGTAGCACAGTCGGACCAATCCGTCTGCTCGAGGAGCTGTATTGTTGCAATGCAGAGTTTGGCATCATCGTTGAGGTTGCCCGTCAACAAGGGATGTAAGGGCTTGTGCAAAGGATGCGTCTCACAGAAGTTGTTCCACTGCTGCAACTGGCTGCAATGTGATGTGGGTCTTTGTGATGGATCTGGTCCACGCAGCAAGGGGGATAGGTCAGTTCTGCTCGGGGTTGTGCCACACAGCAGAGGAGATGCTTCACTTCAGCTGGATCCACAGAGGCTAGTAGAGCACTTTAAGCCCTCTTCCAAGGGTCCAGGGCTTGGGTGCACCACTTGGTAGTGTAGACTCACAGGTGACAGAGTTCAGGTTCTGGGTTCAGGGTTTTTTGAGCTTTCGGTCCCTGAGATTCTAGTCAGGAGGCCAGCCAACCAGCCCTTGGAGTCACTTTGGGGGCCTAGGTTCAACAGATTCAGGTCCAGTCCTGCTCATCTAGGCAAGAGGGCAACAGGCAGCAGGTCAGCACAGCAGGTCAGCTGTCCTTCAGAGCAGCAGTCCAGCAGAGTAGCAGCCTTTCTGGCAGCACAACTGTCTTTCTTCTGGGAGTGGTGCCAACAGGTCCAGAAGTGTACAAGTTGTTGTTTGAGGACCAGTTTTTATACCAGGTTTTGCCTGTGAAGTGAAGGAGAAGCTTCTAAAGGTTTCCCTTCGATGTCTCCAGGCATCCTGCCTTCCCTGTCCTGGCTACAGAATAAATACTGGAGGTAGGACATAGTTATTCAAGTGTAAGTAGGGCTGTGCACAGCTCCGCTCTCCCTACCTGCCAGCAGTGCCCATCAAGGCACTCCTAAGCTAGCTAATGTGTGTGGCTGTCTAGGAGGAATACACAAAGCCCAAATGTCAGCTACACCCAGTCATGTGACACAAAGACAAGTTACAAGTACTGAATGGCTGAGGCAGGAAAAGGCCAACTTTCTGAAAGTGGCATTTTACAAACCGAAATTTTTAATCTGACTCTATCCTAAGAGAATATTTTTAATTACAGTTCCAAAGACACCAAGCATGAACTGGTTATCTGCTCCCACTTGGAAATTACAGCCTATTAAATGTAATAAGGTAACTCAGACCTTGCTGTAGTGAAAAATGAATTAAAGAGTTTTTCACTACCAGGATATTGAAACTTAAACATGTATGTCCTACTTTTTAAAGACACTGCACTCTGCCCTGTGGGCTGGTCAGGGCCTACCCTAGGGGCACTTTAAATGTATGAAAAAGAAAGGTTTGGGCTTAGAAAGGGGTTTATTTTGCCGGCACAAACAGTCAGTTCAAAAACTGCACACCTGTGCTGCAATGATAACTCTAGACATGTTTAAAGGGCTACATAAATGGATGGCACGATCAGTGCTGCAGACCCACTAGCAGCATTTAATTTACAAGCATTGGGTACATGTAGTACCATTTTACTAAGGACTTATAAGTAAATTAAATATTCCAATTGGTGATACCCCAATGTTATCATGTTTTGAGGAGTGAGCACACGCAATTTAGCACTGGTCAGCAGTGTTAAAGTGTGCAAAGTCCTAAGTATGAGATCAGCAAAAATGTAGGAGCAAGGCAAAATGTTTGGGATAAGACCATCCTTATGCTGATGAATTAGCATATGTTTGTATAGTCAAAAGGCATTGCTTGTTCTCTTGGGCCACAGGAATTTGTTTTATGTTTTTCTTATCCCTGGTACTTTTATTTTGACACATTATTCACATAATTACTATTTGCAGTACTTGGCTTTATTTAATCCACGATGACCTGCAAAATTGAAAAAAAACTTTGCTTAAATGGGGGTGACACTTTT